>NC_042990.1:13950649-14564519 GCF_901001165.1 Salmo trutta | reverse complement strand
TTTAACTCCTATGACAACCACAACCACAGCTCCGACCTCAAAAACTGTAGCTGCTTCCATAACCACTACTGCATTCCCTACTACAACCACAACGGAAGCTTCATCCACAACCACTACTGCAGCCCTTACTACAACCACAACGGAAGCTTCTTCTACAACAACTATAGCACCTACGACAACCACAACAACATCCCCTTCGACAACTGCAGCTCCTACAACAACAACTGTAGCTCCTACAACTCCAATCAAAACTACAGCTTCTACTACGACAATAATTGCAGAACCTGCGACCACCACAACTGATCTAGCTACTACGACAACCACAACAGCAGCTCCTACAACAACAACCGAAACACCTACGACAACCACAACAACATCCTCTTCGACAACTGCAGCTCCTACTACAACAAATGCAGCTCCTACAACACCAATCACAACTGCAGGTCCAACTACCATTGTTACTCCTACAGCAACCACAACTGTACCCCCCACAGCAACCACAACAGCAGCTAGTACAACAACTGGAGCTCCAACAACCACTACAACTGCAACAGCTCCAACAACACCAACTGTAGCTGCTTCCACAAGCACTACTGCAGCCCCTACAGCAACAACAACTGCAGCTCCTACTACAACCACTTTAGCTCCTACGGCCACCACAACAGCTCCTACAACAACAAATAAAGCTGCTTCCACAACAACTACTGCAGCCCCTACTGCAACAACAACTGAAGCTTCTTCAACAACAACAATAGCACCAACGACAACCACAACAACATCACCTTCGACAACCACAACAGAAGCTAGTACAACAACTGTAGCTCCAACAACCACTACAACTGCAGCAGCTGCTACAGAAATCACAACTGTAGCTCCTACGACCACTGAAATTGCAGCTTCTACCACAACAACAGAAGCTCCTAAGACCACTACAACTACAGCAGCTCCTACAACAACTGTAGCTGCTTCCACAACCACTACTGTAGCCCCTATGGCAACAACAACTGCAGCTCCAACAACAACTTTAGCTACTATAGCAAGCACAACAGCAGCTGCTACGACAACCACTACAGATTCTACGACATCTACAACAAGCCCAACAGTACCCACTACGGCAACACCTTCAGCTCCTACAACGACAATAATTGTAGATCATGCGACAGCTACAACTGCAGCAGCTATAACAACAACAACTGTAGCTGCTTCCACAACCACTACTGTAGCCCCTATGGCAACAACAACTGCAGCTCCAACAACAACTTTAGCTACTATAGCAAGCACAACAGCAGCTGCTACGACAACCACTACAGATTCTACGACATCTACAACAAGCCCAACAGTACCCACTACGGCAACACCTTCAGCTCCTACAACGACAATAATTGTAGATCATGCGACAACTACAACTGCAGCAGCTATAACAACAACAACAACTGAAGCTGCTTCCTCAACCACTACTGCAGCCCCTACTTCAACCACAACTGAAGCTTCTTCTACAACAACCACAACAACATCCCCTTCGACAACTGCAGCTCCGACAACAACAAATGTAGGTCCTACAACGCCAATCACAACTGTGGATACAACTACCATTTTAACTCCTATGACAACCACAACCACAGCTCCGACCTCAAAAACTGTAGCTGCTTCCATAACCACTACTGCATTCCCTACTACAACCACAACGGAAGCTTCATCCACAACCACTACTGCAGCCCTTACTACAACCACAACGGAAGCTTCTTCTACAACAACTATAGCACCTACGACAACCACAACAACATCCCCTTCGACAACTGCAGCTCCTACAACAACAACTGTAGCTCCTACAACTCCAATCAAAACTACAGCTTCTACTACGACAATAATTGCAGAACCTGCGACCACCACAACTGATCTAGCTACTACGACAACCACAACAGCAGCTCCTACAACAACAACCGAAACACCTACGACAGCCACAACAACATCCTCTTCGACAACTGCAGCTCCTACTACAACAAATGCAGCTCCTACAACACCAATCACAACTGCAGGTCCAACTACCATTGTTACTCCTACAGCAACCACAACTGTACCCCCCACAGCAACCACAACAGCAGCTAGTACAACAACTGGAGCTCCAACAACCACTACAACTGCAACAGCTCCAACAACACCAACTGTAGCTGCTTCCACAAGCACTACTGCAGCCCCTACAGCAACAACAACTGCAGCTCCTACTACAACTACTTTAGCTCCTACGGCCACTACAACAGCTCCTACAACAACAAATAAAGCTGCTTCCACAACAACTACTGCAGCCCCTACTGCAACAACAACTGAAGCTTCTTCAACAACAACAATAGAACCAACGACAACCACAACAACATCACCTTCGACAACTGCAGCTCCTACAACAACCACAACAGAAGCTAGTACAACAACTGTAGCTCCAACGACCACTACAACTGCAGCAGCTGCTACAGAAATCACAACTGTAGCTCCTACGACCACTGAAATTGCAGCTTCTACCACAACAACAGAAGCTCCTAAGACCACTACAACTACAGCAGCTCCTACAACAACTGTAGCTGCTTCCACAACCACTACTGTAGCCCCTATGGCAACAACAACTGCAGCTCCAACAACAACTTTAGCTACTATAGCAAGCACAACAGCAGCTGCTACGACAACCACTACAGATTCTACGACATCTACAACAAGCCCAACAGTACCCACTACGGCAACACCTTCAGCTCCTACAACGACAATAATTGTAGATCATGCGACAGCTACAACTGCAGCAGCTATAACAACAACAACTGTAGCTGCTTCAACAACCACTACTGTAGCCCCTATGGCAACAACAACTGCAGCTCCAACAACAACTTTAGCTACTATAGCAAGCACAACAGCAGCTGCTACGACAACCACTACAGATTCTACGACATCTACAACAAGCCCAACAGTACCCACTACGGCAACACCTTCAGCTCCTACAACGACAATAATTGTAGATCATGCGACAACTACAACTGCAGCAGCTATAACAACAACAACTGAAGCTGCTTCCTCAACCACTACTGCAGCCCCTACTTCAACCACAACTGAAGCTTCTTCTACAACAACCACAACAACATCCCCTTCGACAACTGCAGCTCCGACAACAACAAATGTAGGTCCTACAACGCCAATCACAACTGTAGATACAACTACCATTTTAACTCCTATGACAACCACAACCACAGCTCCGACCTCAAAAACTGTAGCTGCTTCCATAACCACTACTGCATTCCCTACTACAACCACAACGGAAGCTTCATCCACAACCACTACTGCAGCCCTTACTACAACCACAACGGAAGCTTCTTCTACAACAACTATAGCACCTACGACAACCACAACAACATCCCCTTCGACAACTGCAGCTCCTACAACAACAACTGTAGCTCCTACAACTCCAATCAAAACTACAGCTTCTACTACGACAATAATTGCAGAACCTGCGACCACCACAACTGATCTAGCTACTACGACAACCACAACAGCAGCTCCTACAACAACAACCGAAACACCTACGACAACCACAACAACATCCTCTTCGACAACTGCAGCTCCTACTACAACAAATGCAGCTCCTACAACACCAATCACAACTGCAGGTCCAACTACCATTGTTACTCCTACAGCAACCACAACTGTACCCCCCACAGCAACCACAACAGCAGCTAGTACAACAACTGGAGCTCCAACAACCACTACAACTGCAACAGCTCCAACAACACCAACTGTAGCTGCTTCCACAAGCACTACTGCAGCCCCTACAGCAACAACAACTGCAGCTCCTACTACAACCACTTTAGCTCCTACGGCCACCACAACAGCTCCTACAACAACAAATAAAGCTGCTTCCACAACAACTACTGCAGCCCCTACTGCAACAACAACTGAAGCTTCTTCAACAACAATAGCACCAACGACAACCACAACAACATCACCTTCGACAACTGCAGCTCCTACAACAACCAACACAGAAGCTAGTACAACAACTGTAGCTCCAACGACCACTACAACTGCAGCAGCTGCTACAGAAATCACAACTGTAGCTCCTATGACCACTGAAATTGCAGCTTCTACCACAACAACAGAAGCTCCTAAGACCACTACAACTACAGCAGCTCCTACAACAACTGTAGCTGCTTCCACAACCACTACTGTAGCCCCTATGGCAACAACAACTGCAGCTCCAACAACAACTTTAGCTACTATAGCAAGCACAACAGCAGCTGCTACGACAACCACTACAGATTCTACGACATCTACAACAAGCCCAACAGTACCCACTACGGCAACACCTTCAGCTCCTACAACGACAATAATTGTAGATCATGCGACAGCTACAACTGCAGCAGCTATAACAACAACAACTGAAGCTGCTTCCACAACCACTACTGTAGCCCCTATGGCAACAACAACTGCAGCTCCAACAACAACTTTAGCTACTATAGCAAGCACAACAGCAGCTGCTACGACAACCACTACTGCAGCCCCTACTTCAACCACAACTGAAGCTTCTTCTACAACAACCACAACAACATCCACTTCGACAACTGCAGCTCCTACTACAACAAATGCAGCTCCTACAACACCAATCACAACTGCAGGTCCAACTACCATTGTTACTCCTACAGCAACCACAACTGTACCCCCCACAGCAACCACAACAGCAGCTAGTACAACAACTGGAGCTCCAACAACCACTACAACTGCAACAGCTCCAACAACACCAACTGTAGCTGCTTCCACAAGCACTACTGCAGCCCCTACAGCAACAACAACTGCAGCTCCTACTACAACCACTTTAGCTCCTACGGCCACCACAACAGCTCCTACAACAACAAATAAAGCTGCTTACACAACAACTACTGCAGCTTCTTCAACAACAACAATAGCACCAACGACAACCACAACAACATCACCTTCGACAACTGCAGCTCCTACAACAACCACAACAGAAGCTAGTACAACAACTGTAGCTCCAACGACCACTACAACTGCAGCAGCTGCTACAGAAATCACAACTGTAGCTCCTACGACCACTGAAATTGCAGCTTCTACCACAACAACAGAAGCTCCTAAGACCACTACAACTACAGCAGCTCCTACAACAACTGTAGCTGCTTCCACAACCACTACTGTAGCCCCTATGGCAACAACAACTGCAGCTCCAACAACAACTTTAGCTACTATAGCAAGCACAACAGCAGCTGCTACGACAACCACTACAGATTCTACGACATCTACAACAAGCCCAACAGTACCCACTACGGCAACACCTTCAGCTCCTACAACGACAATAATTGTAGATCATGCGACAACTACAACTGCAGCAGCTATAACAACAACAACTGAAGCTGCTTCCTCAACCACTACTGCAGCCCCTACTTCAACCACAACTGAAGCTTCTTCTACAACAACCACAACAACATCCCCTTCGACAACTGCAGCTCCGACAACAACAAATGTAGGTCCTACAACGCCAATCATAACTGTGGATACAACTACCATTTTAACTCCTATGACAACCACAACCACAGCTCCGACCTCAAAAACTGTAGCTGCTTCCATAACCACTACTGCATTCCCTACTACAACCACAACGGAAGCTTCATCCACAACCACTACTGCAGCCCTTACTACAACCACAACGGAAGCTTCTTCTACAACAACTATAGCACCTACGACAACCACAACAACATCCCCTTCGACAACTGCAGCTCCTACAACAACAACTGTAGCTCCTACAACTCCAATCAAAACTACAGCTTCTACTACGACAATAATTGCAGAACCTGCGACCACCACAACTGATCTAGCTACTACGACAACCACAACAGCAGCTCCTACAACAACAACCGAAACACCTACGACAACCACAACAACATCCTCTTCGACAACTGCAGCTCCTACTACAACAAATGCAGCTCCTACAACACCAATCACAACTGCAGGTCCAACTACCATTGTTACTCCTACAGCAACCACAACTGTACCCCCCACAGCAACCACAACAGCAGCTAGTACAACAACTGGAGCTCCAACAACCACTACAACTGCAACAGCTCCAACAACACCAACTGTAGCTGCTTCCACAAGCACTACTGCAGCCCCTACAGCAACAACAACTGCAGCTCCTACTACAACCACTTTAGCTCCTACGGCCACCACAACAGCTCCTACAACAACAAATAAAGCTGCTTCCACAACAACTACTGCAGCCCCTACTGCAACAACAACTGAAGCTTCTTCAACAACAACAATAGCACCAACGACAACCACAACAACATCACCTTCGACAACCACAACAGAAGCTAGTACAACAACTGTAGCTCCAACAACCACTACAACTGCAGCAGCTGCTACAGAAATCACAACTGTAGCTCCTACGACCACTGAAATTGCAGCTTCTACCACAACAACAGAAGCTCCTAAGACCACTACAACTACAGCAGCTCCTACAACAACTGTAGCTGCTTCCACAACCACTACTGTAGCCCCTATGGCAACAACAACTGCAGCTCCAACAACAACTTTAGCTACTATAGCAAGCACAACAGCAGCTGCTACGACAACCACTACAGATTCTACGACATCTACAACAAGCCCAACAGTACCCACTACGGCAACACCTTCAGCTCCTACAACGACAATAATTGTAGATCATGCGACAGCTACAACTGCAGCAGCTATAACAACAACAACTGTAGCTGCTTCCACAACCACTACTGTAGCCCCTATGGCAACAACAACTGCAGCTCCAACAACAACTTTAGCTACTATAGCAAGCACAACAGCAGCTGCTACGACAACCACTACAGATTCTACGACATCTACAACAAGCCCAACAGTACCCACTACGGCAACACCTTCAGCTCCTACAACGACAATAATTGTAGATCATGCGACAACTACAACTGCAGCAGCTATAACAACAACAACTGAAGCTGCTTCCACAACCACTACTGCAGCCCCTACTTCAACCACAACTGAAGCTTCTTCTACAACAACCACAACAACATCCCCTTCGACAACTGCAGCTCCGACAACAACAACTGTAGGTCCTACAACGCCAATCACAACTGTAGATACAACTACCATTTTAACTCCTATGACAACCACAACCACAGCTCCGACCTCAAAAACTGTAGCTGCTTCCATAACCACTACTGCATTCCCTACTACAACCACAACGGAAGCTTCATCCACAACCACTACTGCAGCCCTTACTACAAACACAACGGAAGCTTCTTCTACAACAACTATAGCACCTACGACAACCACAACAACATCACCTTCGACAACTGCAGCTCCTACAACAACAACTGTAGCTCCTACAACTCCAATCAAAACTACAGCTTCTACTACGACAATAATTGCAGAACCTGCGACCACCACAACTGATCTAGCTACTACGACAACCACAACAGCAGCTCCTACAACAACAACCGAAACACCTACGACAACCACAACAACATCCTCTTCGACAACTGCAGCTCCTACTACAACAAATGCAGCTCCTACAACACCAATCACAACTGCAGGTCCAACTACCATTGTTACTCCTACAGCAACCACAACTGTACCCCCCACAGCAACCACAACAGCAGCTAGTACAACAACTGGAGCTCCAACAACCACTACAACTGCAACAGCTCCAACAACACCAACTGTAGCTGCTTCCACAAGCACTACTGCAGCCCCTACAGCAACAACAACTGCAGCTCCTACTACAACCACTTTAGCTCCTACGGCCACCACAACAGCTCCTACAACAACAAATAAAGCTGCTTCCACAACAACTACTGCAGCCCCTACTGCAACAACAACTGAAGCTTCTTCAACAACAACAATAGCACCAACGACAACCACAACAACATCACCTTCGACAACTGCAGCTCCTACAACAACCACAACAGAAGCTAGTACAACAACTGTAGCTCCAACGACCACTAAAACTGCAGCAGCTGCTACAGAAATCACAACTGTAGCTCCTACAACCACTGAAATTGCAGCTTCTACCACAACAACGGAAGCTCCTAAGACCACTACAACTACAGCAGCTCCTACAACAACTGTAGCTGCTTCCACAACCACTACTGTAGCCCCTATGGCAACAACAACTGCAGCTCCAACAACAACTTTAGCTACTATAGCAAGCACAACAGCAGCTGCTACAACAACCACTACAGATTCTACGACATCTACAACAAGCCCAACAGTACCCACTACGGCAACACCTTCAGCTCCTACAACGACAATAATTGTAGATCATGCGACAACTACAACTGCAGCAGCTATAACAACAACAACAGAAGCTGCTTCCACAACCACTACTGCAGCCCCTACTTCAACCACAACTGAAGCTTCTTCTACAACAACCACAACAACATCCCCTTCGACAACTGCAGCTCCGACAACAACAACTGTAGGTCCTACAACGCCAATCACAACTGTAGATACAACTACCATTTTAACTCCTATGACAACCACAACCACAGCTCCGACCTCAAAAACTGTAGCTGCTTCCATAACCACTACTGCATTCCCTACTACAACCACAACGGAAGCTTCATCCACAACCACTACTGCAGCCCTTACTACAACCACAACGGAAGCTTCTTCTACAACAACTATAGCACCTACGACAACCACAACAACATCACCTTCGACAACTGCAGCTCCTACAACAACAACTGTAGCTCCTACAACTCCAATCAAAACTACAGCTTCTACTACGACAATAATTGCAGAACCTGCGACCACCACAACTGATCTAGCTACTACGACAACCACAACAGCAGCTCCTACAACAACAACCGAAACACCTACGACAACCACAACAACATCCTCTTCGACAACTGCAGCTCCTACTACAACAAATGCAGCTCCTGCAACACCAATCACAACTGCAGGTCCAACTACCATTGTTACTCCTACAGCAACCACAACTGTACCCCCCACAGCAACCACAACAGCAGCTAGTACAACAACTGGAGCTCCAACAACCACTACAACTGCAACAGCTCCAACAACACCAACTGTAGCTGCTTCCACAAGCACTACTGCAGCCCCTACAGCAACAACAACTGCAGCTCCTACTACAACCACTTTAGCTCCTACGGCCACCACAACAGCTCCTACAACAACAAATAAAGCTGCTTCCACAACAACTACTGCAGCCCCTACTGCAACAACAACTGAAGCTTCTTCAACAACAACAATAGCACCAACGACAACCACAACAACATCACCTTCGACAACTGCAGCTCCTACAACAACCACAACAGAAGCTAGTACAACAACTGTAGCTCCAACGACCACTACAACTGCAGCAGCTGCTACAGAAATCACAACTGTAGCTCCTACAACCACTGAAATTGCAGCTTCTACCACAACAACGGAAGCTCCTAAGACCACTACAACTACAGCAGCTCCTACAACAACTGTAGCTGCTTCCACAACCACTACTGTAGCCCCTATGGCAACAACAACTGCAGCTCCAACAACAACTTTAGCTACTATAGCAAGCACAACAGCAGCTGCTACAACAACCACTACAGATTCTACGACATCTACAACAAGCCCAACAGTACCCACTACGGCAACACCTTCAGCTCCTACAACGACAATAATTGTAGATCATGCGACAACTACAACTGCAGCAGCTATAACAACAACAACAGAAGCTGCTTCCACAACCACTACTGCAGCCCCTACTTCAACCACAACTGAAGCTTCTTCTACAACAAACACAACAACATCCCCTTCGACAACTGCAGCTCCGACAACAACAACTGTAGGTCCTACAACGCCAATCACAACTGTAGATACAACTACCATTTTAACTCCTATGACAACCACAACCACAGCTCCGACCTCAAAAACTGTAGCTGCTTCCATAACCACTACTGCATTCCCTACTACAACCACAACGGAAGCTTCATCCACAACAACTACTGCAGCCCTTACTACAACCACAACGGAAGCTTCTTCTACAACAACTATAGCACCTACGACAACCACAACAACATCACCTTCGACAACTGCAGCTCCTACAACAACAACTGTAGCTCCTACAACTCCAATCAAAACTACAGCTTCTACTACGACAATAATTGCAGAACCTGCGACCACCACAACTGATCTAGCTACTACGACAACCACAACAGCAGCTCCTACAACAACAACCGAAACACCTACGACAACCACAACATCCTCTTCGACAACTGTAGCTCCTTCTACAACAAATGCAGCTCCTACAACACCAATCACAACTGCAGGTCCAACTACCATTGTTACTCCTACAGCAACCACAACTGTACCCCCCACAGCAACCACAACAGCAGCTAGTACAACAACTGGAGCTCCAACAACCACTACAACTGCAACAGCTCCAACAACACCAACTGTAGCTGCTTCCACAAGCACTACTGCAGCCCCTACAGCAACAACAACTGCAGCTCCTACTACAACCACTTTAGCTCCTACGGCCACCACAACAGCTCCTACAACAACAAATAAAGCTGCTTCCACAACAACTACTGCAGCCCCTACTGCAACAACAACTGAAGCTTCTTCAACAATAGCACCAACGACAACCACAACAACATCACCTTCGACAACTGCAGCTCCTACAACAACCACAATAGAAGCTAGTACAACAACTGTAGCTCCAACGACCACTACAACTGCAGCAGGTGCTACTGAAATCACAACTGTAGCTCCTACAACCACAGAAATTGCAGCTTCTACCACAACAACAGAAGCTCCTAAGACCACTACAACTACAACAGCTCCTACAACAACTGTAGCTGCTTCCACAACCACTACTGTAGCCCCTATGGCAACAACAACTGCAGCTCCAACAACAACTTTAGCTACTATAGCAAGCACAACAGCAGCTGCTACAACAACCACTACAGATTCTACGACATCTACAACAAGCCCAACAGTACCCACTACGGCAACACCTTCAGCTCCTACAACGACAATAATTGTAGATCATGCGACAACTACAACTGCAGCAGCTATAACAACAACAACTGTAGCTGCTTCCACAACCACTACTGTAGCCCCTATGGCAACAACAACTGCAGCTCCAACAACAACTTTAGCTACTATAGCAAGCACAACAGCAGCTGCTACGACAACCACTACAGATTCTACGACATCTACAACAAGCCCAACAGTACCCACTACGGCAACACCTTCAGCTCCTACAACGACAATAATTGTAGATCATGCGACAACTACAACTGCAGCAGCTATAACAACAACAACTGAAGCTGCTTCCACAACCACTACTGCAGCCCCTACTTCAACCACAACTGAAGCTTCTTCTACAACAACCACAACAACATCCCCTTCGACAACTGCAGCTCCGACAACAACAACTGTAGGTCCTACAACGCCAATCACAACTGTAGATACAACTACCATTTTAACTCCTATGACAACCACAACCACAGCTCCGACCTCAAAAACTGTAGCTGCTTCCATAACCACTACTGCATTCCCTACTACAACCACAACGGAAGCTTCATCCACAACCACTACTGCAGCCCTTACTACAACCACAACGGAAGCTTCTTCTACAACAACTATAGCACCTACGACAACCACAACAACATCACCTTCGACAAATGCAGCTCCTACAACAACAACTGTAGCTCCTACAACTCCAATCAAAACTACAGCTTCTACTACGACAATAATTGCAGAACCTGCGACCACCACAACTGATCTAGCTACTACGACAACCACAACAGCAGCTCCTACAACAACAACCGAAACACCTACGACAACCACAACAACATCCTCTTCGACAACTGCAGCTCCTACTACAACAAATGCAGCTCCTACAACACCAATCACAACTGCAGGTCCAACTACCATTGTTACTCCTACAGCAACCACAACTGTACCCCCCACAGCAACCACAACAGCAGCTAGTACAACAACTGGAGCTCCAACAACCACTACAACTGCAACAGCTCCAACAACACCAACTGTAGCTGCTTCCACAAGCACTACTGCAGCCCCTACAGCAACAACAACTGCAGCTCCTACTACAACCACTTTAGCTCCTACGGCCAACACAACAGCTCCTACAACAACAAATAAAGCTGCTTCCACAACAACTACTGCAGCCCCTACTGCAACAACAACTGAAGCTTCTTCAACAACAACAATAGCACCAACGACAACCACAACAACATCACCTTCGACAACCACAACAGAAGCTAGTACAACAACTGTAGCTCCAACAACCAATACAACTGCAGCAGCTGCTACAGAAATCACAACTGTAGCTCCTACGACCACTGAAATTGCAGCTTCTACCACAACAACAGAAGCTCCTAAGACCACTACAACTACAGCAGCTCCTACAACAACTGTAGCTGCTTCCACAACCACTACTGTAGCCCCTATGGCAACAACAACTGCAGCTCCAACAACAACTTTAGCTACTATAGCAAGCACAACAGCAGCTGCTACGACAACCACTACAGATTCTACGACATCTACAACAAGCCCAACAGTACCCACTACGGCAACACCTTCAGCTCCTACAACGACAATAATTGTAGATCATGCGACAGCTACAACTGCAGCAGCTATAACAACAACAACTGTAGCTGCTTCCACAAGCACTACTGCAGCCCCTACAGCAACAACAACTGCAGCTCCTACTACAACCACTTTAGCTCCTACGGCCACCACAACAGCTCCTACAACAACAAATAAAGCTGCTTCCACAACAACTACTGCAGCCCCTACTGCAACAACAACTCAAGCTTCTTCAACAACAACAATAGCACCAACGACAACCACAACAACATCACCTTCGACAACTGCAGCTCCTACAACAACCACAACAGAAGCTAGTACAACAACTGTAGCTCCAACGACCACTACAACTGCAGCAGGTGCTACTGAAATCACAACTGTAGCTCCTACAACCACTGAAATTGCAGCTTCTACCACAACAACAGAAGCTCCTAAGACCACTACAACTACAGCAGCTCCTACAACAACTGTAGCTGCTTCCACAACCACTACTGTAGCCCCTATGGCAACAACAACTGCAGCTCCAACAACAACTTTAGCTACTATAGCAAGCACAACAGCAGCTGCTACAACAACCACTACAGATTCTACGACATCTACAACAAGCCCAACAGTACCCACTACGGCAACACCTTCAGCTCCTACAACGACAATAATTGTAGATCATGCGACAACTACAACTGCAGCAGCTATAACAACAACAACTGAAGCTGCTTCCACAACCACTACTGCAGCCCCTACTTCAACCACAACTGAAGCTTCTTCTACAACAACCACAACAACATCCCCTTCGACATCTGCAGCTCCGACAACAACAACTGTAGGTCCTACAACGCCAATCACAACTGTAGATACAACTACCATTTTAACTCCTATGACAACCACAACCACAGCTCCGACCTCAAAAACTGTAGCTGCTTCCATAACCACTACTGCATTCCCTACTACAACCACAACGGAAGCTTCATCCACAACCACTACTGCAGCCCTTACTACAACCACAACGGAAGCTTCTTCTACAACAACTATAGCACCTACGACAACCACAACAACATCCCCTTCGACAACTGCAGCTCCTACAACAACAACTGTAGCTCCTACAACTCCAATCCAAACTACAGCTTCTACTACGACAATAATTGCAGAACCTGCGGCCACCACAACTGATCTAGCTACTACGACAACCACAACAGCAGCTCCTACAACAACAACTGAAGCACCTACGACAACCACAACAACATCCCCTTCGACAACTGCAGCTCCTACTACAACAAATGCAGCTCCTACAACACCAATCACAACTGCAGGTCCAACTACCATTGTTACTCCTACAGCAACCACAACTGTACCCCCTACAGCAACCACAACAGCAGCTAGTACAACAACTGGAGCTCCAACAACCACTACAACTGCAGCAGCTCCAACAACACCAACTGTAGCTGATTCCACAAGCACTACTGCAACCCCTACTGCAACAACAACTGCAGCTCATACAACAACAACTTTAGCAACTATAGCAAGCACAACAGCAGCTGCTACGACAACTGCAGCTCCTACTACAACCACTTTAGCTCCTACGGCCACTACAATAGCTCCTACAACAACAAATACAGCTGCTTCCACAACAGCTACTGCAGCACCTACTGCAACAACAACTGAAGCTTCTTCAACAACAACTACAACACCAACGACAACCACAACAACATCACCTTCGACAACTGCAGCTCCTACAACAACCACAACAGAAGCTAGTACAACAACTGTAGCTCCAACGACCACTACAACTGCAGAAGCTCCAACAACACAAGCTGTAGCTGCTTCCACAACCACCACAGCAGTCCCTACTGCAACCAGAACAGAAGATCCTTCTACAATAACAACATCCCCTACGACAACTGTAGCTCCTACTACAACCACTGTAGCTCCTACAGCCACTACAACTGCAGCAGCTCCTACAACAACAACTGAAGCTGCTCCCACAACCACTACTGAAGCCCCTACTGCAACAACAACTGAAGCTTCTTCTACAACAACCATAGCACATACGGCAACGACAACATCAGTCCCTACGACAACTGCAGCTCCTACTACAACCACTGTAGCTCCTACAGCCTCTACAACTGCAGCAGCTCCGACAACAACAACTGAAACTGCTCCCACAACCACTTCTGAATCCCCTACTGCAACAACAACTGAAGCTTCTTCTTCAACAACCATAGCGCCTACGACAACCACAATCACGTCCCCTTCAACAACTGCTGCTCCAACAACGCCAATCACAACAGCAGGTCCTACTACGATTTTAACTCCTATGACAACCACAACTGCAGCTCCGACTACAACTGTAGCTGCTTCCACAACCACTACTGCATTCCCTAATACAACCACAACTGAAGCTTCATCCACAACCACTACTGCAGCCCTTACTACAACCACAACTGAAGCTTCTTCTACAACAACTATAGCACCTACGACAACATTAACAACATCCCTTTCGACAACTGCAGCTCCTACTACAACAAATGCAGCTCCTACAACTACAACAACTATGACAACATCACCTTCGACAACTACAGCTCCTACTACAACAATGCCAATCACAACTGCAGGTCCTAACACCATTGTAACTCCTACAGAAACCACAACTGAAGCTTCTTCCACAACTACTATAGCATCTACGACAACATCCCCTTCGACAACTGCAGCCCCGACTACAACAACTGTAGCTGCTTCCACAAGCAATACTGCAGCCCCCACAACTGAAGCTTCTTCTAGAACAACTATAGCACCTACGACAACCACAACAACATCCTCTTCGACAACTGCAGCTCCTACAACAACCACAACAGAAGCTAGTACAACAACTGTAGCTACTACAACCACTACAACTGCAGCATCTCCAACAGCTGCTACTTTAGCTGCTTCCTCAACTACTACAGCAGCCACTACTGCAACCAGAATTGAAGATCCTTCTACAATAACCACAACAACATCCCCTACGACAACTGCAGCTCCTACAACAACCACTGTAGCTCCAACGGCCACTACAACTGCAGCAACTCCTACAACAACAACTGAAGATGCTTCCACAAGCACTACTGTAGCCCCAACTGCAACCACAACTGAAGCTTCTTCTACAACAACCACAACAACATCTCCATCGACAACTGCAGCTACGACAACAACAACTGTAGGTCCTACAACGCCAATCACAACTGTAGATACAACTACCATTTTAACTCCTATGACAACCACAACCACAGCTCCGACCTCAACAACTGTAGCTGCTTCCACAACCACTACTACATTCCCTACTACAACCACAACTGAAGCTTCATCCACAACCACTACTGCAGCCCTTAATACAAACACAACGGAAGCTTCTTCTACAACAACTATAGCACCTACGACAACCACAACAACATCCCCTTCGACAACTGCAGCTCCTACAACAACAACTGTAGCTCCTACAACTCCAATCAAAACTACAGCTTCTACTACGACAATAATTGCAGAACCTTCGACCACCACAACTGATCTAGTTACTACGACAACCACAACAGCAGCTCCTACAACAACAACTGAAGCACCTACGACAAACACAACAACATCCCCTTCGACAACTGCAGCTCCTACTACAACAAATGCAGCTCCTACAAAACCAATCACAACTGCAGGTCCAACTACCATTGTTACTCCTACAGCAACCACAACAGCAGCTAGTACAATAACTGGAGCTCCAACAACCACTACAACTGCAGCAGCTCCTACAACAACAACTGAAGCTGCTCCCACAACCACTACTGAAAGCCCTACTGCAACAACAACTGAAGCTTCTTCTACAACAACCATAGCACATACGGCAACCACAACAACAGTCCCTACGACAACTGCAGCTCCTACTACAACCACTGTAGCTCCTACAGCCACTACAACTGCAGCAGCTCCTACAACAACAACTGAAGCTGCTCCCACAACCACTTCTGGATCCCCTACTGCAACAACAACTGAAGCTTCTTCTTCAACAACCATAGCGCCTACGACAACCACAATCACGTCCCCTTCGACAACTGCTGCTCCAACAACGCCAATCACAACAGCAGATCGTACTACGATTTTAACTCCTATGACAACCACAACAGCAGCTCCGACTACAACAACTGTAGCTGCTTCCACAACCACTACTGCATTCCCTACTACAACCAAAACTGAAGCTTCATCCACAGCCACTACTGCAGCACTTACTACAACCACAACTGAAGCTTCTTCTACAACAACCACAACAACATCCCCTTCGACAACTGCAGCTCCGACAACAACAACTGTAGGTCCTACAACGCCAATCACAACTGTAGATACAACTACCATCTTAACTCCTATGACAACCACAACTGCAGCTCCAACTACAACAACTGTAGCTCCAACAACGCCAATCACAACTGCAGGTCCTACTACAATTTTAACTCCTATTACAACCACAACCACAGCTCCGACCTCAACAACTGTAGCTGCTTCCACAACCACTACTACATTCCCTACTACAACCACAACTGAAGCTTCATCCACAACCACTACTGCAGCCCTTAATACAAACACAACGGAAACTTCTTCTACAACAACTATAGCACCTACGACGACCACAACAACATCCCCTTCGACAACTGCAGCTCCTACAACAACAACTGTAGCTCCTACAACTCCAATCACAACTGCAGGTCCAACTACCATTGTTACTCCTACAGCAACCACAACAGCAGCTAGTACAATAACTGGAGCTCCAACAACCACTACAACTGCAGCAGCTCCTACAACAACAACTGAAGCTGCTCCCACAACCACTACTGAAGCCCCTACTGCAACAACAACTGAAGCTTCTTCTACAACAACCATAGCACATACAGCAACCACAACAACAGTCCCTACGACAACTGCAGCTCCTACTACAACCACTGTAGCTCCTACAGCCACGACAACTGCAGCAGCTCCTACAACAACAACTGAAGCTGCTCCCACAACCACTTCTGGATCCCCTACTGCAACAACAACTGAAGCTTCTTCTTCAACAACCATAGCGCCTACGACAACCACAATCACGTCCCCTTCGACAACTGCTGCTCCAACAACGCCAATCACAACAGCAGGTCGTACTACAATTTTAACTCCTATGACAACCACAACTGCAGCTCCGACTACAACAACTGTAGCTGCTTCCACAACCACTACTGCATTCCCTACTACAACCACAACTGAAGCTTCATCCACAGCCACTACTTCAGCCCTTGCTACAAACACAACTGAAGCTTCTTCTACAACAACTATAGCACCTATGACAACATCAACAACATCCCTTTCGACAACTATAGCTCCTACAACAACAACTGTAGTTCCTACAACTGCAATCAAAACTACAGCTTCTAATATGACAATAATTGCACAACCTTCGACCATCACAACTGATCTAGCTACTACGACAACCACAACAGCAGCTCCTACAACAACAAATGAAGCAACAACAACAACCACAACAACATCCCCTTCGACAACTGCAGCTCCTACTACAACAAATGCAGCTCCTACAACTACAACAACTATGACAACTTCACCTTCGACAACTACAGCTCCTACTACAACAATGCCAATCACAACTGCAGGTCCTAACACCATTGTAACTCCTACAGAAACCACAACTGAAGCTTCTTCCACAACTACTGTAGCATCTACGACAACATCCCCTTCGACAACTGCAGCTCCGACAACAACAACTGTAGGTCCTACAACGCCAATCACAACTGTAGATACAACTACCATCTTAACTCCTATGACAACCACAACTGCAGCTCCAACTACAACAACTGTAGCTCCAACAACGCCAATCACAACTGCAGGTCCTACTACAATTTTAACTCCTATGACAACCACAACCACAGCTCCGACCTCAACAACTGTAGCTGCTTCCACAACCACTACTACATTCCCTACTACAACCACAACTGAAGCTTCATCCACAACCACTACTGCAGCCCTTAATACAAACACAACGGAAACTTCTTCTACAACAACTATAGCACCTACGACGACCACAACAACATCCCCTTCGACAACTGCAGCTCCTACAACAACAACTGTAGCTCCTACAACTCCAATCACAACTGCAGGTCCAACTACCATTGTTACTCCTACAGCAACCACAACAGCAGCTAGTACAATAACTGGAGCTCCAACAACCACTACAACTGCAGCAGCTCCTACAACAACAACTGAAGCTGCTCCCACAACCACTACTGAAGCCCCTACTGCAACAACAACTGAAGCTTCTTCTACAACAACCATAGCACATACAGCAACCACAACAACAGTCCCTACGACAACTGCAGCTCCTACTACAACCACTGTAGCTGCTTCCACAAGCACTACTGCATCCCCCACAACTGAAGCTTCTTCTACAACAACTATAGCACCTACGACAACCACCACAACATCCTCTTCGACAACTGCAGCTCCTACAACAACCACAACAGAAGCTAGTAAAACAACTGTTGCTACTACAACCACTACAACTGCAGCATCTCCAAAAGCAGCAACTGTAGCTGCTTCCTCAACCACTACAGCAGCCACTACTGCAACCAGAATTGAAGATCCTTCTACAATAACCACAACAACATCCCCTACGACAACTGCAGCTCCTACAATAACCACTGTAGCTCCAACGGCCAATACAATTGCAGCAACTCCCACAAAAAACTCTGAAGCTGCTTTCACAAGCACTAGAGCAACCCCTACTGCAACCACAACTGAAACTTCTTCTACAACAACTATAGCACCTACGACAACATCCCCTTCGACAACTGCAGCTCCAACAACAACAACTGTAGCTCCTACAACGCCAATCACAACTGCAGGTCCTAACAACATTGTAACTCCTACAGCAACCACAACAGCAGCTCCTACCACAACAACTGTATTCACTAAAACCACTACAACTGCAGAGGCTCCAACAACAACTGTAGCTGCTTCCTCAACCACTACAGCAGCCCCTACTCCAACCAGAAATGAAGATCCTTCTACAACATCCCCTACGACAACTGCAGCTCCTACTATAACCACTGTAGCTCCTACGGCCACTACAACTGCAGCTGCTCCTACAACAACAACTGAAGCTGCTTCCACAAGCACTACTGCAGCTGCAACCACAACTATAGCACCTACAACTTCCTCAACTGCAGCTCTTACTACAACAACTGAAGCTCCTACTACGCCAATCACAACTGCAGGTACAACTACCATTTTAACTCCTACGACAACTACAACTGTAGCTGCTTCCACAACCACTACTGCATTCCCTACTGCAACTACAACTGAAGCTTCTTCCACAACCACTACTGCAGCCCTTACTTCAACCACAACTGAAGCTTCTTCTACAACAACTATAGCACCTACGACAACAACATCCCCTTCGGCAACTGCAGCTCCAACGACAACAACTGTAGCTGCTTTCACAAACACTACAGCACCCCCTACAGCAACCACAACAGAAGCTTCTTCTACAACAACTGTAGCAACTATGACTACCACAAAAACATCCCCTTGGACAACTACAGCTGCTACTATAACAACTGTAGCACCTGCAATGTCAATCACAACTGCAGGTCTTACTACCATTTTAACTCCTAAGACAACAACAACAGCAGCTCCTACTACAACAACTCAAGCTCCTACAACCTCACCACCTACTACGTCATTCACAACTGCAGGAGCTACAGAAACCACAACAACAACTCTAATGACAACTACAACTGCAGAACCTACTAAGTCAATCACAACTGCAGGTCTTACTACCATTATAACTCCTACGACAACCACAGCTCCTACCTCAACAGCTGTTGCTGAATCCACAACCACTACTGCAGCCCCTGCTGCAACCACAACTGTAGCTCATTCTACAGCTGTAGCACCTACAACAACAACAAAAACAACATCGCCAATGACAACTGTAGCTGCTAATACAACAACGTTAGCTCCTGCAACGTCAATCACAAATGCAGCTCCTACTACCATTTTTACTCCTACGACAACCACAACTCCTACCTCAACAGCTGTAGCTGAATCCACAACGACAACCACAACTGAAGCTCCTTCTACAGCTGTAGCACCTACAACAACCACAACAACATCGCCAATGACAACAGCAGCTCCTACTACAACAACTTTAGCTCCTACAACGCCAATCGCAACTGCAGGTCCTACCACCATTTTAACTCCAACGACAACCAAAAATGTAGCTCCTACAGCAACCACAACAGCAGCTACTAAAACAACTGTAGCTCCAACAACTACTACAGCAACTACTACGTCAATCATAACTGCAGGTCCTACCACCATTCTAACTCCTACGACAACTACAAATGAAGCTCCTACAGAAATCACAACTGTAGCTCATATCACACCCACAATTGAAGGTTCTACTACAACAACTGTAGCTCCAACAACCACTACAACGTCCCCTACGACACCGGGATCTCCTAACACAACAACTGTTGCTCCTACAACAACCACAACAACTGCTACTACAACATCAGTGGCTCCTTCAACTACTACAGCAACTACTAAGTCATTCACAACTGCAGGTCCTACAGAAACCACAACAGCTTCAATGACCACTACAACTGCAGAATCTACTACGACAACCAAAACAGCAGCTCCTACCTCAACAGCTGTAGATGCTTCCACAACCACTACTGCATCCACAACTGAAGCTCCTTCGACAACAACTGCAGCACCTACTACAACCACAACAACATCCCCAATGACAACAGCAGCTCCATCTACAACAACTGAAGCTCCTACAACGCCAATCACAACTGCAGGTTCTACTACCATTTCAACTCCTACGACAACCACAACTGTAGCTCCTACAGCAACCACAACAGCAGCAACTACAACAACTGTAGCTCCAACAATCACTACAGCACCTACTACATCAATCACAACTGCAGGTCCTAATACCACTTTAACTCCCACAACAACCACAACTGCAGATCCTACCTCAGCAGCTCTAGCTGCTTCCGCCACTACTACTACATCCCCTACTGCAACCACAACTGAAGCTCCTTCTACAACAACTGTAGCACAAATGACATCAGCAACAACAGTCCCATCGACAACTGCAGCTAATACTTCAACTGTAGCTCCTACAATGCCAATCACAACTGAAGCACCGACAACAACAACTCTTGCACCTACAACCTCTACAACTTCAGCACCCACTACGTCATTAACAACTGCAGGTCCTACCACCATTTTACCTCCTTCGGCAACCACAACTGTATCACCTACGACAACAACTGTAGCTCCTACAATGTCAATCTCAACTGCAGGTTCTACTACCAATTCAACTCCAACCACAACCACAAATGAAGCTCCTACAGACATCACAACTGTAGCTCCTACAATGTCAATCACAACTGCAGGTCCTACTACCATTTTACCTCCTACGACAACCACAACTGAAGCTCCTACAGAAATCACAACTGTAGCTCCTATAACCCCCACACTTGCAGCTTCTACTTCAACAACTGTAGCTCCCACGAACACTACAACTGCAGCAGCTCCTACAACAATAACTGTAGCTACTTCCACAACAACTACTGCATCCCTTACTGCAACCACAACTGAAGCTCCTTCGACTACAACTGTAGCACCAACAACATCAGCAACAACAGTCCCTGCGACAACTGCAGCTAATACTTCAACTGTAGCTCCAACAAAGCCAATCACAACTGCAGCTCCTACACCAACAACTCTTGCTCCTACAACCTCTACAACTTCAGCACCCACTACGTCATTCACAACTGCAGGTCCAACTACCATTTTACCTCCTTCGACAACTACAACTGTATCACCTATGACAACCACAACAACATCCACCACAACAACAGTAGCTCCTACAATGTCAATCTCAACTGCAGGTTCTACTACCAATTTAACTCCAACCACAAATGAAGCTCCTACAGACATCACAACTGTAGCTCCTATGCCCCCCACAATTGCAACTTCAACTACAACTGTAGCATCTGCTACAACAACAACTGCAGATGCATCCATAACCACAAGTTCAGCACCTACTACATCAATCACAACTGCAGGTCCTACTACCATATTACCTCCTACGATAACCACAACTGAAGCTCCTACAGAAATCACAACTGTAGCTCCTATAACTCCCACAATTGAAGCTTCTACTTCAACAACTGTAGCTCCCACGAACACTACAACTGCAGCAGCTCCTACAACAATAACTGTAGCTGCTTCCACAACAACTACTGCATTCCCTACTGCAACCACAACTGAAGCTCCTTCGACTACAACTGTAGCACCAACAACATCAGCAACAACAGTCCCTGCGACAACTGCAGCTAATACTTCAACTGTAGCTCCAACAAAGCCAATCACAACTGCAGCTCCTACACCAACAACTCTTGCTCCTACAACTTCAGCATCCACTACGTCATTCACAACTGCAGGTCCAACTACCATTTTACTTCCTTCGACAACCACAACTGTATCACCTATGACAACCACAACAACATCCACCACAACAACAGAAGCTCCTACAATGTCAATCTCAACTGCAGGTTCTACTACCAATTTAACTCCAACCACAACCACAAATGAAGCTCCTACAGACATCACAACTGTAGCTCCTATGCCCCCCACAATTGCAACTTCAACTACAACTGTAGCATCTGCTACAACAACAACTGCAGATGCTTCCATAACCACAAGTTCAGCACCTACTACATCAATCACAACTGCAGGTCCTACTACCATATTACCTCCTACGACAACCACAACTGAAGCTCCTACAGAAATCACAACTGTAGCTCCTATAACTCCCACAATTGAAGCTTCTACTTCAACAACTGTAGCTCCCACGAACACTACAACTGCAGCAGCTCCTACAACAATAACTGTAGCTGCTTCCACAACAACTACTGCATCCCCTACTGCAACCACAA
The DNA here is from genome assembly GCF_901001165.1 of Salmo trutta. Taxonomy (NCBI): domain Eukaryota; kingdom Metazoa; phylum Chordata; class Actinopteri; order Salmoniformes; family Salmonidae; genus Salmo; species Salmo trutta. The sequence continues at coordinate 14,540,892 of NC_042990.1, read as the reverse complement.
CTGAAGCTTCTTCGACTACAACTGTAGCACCAACAACAGTCCCTGCGACAACTGCAGCTAATACTTCAACTGTAGCTCCAACAATGCCAATCACAACTGCAGCTCCTACACCAACAACTCTTGCTCCTACAACCTCTACAACTTCAGCACCCACTACGTCATTCACAACTGCAGGTCCAACTACCATTTTACTTCCTTCGACAACCACAACTGTATCACCTATGACAACCACAACAACATCCACCACAACAATAGTAGCTCCTACAATGTCAATCTCAACTGCAGGTTCTACTACCAATTTAACTCCAACCACAAATGAAGCTCCTACAGACATCACAACTGTAGCTCCTATGCCCCCCACAATTGCAACTTCAACTACAACTGTAGCATCTGCTACAACAACAACTGCAGATGCTTCCATAACCACAAGTTCAGCACCTACTACATCAATCACAACTGCAGGTCCTACTACCATATTACCTCCTACGACAACCACAACTGAAGCTCCTACAGAAATTACAACTGTAGCTCCTATAACCCCCACAATTGCAGCTTCTACTTCAACAACTGTAGCTCCCACGAACACTACAACTGCAGCAGCTCCTACAACAATAACTGTAGCTGCTTCCACAACAACTACTGCATCCCTTACTGCAACCACAACTGAAGCTCCTTCGACTACAACTGTAGCACCAACAACATCAGCAACAACAGTCCCTGCGACAACTGCAGCTAATACTTCAACTGTAGCTCCAACAATGCCAATCACAACTGCAGCTCCTACACCAACAACTCTTGCTCCTACAACCTCTACAACTTCAGCACCCACTACGTCATTCACAACTGCAGGTCCAACTACCATTTTACCTCCTTCGACAACTACAACTGTATCACCTATGACAACCACAACAACATCCACCACAACAACAGTAGCTCCTACAATGTCAATCTCAACTGCAGGTTCTACTACCAATTTAACTCCCACCACAACCACAAATGAAGCTCCTACAGACATCACAACTGTAGCTCCTATGCCCCCCACAATTGCAACTTCAACTACAACTGTAGCATCTCCAACAACAACAACTGCAGATGCTTCCATAACCACAAGTTCAGCACCTACTACATCAATCACAACTGCAGGTCCTACTACCATATTACCTCCTACGACAACCACAACTGAAGCTCCTACAGAAATCACAACTGTAGCTCCTATAACCCCCACAATTGCAGCTTCTACTTCAACAACTGTAGCTCCCACGAACACTACAACTGCAGCAGCTCCTACAACAATAACTGTAGCTACTTCCACAACAACTACTGCATCCCCTACTGCAGCCACAACTGAAGCTCCTTCGACTACAACTGTAGCACCAACAACATCAGCAACAACAGTCCCTGCGACAATAGCAGCTAATACTTCAACTGTAGCACCAACAATGCCAATCACAACTGCAGCTCCTACACCAACAACTCTTGCTCCTACAACCTCTACAACTTCAGCACCCACTACGTCATTCACAACTGCAGGTCCAACTACCATTTTACCTCCTTCGACAACTACAACTGTATCACCTATGACAACCACAACAACATCCACCACAACAACAGTAGCTCCTACAATGGCAATCTCAACTGCAGGTTCTACTACCAATTTAACTCCAAACACAACCACAAATGAAGCTCCTACAGACATCACAACTGTAGCTCCTATGCCCCCCACAATTGCAACTACAACTGTAGCATCTCCCACAACAACAACTGCAGATGCTTCCATAACCACAAGTTCAGCACCTACTACATCAATCACAACTGCAGGTCCTACTACCATATTACCTCCTACGACAACCACAACTGAAGCTCCTACAGAAATCACAACTGTAGCTCCTATAACCCCCACAATTGCAGCTTCTACTTCAACAACTGTAGCTCCCACGAACACTACAACTGCAGCAGCTCCTACAACAATAACTGTAGCTGCTTCCACAACATCTACTGCATTCCCTACTGCAACCACAACTGAAGCTCCTTCGACTACAACTGTAGCACCAACAACATCAGCAACAACAGTCCCTGCGACAACTGCAGCTAATACTTCAACTGTAGCTCCAACAAAGCCAATCACAACTGCAGCTCCTACACCAACAACTCTTGCTCCTACAACCTCTACAACTTCAGCACCCACTACGTCATTCACAACTGCAGGTCCAACTACCATTTTACCTCCTTCGACAACTACAACTGTATCACCTATGACAACCACAACAACATCCACCACAACAACAGTAGCTCCTACAATGTCAATCTCAACTGCAGGTTCTACTACCAATTTAACTCCAACCACAACCACAAATGAAGCTCCTACAGACATCACAACTGTAGCTCCTATGCCCCCCACAATTGCAACTTCAACTACAACTGTAGCATCTGCTACAACAACAACTGCAGATGCATCCATAACCACAAGTTCAGCACCTACTACATCAATCACAACTGCAGGTCCTACTACCATATTACCTCCTACGATAACCACAACTGAAGCTCCTACAGAAATCACAACTGTAGCTCCTATAACTCCCACAATTGAAGCTTCTACTTCAACAACTGTAGCTCCCACGAACACTACAACTGCAGCAGCTCCTACAACAATAACTGTAGCTGCTTCCACAACAACTACTGCATTCCCTACTGCAACCACAACTGAAGCTCCTTCGACTACAACTGTAGCACCAACAACATCAGCAACAACAGTCCCTGCGACAACTGCAGCTAATACTTCAACTGTAGCTCCAACAAAGCCAATCACAACTGCAGCTCCTACACCAACAACTCTTGCTCCTACAACTTCAGCATCCACTACGTCATTCACAACTGCAGGTCCAACTACCATTTTACTTCCTTCGACAACCACAACTGTATCACCTATGACAACCACAACAACAACAGAAGCTCCTACAATGTCAATCTCAACTGCAGGTTCTACTACCAATTTAACTCCAACCACATCCACAAATGAAGCTCCTACAGACATCACAACTGTAGCTCCTATGCCCCCCACAATTGCAATTTCAACTACAACTGTAGCATCTGCTACAACAACAACTGCAGATGCTTCCATAACCACAAGTTCAGCACCTACTACATCAATCACAACTGCAGGTCCTACTACCATATTACCTCCTACGACAACCACAACTGAAGCTCCTACAGAAATCACAACTGTAGCTCCTATAACTCCCACAATTGAAGCTTCTACTTCAACAACTGTAGCTCCCACGAACACTACAACTGCAGCAGCTCCTACAACAATAACTGTAGCTGCTTCCACAACAACTACTGCATCCCCTACTGCAACCACAACTGAAGCTTCTTCGACTACAACTGTAGCACCAACAACAGTCCCTGCGACAACTGCAGCTAATACTTCAACTGTAGCTCCAACAATGCCAATCACAACTGCAGCTCCTACACCAACAACTCTTGCTCCTACAACCTCTACAACTTCAGCACCCACTACGTCATTCACAACTGCAGGTCCAACTACCATTTTACTTCCTTCGACAACCACAACTGTATCACCTATGACAACCACAACAACATCCACCACAACAACAGTAGCTCCTACAATGTCAATCTCAACTGCAGGTTCTACTACCAATTTAACTCCAACCACAAATGAAGCTCCTACAGACATCACAACTGTAGCTCCTATGCCCCCCACAATTGCAACTTCAACTACAACTGTAGCATCTGCTACAACAACAACTGCAGATGCTTCCATAACCACAAGTTCAGCACCTACTACATCAATCACAACTGCAGGTCCTACTACCATATTACCTCCTACGACAACCACAACTGAAGCTCCTACAGAAATTACAACTGTAGCTCCTATAACCCCCACAATTGCAGCTTCTACTTCAACAACTGTAGCTCCCACGAACACTACAACTGCAGCAGCTCCTACAACAATAACTGTAGCTGCTTCCACAACAACTACTGCATCCCTTACTGCAACCACAACTGAAGCTCCTTCGACTACAACTGTAGCACCAACAACATCAGCAACAACAGTCCCTGCGACAACTGCAGCTAATACTTCAACTGTAGCTCAGACAATGCCAATCACAACTGCAGCTCCTACACCAACAACTCTTGCTCCTACAACCTCTACAACTTCAGCACCCACTACGTCATTCACAACTGCAGGTCCAACTACCATTTTACCTCCTTCGACAACTACAACTGTATCACCTATGACAACCACAACAACATCCACCACAACAACAGTAGCTCCTACAATGTCAATCTCAACTGCAGGTTCTACTACCAATTTAACTCCCACCACAACCACAAATGAAGCTCCTACAGACATCACAACTGTAGCTCCTATGCCCCCCACAATTGCAACTTCAACTACAACTGTAGCATCTGCTACAACAACAACTGCAGATGCATCCATAACCACAAGTTCAGCACCTACTACATCAATCACAACTGCAGGTCCTACTACCATATTACCTCCTACGACAACCACAACTGAAGCTCCTACAGAAATCACAACTGTAGCTCCTATAACTCCCACAATTGAAGCTTCTACTTCAACAACTGTAGCTCCCACGAACACTACAACTGCAGCAGCTCCTACAACAATAACTGTAGCTGCTTCCACAACAACTACTGCATTCCCTACTGCAACCACAACTGAAGCTCCTTCGACTACAACTGTAGCACCAACAACATCAGCAACAACAGTCCCTGCGACAACTGCAGCTAATACTTCAACTGTAGCTCCAACAAAGCCAATCACAACTGCAGCTCCTACACCAACAACTCTTGCTCCTACAACTTCAGCATCCACTACGTCATTCACAACTGCAGGTCCAACTACCATTTTACTTCCTTCGACAACCACAACTGTATCACCTATGACAACCACAACAACATCCACCACAACAACAGTAGCTCCTACAATGTCAATCTCAACTGCAGGTTCTACTACCAATTTAACTCCATCCACAACCACAAATGAAGCTCCTACAGACATCACAACTGTACCTCCTATGCCACCCACAATTGCAACTTCAACTACAACTGTAGCATCTGCTACAACAACAACTGCAGATGCTTCCATAACCACAAGTTTAGCACCTACTACATCAATCACAACTGCAGGTCCTACTACCATATTACCTCCTACGACAACCACAACTGAAGCTCCTACAGAAATCACAACTGTAGCTCCTATAACCCCCACAATTGCAGCTTCTACTTCAACAACTGTAGCTCCCACGAACACTACAACTGCAGCAGCTCCTACAACAATAACTGTAGCTGCTTCCACAACAACTACTGCATCCCCTACTGCAACCACAACTGAAGCTCCTTCGACTACAACTGTAGCACCAACAACATCAGCAACAACAGTCCCTGCGACAACTGCAGCTAATACTTCAACTGTAGCTCCAACAATGCCAATCACAACTGCAGCTCCTACACCAACAACTCTTGCTCCTACAACCTCTACAACTTCAGCACCCACTACGTCATTCACAACTGCAGGTCCAACTACCATTTTACTTCCTTCGACAACCACAACTGTATCACCTATGACAACCACAACAACATCCACCACAACAACAGTAGCTCCTACAATGTCAATCTCAACTGCAGGTTCTACTACCAATTTAACTCCAACCACAACCACAAATGAAGCTCCTACAGACATCACAACTGTAGCTCCTATGCCCCCCACAATTGCAACTTCAACTACAACTGTAGCATCTGCTACAACAACAACTGCAGATGCTTCCACAACCAAAAGTGTAGCACCTACTACTTCAATCACAACTGCAGGTCCAACTACCATTTTACTTCCTTCGACAACCACAACTGTATCACCTATGACAACCACAACAACATCCACCACAACAACAGTAGCTCCTACAATGTCAATCTCAACTGCAGGTTCTACTACCAATTTAACTCCAACCACAAATGAAGCTCCTACAGACATCACAACTGTAGCTCCTATGCCCCCCACAATTGCAACTTCAACTACAACTGTAGCATCTGCAACAACAACAACTGCAGATGCATCCATAACCACAAGTTCAACACCTACTACATCAATCACAACTGCAGGTCCTACTACCATTTTACCTCCTACGACAACCACAACTGAAGCTCCTACAGAAATCACAACTGTAGCTCCTATAACCCCCACACTTGCAGCTTCTACTTCAACAACTGTAGCTCCCACGAACACTACAACTGCAGCAGCTCCTACAACAATAACTGTAGCTGCTTCCACAACAACTACTGCATCCCTTACTGCAACCACAACTGAAGCTCCTTCGACTACAACTGTAGCACCAACAACATCAGCAACAACAGTCCCTGCGACAACTGCAGCTAATACTTCAACTGTAGCTCCAACAATGCCAATCACAACTGCAGCTCCTACACCAACAACTCTTGCTCCTACAACCTCTACAACTTCAGCACCCACTACGTCATTCACAACTGCAGGTCCAACTACCATTTTACCTCCTTCGACAACTACAACTGTATCACCTATGACAACCACAACAACATCCACCACAACAACAGTAGCTCCTACAATGGCAATCTCAACTGCAGGTTCTACTACCAATTTAACTCCAACCACAACCACAAATGAAGCTCCTACAGACATCACAACTGTAGCTCCTATGCCCCCCACAATTGCAACTTCAACTACAACTGTAGCATCTCCCACAACAACAACTGCAGATGCTTCCATAACCACAAGTTCAGCACCTACTACATCAATCACAACTGCAGGTCCTACTACCATATTACCTCCTACGACAACCACAACTGAAGCTCCTACAGAAATCACAACTGTAGCTCCTATAACCCCCACAATTGCAGCTTCTACTTCAACAACTGTAGCTCCCACGAACACTACAACTGCAGCAGCTCCTACAACAATAACTGTAGCTGCTTCCACAACATCTACTGCATTCCCTACTGCAACCACAACTGAAGCTCCTTCGACTACAACTGTAGCACCAACAACATCAGCAACAACAGTCCCTGCGACAACTGCAGCTAATACTTCAACTGTAGCTCCAACAAAGCCAATCACAACTGCAGCTCCTACACCAACAACTCTTGCTCCTACAACTTCAGCATCCACTACGTCATTCACAACTGCAGGTCCAACTACCATTTTACCTCCTTCGACAACCACAACTGTATCACCTATGACAACCACAACAACATCCACCACAACAACAGTAGCTCCTACAATGTCAATCTCAACTGCAGGTTCTACTACCAATTTAACTCCAACCACAAATGAAGCTCCTACAGACATCACAACTGTAGCTCCTATGCCCCCCACAATTGCAACTTCAACTACAACTGTAGCATCTGCAACAACAACAACTGCAGATGCATCCTTAACCACAAGTTCAACACCTACTACATCAATCACAACTGCAGGTCCTACTACCATTTTACCTCCTACGACAACCACAACTGAAGCTCCTACAGAAATCACAACTGTAGCTCCTATAACCCCCACACTTGCAGCTTCTACTTCAACAACTGTAGCTCCCACGAACACTACAACTGCAGCAGCTCCTACAACAATAACTGTAGCTACTTCCACAACAACTACTGCATCCCTTACTGCAACCACAACTGAAGCTCTTTCGACTACAACTGTAGCACCAACAACATCAGCAACAACAGTCCCTGCGACAACTGCAGCTAATACTTCAACTGTAGCTCCAACAAAGCCAATCACAACTGCAGCTCCTACACCAACAACTCTTGCTCCTACAACCTCTACAACTTCAGCACCCACTACGTCATTCACAACTGCAGGTCCAACTACCCTTTTACCTCCTTCGACAACTACAACTGTATCACCTATGACAACCACAACAACATCCACCACAACAACAGTAGCTCCTACAATGTCAATCTCAACTGCAGGTTCTACTACCAATTTAACTCCAACCACAACCACAAATGAAGCTCCTACAGACATCACAACTGTAGCTCCTATGCCCCCCACAATTGCAACTTCAACTACAACTGTAGCATCTGCTACAACAACAACTGCAGATGCATCCATAACCACAAGTTCAGCACCTACTACATCAATCACAACTGCAGGTCCTACTACCATATTACCTCCTACGACAACCACAACTGAAGCTCCTACAGAAATCACAACTGTAGCTCCTATAACTCCCACAATTGAAGCTTCTACTTCAACAACTGTAGCTCCCACGAACACTACAACTGCAGCAGCTCCTACAACAATAACTGTAGCTGCTTCCACAACAACTACTGCATTCCCTACTGCAACCACAACTGAAGCTCCTTCGACTACAACTGTAGCACCAACAACATCAGCAACAACAGTCCCTGCGACAACTGCAGCTAATACTTCAACTGTAGCTCCAACAAAGCCAATCACAACTGCAGCTCCTACACCAACAACTCTTGCTCCTACAACTTCAGCATCCACTACGTCATTCACAACTGCAGGTCCAACTACCATTTTACTTCCTTCGACAACCACAACTGTATCACCTATGACAACCACAACAACATCCACCACAACAACAGAAGCTCCTACAATGTCAATCTCAACTGCAGGTTCTACTACCAATTTAACTCCAACCACAACCACAAATGAAGCTCCTACAGACATCACAACTGTAGCTCCTATGCCCCCCACAATTGCAACTTCAACTACAACTGTAGCATCTGCTACAACAACAACTGCAGATGCTTCCATAACCACAAGTTCAGCACCTACTACATCAATCACAACTGCAGGTCCTACTACCATATTACCTCCTACGACAACCACAACTGAAGCTCCTACGGAAATCACAACTGTAGCTCCTATAACTCCCACAATTGAAGCTTCTACTTCAACAACTGTAGCTCCCACGAACACTACAACTGCAGCAGCTCCTACAACAATAACTGTAGCTGCTTCCACAACAACTACTGCATCCCCTACTGCAACCACAACTGAAGCTTCTTCGACTACAACTGTAGCACCAACAACATCAGCAACAACAGTCCCTGCGACAACTGCAGCTAATACTTCAACTGAAGCTCCAACAAAGCCAATCACAACTGCAGCTCCTACACCAACAACTCTTGCTCCTACAACTTCAGCATCCACTACGTCATTCACAACTGCAGGTCCAACTACCATTTTACTTCCTTCGACAACCACAACTGTATCACCTATGACAACCACAACAACATCCACCACAACAACAGAAGCTCCTACAATGTCAATCTCAACTGCAGGTTCTACTACCAATTTAACTCCATCCACAACCACAAATGAAGCTCCTACAGACATCACAACTGTACCTCCTATGCCCCCCACAATTGCAACTTCAACTACAACTGTAGCATCTGCTACAACAACAACTGCAGATGCTTCCATAACCACAAGTTTAGCACCTACTACATCAATCACAACTGCAGGTCCTACTACCATATTACCTCCTACGACAACCACAACTGAAGCTCCTACAGAAATCACAACTGTAGCTCCTATAACCCCCACAATTGCAGCTTCTACTTCAACAACTGTAGCTCCCACGAACACTACAACTGCAGCAGCTCCTACAACAATAACTGTAGCTGCTTCCACAACAACTACTGCATCCCCTACTGCAACCACAACTGAAGCTCCTTCGACTACAACTGTAGCACCAACAACATCAGCAACAACAGTCCCTGCGACAACTGCAGCTAATACTTCAACTGTAGCTCCAACAAAGCCAATCACAACTGCAGCTCCTACACCAACAACTCTTGCTCCTACAACCTCTACAACTTCAGCACCCACTACGTCATTCACAACTGCAGGTCCAACTACCATTTTACTTCCTTCGACAACCACAACTGTATCACCTATGACAACCACAACAACATCCACCACAACAACAGTAGCTCCTACAATGTCAATCTCAACTGCAGGTTCTACTACCAATTTAACTCCAACCACAACCACAAATGAAGCTCCTACAGACATCACAACTGTAGCTCCTATGCCCCCCACAATTGCAACTTCAACTACAACTGTAGCATCTCCCACAACAACAACTGCAGATGCTTCCATAACCACAAGTTCAGCACCTACTACATCAATCACAACTGCAGGTCCTACTACCATATTACCTCCTACGACAACCACAACTGAAGCTCCTACAGAAATCACAACTGTAGCTCCTATAACCCCCACAATTGCAGCTTCTACTTCAACAACTGTAGCTCCCACGAACACTACAACTGCAGCAGCTCCTACAACAATAACTGTAGCTGCTTCCACAACAACTACTGCATCCCCTACTGCAGCCACAACTGAAGCTCCTTCGACTACAACTGTAGCACCAACAACATCAGCAACAACAGTCCCTGCGACAATAGCAGCTAATACTTCAACTGTAGCACCAACAATGCCAATCACAACTGCAGCTCCTACACCAACAACTCTTGCTCCTACAACCTCTACAACTTCAGCACCCACTACGTCATTCACAACTGCAGGTCCAACTACCATTTTACCTCCTTCGACAACTACAACTGTATCACCTATGACAACCACAACAACATCCACCACAACAACAGTAGCTCCTACAATGGCAATCTCAACTGCAGGTTCTACTACCAATTTAACTCCAACCACAACCACAAATGAAGCTCCTACAGACATCACAACTGTAGCTCCTATGCCCCCCACAATTGCAACTTCAACTACAACTGTAGCATCTCCCACAACAACAACTGCAGATGCTTCCATAACCACAAGTTCAGCACCTACTACATCAATCACAACTGCAGGTCCTACTACCATATTACCTCCTACGACAACCACAACTGAAGCTCCTACAGAAATCACAACTGTAGCTCCTATAACCCCCACAATTGCAGCTTCTACTTCAACAACTGTAGCTCCCACGAACACTACAACTGCAGCAGCTCCTACAACAATAACTGTAGCTGCTTCCACAACATCTACTGCATTCCCTACTGCAACCACAACTGAAGCTCCTTCGACTACAACTGTAGCACCAACAACATCAGCAACAACAGTCCCTGCTACAACTGCAGCTAATACTTCAACTGTAGCTCCAACAAAGCCAATCACAACTGCAGCTCCTACACCAACAACTCTTGCTCCTACAACTTCAGCATCCACTACGTCATTCACAACTGCAGGTCCAACTACCATTTTACCTCCTTCGACAACCACAACTGTATCACCTATGACAACCACAACAACATCCACCACAACAACAGTAGCTCCTACAATGTCAATCTCAACTGCAGGTTCTACTACCAATTTAACTCCAACCACAAATGAAGCTCCTACAGACATCACAACTGTAGCTCCTATGCCCCCCACAATTGCAACTTCAACTACAACTGTAGCATCTGCAACAACAACAACTGCAGATGCATCCTTAACCACAAGTTCAACACCTACTACATCAATCACAACTGCAGGTCCTACTACCATTTTACCTCCTACGACAACCACAAATGAAGCTCCTACAGAAATCACAACTGTAGCTCCTATAACCCCCACACTTGCAGCTTCTACTTTAACAACTGTAGCTCCCACGAACACTACAACTGCAGCAGCTCCTACAACAATAACTGTAGCTACTTCCACAACAACTACTGCATCCCTTACTGCAACCACAACAGAAGCTCCTTCGACTACAACTGTAGCACCAACAACATCAGCAACAACAGTCCCTGCGACAACTGCAGCTAATACTTCAACTGTAGCTCCAACAAAGCCAATCACAACTGCAGCTCCTACACCAACAACAATTGCTCCTACAACCTCTACAACTTCAGCACCCACTACGTCATTCACAACTGCAGGTCCAACTACCATTTTACCTCCTTCGACAACTACAACTGTATCACCTATGACAACCACAACAACATCCACCACAACAACAGTAGCTCCTACAATGTCAATCTCAACTGCAGGTTCTACTACCAATTTAACTCCAACCACAACCACAAATGAAGCTCCTACAGACATCACAACTGTAGCTCCTATGCCCCCCACAATTGCAACTTCAACTACAACTGTAGCATCTGCTACAACAACAACTGCAGATGCATCCATAACCACAAGTTCAGCACCTACTACATCAATCACAACTGCAGGTCCTACTACCATATTACCTACTACGACAACCACAACTGAAGCTCCTACAGAAATCACAACTGTAGCTCCTATAAATCCCACAATTGAAGCTTCTACTTCAACAACTGTAGCTCCCACGAACACTACAACTGCAGCAGCTCCTACAACAATAACTGTAGCTGCTTCCACAACAACTACTGCATTCCCTACTGCAACCACAACTGAAGCTCCTTCGACTACAACTGTAGCACCAACAACATCAGCAACAACAGTCCCTGCGACAACTGCAGCTAATACTTCAACTGTAGCTCCAACAAAGCCAATCACAACTGCAGCTCCTACACCAACAACTCTTGCTCCTACAACTTCAGCACCTACTACATCAATCACAACTGCAGGTCCTACTACCATATTACCTCCTACGACAACCACAACTGAAGCTCCTACAGAAATCACAACTGTAGCTCCTATAACCCCCACAATTGCAGCTTCTACTTCAACAACTGTAGCTCCCACGAACACTACAACTGCAGCAGCTCCTACAACAATAACTGTAGCTGCTTCCACAACAACTACTGCATCCCCTACTGCAACCACAACTGAAGCTCCTTCGACTACAACTGTAGCACCAACAACATCAGCAACAACAGTCCCTGCGACAACTGCAGCTAATACTTCAACTGTAGCTCCAACAATGCCAATCACAACTGCAGCTCCTACACCAACAACTCTTGCTCCTACAACCTCTACAACTTCAGCACCCACTACGTCATTCACAACTGCAGGTCCAACTACCATTTTACTTCCTTCGACAACCACAACTGTATCACCTATGACAACCACAACAACATCCACCACAACAACAGTAGCTCCTACAATGTCAATCTCAACTGCAGGTTCTACTACCAATTTAACTCCAACCACAACCACAAATGAAGCTCCTACAGACATCACAACTGTAGCTCCTATGCCCCCCACAATTGCAACTTCAACTACAACTGTAGCATCTGCTACAACAACAACTGCAGATGCTTCCACAACCAAAAGTGTAGCACCTACTACTTCAATCACAACTGCAGGTCCAACTACCATTTTACTTCCTTCGACAACCACAACTGTATCACCTATGACAACCACAACAACATCCACCACAACAACAGTAGCTCCTACAATGTCAATCTCAACTGCAGGTTCTACTACCAATTTAACTCCAACCACAAATGAAGCTCCTACAGACATCACAACTGTAGCTCCTATGCCCCCCACAATTGCAACTTCAACTACAACTGTAGCATCTGCAACAACAACAACTGCAGATGCATCCATAACCACAAGTTCAACACCTACTACATCAATCACAACTGCAGGTCCTACTACCATTTTACCTCCTACGACAACCACAACTGAAGCTCCTACAGAAATCACAACTGTAGCTCCTATAACCCCCACACTTGCAGCTTCTACTTCAACAACTGTAGCTCCCACGAACACTACAACTGCAGCAGCTCCTACAACAATAACTGTAGCTGCTTCCACAACAACTACTGCATCCCTTACTGCAACCACAACTGAAGCTCCTTCGACTACAACTGTAGCACCAACAACATCAGCAACAACAGTCCCTGCGACAACTGCAGCTAATACTTCAACTGTAGCTCCAACAATGCCAATCACAACTGCAGCTCCTACACCAACAACTCTTGCTCCTACAACCTCTACAACTTCAGCACCCACTACGTCATTCACAACTGCAGGTCCAACTACCATTTTACCTCCTTCGACAACTACAACTGTATCACCTATGACAACCACAACAACATCCACCACAACAACAGTAGCTCCTACAATGGCAATCTCAACTGCAGGTTCTACTACCAATTTAACTCCAACCACAACCACAAATGAAGCTCCTACAGACATCACAACTGTAGCTCCTATGCCCCCCACAATTGCAACTTCAACTACAACTGTAGCATCTCCCACAACAACAACTGCAGATGCTTCCATAACCACAAGTTCAGCACCTACTACATCAATCACAACTGCAGGTCCTACTACCATATTACCTCCTACGACAACCACAACTGAAGCTCCTACAGAAATCACAACTGTAGCTCCTATAACCCCCACAATTGCAGCTTCTACTTCAACAACTGTAGCTCCCACGAACACTACAACTGCAGCAGCTCCTACAACAATAACTGTAGCTGCTTCCACAACATCTACTGCATTCCCTACTGCAACCACAACTGAAGCTCCTTCGACTACAACTGTAGCACCAACAACATCAGCAACAACAGTCCCTGCAACAACTGCAGCTAATACTTCAACTGTAGCTCCAACAAAGCCAATCACAACTGCAGCTCCTACACCAACAACTCTTGCTCCTACAACTTCAGCATCCACTACGTCATTCACAACTGCAGGTCCAACTACCATTTTACCTCCTTCGACAACCACAACTGTATCACCTATGACAACCACAACAACATCCACCACAACAACAGTAGCTCCTACAATGTCAATCTCAACTGCAGGTTCTACTACCAATTTAACTCCAACAACAAATGAAGCTCCTACAGACATCACAACTGTAGCTCCTATGCCCCCCACAATTGCAACTTCAACTACAACTGTAGCATCTGCAACAACAACAACTGCAGATGCATCCTTAACCACAAGTTCAACACCTACTACATCAATCACAACTGCAGGTCCTACTACCATTTTACCTCCTACGACAACCACAACTGAAGCTCCTACAGAAATCACAACTGTAGCTCCTATAACCCCCACACTTGCAGCTTCTACTTCAACAACTGTAGCTCCCACGAACACTACAACTGCAGCAGCTCCTACAACAATAACTGTAGCTACTTCCACAACAACTACTGCATCCCTTACTGCAACCACAACTGAAGCTCTTTCGACTACAACTGTAGCACCAACAACATCAGCAACAACAGTCCCTGCGACAACTGCAGCTAATACTTCAACTGTAGCTCCAACAAAGCCAATCACAACTGCAGCTCCTACACCAACAACTCTTGCTCCTACAACCTCTACAACTTCAGCACCCACTACGTCATTCACAACTGCAGGTCCAACTACCCTTTTACCTCCTTCGACAACTACAACTGTATCACCTATGACAACCACAACAACATCCACCACAACAACAGTAGCTCCTACAATGTCAATCTCAACTGCAGGTTCTACTACCAATTTAACTCCAACCACAACCACAAATGAAGCTCCTACAGACATCACAACTGTAGCTCCTATGCCCCCCACAATTGCAACTTCAACTACAACTGTAGCATCTGCTACAACAACAACTGCAGATGCATCCATAACCACAAGTTCAGCACCTACTACATCAATCACAACTGCAGGTCCTACTACCATATTACCTCCTACGACAACCACAACTGAAGCTCCTACAGAAATCACAACTGTAGCTCCTATAACTCCCACAATTGAAGCTTCTACTTCAACAACTGTAGCTCCCACGAACACTACAACTGCAGCAGCTCCTACAACAATAACTGTAGCTGCTTCCACAACAACTACTGCATTCCCTACTGCAACCACAACTGAAGCTCCTTCGACTACAACTGTAGCACCAACAACATCAGCAACAACAGTCCCTGCGACAACTGCAGCTAATACTTCAACTGTAGCTCCAACAAAGCCAATCACAACTGCAGCTCCTACACCAACAACTCCTGCTCCTACAACTTCAGCATCCACTACGTCATTCACAACTGCAGGTCCAACTACCATTTTACTTCCTTCGACAACCACAACTGTATCACCTATGACAACCACAACAACATCCACCACAACAACAGAAGCTCCTACAATGTCAATCTCAACTGCAGGTTCTACTACCAATTTAACTCCATCCACAACCACAAATGAAGCTCCTACAGACATCACAACTGTAGCTCCTATGCCCCCCACAATTGCAACTTCAACTACAACTGTAGCATCTGCTACAACAACAACTGCAGATGCTTCCATAACCACAAGTTCAGCACTTACTACATCAATCACAACTGCAGGTCCTACTACCATATTACCTCCTACGACAACCACAACTGAAGCTCCTACAGAAATCACAACTGTAGCTCCTATAACCCCCACAATTGCAGCTTCTACTTCAACAACGGTAGCTCCCACGAACACTACAACTGCAGCAGCTCCTACAACAATAACTGTAGCTGCTTCCACAACAACTACTGCATCCCCTACTGCAACCACAACTGAAGCTTCTTCGACTACAACTGTAGCACCAACAACAGTCCCTGCGACAACTGCAGCTAATACTTCAACTGTAGCTCCAACAATGCCAATCACAACTGCAGCTCCTACACCAACAACTCTTGCTCCTACAACCTCTACAACTTCAGCACCCACTACGTCATTCACAACTGCAGGTCCAACTACCATTTTACTTCCTTCGACAACCACAACTGTATCACCTATGACAACCACAACAACATCCACCACAACAACAGTAGCTCCTACAATGTCAACTGCAGGTTCTACTACCAATTTAACTCCAACCACAACCACAAATGAAGCTCCTACAGACATCACAACTGTAGCTCCTATGCCCCCCACAATTGCAACTACAACTGTAGCATCTGCTACAACAACAACTGCAGATGCTTCCATAACCACAAGTTCAGCACCTACTACATCAATCACAACTGCAGGTCCTACTACCATATTACCTCCTACGACAACCAGAACTGAAGCTCCTACAGAAATCACAACTGTAGCTCCAATAACCCCCACAATTGCAGCTTCTACTTCAGCAACTGTAGCTCCCACGAACACTACAACTGCAACAGCTCCTACAACAATAACTGTAGCTGCTTCCACAACAATTACTGCATCCCCTACTGCAACCACAACTGAAGCTCCTTCGACTACAACTGTAGCACCAACAACATCAGCAACAACAGTCCCTGCGACAACTGCAGCTAATACTTCAACTGTAGCTCCAACAATGCCAATCACAACTGCAGCTCCTACAACAACAACTCTTGCTCCTACAACCTCTACAACTTCAGCACCCACTACGTCATTCACAACTGCAGGTCCAACTACCATTTTACTTCCTTCGACAACCACAACTGTATCACCTATGACAACCACAACAACATCCACCACAACAACAGTAGCTCCTACAATGGCAATCTCAACTGCAGGTTCTACTACCAATATAACTCCAACCACAACCACAAATAAAGCTCCTACAGACATCACAACTGTAGCTCAGATGCCCCACACAATTGCAACTTCAACTATAACTGTAGCATCTCCCACAACAACAACTGCAGATGCTTCCGCAACCACAAGTGCAGCACCTACTACTTCAATCACAACTGCAGGTCCTAATACCATTTTACCTCCTACGACAACCACAACTGAAGCTCCTACAGAAATCACAACTGTAGCTCCTATAACCCCCACAATTGCAGCTTCTACTTCAACAACTGTAGCTCCCACGAACACTACAACTGCAGCAGCTCCTACAACAATAACTGTAGCTGCTTCCACAACAATTACTGCATCCCCTACTGCAACCACAACTGAAGCTCCTTCGACTACAACTGTAGCACCAACAACATCAGCAACAACAGTCCCTGCGACAACTGCAGCTAATACTTCAACTGTAGCTCCAACAATGCCAATCACAACTGCAGCTCCTACACCAACAACTCTTGCTCCTACAACCTCTACAACTTCAGCACCCACTACATCATTCCCAACTGCAGGTCCAACTACCATATTACTTCCTTCGACAACCACAACTGTATCACCTATGACAACCACAACAACATCCACCACAACAACAGTAGCTCCTACAATGGCAATCTCAACTGCAGGTTCTACTACCAATTTAACTCCAACCACAACCAAAAATGAAGCTCCTACAGACATCACAACTGTAGCTCCTATGCCCCCCACAATTGCAACTTCAACTACAACTGTAGCATCTGCTACAACAACAACTGCAGATGCTTCCATAACCACAAGTTCAGCACCTACTACATCAATCACAACTGCAGGTCCTACTGCCATATTACCTCCTACGACAACCACAACTGAAGCTCCTACAGAAATCACAACTGTAGCTCCTATAACCCCCACAATTGCAGCTTCTACTTCAACAACTGTAGCTCCCACGAACACTACAACTGCAGCAGCTCCTACAACAATAACTGTAGCTGCTTCCACAACAACTACTGCATTCCCTACTGCAACCACAACTGAAGCTCCTTCGACTACAACTGTAGCACCAACAACATCAGCAACAACAGTCCCCGCAACAACTGCAGCTAATACTTCAACTGTAGCTCCAACAATGCCAATCACAACTGCAGCTCCTACACCAACAACTCTTGCTCCTACAACTTCAGCATCCACTACGTCATTCACAACTGCAGGTCCAACTACCATTTTACCTCCTTCGACAACCACAACTGTATCACCTATGACAACCACAACAACATCCACCACAACAACAGTAGCTCCTACAATGTCAATCTCAACTGCAGGTTCTACTACCAATTTAACTCCAACCACAACCACAAATGAAGCTCCTACAGACATCACAACTGTAGCTCCTATGCCCCCCACAATTGCAACTTCAACTACAACTGTAGCATCTGCAACAACAACAACTGCAGATGCTTCCATAACCACAAGTTCAGCACCTACTACATCAATCACAACTGCAGGTCCTACTACCATTTTACCTCCTACGACAACCACAACTGAAGCTCCTACAGAATTCACAACTGTAGCTCCTATAACCCCCACAATTGCAGCTTCTACTTCAACAACTGTAGCTCCCACGAACACTACAACTGCAGCAGCTCCTACAACAATAACTGTAGCTGCTTCCACAACAACTACTGCACTCCCTACTGAAACCACAACTGAAGCTCCTTCGACTACAACTGTAGCACCAACAACATCAGCAACAACAGTCCCTGCGACAACTGCAGCTAATACTTCAACTGTAGCTCCAACAATGCCAATCACAACTGCAGCTCCTACACCAACAACTCTTGCTCCTACAACTTCAGCAGCCACTACGTCCTTCACAACTGCAGGTCCAACTACCATTTTACCTCCTTTGACAACCACAACTGTATCACCTATGACAACCACAACAACATCCACCAAAACAACAGTAGCTCCTACAATGTCAATCTCAACTGCAGGTTCTACTACCAATTTAACTCCAACCACAACCACAAATGAAGCTCCTACAGACATCACAACTGTAGCTCCTATGCCCCCCACAATTGCAACTTCAACTTCAACTACAACTGTAGCATCTCCCACAACAACAACTGCAGATGCTTCCACAACCACAAGTGCAGCACCTACTACTTCAATCACAACTGCAGGTCCTAATACCATTTTACCTCCTACGACAACCACAACTGAAACTCCTACAGAAATCACAACTGTAGCTCCTATGTCCCTCACAATTGCAGCTTCTACTTCAACAACTGTAGGTCCCACGACCACTACAACTGCAGCAGCTCTTACAACAATAACTGTAACTGCTTCCACAACTACTACTGCAGCTCCTACTGCAACCACAACTGAAGCTCCTTCTACAACAACTGTAGCACCAACAACATCAGCAACAACAGTCCCTGCGACAACTGCAGCTAATACTTCAACTGTAGCTCCAACAATGCCAATCACAACTGCAGCTTCTACAACAACAACTCTTGCTCCTACAACCTCTACAACTTCAGCACCCACTACGTCATTCACAACTGCAGGTCCAACTACCATTTTACTTCCTTCGACAACCACAACTGTATCACCTATGACAACCACAACAACATCCACCACAACAACAGTAGCTCCTACAATGTCAATCTCAACTGCAGGTTCTACTACCAATTTAACTCCAACCACAACCACAAATGAAGCTCCTACAGACATCACAACTGTAGCTCCTATGCCCCCCACAATTGCAACTTCAACTACAACTGTAGCATCTCCTACAACAACAACTGCAGATGCTTCCACAACCACAAGTTCAGCAACTACTACATCAATCTCAAATGCAGGTCCTATTACCATTTTTCCTCCTACGACAACCACAACTGAAGCTCCTATAGAAATCACAACTGTAGCTCCTATGTCCCCCACAATTGCAGCTTCCACTTCAACAACTGTAGGTCCCACGACCACCACATTTGCAGCAGCTCCTACAGCAACAACTGTAGCTGCTTCCACAACTACTACTGCATTCCTTACTGCAACCACAACTGAAACTCCTTTTACAACAACTGTAGCACCTACGACAACAACAACATCCCCTACGACAACTGCAGCTAATACTACAACAACTGTGGCTCCTACAAGTACAACCATAATTGCACTTCCTACCTCGACAACCACAACAGAAACTTTTACCTCAGCTTCTATGGCTTCAGTGGCATCAACTAGGTAAGCAAAATAATTTAATATAATTGTTTCATACAATCTAATTAACACTTTATTGTCAATCAAGGAAGCCTTGCAACAAAGAACAATGTATCTCCGCCATTAACCACTAATGCTTTCATAAAAGCATACAAAACGTACAAATCTATTATCATTTTTACTCAGATTTGGCACAGTGGTGGTTTTTGTAAGACTAGAGTTCCAGCTCAACACAGCAGTCCCCACTGAGGATGATGTCCTTGGTGCCGTCGACAAGGAACTGTCTCATCAATTCAGGACCTTCAAAATTCAAAGAAACACTCAAGCCACGCTCCAGAATGCAACTTATATCAGTGAGTTGAACAAATTAGGCTTATATCATGAAGTATGCTTTTAAAAACTTTGAAAAAAATATTTCCTCCTAAAATTCAAGACAATTAAGTCTGCTTAGAATAATTATGTTTATTAATAAGTAAACAATTAACTGCTCCCACTTTCT
This sequence comes from Salmo trutta, assembly GCF_901001165.1. NCBI lineage: Eukaryota > Metazoa > Chordata > Actinopteri > Salmoniformes > Salmonidae > Salmo > Salmo trutta. The sequence continues at coordinate 14,519,713 of NC_042990.1, read as the reverse complement.
AAATACTTCTTAAATGTGGCTTTTCAACACACAGAATCAGCTTTGTTGAAACTCATAAATTATAACAGTTAATTTTGTCTGCATCTATAGTAAATTGTAAATAAGAATTTGTTCTTAATTGATTTGCCCAGTTAAATAAAGGTTAAATAAAATTAATATAGTGATGTTTTTTTTGTGCTCACAGAACTTGCAGATACTTCATTTGCTGTTGATCTTGGTTTCAAAATAACCAATGTATCCATGGAGGAGAGACTGCTTCGAAGTGCTAGACTCACTTTCACCAATGATACCTACAGCCAGATACAGGATTTGATTAACAACCTAGTAAGATACTTTTTTGTACTAGATTACTCAATCTAGGATATTGTACTGTAAAGTTCACCAGAATCAAACAGGAATGTTTTTGGGACATATTATTTGGCCATAATACATCTAAAAACTTGGACATGAAATCCATAACCATCCATGGTCCTGTCAGATCATCATAATAATTGAGAACTTGATTTTGTCTCCTTTTAGCTCCATGATATTCTCAGTGAACCAAACGGCAAACAATTTGACTTTCCCAACGCCAAATTTAGGTGAGTACAACTTCAAGCCCTCCCAAAACAACCCAGTTTTCTTAACTGCACTCAAAAGAATTTCTGCTGATTTCATACAGCTGCTGTCTGTACGGCTAAACAGGATGGAGGGAGCATGTGTTGTATATGTTCCAGTTGTGGATCAGTACTACATATGATTTTTATGATCTGATATAAGCATTATTTCCATGAACAGGTCTTGTTCACACATTCCACAGTTCAACTCTCAAAGGAACCCATTTTTATCTTTACAGTGTTGTTGGCAATCAAATCATGGCAAACGTGACGTATGTATACAAAGAGAAAGATGTCAACCTCCCTAGTGCCTTTCTAGGGGAAGTTATAAAAGTCTCAGGTACGCTGATTTTGTTGTCATTGGTCGTGATTGCTATGCTTTTTTGATCAAACTGCATGTAACAACTTGTGTATGACACACAAATGTGAAAACAATTTTAGATATCACAAGTTTATAATAACCCCTAAATATTGTTCACTTTGTATTCTAGGTCTCCTGACAACCATTGTTGCCCCAACAACAACTACCAGCACCACACCACTTCCTACCCTTTTGCTGACCACTACTTTCAATACCACAAGTGATGGAGGTTTTCCTGGCTGGGCTCTGGCCATTATCATCCCTTGTGGCATCGCTATCATTCTGGTACCCCTGTGGATCCTGCTATGTGTACGTATAGGCTTGTGTTCACTTGTGTACTGTGTATACTGTTTACATATTTTACAGAGTATTTAATAAAACAATATGCTAAATCTCTGCAATGATTTGATTCTCCATTTTTGTTTTGCAGTGCATGCTATGTGGCGGCTGTGCAGCTTTAAGGAGACGCTGGCACAGACACAGAGCTTACAACGTACAGTACACCACAAGAAACAGCCTCTTCTGAGTTGACAAGACCATCAAAATAACAGCCAATCATCTATATCTGCTCATCATCACAACAAATAATATATTTTTTATGTAATCCATACACCATTACTTTTGAGAAGATCAAACACGGACTTGCTTATATTTTATTACAAAATTGCATTGTTCTTGATAGGGTTAATAGGTCACATGTGTTTCCCCAATGTACTACTTTTTAATACTACTTTTTAATATTATACAGTATTTCTCATTTTAGTCAAAGCTACAGCTGAGCTGGTATATTATGCATTTATGTAATTTATGTGCCATCAACCTCTGCTGTCCACCGACTAAAATTATCATCTCTAATTTAATCAAATCAAAATCAAATCAAATGTATTTGTCACATACACATGGTTAGCAGATGTTAATGCGAGTGTAGCGAAATGCTTGTTCTTCTAGTTCTGACCATGCAGTAATATCTACCAAGTAATGTAACCTAACAATTCACAACAACTGCCTTATACACACAAGTGTAAAGGAATGAATACGAATATGTACATAATCATCTATATACACAGAAATTTTATTTTAGATTTTTGTCATTTCCCCTGCTGATTTAAGCTATTAACTCACTATATTTGAAAGTTTGCAATACAGCACCTGTTTCTTTATCATACAATTTAACATGTAATAAAAGCCTTTCAAATCAATATTAACTGGAGAAATAATATGTCTGCAGAAATCCTGTTAGAATTATTTGAACATGCTATACGCAAAAATTGGTAACACTTTGCTCTACAGGGTAAGGTATTCATAACACCTTTAAGAGTTTTAATTTGAAATCTCCTTATGAATGTTGTTGAATAAATGTATTAAGGTTGTTATGAATAATCCTTCAAAATTCACAAAGGTCTCATGATTGTCTTCATAAAGGTGTTATGAATGCCTTATCTGTATACTGTCCTATAGTAAATTGTTGACCAACAATTAGCGGCAATTTAGATATCTTCAGGGTTTTTGAAGAATTACGCCATAGGAAAAAAAAAAAAGGTAGAAGCAAGTGAAAGTGAAAGCAGAGTTCAGGTTATCAAAAATGCTGAATTAGCAGTTGGTGATGATGGCCAGGTTAACAAAACCAACCATAGACAGCTTACAGGGAAACAAATACAATTCAGCAATTGCAAGTGATGTTGAAAGACTGTTTACAAACATACATGATAGCGAAATTGAGACCTTGTCTTATTGTCATTGAGAAGTACTTTATTTCATTAAAAAGGCCCAGTGCAGACATTCTCAATATCAAATAATTTCTGGGTAACAAATAATATCTATTTCAATGGCCCTCTAACTGGTAACTACTAGTGGGAAACGCGTCTATCATCCTTGAACTCCAAGTGGGAGGTGGAAATTTACTAATTGTGAAGTTGTAAATACCTGTTCACGTGAACTCGTTGAGAAATGCCCGATTGGATAATGGCCAACAAGCTGTGTCAACCATAAAAGTACAGCTATCAGGCTTGTAACCCTATAGTGTTCAAAACCATATTAGCATTTTAAAAAATTCAAAGCGTCGGCCTCCACCACGAACTGACTGGAAGGGTCTGGATGAACCAGGATCGGGGCCGTGGTGAAGCAGTGTTTAAGGTTCTGGAACACCCGGTCAGCGGCCGTGGACCACGTGAACGGAACCTTGGTAGAGGTGAGGGCAGATAGCAGGGAGGTCAGGGTGCTGTAACCCCGGAGAAAGCGGCGATAAAAGTTAGCGAACCCCAGGAAACATTGCAGCTGCACGTAGGCCAATCCACCACCACTTTCACCTTCTCGGGGTCCATCTGGACACTCCCAGCAGAGATGATGTAGCCCAGAAAGGGAATGGTTGAGCAATGGAACTCACTTTTCAGCCTTGAAAAACAACTGGTTCTCCAGAAGGCGCTGGATAACCTGTCGGACATGGAGCATGTTTTCCTGGGGGGAGCAGGAGAAGACGAGGATATCATCAATGTAGATGAAGAGGTTCAGCATGTCGCGGAGAACATCGTTCACTAGAGCCTGGAACACGGCAGGGACGTTGGTGAGTCCAAAGGGCATGAACAGTGTCTGCTGGCCGTGTTGAAAGCGGTCTTCCACTCGTCCCCCTCTCATATTGTAACGGCTGTAGTAGAGAGTGGACCAAAGCGCAGCATGTTGATTGCTCATGATGAATATTTATTTTAACTCAAAACACTAAAGAAAAAAGAACAAAGAGAAAACGAAAGCGCACAGTTCTTTCAGGTACATAAACTAAACAAAAGACAACTACCCACAAACACAGGTGAAAAAAAAACCCTACTTAAGTTTGATCTCCAATTAGAGACAACGAGGACCAGCTGCCTCTAATTGGAGATCATCCCAAAAACAAAAACATAGAAAACTAGATCCTAAATATAGATATACAAAACATAAAACACACCCTGTCACGCCCTGACCTACTCTACCATAGAAAATAAAATCTTACTATGGTCAGGACATGACACGTATCCACACCAGGTGATAGGCGTTTTTTAGATCCAGCATGGAGAAGACCGTGGCCCTCTGGAGCGGCTCGAAAGCTGAGGAAATAAGTGGTAACGGTTCTTCCCAGTGATGTCATTGAGTGCCCAGTAGTCAATGCACGGGCACAGGGTCTTGTCCTTCTCTAAGAAGAACCCTGCACCAGCTGGAGAGGAGGAGGGACGGATAAATCCTGTAGCTAGGCAGTTCCCAATGTTGTTCTCCATAGCCTTAGTCTCTGGTCCCGACTGAGTACAGACGTCCCCGGGGCGGCATGGTGACAGGGAGAAGGTCAATCCTGCAGTCATAGGGCCGGTGCGGCAGAAGGGAAGTGGCCCGTGCCTTGCTGAACACCTCCTGGAGAGCCTGGTACTCCGCGGGAATGACAGAGAGGTCCGGAGCCACCTCCGAGGCCCTCGGAAGACGTCCCAGGGCTGGATGCGCCGATTTCAGACAACGGCGTGGCAGAACGCATAGACCAGTTGACGGGTGGATTGTGTCGCTGGAGCCAAGAGAATCCCAACACCACGGGAAACTGAGGGGACTTGATGAGCAGGAACTGAATGGTCTTGCTGTGATTCCCTGACACACGTAGGTTGATGGGAATGGTGTTAAGGGTGACCTGACCTATAGAGCGACCATCCAGCGCTCTAACATCCATGGGAATGGAGAGGTGCCGAGTGGGGATGTTCAGCTCGGAAGCCAGTGTGGTGTCCAGAAAGTGCTCATCGGCCCCAGAGTCAATGAGGACCCAGAAAGATTTGGACTGGTTCCCCCACAGCAGAATGACATGGAAAGGGGTGTGAGTAAGGGAGGCAGAAACGTTCTCCATAAGACCCACCACAGTACTCGCTCCTACCAGTGAGCCTGGTCTTTTACCGGACACAATGACACAAAATGACCAAAAGTCGCAATACAGACAGCTCCTTGTGCTGATCCTGTGTTGCCGGTCCACTGGCGACAGCCCAGCTCTGCCTAGTTGCATAGTCTCGGGAAACAGTGCCTCTGTCCTCTTCGGTGACTCTCGAGGAAGGACGGGAAACCTCGGGTGGTCTCAGCCATGGGACCATCGGGATTCCAGGATGGCTCGGTGGCGAGGTGGAATCCCTGGACGAGCGAGTGACATCAAATTCCCTGTCCATCCATCGTTCCCGCAATCGCCCATCGATGCGGATGTTCAAAGCAATGAGATAGTCAAGATCTGTGGGTAACTCCCGAGCCGCAAGCTCATCCTTATTCTCCTCCAAGACACCATGCAGGAACATGTCGAATAATGCTTCCGGGTTCCACGCACTCTCAGCTGGATTAGCTTCCGGGCAGCTTCTCTCCCAGAAAACGGGGCATCAAAAACCTTCCTCACCTCTCCCACGAACCCCCCCAGGTTCACGTACTTGGCCAGCTGCTGTTCCCATACGGCAGTAGCCCAGGTGAGAGCCCTTCCAGACATCAGCATAATGAGGCAGGCTATTTTGGAGTGATCCAAGGGGAAGGAGGAGGGCTGAAGCTCAAAAATGAGGGCACACTAAGCTAAAAATGCCCCACAGTTGCTCGGCTCTCCATTAAAGCATTCCGGGTGGAGGTAAGCGGGGCTCCCGGGAAGGTCAGTGGCCGGTGGGGCGGCACTGCTAACCGTCGAGTTACTCGGGGGCGGTGGGGTTCCCACCATGGCAGGCTGCCCCCCCACACACAATCCACGGAATTGCTCCTGCAGCATGTCCAACGCCCAGTCATGGCACTCAGCCAATGTTTGTACCCCCTCCATCAGCCCACGAAGCAATTCCTCGTGGCTACCAATGGAGGCTCCTTGGGAGGAGATGGCGTTGCGCAGCTGGTCCGGGTCTGCTGGGTCAGTCATGGCCAGTTCGCACTATCAGATATGAAGGTAAGACCCAGATGCAGACCACGTCGGGGTAACCAATAGTTTAATAATCCCAAAGGGGCAGGCAAATAGACAGGGATAAATAGTCCAGAGAAGAGTGGGAAAGGTACAGGACGGCAGGCAGGCTCAGGTAGAGTGGGCAGGCAGGCGGGCTCAGAGACAGGACAGGGTAAAAAAACAGGAGGGTGGGGGGGGGAAAGAGAGCCTGGGGGAAAAGCAGGTGCTGAGACAAACCACCAGTCGGCTTGAACAAACAAGACAAACTGGCACAGACAGACAGAAAACACAGGTATAAATACACAGGGGATAATGGGGAAGATGGGTGACACCTGGAGGGGGTGGAGACAATCACAAAGACAGGTGAAACAGATCAGGGTGTGACAGTCCTAGGTGATGCATGCATGCGAGGGAGAGGCAACTGCATCTGCGCAATCCACCAACTGAGCAACGAAACAGCCTGTATTTTCAACCAGCAACTTTCGGGAAATAACACAGATTTTTTCTCATACTTTGACAGTGATCATTTCATGTACTGTTGTACAAAAGATACAAGAATTTTGAATGCACTGGGCCTTTCAAATGTAAACTATTTGTAGATTCAGGGGACAGCCATGTGATTTCCCTTTGCTCCCAATTATACAAACTCTTCACAGTACATTAATTGTACTGTGATTGTCTTTCCATATTCAATCTGACTGTCCACACTCAATTTTACATGCGGCCCATATCAGATCTGCGCATTCACACTGATGTAGCACACAGACGCTATGGTCTATTCCTGTCACTGTTCCTTATCATTTTCGGGTGATTGTCATGGTAATGGCAGGTCATGTAATTTAACCTTTATTTAACTAGGCAAGTCAGTTAATTACAAATTCCTATTTACAATGACGGCCTACCCTGGCCAAAGCTGGACGATGCTGGGTCAATTGTGCGCGTCGCCCTATGAGACTCACAATCACGTATGTGATACAGCCTGAACCAGGGACTGTAGTGACGCCTCATGCACTGAGATGCAGTGCCTTAGACCGCTGCACCACTCGGGAGCGGAAAAATAGAAACTGATTTGAATGTCCATTTAGAGGTTGCACATGGAGGATCAGGTTTTTATAAGGATTGAGATCCACATATGATCCACATATGGAGGTGGTATAAATCGGAAGTCAAAAAATCTGATTTCATGTGCTTTCTGATTGTGCCAAAATGTTTAGACCGGTGTAGACTTTATATGACACATTGTGCTGACCACCTCTGAAGGTACTGCAGTTGGGGACGATTTGTGTCTGGATATTTTATGAGTGTAAACAGATCTGGATAGTGAAATAATTTAAATCATCATTATCCTGCCCTCTAAAATCATTATCTCCGTTTATACCTGGTGCTAACATGCATCCTTATGTCCTGATCTTGTCCACATTCTGATGGTGCCCAGATTTTTAGACAGGTGTAGACAAGAAAAAAATGCATAGTTACTGATTGTGATTAGCTCTTTCTTACCACCTCTGGAGTTAATCAGGCACACATTGTGCCTGGATATCTCAAAAGTGTAGATGGATCTGGACAGTGAAACCATTTAAATCATCACTATACCATCCTATAAAATCGTTGACAGGTAGCACAATTGACTGATGGCATCAATATGTCTTGATATAAAAAAAAATATTATTCTTTCGAAAGAAAATCTGTCAAATAATTTACAGCCACGAACAGACCAGGAAATCTGGTCACAATGCGGACACGCACGTCTACAACCAAATGTTAATGGTTGCATGTCTGAAAATACAATCAAAATGTGGACAAGATGTATTCCCTGGGAGTCAGGATGCAAAAGGTGAGTTTAATAATAATAAAAGACAAATAAACAAAACAGGAGAAGCACACTGAACGAGACAAAACCAATATTGCCTAATGACTGAGGGCAAAATAAAGATAGAGTATTCAAGGTGATGATGAGGTCCAGGTGTGCATAATGATGGGGAGCAGGTGTGTGTAAGGATGGTGCCAAGACCGGTGGTTAGTAGACTGGCGACTTTGAGCACTGGAACACTGGAGAGGGAAGCTGGAGTAGGAGTGACAGCTCATGACATGTGGTACTATTAACTTATGTTGGGGCTAGGGGGCAGTATTTGCACGGCCAGATAAAAAACGTACCCGATTTAACTTGTTATGGATAGGGGGCAGTATTTTCACGGCCGGATAAAAAACGTGCCCGATTTAATCTGGTTATTACTCCTGCCCAGAAACTAGAATATGCATATAATTATTAGCTTTGGATAGAAAACACTCCAACGTTTCTAAAACTGTTTGAATGGTGTCTGTGAGTATAACAGAACTCAAATGGCAGGCCAAAACCTGAGAAGATTCTGTACAGGAAGTACCCTGTCTGACCATTTCTTGGCCTTCTTTGCCATCTCTATCCAAAACAAAGGATCTCTGCTGTAACGTGACACTTTCTACTGCTCCCATAGGCTCTAAGAAGGTGCCAGAACGTTGAATGATGACTTTGCAGTCTCTGGCTGAAAAACTGTAGCGCATTTGGTAAGTGGTCGATCTGAGAAAAATGAGACGGGGGCGCGCGTGCACGAGACGACTCCATGTTTACATTTTCAGTCTTTGAACGAAAACAACGACTCCCGGTCGGAATATTATCGCTATTTTACGAGAAAAATCGCATAAAAATTTATTTTAAACAGCGTTTGACATGCTTCGAAGTACGGTAAAAAATGCTATAACTTCAATTTTCTCAAACATATGACTATTTTACACCATTTTAAAGACAAGACTCTCGTTAATCTAACCACATTGTCCGATTTGAAAAAGGCTTTACAGCGAAAGCAAAACATTAGATTATGTCAGGAGAGTACCCTGCCAAAAATAATCACACATTTTCAAAGCAAGCATATATGTCACAAAAACCAAAACCACAGCTAAATGCAGCACTAACCTTTGATGATCTTCATCAGATGACACTCCTAGGACATTATGTTATACAATACATGCATGTTTTGTTCAATCAAGTTCATATTTATATCAAAAAACAGCTTTTTACATTAGCATGTGATGTTCAGAACTAGCATACCCACCGCAAACTTCCTGTGAATTTACTAAATTACTCACGATTAACGTTCACAAAATACATAACAATTATTTTAAGAATTACAGATACAGAACTCCTTTATGCAATCGCGGTGTCAGATTTTAAAATAGCTTTTCGGCGAAAGCACATTTTGCAATATTCTGAGTACATAGCCCGGCCATCACGGCTAGCTAATTTGACACCCACCAAGTTTGGCCCTCACCAAACTCAGATTTACTATAAGAAAAATTGGATTACCTTTGCTGTTCTTCGTCAGAAGACATCCAGCCAACTTGACACAATTGTGGGAAGCATTGGAGTCAACATGGGCCAGCATCCCTGTGGAATGCTTTTGATACCTTGTAGAGTCCATGCCCAACGAATTGATGCTGTTCAACTCAATATTAGGAAGGTTTTCTTAATGATTTGTACACTATATTTATTTATATATATATTACATGGTCAAAAGTATATGGACACCTGCTCGTCAAACATCTTATTCCAAAATACTGGGCAATAATATGGAGGTGGTCCCCCTTTGCTGCTATAATAGCCTCCACTCTTCTGGGAAGGCTTTACACAAGATGTTGGAAGATTTCTGCGTGGACTTCCATTTAGCCACAAGAGCATTACTGAGGTCGGGCACTGATGTTCGGCGATTAGGCCTGGCTCGCAGTCGGCGTTCCAATTCATCCCAAAGGTTTCGTTGAGGTTGAGGTCAGGGCTCTGTGCAGGCCCGTCAAGTTCTTCCACACCGAAACCATTTCGGTATGAACCTCGCTGTGTGCACAGGGGGCATTGTCATGCTGAAACAGAAAAAGCCTTCCCCAAACTGTTGACACAAAGTTGAAAGCACTGAATCGTCTAGAATGTCATTGTATGCTGTAGTGTTAAGATTTCCCTTCACTGGAGCCCAAACCAGGAAAAACAGTCCCAGACCATTACTCCTCCTCCACCAAACTTTACTGTTGGCACTATGCATTGGGGCAGATAGCGTACCCCTAGCATCCATCAAACCAGGATTCGTCCATTGGACTGCCACATGGTAAAGTGTGATTCATCACTCCAGAGAATGCGTTTCCACTGCTGCAGAGTCCAATGGCATTGAGCTTTACACCACTCCAGCTGACGCTTGGCATTGCGCATGGCTTGTGTGGCTGCTCGTTGCTTCCAGAGGCAGTTTGGAACTAGGAAGTGTTGTTACGCGTCACGCACTTCAGCACTTGGCGGTCCCATTCTGTGAGTTGTTGTTGCTCCTAAGAGTTTCCACTTCACAATAACAGCACTTACAGTTGACCGGCGCAGCTCTAGCAGGGTAGAAATGAGATGAACTGACTTGTTGGAAAGGTGGCATCCTATGACGGTGCCATGTTGAAAGTCATTGAGCTCTTCAGCAAGACCATTCTACTGCCAATGTTTGCATGGCTGTGTGATCAATTTTATACACCTGTCAGAAACGGGTGTGGCTGAAATAGCTGAATCCACTAATTTGAAGGGGTGTCCACATACTTTTGTATATACAGTGTATATACAGTGCCTTCGGAAAGTATTCAAACCCCTTGACTTTTTCCACATTTTGATATGTTACAGCCTTATTCTAAAATGGATCAAATAAAAATCTCAGCAATCTACACACAATACCTCAATGATGAAGTGAAAACTAGTAACTAGTACATTTTGCAAATCTCAAAAAGAAATGACAGAAATACCTTATTTACATAAGTATTTAGACCCATTGCTATGGACTCAGAATTGAGCTCAGGTGCATCCTGTTTCCATTGATCATCCTTGAGATGTTTCTACAACTTCATTGGAGTCCACCTGTGGTAAATTCAATTGATAAAACATGATTTGGAAAGGCACACACCTGTCTATAAAAAGTCCCACAGTTGACAGTGCATGTCAGAGCAAAAACCAAGCCATGACGTCGAGGGAATTGTCCATAGAACTCAGAGACAGGATTGTGTCAAGGCACAGGTCTGGGGAAGGGTACCAAAACATTTCTACAGAATTTAAGGTCCCCAAGAACACAGTGGCTTCCATCACTCTTAAACGGAAGAAGTTTGGAACCACCAAGACTCTTCCTAGAGCTGGCTGCCCGGCCAAACTGAGCAATGGGGGGAGAAGGGTCTTAGTCAGGCAGGTGACCAAGAACCCGATGGTCACTCTGACAGAGCTCTAGAGTTCCTCTGTGGAGATTGGAGAACATAACGCATATGGAATCATGTAGTAACCAAAAAAGTGTTATTAGATTCTTTAAAGTAATCACCCTTTGCCTTGATGACATCTTTGCACACTCTTGGCATTCTCTCAACCAGATTCACCTGGACTGCTATTCCAACAGTCTTTTCACACATATGCTGCGACCTTGTTGGCTGCTTTTCCTTCACTCTGCGGTCCAAATCATCCCAAACCATCTCAATTGAGGTCGGGTGATTGTGGAGGACAGGGCATCTGATGCAACACTCCAACACTCTCCTTGGTCAAATAGACTTACAGAGCCTGGAGGTGTGTTGTCCTGTTGAAAAATAAATGATAGTCCCACTAAGCGCAAACCAGATGGGATTGCATATCGCTGCAGAATGCAGTGGTAGCCATGCTGGTTAAGTGTGCCTTGAATTCAAAATAAATTACAAACAGTGTCACCAGCAAAGCACCCCCACACCATCACAACTCCTCCTCCATGCTTCACGGTGGGAACCACACATGCGGAGATCATCCGTTCACCTACTCTGCATCTCACAAAGACACAGCAGTGGGAACAAAAAATCTCAAATTTGGACTCATCAGACCAAAGGACAGATTTCTACCAGTCTAATGTCCATTGCTCATGTTTCTTGGCCCAAGCAAGTCTCTCCTTCTTATTGGTGTCCTTTAGTAGTGGTTTCTTTGCAGTAATTTGACCATGAAGGCCTGATTCACGCAGTCTCCTCTGAACAGTTGATGTTGAGATGTGTCTGTTACTTGAACTCTGTGAATCATTTATTTGGGCTGCAATCTGAGGTGCAATTAACTCTAATGAACTTAGCAGAGGTAACTCTGGGTCTTCCTTTCCTGTGGCGGTCCTCATGAGAGCCAGTTTCATCATAGCGTTTGATAGTTTTTGTGACTGCACTTGAAGAAACTTTCAAAGTTTTTGAAATGTTCCGGATTGACTGACCTTCATGTGTTAAAGCAATGATGGAATATCATTTCTCTTTGCCTTTTTGAGCTGTTCTTGCAAAAATATGGACTTGGTCTTTTACCAAATAGGGCTATCTTCTGTATACCACCCCTACCTTGTCACAACATAACTGATTGGCTCAAACACATTAAGGAGGAAAGAAATTCCACAAATTACCTTTTTGACAATGCACACCTGTTATTTGAAATGCATTCCAGGTGACTACCTCATGAAGCTGGTTGAGAGAATGTCAATAGTGTGCAAAGTTGTCATCAAGGCAAAGGTTGGCAACTTTGAAGAATCTAAAATCTAAAATATATTTTGACTTGTTTAACACTCTCTTACATTCCTTTCACATTTCCACAAACTTCAAAGTGTTTCCTTTCAAATGGTACCAAGAATATGCATATCCTTGCTTCAGGGCCTGAGTTATAGGCAGTTAGATTTGGGTATGTAATTTCAGGCGAAAATTGAAAAAAGGGCGGATCCTTAAGAGGGGACTCATGCACAGATACAGGAAAACCAATAGAAATGTTAAAGGCAATGTTCCCATTCCCGGTAAACACTGCATACGACGGCTCAATCGGAAATTGCCTTTCAAAGCTGCAATGCCTATAACCTGCGATCTGATTGAATCCTGGCCTTAAAAAGAGTATATAGATATTGGATTTATATACTGCTCAAAAAAATAAAGGGAACACTAAAATAACACATCCTAGATCTGAATGAATGAAATAATCTTATTAAATACTTTTTTCTTTACATAGTTGAATGTGCTGACAACAAAATCACACAAAAATAATCTATGGAAATCCAATTTATTAACCCATGGAGGTCTGGATTTGGAGTCACACTCAAGTGGAAAACCACACTACAGGCTGATCCAACTTTGATGTAATGTCCTTAAAACAAGTCAAAATGAGGCTCAGTAGTGTGTGTGGCCTCCACGTGCCTGTATGACCTCCCTACAACGCCTGGGCATGCTCCTGATGAGGTGGCGGATGATCTCCTGAGGGATCTCCTCCCAGACCTGGACCAAAGCATCCGCCAACTCCTGGACAGTCTGTGGTGCAACGTGGCGTTGGTGGATGAAGCGAGACATGATGTCCCAGATGTGCTCAATTGGATTCAGGTCTGGGGAACGGGTGGGCCAGTCCATAGCATCAATGCCTTCCTCTTGCAGGAACTGCTGACACACTCCAGCCACATGAGGTCTAGCATTGTCTTGCATTAGGAGGAACCCAGGGCCAACCGCACCAGCATATGGTCTCACAAGGGGTCTGAGGATCTCATCTCGGTACCCAAAGAAATGCCACCCCACACCATGACTGACCCACCGCCAAACCGGTCATGCTGGAGGATGTTGCAGGCAGCAGAACGTTCTCCACTGCGTCTCCAGACTCTGTCACATGTGCTCAGTGTTAACCTGCTTTCATCTGTGAAGAGCACAGGGCGCCAGTGGCGAATTTGCCAATCTTGGTGTTCTCTGGCAAATGCCAAACGACCTGCACGGTGTTGGGCTGTAAGCACAACCCCCACCTGTGGAAGTCGGGCCCTCATACCACCCTCATGGAGTCTGTTTCTGACCGTTTGAGCAGACACATGCACATTTGTGGCCTGCTGGAGGTCATTTTGCAGGGCTCTGGCAGTGCTCCTCCTGCTCCTCCTTGCACAAAGGCGGAGGTAGCGGTCCTGCTGCTGGGTTGTTGCCCTCCTACGGCCTCCTCCACGTCTCCTGATGTACTGGCCTGTCTCCTGGTAGCGCCTCCATGGTCTGGACTCTACGCTGACAGACACAGCAAACCTTCTTGCCACAGCTCGCATTGATGTGCCATCCTGGATGAGCTGCACTACCTGAGCCACTTGTGTGGGTTGTAGACTCCGTCTCATGCTACCACTAGAGTGAAAGCACCGCCAGCATTCAAAAGTGACCAAAACATCAGCCAGGAAGCATAGGAACTGAGAAGTGGTCTGTGGTCACCACCTGCAGAACCACTTCTTTATTGGGGGTGTCTTGCTAATTGCCTATAATTTCCACCTGTTGTCTATTCCATTTGCACAACAGCATGTGAAATGTATTGTCAATCAGTGTTGCTTCCTAAGTGGACAGTTTGATTTCACAGAAGTGTGATTGACTTGGAGTTACATTGTGTTGTTTAAGTGTTCCCTTTATTTTTTTGAGCAGTGAATATTAAATACATGGTCACATGGTCTAAATGAATCCTGGACTTGAGCTCATTTAGATAAGGATAGAGTAGACCCATGGCTATTCAACATGGGTATTTATTAAGAAAATTTTGCTATTGCTTGACAAACAATGTAGACTAGAGCTATCTCAAATTTGGACTCATCAGTCCAAACAATGTAGACTAGAGTTTTAATATGGTTAAAACTCTCACGTTGATCTCATTGATGGTCAGTCCCTGCATCAATAGCTCCATTTATACATTTGAGAGTGGCTATATTATTCCAGCCTCATCCCACAGCTTTATAGCAAAACAAGTGGCAGGGCTGTCTGTTTGCTGTTCTTTGAATTACGGATGTACAGCTTTAAGATGTTTGGCAATGAGTGAATGCTCTGGATTTTCCAGTGATTCATACTAACAGTCAGGGTTGCATGCCCTGACAACACACCACAAAGGATATCGACAACAATATTCACATATTCTGCATATGCAGAGGTCTCCCTCTGGGATTTCTTATTACTGTATATGTAATTAAGTGTGTACCTGACTCATACAGAGTTTTGCTAATACATTCACCAGAAAGGGCAGTGAACCACTGGTTTGTCAAACAATGCAAGGCAAATATGAGCATTTATCTGCAGACTTCAAAATATTTCCCTTGTCCTATCAAGTTTAAAAGGCAGGTATTGTAAAACCAGATTATCAATATGTTTTTTGTGTCCTCGCATGCATAAAGTACAAAAAAATGACTGTGTATGCACATGTGACTTGTTTCAGGAAACTAGGTGTATGTCACACATCAGTTTCACAGGACAGGCATTTGAACGTAAACATGTATTTTTAATTTAAAAAATAATAACAAATTCATCTGGAACATGTGAACTTGCAGGTGGCTTAATAACAAACGTGTATGCCATCTGTAAATACGAATACAATTGTTAAATTACAAGCATAGTTGGTTTAGCCACGGAAAAAGACAGGAGCCTTCCCGCTAGCCATGATTGGCAGAGATAATGGATGGGCTGAACATGCCAAGATATGAATTTGGATTGGTCTGCCAAGTAGCATGCTTTTGTCTATAACATGAGCTGCTCAGTATGTGTAGATAATCCTTTCTACCATGGCTTTTTAAAAAATTATTAAATTATGAAGAATTGCAAAAGTGTTGCTACTGCTCTCAACATTGCTGCCCTGAATTTAACAGGCGCTATTACAGGCAACATCCACACTGAGCTAAAGGGTAGAGCTGCCGCTTTCAAGGAGCGGGACTCTAACCAGGATGCTTATAAGCACTTTGTGACATCGGCTGATGTAAAAAGAGCTTTATAAATACATTTGATTGATAAGAAATGCCGCTATGCACTCCGACGAACCATCAAACAGGCAAAGAGTCAATACAGGACTAAGATCAAATCGTACTACACTGGCTCTGACGCTCGTTGGATGTGGCAGGGCTTGCAAACCATTACAGACTACAAAGGGAAGCACAGTCGAGAGCTTCACAGTGACACAAGCCTATGAGACGAGCTAAACTACTTCTATGCTCGCATCGAGGCAAAAAACACTGAAACATACATGAGAGCACCAGCTATTCCAGTGTCATCACACTCTCCGCAGCCTTTAAACAGGTCAACATTCACAAGGCCGCAGGGCCAGACGGATTACAAGGAAGTGTACTGCAAGCATGCGCTGACCAAATGGCAAGTGTCTTCACTGACATTTTAAACCTCTCCCTGTCCGAGTCTGTAATAACAACATGTTTTAAGCAGACCACCATAGTCCCTGTGCCCAAGAACACTAAAGTAACCTGCCTAAATGAGTACCGACCCGTAGCACTCACACCTGTAGCCATGAAGTGCTTTGAAGGGCTGGTCATGGCTCACATCAACACCATCATCCCAGAAACCCTAGACCCAATCCAATTTGCATACCACCCCAACAGATCCACAGATGACGCAATCTCTACTGCACTCCACACTGCCCTTTCCCACCTGGACAAAAGGAAGACCTATGTGAGAATGCTATTCGTTGACTACAGCTCAGCATTCAACACCATTGTGCCCTCAAAGCTCATCACTAAGCTAAGGACCCTGGGACGAAACACCTCCCTCTGCAACTGGATCCTGGACTTCCTGACGGGCCGCCCCCAGTGGCCTCCCTGTGGCTCAGTTGGTAGAGCATGGTGTTTGCAACGCCAGGGTTGTGGGTTCGATTCCCACGGGGGGCCAGTACGGGGAAAAAAAAATGTATGAAATAAATTGAAATGTATGCATTCACTACTGTAAGTCGCTCTGGATAAGAGCGTCTGCTAAATGACTAAAATGTAAAATGTAATGTAAGGGTAGGTAACAATACATCCGCCACGTTGATCCTCAACACAGGGGCCCCTCAGGTGTGTGCTCAGTACCCTTCTGTACTCCCTGCTCACTCATGACTGCACGGCCAGGCACGACTCCAACACCATCAATACATTTGCCGATGACACAACAGTGGTAGGCCTGATTACCGACAACGACGAGACAGGCTATAGGGAGGAGGTCAGAGACCTGGCCGTGTGGTGCCAGGACAACAATCTCTCCCTCAACATGATCAAGACAAAGGAGATGATTGTGGACAACAAGAAAAAGAGTACAGTGTACGCCCCCATTCTCATCGTTGGGGCTGCAGCGGAGCAGGTTGAGACCTTCAAGTTCCTTGGTGTCCACATCACCAACAAACTAACATTGTCCAATCACACCCATACAGTTGTGAAGAGGGCACGACAAAACCTATTCCCCCTCAGGAGACAGAAAATATTTGGCATGGGTCCTCAGATCCTCAAAAGGTTCTACAGCTGCACCATTGAGAGCATCCTGTCATCCTGTAATGCGAACGGCCCAGTACATCCCTGGGGCCAAGCTTCCTGCCATCCAGGACCTCTATACTGGAATTCACTGTATATCCATGATATTCGTGATTTCCATAAGTGCATGAAGGTGATAGTTTGTACTATGACTTCCTTTACAGTCCCTTGAGGTATTTATAGCTGTATTATAATCTCACACCATAATAATAGAGTCTTGTATTGCTTGTAGGCTTGACAAATGATTATATATATTTTCCAAAAAGTGTGGATCAGCATTATTCGGACTGTATAGATTAATGAGCCAAATCTGTTTATGGTCCAATAACATATTTAACATAATCCATCTACCTTGCGGATCTGTTTGGACAATTTGCACATTCGGATCAAAATTATTGTTAATTAATATCACCCCTTTTGAGTTTCTTTGCGCATGGAAGAAGTATATCCCCCCCCCCCCCAGTCCTTTTCCCACACAACTTAATCTAAAATTGTTGAATGAGTTTCCTGTAAATATTATATTTCTTCTCTTTTAACCAGGTAAATACTGATCTTCTTTTCTTATTACAATTGAAGTCGGAAGTTTACATACACTTAGGTTGGAGTCATTAAAACTTGTTTTTCAACCACTCCACAAATTTCTTGTTAACAAACTATAGTTTTGGCAAGTCGGTTAGGACATCTACTTTGTGCATAACACAAGTAATTTTTCACTTATCATTCACTGTATCACAATTCCAGTGGGTCAGAAGTTAACATACACTCAATTAGTATTTGGTAGCATTGCCTTTAAATTGTTTAACTTGGGTCAAACATTTCCGGTAGCCTTCCACAAGCTTCCCACACTAAGTTGGGTGAATTTTGTCTCATTCCTCCTGACAGAGCTGGTGTAACTGAGTCCGGTTTGTAGGCCTCCTTGCTCTCCCACGCTTTTTCAGTTCTGCTCACACATTTTCTATGGGATTGAGGTCAGGGCTTTCTGATGGCCGCTCAAATACATTGACTTTGTTGTTCTTAAGCCATTTTGCCACAACTGGAAGTACACTTGGGGTCATTGTCCATTTGGAAGACCCATTTGCGACCAAGCTTTAACTTCCTGACTGATGTCTTGAGATGTTACTTCAATATATCCACATAATTTTCCTTTCTCATGATGCTATCTATTTTGTGAAGTACACCAATCCCTCCTGCAGCAAAGCACCCTCACAACATGATGCTACCACCCCTGTGCTTCACGGTTGGGATGGTATTCTTTGGCTTGCAAGCCTCCCCTTTTTTCTCCAAACATAACGATAGTCATTATGGCCAAACAGTTCTATTTTTGTTTCATCAGACCAGAGGACATTTCTCCAAAAAGTACGATCTTTGTCCCCATGTGCAGTTGCAAACCGTAGTCTGGCTTTTTTATGGAGGTTTTGGAGCAGTGGCTTCTTCCTTGCTGAGCGGCCTTTCGGGTTATGTTGATATAGGACTGGTTTTACTGTGGATATAGATACTTTTGTACTTGTTTCCTCCAGCATCTTCACAAGGTCCTTTGCTGTTGTTCTGGGATTGATTTGCACTTTTCGCATCAAAGTACATTCATCTCTAGGAGTCTCCTAGAACGCGTCTCCTTTCTGAGCGGTATGATGGCTGCGTGGTCCCATGGTGTTTATACTTGCGTACTATTGTTTGTACAGATGAACATGGTACCTTCAGGCATTTGGAAATTGCTCCCAATGATGAACCAGACTTGTGGAGGTATAACATTTTTTCTGGGGTCTTGGCTAATTTCTTTTGATTTTCCCATGATGTCAAGCTGTCACGGTTGTCGTTGGTTAAGGAGGACCAAAATGCCACAGGTATGTGTATGCTCATCTTGACTTTTAATAAATTCCAAAATGAACACCAAAATAACAAAAGAGAACGAACGATCAACAAACAGTCTGGCAAGGCACAAGGCTAAACACAGAACAATCTCCCACAAACACACAGACAAACACACCCAACTAATATAGGACTTCCAATCAAAGGCAACACCACACAGCTGCCTTCAATTGGAAGTCCACCCCAATTAACTCAACATAGAAACAGAGTACCTAGACTAAACATAGAATACATGAATCTCAAACAGTGCCCAAAAACCCCCGGAATACTAAATCAAATGCCCTTACTACAAAAACATCACCCTGAACCACATAAAACAAATACCCTCTGCCACATCCTGACCAAACTACAATAACAATTAACCCTTATACTGGCCAGGACGTGACACAAGCAAAGAGGCACTGAGTTTGAAGGTAGGCCTTGAAATACATCCACATGAACACCTCAAATTGACTCAAATGATGTCAATTAGCCTATCAGAAGCTTCTAAAGCCATGACATCATTTTCTGGAATTTTCCAAGCTGTTAAAGGCACAGTCAATTTAGTGTATGTAAACTTCTGACCCACTGGAATTGTGATACAGTGAATTATAAGTGAAATAACCTGTCTGTAAACAATTGTAAGAAAGATTACTTGTGTCATGCACTAACCGACTTGCCAAAACTATAGTTTGTTAACAAGAAATTTGTGGAGTGGTTGAAAAACGAGTTTTAATGACTCCAACCTAAGTGTATGTAAACTTACGAGTTCAACTGTATTTGGTAAGCCATTAGAATTATAATTGGCTATACTTATTTCACCATTTACCATAATGAGATACAAGTTTCAATTATATTGATCATAAAATACAGTATGTTTGTAAACTTACAATTCAAAAGTACAATAATAATTGAGTGTCCATATAGCTGTACCATGATATTTGCCGTACTACTAAGTAAACCTTCAAATTGTTCTCCACTATTCCACTCGCTAGAACCTTCCCCCATCCCAAGTTATTTGTTGTCCCAGTGACTGGCAGACCACCCCTGTCCACCTGGATCCTAGGGCCTTTGAGGGATTGGGACCCATCCTTTAAAAAGAGCACACAGTGTCACACACAGAACATCAGAAGATCAACTGCCAAAAGCATTTCCAACACCCTCACCTCGATTGTATTATATAGTTATTTAAAAAATAAACAATATAAAAAATCTTGCGTATCTTAATTTATTTCCACAATTATCAAATAATATGCATAAAAATGTAGGCAATTCATACAAAGTATTGTTACCTATAGCCAGGATTGCCATTACAAAAATTGTATTGTATTGTATTGTATTGGGTATTATGACACATCCACTGTGGGGCTCTATATGCCTGTCAATCACCAAATACACACAGAGCTAAGAAACTGATTGGTTGTGAGATGGTTGGGTCTTGTGCCGACCAGAAGAGAATGGGCTTGTTCGACATTGCAGCCGCCTTTTCGTTAAACATTTTTATTTTGCCTTTAACTCCCAATAATGGCCGGTTGTGATACAGCCCGGAATCGAACCAGGGTCTGTAGTGACACCTCTAGCACTGAGATGCAGTGCCTTAGATCGCTGCGCAACTCGGGAGCCAACTGCCAACTAACTATTCTACAAAGCACCTTGCATCATAAATAATGATTAATTATTATTTGTAAATCAGTCAATCAGTCACAATTTACCCAAGATAAATCATGGGTTTGATGCTATCGAACACGGCCAATCTCACATGTTGAGAAGACATAGGCCAGGGGCATATTCATTATGCCGATTCTGTTGCAAAACGTTTCTTAAAAGGAAGCAAACGGAACGAAAGGGTCAAGGAACCTCCCTGAATTTGTCCAACAGAAATATTAGTTTTAGTTTGTTTGAACTACTAAGCAAATTGGATTTTGCGGAGCCGCTGGGTACCGGTTTATGGCCCATGACGTGAACGGGCAAAGGCGGTGAGGGAGGAGTGCTCTTCTCAACCATGTTAGTTAGTGCTAAATACGGCTGCTAGAATCCTGACTAGAACCAAACAATTTTATCATATTACTCCAGTGCTAGCCTCCTTACACTGGCTTCCTGTTAAGGCAATGGCTGATTTCAAGGTTTTACTGCTAACCTACAAAGCATTACATGGGCTTGCTCCTACCTATCTTTCCGATTTGGTCCTGTCGTACATACCTACACGTACCTACAGTCACAAGACGCGGGCCTCCTAATTGTTCCTAGAATTTCTAAGCAAACAGCTGGAGGCAGGGCTTTCCCCTATAGAGCTCCATTTTTATTGAATAGTCTGCCTACCCATGTGAGAGACGCAGACTCAGTCTCAACCTTTAAGTCTTTACTGATGACATATCTCTTCAGTAGGTCCTATGATTAAGTGTCGTCTGGCCCAGGGGTGTGATGGTGAACGGAAAGGCTGGAGCAACGAACCACCCTTGCTGTCTCTGCCTGGCTGGTTTCCCCTCTTTCCACTGGGATTCTCTGCCTCTACCCCTATTACGGGGGCTGAGTCACTGGCTTGCTGGTGTTCTTCCATGCCGTCCCTGGGAGGGGTGCGTCACTTGAGTGGGTTGAGTCACTGACGTGGTCTTCCTGTCTGGGTTGGCGCCCCCCTTGGGCTGTGCCGTGGCGGAGATCTTTGTGGGCTATACTCGGCCTTGTCTCGGGATGGTATGTTGGTGGTTGGAGATATCCCTCCAGTGGTGTGGAGGCTGTGCTTTGGCAAAGTGGGTGGGGTTATATCCTACCTGTTTGGCCCTGTCCGGGGGTTTCATCGGATGGGGCCACAGTGTCTCCTGACTCCTCCTGTCTCAGCCTCCAGTATTTATGCTGCAGTAGTTTATGTGTCGGGGGGCTAGGGTCAGTCTGTCACATCTGGAGTATTTCTCTTGTCTTTTCCGGTGTCCTGTGTGAATTTAAATATGCTCTCTCTAATTCTCTCTTTCTTTCTTTCTCTCTCTCGGAGGACCTGAGCCCTAGGACCATGCCTCAGGACTACCTGGCTTGATGACTCCTTGCTGTCCCCAGTTCACCTGGCCGTGCTGCTGCTCCAGTTCCAACTGTTCTGCCTGCAGCTATGGAATCCTGACTTGTTCACCGGACGTGCTACCTGTCCCAGACCTGCTGGAACACTGACCTATTCACTGGACGTGCTACCTGTCCCAGACCTGCTGTTTTCAACTCTCTAGAGACAGCAGGAGCGGTAGAGATACTCTCAAAGATCGGCTATGAAAAAGCCAACGGACACTTACTCTTGTGTTACTGACTTGTTGCACCCTCGACAACTACTATGATTATTATTATTTGACCATGCTGGTCATTTATGAACATTTGAACATCTAGGCCATGTACTGTTATTAATCTCCACCCGGCACAGCCAGAGGAGGACTGGCCACCCCTCATAGCCTGGTTCCTCTCTAGGTTTCTCCCTAGGTTTTGGCCTTTCTAGGCAGTTTTTCCTAGCCACCGTGCTTCTACACCTGCATTGCTTGCTGTTTGGGTTTTAGGCTGGGTTTCTGTACAGCACTTTGAGATATCAGCTGATGTAAGAAGGGCTATATAAATAAATTTGATTTGATTACCCTTGTTGTAGAAAATATCAAGAACAAAGTCAATATTCCTCTCATGCCAGCTGGGGTAGAACAATGACTTATTCCCTATAGTTATGTCTGAATTATTCCACAAAAGAGCTTTATGTGGGGAAAAATTGTGCATTACAAATACTGTATATCAAAGTTAATGAAGTGCACTTCAACATTTTACATAAGATATATCCATGTAATTCTATGATATCCAAATTTGTGGCAATTGATAATATCAGCATTTTCTGTGAAAAAGAAGGTGAGAATCTGTCTCACTTGTTCTTTGAATGTAAATTTGTGTCAGAATTTTGGGAAAACCTTGCAAAATACTTATTTACCATTATGAACACTGCCTATGTTTTTGACATGAAAGATATAATATGTTACTATTGCAATGATAACAAGACCACTGAAATGATTGTATTTTTTTCTTGTTGCCAAATACTTCATACACAAACAAAAATTCCAAAATTCTATACCAAAATTACACATTTCTTTGAATGAATTTAACTATTTTATTAAAACATTAACCCTAGTGAATAACAATAAGAATAACATTTTCCTGAATCATTATAATAAGATTTTTTCAGAGTGAATACAATTGCACTAAAAAAAAAATATTTATTGTATTATTTTAGAATTGTATTATATGTTTGAGTATTTTCTTGTTAATACCTGTGTTTTGTTTTGTTAGACATGTTTTATGTGGCAACGTAAGTAGATTTTTGTATTATGAATAATAAAAAAATTAAAAAAATAAAAAAGAGTTATCTTCTCAAATTGAACAGTAATTTGCGCAGTTCGGTCATGTTGTCTGCAAGGCAGTTTGGTGCTTCGCCCAGAAATATCTATTTTCCATTGTGAATGCAGATAAAGCGTTTTGATCACATAATCCTACTCATTACTCATCGTGGTTAATTACGTCATTTTTGTTTGGAGCCGTGGGCTTTGAACAGAGCACTTAGCTGGCTCACGCCCGGGAGGCAGCCCGGTTCCAAAACGAATCCAATCAACTTTCGCCCGGTGCAAAGCACGCCTACATGGGCGCCCGGGAGAGATGAATCGAATCCCCTCATTGAACCCCTGAGAGGAAGAAGCAGCACAATCTTTTTCTACAGTGAGTAAGCAAAAGTGCCCGATGGTGATGACTGTCATTTTCTGAAATGTCTTTGCAACACAGTTGTAGTCATATTTCACAATATATTTCGGAGCTCATTTAGCTTGCTCTACTGACTTGTTAAATAGTAAGCTAAACTTGCCAGTGTTTGCTAGCTAGCTGGCTACCCAATGTAGCTAGCTAAATTGGGTTGTTATTGGGTTTTGTAGCTAGCTTTATTGGTGCATTACTTTTTCTTACCCTGAAAGCATAGTGCTAACGTTACATACAGTAACGTTACTAACTTAGCTAGCTACTGTAGATAACTAACGTTAGCTATGTACAGTAGCTAGCTGAGGGTGACTTGCCTCTGTTTGCTGACCATCACGTTCCCAGCAACAGGTTTAGAATCTGTTCCAAAAAGGTTTAAACTATGTTGCCATCAAAAAAACTCTTGGCTACGAGTTAACTGTTACTTTGTTATTTGTAATGTTCGGGGTTTCTGGGCTAATGCCTTGCGGTCACAACTAACGTACTTGTAGTGTCACAGTCAGCAGTTTGGGAGGAGCTAATGCTCGATAACATGTTACAATAAATTGTTAAGGCATGTGCATTGCCCCCTGTCAGTTCGTAGTCCAAAGTAACGTTAGTCTGTCTGTCCCAACAGCTCTTAGACTCCAGCAAACTCTTCAGCCAAAGATGGCTCATCTTCCAGAACTTTTTAAATATGTGGACGAACACCAGGAGCTGTACATTGAGGTAGCTTTTTCTCATTACTTGAATTATAATAATGCATTTAGTCATGTTTTACTATCTGCGACTTGACTGAGTTGATTCATGCATTTGGGGCTAGCCATATTAATATGTTTGACGAACATTACTTTCCATGTGAATCCCAAATTATATACAATTATTTAATTTCTTAAACTTCAGATTTAGAAGGCCTTGATAAGAACAGAGTCAAATCTTAGCCTGCCATGCCCAGGCTATTGCTTTCACTTCTCCAACCCCTTTAGATCACGAGTTGCAAGAAATGACATGGTAGCAAAAAGGACACCACACCACTGTAGGGTATTTGGATTAGGTTTAGTGCCTAAGACTTCACTTCCTTGCCACAAGAACCAAGTCATGTGTTTGTGGGTTTTCCTATTCATAAATTTGAAGAACAGGTAAAGGGCTGGGAATTGCTAGGAACCTCACAATACAATATTATCACTATATTTAGGTATCGATATGATGTGTATTGCAACAAGATTATTTGATAAGTCATAGAAATAAAAGTGCTGAAAACAGATTGACTCCTCATTTAAAAAGACGATGGAGAACTATGAAACTTGATTATTGCCACGAACATGAACTGAGTGCGTATGAAATTGGCTTCAAAGCCTCTCAATTGAAAAGGCATTTTTTTTATTGGCATGACAAATACTTGTTGCCAAACAAACAATGTTGAACAATTCAAAATAAAATACCCTACATTTAAAAAAAACTATCAGAATTAGGCCTAATATTCATCTCTTTCTCGCTCTACTCTGCCTCTAGCGTCTTGCCCAATGGGTGGCTGTGCAGAGTGTGTCTGCCTGGCCAGAGAAGCGCGGGGAGATCAAGAAGATGATGGAGATGGCAGCCAAGGACATTGAGAAGCTGGGGGGCACAGTGGAGATGGTGGACATTGGAAAACAGAAGGTAGGGCTTTGCACTCTGTGCCATGATACAGTGTCTTCATAAACGATTCACTATACTTTGGCACCGATTGCAGATGTGAGTCTTTCTGGGCAAGTCTTTAAGAGCTTTGCACACCTGGATTGTACAGTATTTGCACATTATTCTTTTTTAAATTCTTCAAGCTCTGTGAAGTTGGTTGTTGATCATTGCTAGACAGTATTGCCATATTTTCAAGCCGATTTACTTCATAACTGTAACTAGGCCTCTCAGAAACATTCAATGTCGTCTTGGCAAGCAACTCCAGTGTGTATGTGTATATATGTGTGTGTGTGTGTGTATATATATATATATATATATATTTTTTTTTAAATGTAACCTTTATTTAACGAGGCAAGTCAGTTAAGAACAAATTCTTATCTATAATGACGGCCTACACTGGCCAAACCTGGATGACGCTGGGCCAATTGGGAGTCCCATAGGGCGGCGCACAATCACCGCCGGTTGTAGATTCAAACCAGGGTGTCTGTAGTGATGCCTCAAGCACTGAGATGCAGTGCCTTAGACTAGAGGTCGACCGATTATGATTTTTCAACGCCGATACCGATTATTGGAGGCCCCAAAAAAGCCACTACCGATTAATCGGCCGATTTTTTTATTTTTTTTTATTTTTTATTTTTATTATTTTTATTAATTTTTTTTTTTATACTTTTATTTATTTATTTATTTGTAATAATGACAATTACAACAATACTGAATGAACACTTATTTTAACTTAATATAATACATCAATAAAATCAATTTAGCCTCAAATAAATAATGCAAAAACAAAGTGTTGGAGAAGAAAGTAAAAGTGCAATATGTGCCATGTAAAAAAGCTAACGTTTAAGTTCCTTGCTCAGAACATGAGAACATATGAAAGCTGGTGGTTCCTTTTAACATGAGTCTTCAATATTCCCATGTAAAATGTTTTAGGTTGTAGTTATTAGAGGACTATTTCTCTATACGATTTGTATTTCATATACCTTTGACTATTGGATGTTCTTATAGGCACTTTAGTATTGCCAGTGTAACAGTATAGCTTCCGTCCCTCTCCTCGCTCCTACCTGGGCTCGAATCAGGAACACATCGACAACAGCCACCCTCGAAGCAGCGTTACCCATGTAGAGGAAGGGAAAAAACAACTCCAAGTCTCAGAGCGAGTGACGTTTGAAACGCTATTAGCGTGCATCCGGCTAACTAGCTAGCCATTTCACATCGGTTACACCATCCTAATCTTGGGAGTTGATAGGCTTGAAGTCATAAACAGCGCAATGCATTGCGAAGGGCTTCTGGCAAAACGCACGAAAGTCTGCTGCTGCCTACCATCGCTCAGTCAGACTGCTCTATCAAATCATAGACTTAATTTTAACATAACACACAGAAACACGAGCCTTAGGTCATTAATATAGTCGAATCCGGAAACTATCATCTCAAACAAAACGTTACATTGCACAACCTTCAGTGTTATGTCATAATTACGTAAAATTCTGACAAATTACCCAAAGTGTTGCATATACCCTGACTGCGTGCAATGAATGCAAAATGACACAATTTCACCTGGTTAATATTGCCTGCTAACCTGGATTTCATTTAGCTAAATATGCAGGTTTAAAAATATATACTTCTGTGTATTGATTTTAAGAAAGGCATTGATGTTTATGGTTAGGTACAGTCGTGCAACGATTGTGCTCTTTTCGCAAATGCGCTTTTGTTAAATCATCCCCGTTTGGCGAAGTTGGCTGTCTTTGTTAGGAAGAAATAGTATTCACAGTTCGCAACAAGCCAGGCGGCCCAAACTGCTGCATATACCCTGACTCTGTTTGCAAGAGAAGTGACACATTTTCCCTAGTTAAAAGAAATTCATGTTAGCAGGCAATATTAACTAAATATGCAGGTTTAAAAATATATACTTGTGTATTGATTTTAAGAAAGTTTAAGAAAGGCATTGATGTTTATGGTTGGAGCAACGTGTACCTAAGCGATTACCGTAAATTCCGGACTATAAGCCGCAACTTTTTTCCCAGCTTTGAACCTCGCGGCTTAAACAATGACGTGGCTAATATATGGATCTTTCCCGCTTTCAAATAAATTAAAAAAAAAAAAAAACAACACATTCTGTGACGTGCTCAGTTTTTTGGCGGCATGAAGCTTTCATTAGACCAATGAAATTGCCGATCGGGTTACGTCAAACAACTTTTTTTGTTTACTGTTTAGATTAAATCGAGCGCTCTCAATCTTCCCATCATTCTGATTACGGTAGTCATTTTGTCACCCTCATCATGGCAAAGACACGGAGAAATGCATATGATGCAGCTTTCAAGTTGAAGGCGATTGATCTGGCTGTTGGAAAAGGAAATAGAGCTGCTGCACGGGAGCTTGGTCTTAATGAGTCGATGATAAGACGTTGGAAACAGCAGCGGGAGGAATTGACTCAGTGCAAAAAGACAACTAAAGCTTACTGCTAATTTTGTTACAAGCCGTGTTTCGTTAAAGCCTATTTATTTTTGTTACAAGCCGTGTTTCGTTAAAGCCTGTGTAAAGTTCCTTTGTTTCAATGTACCGGTAGGCACCTGCGGCTTATAGACATGTGCGGCTTATTTATGTTCAAAATAATATATATTTTTTTAATTCAGTGGGTGCGGCTTATATTCAGGTGCGCTTAATAGTCCGGAAATTACGGTATATGCAACGCAGGACAGGCTAGATAAACTAGTAATATCATCAACCATGTGTAGTTAACTAGTAATTATGATTGATTGATTGTTTTTTATAAGATAAGTTTAATGCTAGCTAGCAACTTACCTTGGAATTCTTACTGCATTCGCGTAACCTCGTGGAGTGCAATGTAAAGCAGGTGGTTAGAGCGTTGGACTAGTTAACCGTAAGGTTGCAAGATTGAATCCCTGAGCTGACAAGGTAAAAATCTGTCGTTCTACCCCTGAACAAGGCAGTTAACCCACCGTTCCTAGGACGTCATTGTAAATAAGAATGTGTTCTTAAATGACTTGCCTAGTTAAATAAAGGTAAAAAAAAAAAGAGGTACAAATACATTTTTTTTAAATCGGCCAAATCGGCGTCCAAAAATACAGATTTCCGATTGTTATGAAAACTTGAAATCGGCCCTAATTAATCGGCCATTCCGATTAATCGGTCGACCTCTACCTTAGACCACTGCACCACTCGGGAGCCCATATATTTGGCCTTGTGTTTTAGGTTATTCTCCGGCTGAAAGGTTAATTTTGTCTTCCAGTGTCTGTCGGGAAAACGGACTGAAACAGGTTTTCTTAGCTCTCTTCCGTTAGTTTTTATCACACAAACTCCCTAGTCCATGCCGATGACAAGCATACCCGTTAACATGATGTAGCCACCACCATGCTTGAAAATATGAAGAGGGGTGTTGTGTTGGATTTGCCCCAAACCTAAGGCTTTGTATTCAGGACATAAAGTAAATGTCTTTGCAACATTTATAGCAGTTTTACTTAAGTACCTTATTGCGAACAGGATGCATGTTTCAGAATATTTGAATTCTGTACGGGCTTCCTTTTTTCACTCTGTCATTTAGGTTAGTTTTGTGGAGTAACTACAATGTTGTTGATCCATCCTCAGTTCTCTTATATCACAGCCATTAAACTCTGTAACTGTTTTAAAATCACCATCACTTCATGGTAAAATCCCTGAGCAGTGTCCTTCCTATCTGGCAACTGAGTTAGGAAGGACGCCTGTATCTTTGTAGTGACTAGGTGTATTGATACACCATCCAAAGTGTAATTGGTCATTTCGCCATGCTCAAAGGGATATTTAATGTCTGCTTTTCATTTTTTACCCATCTACCGATAGGTGCCCTTCTTTTGAATTCTACTTCTTGTTCTCAAGTCAGTAATGGGGATATATGTTGTGGAGGGGCTATGAATTGTGTGCCAGAGTCAACATTATCTACTTTGAATGTATACACTAACATTAACTATGAGCAGGAAGATATACACTATGTACAAAAGTATGTGGACACCCCTTCAAATTAGTAGATTCAGCTATTTCTGCCTCACCCGTTGCTGACAGGTGTACAAAATCGAGCACACAGCCATTCAATCTCCATAGACAATCATTGGCAGTAGAATGGTCTTACTGAAGAGCTCAGTGACTTTTAACGTGTCACTGTCATAGGATGCCACCTTTCTAACAAGTCAGTTCGTCAAATTTCTGCCCTGCTAGAGCTGCCCCGGTCAACTGTAAGTGCTGTTATTGTGAAGTAAAAACATCTAGGAGCAACAACGGCTCAGCCGTGAAGTCGTAGGCCACACAAGCTGACAGAATGGGACCGCCAAATGCTATAGCAAGTAGCGCATAAAAATCGTCTGTTCTTGATTGCAACACTCACTACCGAGTTCCCAACTGCCTCTGGAAGCAACGTCAGCACAATATCTATTTGTCGGGAGCTTCATGAAATGGATTTCCATGGTAGAGCAGCCGCACACAAGCCTAAGATCACCATGCGCAATGCCAAGCGTCGGCTGGAGAGGTGTAAACCTTGCCTCCATTGGACTCCGGAGCAGTGGAAACGTGTTCTCTGCAGTGATGAATCATGGTTCACCATCTGGCAGTCTGACAGACAAACCTGGGTTTGGCGGATGCCAGGAGAACGCTATCTGCCCAACTGCATAGTGCCAACCAATTTTCCCTACATTTTTGGCACTGAGCAAATTTCAGAACAGCTGTGTGCAAACATTCTGTGCAACTTCCAGCGCATTTACGGTGAACACTGAGGTTGTACCTGCTTAAAGTTACAGTTATAACAGTGGCCAAGTAGCTATTTGATCATAATGTATGCCTACAATGGCAAAAAATGCATTCCATAACATTTTAACATAGAATAACTATTTCCATCATTCAGCCTACAGTAGCAGCCAATGTGTGGTGTTCAATGTAGGACATTAACCTGTTTATGACTAAAAATGTTATTTGATGCAAGAAACCACTACAAAAATAAAATGCGTTATTATTCCCATACCATTATTACAGGGAATCAGACACATTATGCTACCCTCTGCCTATTGGCTACTTAGCTTATTCAATCCTGTCTCAAAATACAACACTGCCCTTTTAAGACAGTTAGTTATTTATCTGACTCGCTTTTCAAAGATAAATGTACATGTTTTGTGCTCTTGTAGGAAGTAATCCCTCCCCTATTGCTGACTACAAATGATCTATTACTGGGTTAATAACTCACTAAATAGCAAAGGATATGAACAAAATGTGAACATGTGGCTACATGCATCTCTTGCTTTGATCTCAAAACAAGTGCATCTAATCACAACCACAGCTGTAAACACAGTCCAGTTCAAAGTAAAAGACACAGGTCCATATAGTGCCTTCGGAAAGTATTCAGACCCCTTGACTTTCCTGATTTTGTTAGGTCACAGCCTTAATTTTAGAATTAAATTGATGAGGGGGGGGGAAAACAAATCTACACACTACCCCATAATGACAAAGCAAAATGTATCACATTTACATAAGTATTTAGACCCTTTACTCAGTACTTTGTAGAAGCACCTTTGGCAGCAATTACAGCCTTGAGTCTTGGGTTTGACGCTACAAGCTTGGCACACTTGTATTTAGGGAGTTTCTGCCATTCTTCTCTGCAAATCCTCTCAAGCTATGTCAGGTTGGATGGGGAGCGTTGCTGTACAGCTATTTTCAGGTCTCCAGAGATGTCAGATCGGGCTCTGGCTGGGCCACTCAGACATTCAGAGACTTGTCCCGATGCGACTCCTGCGTTGTCTTGGCTGTGTGCTTTGTTGTTGTTGTCCTGTTGGAAGGTGAACCTTAGCCTCAGTCGGAGGTCCAGAGTACTCTGGAGCAGGTTTTCATCAAGGATCTCTCTCTGTACTTTACTCCATTCACCTTTGCCTCGATCCTGACTAGTCTTCCAGTCTCTGCCGATGAAAAACACCTCCACAGCATGATGCTGCCACCACCATGCTTCACCGTAGGGATGGTGCCAGGTTTCCTCCAGACATGACGCTTAGCATTCAGGCCAAAGAGTTGAATCTTGGTTTTATCAGACCAGAGAATCTTGTTTCTCATGTTCTGAGTCCTTTAGATGCCTTTTGGCAAACTCCAACTGGTCTGTCATGTACCTTTTTACTGAGGAATGGCTTCCGTCTGGCCACTCTACCATAAAGGCCTAATTGGTGGAGTGCTGCATAGATGGTTGTCCTTCTGGAATGTTCTCCAATCTCCACATAGGAGCTCTGTCAGAGTGACCATCAGGTTCTTGGTCACCTCCCTGACCAAGGCCCTTCTCCCCCTGATTGCTCAGTTTGACCGGGCGGCCAGCTCTAGTTCCAAACTTCTTCCATTTAGAATGATGGAGGCATCTGTGTTCTTGGGAACCTTCAATGCTGCAGAAATGTTTTGCTAACCTTCCCCAGATCTGTGCCTCAACACAATCCTATCTCGGAGTTCTACGGACAATTCCCTCAACCTCATGGCTTGGTTTTTGCTCTGACATGCACTGTCAACTGTGGGACCTTATATAGACAGGTGTGTGCCTTTCCAAATCATGTCCAATCAATTGAGTTTGCCACAGGTGCACTGCAAATAAATTGTAGGAACATGTCAAGAATGATGAATGGAAACTGGTTTCACCAGAGCTCAATTTTGAGTCTCATGGCAAAGGGTCTGAATATTTATGTAAATGTATTTTATTTTTTTTTATTTTATACATTTGCAAAAATGTCTAAACCTTTTCGCTTTGTCATTATGGGGTATTGTGTGTAGATTGCTGAGGCTTTCTTTTTTTATTTCATCCATTTTAGAATAAGGCTGTAACCTAACAAAATGTGGAAAAACTCAAGGGGTCTGAATACTTTCCGAAGGCACTGTATATGGCAATAGTCTATTTGCATAGGCCGACTGCATCTCTGATTGGCTATGTCACACCGGACTGTGTAGACTACGGGCTCAGTCACGTGCAATAGAATCCTACTCCTATGCGCTCTGCCTCCAACAAAATCTCTTGAATAGTTTGCTTTGTTTCAGTATGTTGTATTGAAAGTGGCTAATATTGGATTAATTTGGAAACATTGATAATGTTAACTAACAGGGAAAACTCTAGAAAGTTCAGTGAAGTTCAAGCTTGTGCTTTTCTCTGTGGGCAGATATTTATTCTGTGCTCTGCTTGGCATTCCTTGGGAGCACAGCTTAGAGGGAACATTGGTGCCAACTGTAAAGTTTGGTGGAGGAGATGCAATTTTTTATGGTTCGGGCTAGGCCCCTTGGTTCCAATCAAATGTATTTATAAAGCGCTTTTTACATCAGCCGATGTCACAGTGCTATATAGAAACTAAGCCTAAAACCCCAAACAGCAAGCAATGCAGATGTAGAAGCACGGTGGCTAGGAAAACTCCGTAGGAAGAAACCTGGAGAGGAACCAGGCTCTGAGAGGTGGCCAGTCCTCTTCTGGCTGTGCCGGGTGGAGATTATAACAGTACATGGCCAAGATGTTCATAGAAGACCAGCAGGGTCCAAAAATAATAATCACAGTGGTTGTAGAGGGTACAACAGGTCAGCACCTCAGGAGTAAATGTCAGTTGGCTTTTCATAGCCGAGCATTCAGAGTTAGAGACAGCAGGTGCGGTTGAGAGTGTAGCATTAAGAAAATCTTAATGCTACAGCATACAATGACATTCTAGATGATTCTGTGCTTCTAAACTTTGTGGCAACAGTTTTGGGAAGATCCTTTTCTGTTTCAGCATGACAATGCCCCCGTGCACAAAGTGAGGTCCATACCGAAATGGTTTGTTGAGATCGGTGTGGAAGAACTTGACTGGCCTACTGACCTCAACCCCATCAAACACCTTTGGGATGAATTGGAATGCCTACTGTGAGCCAGGCCTAGTCGCCCAACATCAATGCCCGACCTCACTAATGCTCTTGTGGCAATGTTCCAACATCTAGTGAAAAGCCTTCCCAGAAAAGTGGAGGCTGTTATAGCAGCAAAGGGGGACTAACTCCATATTAATGCCCATAATTTTGGAATGAGATGTTTGACGAGCAGGTGTCCACATACCATTGGTCATGTAGTATATTTATCATGCATTATTGCTGCACTTCAGGGCTACCTGGTCTTCCTTGTATTTTAAATGTGTGGCGATTAACGTTTTATCAATCGGTACTTGTTGCCCAGCTACATTGTCTGCATAGTTTGTCAACACCAGCCTATTCAGCATTCAAACTGTACATAACATTTTGAGTTGAAATGCAACTGCTCCCTTTTACTTTCATTGTATATAATATACCCTAGAGCAGGGGTGTCAAACGTCCGGCCCGCGGGCCGGATCAGGCCCGCAAAGGGGTTTAATCCGGCCCGCGAGATGATTTTGTAAAGAATAAAAATGAGCTGCATTTTTTCAATAAAATAAACTGCTGTTCCAATTGCGTCCACTGGATGGCGCAATAGCAATTGTGTTAAGCAAGCAAACTGTTTATACCAGAGCAGAGCAAGTAGGTCAAGCAAGTGCAGCCAGTCCGGATGAGCTACTTTGTTTTGCCCGTGATATTTATTACGGCTTCTACTTTTAACATTATGTGCTTTGGCACCCTCATTGCCCCAATATGTCTCTGTCAAAAAAGAGAAAAGTGGACGCAGAGTGTTCCAAGAAAAATGGTCATCCTCCTATTTAATCACGGAATTGAATGGGAAAGCTGTATGTTTGGTGTGTTCACAGCATGTTGCAGTGCTGAAAGAGTATAACCTTCGTCGCCACTATGTGAGTCTTCATGCCGACAAATATGACAACTTTCAAGGACAGCGGAGAAGAGAGAAGGTGAATGAACTGTTGGCGGGTCTGAAGAAACAGCAGTCTGTGTTTACTCACAGCCGAGACATCAGTGACGCTGCAGTGAAAGCTAGCTACCTCATTGCTAATGAAATCGCAGTGCCTTCAAAACCATTTATCGAGGGTGAATTTGTAAAAACATGCATGATGAAGGCAGCGGAGATTGTGTGCCCTGAAAAGCGCCAGGCTTTTGCAAATATCAGCCTGACAAGAAACACAGTTGCAGACAGGATTTCCGATTTTTTCAGTGGATTTGGACAGCCAATTGAAGCAAAAAGTAAAGTCATTTTATTGGGTTTTCAGTTGCAATTGATGAAAGCACGGACATTACAGATGTTGCACAACTGGCCATTTTCATCCACGGAGTTGATGACACATTGACCGTCACCAAGGAGTTCGTGGAGTTGGTGCCGATGACAGATACAACGACAGCAGCTGATATTTTCACCGCACTCGTCGGCGCGCTGGACAGGGTCGGAGTGGACTGGTCCCGCGCTGTCAGCCTGGCTACAGATGGTGCGCCCTCAATGATCGGGAAAAAAGCAGGCGTTGTGACAAACTTCAGAGAGAAAGTGCAATCTGCAAATGGAGTGATTTTTGGACTTTTCACTGTATTTTGCACCAGGAGGCTTTGTGTTGCAAGTCATTAAAGATGGATAACGTCATGGTTCGAGCCCGGGTTGGGGCGAAGAGAGGGACGGAACCTACACTGTTACAGATGCAGGACCTTGCATTTATGGTGGATGTTACAGAGCACCTGAATAACTTGAACAAACAGCTGCAAGGGCGCAACAAAGTCGTCACGCAGTATTATGACAGCATACGTTCTTTCAAGTTGAAGCTGTCATTGTGGGAGACGCAACTCGCCGGTGGTGATGCAGCTCACTTCCCCTGTCTGAAAAATGTGTGCGCGACCCAACATGTGGCAGACATGAAGCGGTTCAAAGATATAATAACGGGACTGTTACGGGAGTTTGAGCAACGCTTTTCAGATTTTTGGTGAACTGGAGAAAGACTTCAACGTTTTTTGCTCGCCATTCACCGTGAATACCTCTGATCTGCCCGTCAGCATCCAACTTGAAATAATAGACTTGCAGTGTGACTCGGATATGAAGGGCAAATTTGCCGCAGCTGGCTTGGACACATTTTATCAGAATCCCTTGCCAGGTTACCCCAACTTGACAGCCCTCGCTGCAAAACTGTTGTGCATGTTTGGAACCACATGTCTTTGTGAGCAAGTTTTCTCTGTAATGAGCATAAATAAAACAAAGCTGCGCTCAAGGCTCACGCACAAGCACTTGAATCACATCCTGAAGTTGGCTGCCACTCAGGATGTGACGCCTGATATTGATGGCTGGTGAAAGCTAAAAGATGCCAGGTATCAGGAGTCAAATAAACTATGCAACCCAACTTAAAGTGCTGCATGAGACACCCTGATATAGTTCTGTGATCTGTGATATACTTCTGTGAATCACTGAGGCATTGTGTGTTCTTTTTCTTTAGAATTTTCAAATAAACTTGAGGTGTTTTATGATTAATAGTGATGTTGTGCTTGTACTATTGTGGACACACTGTCCTCAGGCTCCAGCTTTATGTTTTATGTTGATCGTATTAAAACAAAGAAAACAATCTGAAGTTGTTGTTTTTAAGTTATATATATATATACCATGATTTTACCGGTCCGGCCCACTTGGGAATAGATTTTCCTCCATGTGGCCCCTGAGCTAAAATGAGTTTGACACCCCTGCCCTAGAGTCTTTCCTCACTTAGTCCTCTTCTTCCTTGTGGAGCATGAAAGGCTTCCAGGAAAGAACACTGCTGCCGATCCTCTGACCGGCTCAGACCCCCTTAATCTCCTTCAACCCTGACTGGTTTGCTGTATATGTTGCTTGAAAGTCTGTCTCCTCCTCTTCATCTTTCACCTGGTCATTTCTTTCATGTCAGTGCAATGGCGAGAAGAGGAAAAGATGGATTTTTAGACCATTGTGTGAGACCTTTTATTTTTGCCCCCTCAGCTTCCCTCCGGAGAGGAGATCCCCTTGCCACCCATCATCCTGGGTTTCTTGGGCTCCGACCCGGGTAAGAAGACTGTGTGCATCTACGGCCACCTGGATGTCCAGCCAGCTGCCATCGATGACGGCTGGGACACGGAGCCCTTCACTCTGGTGGAGAAAGATGGTGAGAGTAGCTGTTCCAAAGCACCTAAAACAAAACAATGCTGAAACATCAAAATCCATGCCAACGTTGAGATTTGGACTTTGATGTTTCAGCGTTGTTCTCCTTTTGAGGAAGTATGATTTGCATTGGCTTATGCAATTTAGGTTACTCCCTGTATCAACAGTGTAACCTACTACCTTATAGGCAATGTTCACACGTGAAGCTCCCCTGGGACTGCTGTGCAGTAGAAATGTCAGCCCTTGCAGGGAAGCATGAGATTGAACGTCACTTACCTTTCTAGTTTTCCCCTTTAGTTAACACTATCAACAATTCCCTCTACTGTGCGAATTGTGATCTAATCAACGCAATATTAGCCACTTTCAATGAAACATACCCAAACAATGAACTAGGCAAGAGATTTTCTTGTAGGCAGAGAGCATTGGAGTAGGATTCTATTGCTTTGACAGGCACGACTCAGGCCCATACTCTACACAGACCAGTGTGCCATAACCAATCAGAGCTGCAGTATCCCTATATGCAAATAGACCATTGCCATATATGGATTTGTACCATTCACTTTGAACTGGACTGTGTTTACAGCATGAGTGGTCGTAAGTAGATGTGCTTGTTTTGAGATCAAAACAAGAACTGCATGTAGCGTTATTAGCCCAGTTATAGCTAATTTCTAGTCAGCAATAGTGGAGTGGTTGCTTCCTACAAGAGCACAAAATGTGTGCATTTCTAGCCATATTTGAAAACCAAGTCAGGTAAATAGCTTTTTTTTCTGTAAGGGACAGTGTTGTACTTTGGGGCACTGTTTTTTATTTTTAAAGACGGGCTTGAATAAGATAAGTAGCCAATAGGCAGAGGGTAGCATAATATCTGATTCTATGTAATAATGGTATGGGAATAATTCATGAATTTTATTTTGTAAAGTGGTTTCTTGCTTCAACAACACAACATTTTCAGTTACCTTGCCTGAAGTGGATAAACAGGTTAATGTCAATCCCTACATGTTTTTTTCAAAATTCTCTGTAGGCCTACATTGAACACCACACATTGGCTGCTACTGTAGGCTGAAAGAACAGCTATTTCCGTGTTAAAATGTTATGGGCTGCATTTTCTCCATAGTTTTTTTTATGGTAGGCCGACATGATCAAATAACCACAGTAGCCTACTTGGCCACTGTTATAACTAACTTTAAGCAGGTACAACCTCAGTGTTCACAGTAAATGCGCTGGAAGTTGCACAGAATTTTCACAACATTCAAGTTTGCACTCAGCAGACCAGAAATTAGCTCAGTCCTGAAAATAATAGAGGGAACATTGCTTATAGGTTTCACGATTTCTGTTGGTTCTTGATTTGTGAAATATATGCTTAGCCATTGTTTTTGTCTTTTATTCCTTTTAATCTAAAACCATTTCTACATGGCATCATGCTCCATGACTACTGAATAAAAAATCTAATCTGCTAGCAGACTGCAGTTGTATGTGGCACTCCTTTAACCATTTCGCTGCTAGTCTACGAAAGCTACAGGACACACTGTATTCAAGGTATAAAGAGCTATAAAGGTGTGGCTTGCCCATAAATGACTGTGGTATCTTGGTCATAAGCCCTTTAGACATAGCCAATAGTCCAGTGCATTCGGAAAGTATTCAGACCCGTTGACTTTATCCACATTTTGTTATGTTACAGCCTTATTCTAAAATGGAATTAAACAAATCCTCATCAATCTACACACAATACCCAATAAGGATGAAGCAAAAATAGTTTTAAAAAAATTACATTTTTGCAAATTTCTTAAAAATAAAAAATTGTATTCAGACACTTTACTCAGTACTTTGTTGAAGCACCTTTGGCAGTGATTAGAGCCATGCGTATTCTTGGGTATGATGCTACGTGCTTGGCACACCTGTATTTGGGAAGTTTCTCTCATTCTTCTCTACAGATCCTCCAAAGCTCTGTCAGGTTGGATGGGGAGTGTTGCTAAAAAGCTATTTTCAGGTCTCTACAGAGATGTTCAAGTCCAGGCTCTGGCTGGGCCATTCAAGGACAATCAGACACTTGTTCCGAAGCCACTCCTGCGTTGTCTTGGCTGTGTGCTTTGTTGTTGTTGTCCTGTTGGAAGGTGAACCTTCGCCCCAGTCGCAGGTCCTGAGCGCTCTGAAGCAGGTTTTCATCAAGGATCTCTCTGTACTTCGCTCCATTCATCTTTGCCTCGATCCTGACTAGTCTCCCAGTCCCTGCCGCTGAAAAACATCCCTACAGCATGATGCTGCCACCAACATGCTTCACCGTAGGGATAGTGCTAGGTTTCCTCCAGACGTGAAGCTTGGCATTCAAGACAACGAGTTCAATCTTGGTTTTATCAGACCAGAGAATCTTTCTTCTCATGGTCAGAGTCCTTTAGGTGCCCTTTAGACAACTCTTCCAAGTGGGCTATCATGTGCATTTTACTGAGGAGTGGCTTCCGTCTGGCCACTCTACATAAAGGCCTAATTGGTGGAGTGCTGCATAGATGGTTGTCCTTCTGGAAGGTTCTCCTATCTCCACAGAGGAACTCTAGAGCTCTCTGAGTGACCATTGGGTTCTTGGTCACCTCCCTGACCAAGGCCCTTCTCCCCGATTTCTCAGTTTGGCCGGGCGGCCAGCTATAGGAAGAGTCTTGGTGGTTCCAAACTTCTTCCATTTTTAAGAATGATGGAGACCACTGTGTTCTCGTGGATCTTCAATGCTGCAGAAATGTTTTGGTACCCTTACCTAGTTGTGCCTCAACACAATCCTGTCTCAGAGCTCTAAGGACAATTCGTTTGACCTCATGTCTTGGTTTTTGCTCTGACATGCAGTTTCAACTGTTGGACCTATAGACAGGTGTGTCCCTTTCCAAATCATGTCCAATCAATAGAATTTACCACAGGTGGACGCCAATGAAGTTGTACAAACATCTCAAGGGTGATCAATAGAAACAGGCAGCACCTGAGCTCAATTCCAAGTCTCATAGCAAAGGTTCTGAGTACTTTTTATTTTTAATAAATTAGCAAAAATGTCTAAACCTCTTTTTGCTTTGTCATTGTGGGGTATTGTGTGTAGATTGAAGGAAAAATAATAATTTTATAAATTTTAGAATAAGGCTGTAATGTAACAAAATGTGGACAAAGTCAATGGGTCTGAATACTTTCCGAATGCACCATTTCTCGGTTAGTTACAAGTATTTCAAAGTCTGCACTAATGAACCTAAAAACTCCAAACTACAGGTTACATGTGTGGTGGTCTAGGCTGTTTTCAGGGTCACTTGCATTAAAATGGGTGTATAATGATTGGATAAAATTTGTTTGATTAGGAACTTTTCTCAATGGTCCAGCAATCACCATTCTCTAAAATATATCCCTTACTAGAAACTTTCTCGTTCCCATCAAGTCTTGCCCATCAACGTCCCCACCTGTTTTTTTGGGGGTTTGTGTTTTTTCTTGATGTCGCTACTTGGAGTTCACCTGTGGCCAATTAAATTGTTTGGAGATGATTTAGAAAGAAATACACCTGTTTGTAAAAGGTCCCACAGTTGACAGTACATGTCAGAGCAGAAACTATACCATGAAGTCCAATGAACTCTCTGTTGATCTCAGAGATAGCGTTTTGATGAGTCATTTATCTGAGGTGTAAAACAATTTCTAGAGTGTTGGAAGTTTCCAAGAGCACAGTGGTCTCCTTCATTAGAAATGAAGAAAAAAAATATGGAACTACCCAGTCTCTGCCTGGAGCTGGCGGTCCGACAAAACTGAGCAACGGGTCAAGAAGGACCTTGATCAGGGAGGTGACAAAGAACCCGATGACCACTCTGACAGAACTACAGAGTTTTTTGGGGGGGGGGCTGAGATGGGAGAACTTGCCAGATGGACAACAGTGTATACAGCACTTCACTAATCTGAGCTTTATGGGAGAATGGCCAGACAGAAGCCTGAGAAAAAGGCACATGACAGCATGCCTGGAGTTTTCAAAAAGGCACGTGAAGGACTGAGATCATAAGGCAGAAGTTTGTGGTCTGCTAAGACAAAAATGAAACTCTTTGGCCTGAATGTAAACCGTTATGTCTGGAAAAAAACAGGCACAGCTCATCACCCATCTAACAACATCCCTACCGTGAAGCATGGTTGTGGCAGCATCATTCTGAGGATGCTTGTCACCGGCAAGGACTAGGGAGGGGACTGGGAGAATGGTAAGAATAGAGGGAACAATGACTGGAGCATGCAAAGCCTTGATGAGAACCTGCTTCAGAGTGCAAACGACCTTTAGATTGGGGGAGAAAGTTTACGTTCCAACAGGAAAGTGACCACAAGCATACAGCCAAAGCAATTCTGGAATGGCTTTAGAACAAGAATGTGAAACTCCTTGAGTGGCCCAGCCAAAGTCCAGACTTGAATCCCATTGAAAATCTGTAGAAAGACTTGAAGATTGCTGTTCACTGCCGCTCCTCATCTAATTTAACAGAGCTTGAGAAAATATGTAACGAAGAATGGGAGATAATCACCAAATCCAGATGTGCAAAGCTGATAGACATACCCAAGACAACTCAAAGCTGTAATCACTGCCAAAGGTGCTTCTATAAAGTATTGACTTGGGGTGTAAATACTTATGTAAATGAGATTACGTTTTCAATAAATGTGAAAACATTTCTATAAACGTATTTTCGTTGATGGGGTATTATGGGTGTGAAAAAAACAACAATTTCATCAATTTTGAATTCAGGCTGTAACAACAAAATATGGAGTAAGTCAAGGGGTATGAATACTTTCTGAAGGCACTGTATGTATATGGCTCTAGTCTGGTTTCAATGTGTCATGCAGAGATGTGTCAGCAGCATTTTCCTTTCATGCTGACAAAGGTTGTTACTTGTTGTCTTGTGACAGTCACCTGACTGTTGCTATATTCTCTTCACCACTCAGAAATAAAACCGTCTCGCCCTTTGATGACCTAATTTCCTCTATTTGACTCTTGATATGTTTCACAGGGAAGCTAGTACTGATTTATTTTTTTCCTTTTTTAGTAGCATTTTTTCCCATGTCTTTTATTGGTGTATAATAGGCTTGGGCGTTATTCCGTGTATACCAGGGCATTTGGAAAAAGCCATTGGATGTTTTTTTTGTTTTTTTTAATACCGTCAACTATTTATTTAAAATTTTTTCATACATTTTTAATATTTGTAGCTACTTAATACCTGCAGTCAACTTGTTCAATACGTTAGGAGATAAAACCGATAGTGTTCATTTCACCTCTTACATTAAGAAGCTTACCTTAGTTCCGCAGAACAGTTGAGCCAGTCATGTGTTTGTGCTATTTTCAATAGGAGAAAGCAAGAGCTGGTGAGTCCATAGTGTTGTATATCTATCAGTGAGTCTGTTGTGCAGCGCACATGAAGTGATAACGTTACACTTGTATGCAATTCACTACTAAAGATTTGCCATATCTTATGGCTTCCCCCCCCCCCCCCCCCGTTCTTCTCCCCTCTGCTCCATGTACACATGCTGCTATACCTTCAGAAAAGCATTCATCACAACTTTGTTAATTTTCACAATGTCTCTCGTTCACTTTTGCTTGTAAATGTCCAATCTCACCAAAAATGACATTCGGTAGCTACTAGCTATGCTTGTGTAACTTTGAGCTGGATTTGCCTGTCTTTG
Source organism: Salmo trutta (assembly GCF_901001165.1). Taxonomy (NCBI): domain Eukaryota; kingdom Metazoa; phylum Chordata; class Actinopteri; order Salmoniformes; family Salmonidae; genus Salmo; species Salmo trutta. The sequence goes on along the minus strand of NC_042990.1, from coordinate 14,477,676 downwards.
CAATTAGTTATGTTTGTTTTTCGCTTGTTAACTTATTACATCTAGACGTTCCGCTAGCGGAACACCGCTCCAATATCCAATGATAGGGCGTGGCGCGAAATACAAACTCCTCAAATTCGAAAACTTCAATTTTTCAAACATATGACTATTTTACACCATTTTAAAGACAAGACTCTCCTTTATCTAACCACACTGTCCGATTTCAAAAAGGCTTTACAATGAAAGCAAAACATTAGATTATGTCAGCAGAGTGCCCAGCCAGAAATAATCAGACACCCATTTTTCAAGCTAGCATATAATGTCACAAAAACCAATACCACAGCTAAATGCAGCACTAACCTTTGATGATCTTCATCAGATGACACTCCTAGGACATTGTTATACAATACATGCATGTTTTGTTCAATCAAGTTCATATTTATATCAAAAACCAGCTTTTTACATTAGCACGTGACGTTCAGAACTAGCATTCCCACCGAACACTTCCGGTGAATTTACTAAATTACTCACGATAAACGTTCACAGAAAAACATTATTATTTTAAGAATTATAGATACAGAACTCCTTTATGCAATCGCAGTGTCCGATTTTAAAATAGCTTTTCGGTGAAAGCACATTTTGCAATATTCTGAGTAGATAGCCCGGCCATCACAGGCTAGCTATTTTGACACCCACCAAGTTTGGTAGTCACCAAACTCAGATTTACTATAAGAAAAATTGGATTACCTTTGCTGTTCTTCGTCAGAATGCACTCCCAGGACTTCTACTTCAACAACAAATGTTGGTTTGGTTCCAAATAATCCATAGTTGTATCCAAATAGCGGCGTTTTGTTCGTGCGTTCAAGACACTATCCGAAGGGTGACGCGCCGGCGCATATCGTGACAAAAAATGTCAAAATATTCCATTACCGTACTTCGAAGCATGTCAAACGCTGTTTAAAATCAATTTTTATGCAATTTTTCTCGTAAAATAGCGATAATATTCCGACCGGGATACTCGTTTTCGTTCAAAGACTAAAAATGTAAAATGGACTCTTCACGTGCATGCGCACACCCGTCTCATTGTTCTCAGATCGACCACTATCCAAATGCGCTACTGTTTTTCAGCCATGGACTGCAGAGTCATCATTCAACGTTCTGGCGCCTTCTGAGAGCCTATGGGAGCCTTAGAAAGTGTCACGTTACAGCAGAGATCCTCTTTTCAATAAAGAGGCTAAAGAAGGCCAAGAAATGGTCAGAGAGGGCACTTCCTGTTTGGAATCTTCTCAGGTTTTGGCCTGCCATATGAGTTCTGTTATACTCACAGATACCATTCAAACAGTTTTAGAAACTTTAGGGTGTTTTCTATCCAAATCAAACAATTATATGCATATTCTAGTTTCTGGGCAGGAGTAATAAAGAGATTAAATCGGGTACGTTTTTTATCCAGCCGTGAAAATACTGCCCCCTATCCATAACAGGTTAACATTTAGACAACAGTGTCTGTGATTTCGCTATTAGTTTGAATAGCGGTCTTTATATGTACCACAGAAGAACCAAGAAATGAAGAGCGACACCAAGGCTGTCTTTTTGGCCTTCTATGTAGATCTGCAATGGTATTATGAAAGGACAGGAATACATCATTCTTCAATGCACCATCTGACAAGTTGTTCTATAGAGGAGCATGAAGAAAGGTAAAACACCTATTCTGTCTCACATCTCCAATACATTGCTAGGTGCTTTCAGTGTTGACAGTATTAAAATACAACAACTCATGTACAAAAACACTATAATGCAAACAAGCTACAACTTAAAATCACATTCATCCCATTCAGACCTTAGGGCTAAAACTACATCTCCCATAATGCAACGCTAGCATACGTTGGCAGCTCAGCTAACCATCGGCATCACAGAAAGACATACTAGCTAGCAACAGCAATACTTTTTAGCACTCAGTAAAACTATATCAATAACAACGATAACTCAGTTACATGCTTCGATAGTCTCACACTCCTTTATAACAATACCTATAGCATTAACCTTGGGATGCTTTATTTATTTAACATTATGGACTTCTACACAGGAGTAAGGAGAACGGGAGCTATCGGTAGTACCAGGGTGTTAGTAGGTGACGTAAGCACCCAGATGAATTAAAATACATTTAATGAAATAAAAACGGAAGATGTTAATATCATCCAACTACTGTAGCTGCCTCCTTAACATCATCAGGCAGTACTAGTAGCGCAACAAATGAAAATATAAACCAAAACTAAAGTTCCTGGCGATCATAGCGATCTGATTCCCCCTTCTGTCTGAACTTGGAACATTCCTGTTTGCGGGCTTGGGCCACTGACCCTTAACATGGATGTTTTGCGTTTGTGTACTATTCTAATAATTGGAAGTTTGATGGAATAACCATTTGAACTCTCCTACATTTGTGCTAACTTGGTAGCGTTCTGGGAATAGAGGCCAATGGGCTTTTCTTGCATTTTTAGCGCCCCTTGTATTTTAAACCGGTAATACGATAAATCCCAGGATGAGAGAAGGATGGTATGACAATGAAAAAATCTTTATACCGCCCAAGCCTAGTCTGTAATGATATCTCGTTTGAATGACTAAAGGCTAAAAGAGTTTTCAAATATGATATAGTAGATCATTATAATTTCAACATTTTCTGGTTTTAGTCATTCACGTTTTACATTTGTTCTTTTTATTTACTAAGACATCTTATTAATCCCCTGCAGGGAAGCTCTATGGCCGAGGCTCAACAGACGACAAAGGCCCAGTGTTGGCCTGGTTCAACTGTATCGAGGGCTACCAGAAGATACAACAGGTAAGACGCAGCACCACGACTTGATAAGTAGCACTCACTGAAGCTAGCCCAGGACAAAGAGAACCCCATGGTATTGTTTTCAAACCAGTTTTAGTACAGGTGCCATTTTCTTGGTTATGCAACTAATAAAGGGCAAGGTTTAAAGGACTTGGTGTTGAGATGTCAGCTACAGGGTAAAAAGCCTCTTGGCTTTAAGACTTTTCGTCTTGATTACAGTCGATCACATCAGTGTTGTCAGCAGCATGGCCGTCCAAAGGTCCTCAAGTAATCGTTATCTCCTATCATCAGCATTTAATGATTGAGCTGACCTATGTCTTATACTAGCTCACTGACATCGTAATCGTGGAGGTACAGCCAGAGAAGGATGGGCCTCCCCTCTGAGTCTTATTCCTCCTCTAGATAGTTTTTTCGGGGGTTGTAGGCTGGGTTACTGGGAAGCACTTTGTGACAATGATGCTTGAAAGCTGGATCTATATAAATGTAATTTAATTGAATGATTGATCTCCATTTGTCAAAGTTAAACACAGGACTGACAGTGTTTTACAAGTTGGAGTAGTCTTTTGTCAGCCTGCCAGGTACATTAATTTCGTGTCTTGAATAGTATGTGGTGAATAGATCTACCTGGATGTAACAAATCAAAATCAAACTTTATTTGTCACATCCGCCGAATACAACAAGTGTAGACCTTACCGTGAAATGCTTACTTACAAGCCCTTAACCAACAGTACAGTTCAAGAAGAGTTAAGAAAATATTTACCAAATAAACGAAAGTAAAAAATACATGTAGGTAGGAGTGACGTGACAATGCGTAGATAATGAACAGCGAGTAGCAGAAGTATACAAAAATATGGGGGGGGGGGGGTGTCAATGTAATAGTCTGGTGGCCATTTGATTAATTGTTCAGCAGTCTTATCAAATCAAATTTATTTATATAGCCCTTCGTACATCAGCTGAAATCTCAAAGTGCTGTACAGAAACCCAGCCTAAAACCCCAAACAGCAAGCAATGCATGTGAAAGAAGCACGGTGGCTGGGAAAAACTCCCTAGGAAAAACTCCTGAGAAAGGCCAAAAACCTAGGAAGAAACCTAGAGAGGAACCAGGCTATGAGGGGTGGCCAGTCCTCTTCTGGCTGTGCCGGGTGGATATTATAACAGAACATGGTCAAGATGTTAAAATGTTCGTAAATGACCAGCATGGTCAAATAATAATAATCATAGTAATTGTCGAGGGTGCAACAAGCACGTCCGGTGAAACAGGTCAGGGTTCCGTAGCCGCATGGCTTGGGGGTAGAAGTTGTTAAGGAGCCTTTTGGTCCTAGACTTGGCGCTCCGACACCACTTGCCGTGTGGTAGCAGAGAGAACAGTCTATGACTTGGGTGACTGGAGTCTGACAATTTCATGGGGTTTCCTCTGACACTGCCTATTATATAGGTCCTGATGGCAGGAAGCTTGGCCCCAGTGATGTACTGGGTTGTACACACTACCCTCTGTAGTGCCTTATGGTCAGATGCCAAGCAGTTGCCATACCAGGCGGTGATGCAACCGGTCAGGATGCTCTCGATGGTGCAGCCGTAGAACTTTTTGAGGATCTGGGTACCCATGCCAAATCTTTTCAGTCTCCTGAGGGGTAATCGGCTTTGTCATGCCCTCTTCACAACTGTCTTGGTGTGTTTGGAACATTATAAGGACCACGACCTAACTCTCAACCCACTCCACCACAGCCCCGTTGATGTTAATGGGGGCCTGTTCAGCCCGCCTTTTCCTGTAGTCCAGGCCTACCACTGTTGTGTCGTCAGCAAACTTAAGGATGGCGTTGGTGTCGTGTTTGGCCACGCAGTCGTGGGTGAACAGGGAGTACAGGAGGGGACTAAGTACACACCCCTGAGGGGCCCCAGTGTTGAGGATCAGCGTGGCAGACGTGTTGTTGCCTACCCTTACCACCTGGGGGGTGGCCCGTTTAGTCCCAGGGTCCTTAGCTTAGTGATGAGCTTTGTGAGCACTACACTGAGCTGTAGTCGATGAACAGCATTCTCGCATAGATGTTCCTTTTGTCCATGTGGGAAAGGGCAGTGTGGAGTGCGATTGAGATTGCGTCATCTGTGGATCTGTTGGGGTGGTATGCGAATTGGAGTGGGTCTAGGGTATCCGGGAGGATGCTTTTGATGTGAGCCATGACCAGCCTTTCAAAGCACTTCAGCAGAGACCATTTATTTGTAATGTGGTTATGTTACGGCTTCTCAACAACATTTACAGCCAGAAAATAGCGTCATTAAGATTTCATGTGACATATTTTGCCTGCTGAGATAGAATGTTCTCTCTCATGTAAACAGGAGCTTCCCATCAACATCAAGTTCTGCTTCGAGGGCATGGAGGAATCTGGCTCGGAGGGCCTGGACGATCTGGTGTTTGCCCGCAAAGACACCTTCCTGAAGGACGTGGATTACGTGTGCATCTCAGACAACTATTGGCTGGGCAAAACCAAGCCCTGCATCACCTATGGACTGAGGGGGATCTGCTACTTCTTCATTGAGGTGAGGCCATAGCATAAGCTAGAGGGCTCTCTTCCCACAAAATAAATGTGATCTTCATTGTGGTGAAGCCATAATCAGCGTTTCGCAAACTCGGTGCACATTTTGGTTTTTGCCCTAACTACACAGCTGATTCAAATTATCGAAGCTTGATGATTAGTTGATTATTTGAATCTGCTGTGTAGTGCTAGGGCAAAACCAAAACATGCTCCACTTGGCATCCTGAGGACAGAGTTTGGGAAACCCTGAGTTAGACAAATCTAGAGGCTACACTTACCACAAACTGTGCATGCGTCATAGCACTGCTTTAAACCTTCTTGTTTTGTCAGATGGAGTGCTGTGACAAGGACCTCCATTCTGGGGTGTTTGGAGGCTCTGTCCATGAAGCCATGACTGACCTCATCGCACTGATGGGTAAGTTGAATCAGGTGTGCTGATGTGCTGGAATAGAATTATCATAGAGATATGTAAGGAGGTAGGTATGGAAGAATTGGATAGGTATATGCAACAGCATTGTAGCCCTTCAATAGAATCAAACAAAATCCTAGAATGAAATCTACACAAGTGCCTTGGGGGTTTTGTAGGGGCTTGGGGGGGGGTTCTGGACAGGGCATATGATATCTCTGCACCAAACAAAAGAAAATGGACTAAAACTCGGTGCGACTCATTTTAGTTTTTTGTTGCAAAATGTATTCTGTTGCGTGCACTCGTGAACATGACCCTGGTGTCTCCTCCTTCAGGCTCCCTGGTGGACAAGAAGGGTAAGATCCTCGTCCCGGGGATGTACGAAGACGTGGCCAAGGTCACAGACGAGGAAAAGAAACTGTACGAGAAGATTGACTTTGACTTGGTGGAGTATGCCAAGGACGTTGGAGCTGGGAAGCTCCTACACGACACCAAGGTATGGATGGTCATGTTCAAATACTTCAGAAATGAAGAGTCCTTTGTTCTTTCCTACCTCCCTTTAATCAATCACTGATCTTAATTGGTTGCATTGGTTAAAGTAATAGGGTGGTAACCTTGATCTCACTGCTTACGTGTGCATTTCTTTTCTTTTTTCAATTTAAAGTTTTCAATCAACCAACAAAACACATTCCACATTCACAGATGTGACAGACTTAAAAAAAAAAATCAAAATAACTAACAATAATAATACAAATATAATAAACATAATAAAAAATAATTATAAAAAAATATTTCCAGCCTCAGCTGAGATGACGAGCAAATAATTAGTTTTTACAGCACCTTACACGTGTATCTGCTCATTTCCCTAATTCACTCTGTCCAATTTGAAATATAGTTGAGTAGTGGAGACCAGAGTCTATCAACCTTGGACTGTCTCTTGCAGAGGTCATAAGTAAGCTTTTCAAGAGGGAGAAAGTCAATAATCTGGTCAATCCACATTTTAAATGTAGGAGAAGTATTAGAGGCCCACGATTAGAAGAATACATTTCTTAGCAAAGTATGTAATAGTCATCAACACATTTTCTCTGTCAGGATCAAGAACAAAGTTCTGCTGGGCATTAAGAAGATAGAGACACGGTGTCATATCAAACTGTACATCTAGTATTTTCTATGCAGCAGTATGTATAGATTGCCAAAATCTGGCAATCTCTACAGCTCCAAAATACATGCATATAGGTTACACTTTCAGAGGTACATATTTTACAGTTAAGAGAAATGTCTGTTTTCATTCTATGGAGTCTCATTGGAGTGTAATAAAATTTGTACAAAAATGTGTAATTAGATTCTTTCATTTTTACATTAGTAGAGGAGCAGTATACACTGTCGCAAACCTCCGCCCATAACTTATCACTGATAGTCAGACCAAGGTCCTTTTCCCAGATTATTTTCAAAGGAGTAAAGGAGGAGCCTCTGTTCTCAGGAGTCTATAGATATAGGAGATTTTGTCTTTAATAGATTGTGCTGTAGCAAGAAGGGTTTAAACTTCATTCAGCTGAGCTCTAAACCTCCTCTTGGAAGTAAGAGGAAATGACATGTCTAATTTGAAGATATTTAAAAAAAAAAATGGGATCTTGGCACATTGAATTCACTGCAGAGCTCTTGAAAGGATTTCAGTGTAGTGGTTTTCTGATGAAAAGGTCCTGATTCCTAGAGTATGCCAATGATTAAAGTTGGCATCACTCAGGGCTTTTGGCAAGTCTGGGTTGCATACTATAGGCGAGTGAACATATTTGGGAGGAAATGCCCAGGTATTTCTTACAGTCCCTCCACGCTAGTATGGTGCTGTAAATCAATGGTTTTGGCTATGTTGCCCACGTATGCATTTCTGATGTGTTCAAACAGGGCCAATGTCTGAAATTACCAACTAGTTTTAAAAGCAATACTGGTTGATTCTCAGTCAATGTAAGTGATTAATTCCCAATGTTCTCTGGTTCATATTGTCCTTTGCTCTCTCCTCTGACCCTCGTCTGCAGGAGGCTATCCTGATGCACCGCTGGAGGTACCCCTCCCTCTCCCTGCACGGCATCGAGGGGGCCTTCTCCGACGGAGGTGCCAAGACCGTCATTCCACGCAAGGTCATAGGCAAGTTCTCCATCCGCCTGGTCCCGGACATGGACCCCAAAGTGGTGGAGAAACAGGTAGAAACCTCTAGAATTTAAGTAGAACTCAACTCATGTTTTTAGATCATTTCCTGCCTTCCTCTTTTAAGTGCAGGTCTGGGATCCATTCCCCTACCTCAAATCCTAACAGCTCAGCATGTTAGGCTGACATACAGTGGGGCAAAAAAAGTATTTAGTCAGCCACCAATTGTGCAAGTTCTCCCACTTAAAAAGATGAGGCCTGTAATTTTCATCATAGGTACACTTCAACTATAACAGACAAAATGAGAAAAAAAAATCCAGAAAATCACATTGTAGGATTTAATGAATTTATTTGCAAATTATGGTGGAAAAAAAGTATTTGGTCAATAACAAAAGTTTCTCAATACTCAATACTTTTATATACCCTTTGTTGGCAATGACACAGGTCAAACGTTTTCTGTAAGTCTTCAAGGTTTTCACACACTGTTGCTGGTATTTTGGCCCATTCCTCCATGCAGATCTCCTCTAGAGCAGTGATGTTTTGGGGCTGTCGCTGGGCAACACGGACTTTCAACTCCCTCGAAAGATTTTCTATGGGGTTGAGATCTGGAGACTGGCTAGGCCACTCCAGGACCTTGAAATGCTTCTTACGAAGCCACTCCTTCGTTGCCCGGGCGGTGTGTTTGGGATCATTGTCATGCTGAAAGACCCAGCCACGTTTCATCTTCAATGCCCTTGCTGATGGAAGGAGGTTTTCACTCAAAATCTCACGATACATGGCCCCATTCATTCTTTCCTTTACACGGATCAGTCGTCCTGGCCCCTTTGCAGAAAAACAGCCCCAAAGCATGATGTTTCCACCCCCATGCTTCACAGTAGGTATGGTGTTCTTTGGATGCAACTCAGCATTCTTTGTCCTCCAAACACGATGAGTTGAGTTTTTACCAAACAGTTCTATTTTGGTGTCATATGGTCAGATGAAATTCTCCCAATCGTCTTCTGGATCATCCAAATGCTCTCTAGCAAACTTCAGACGGGCCTGGACATGTACTGGCTTAAGCAGGGGGACACGTCTCGCACTGCAGGATTTGAGTCCCTGGCGGCGTAGTGTGTTACTGATGGTAGGCTTTGTTGCTTTGGTCCCAGCTCTCTGCAGGTCATTCACTAGGTCCCCCCGTGTGGTTCTGGGATTTTTGCTCACCGTTCTTGTGATCATTTTGACCCCACGGGGTGAGATCTTGCGTGGAGCCCCAGATCGAGGGAGATTATCAGTGGTCTTGTATGTCTTCCATTTCCTAATAATTGCTCCCACAGTTGATTTCTTCAAACCAAGCTGCTTACCTATTGCAGATTCAGTCTTCCTAGCCTGCTGCAGGTCTACAATTTTGTTTCTGGTGTCCTTTGACAGCTCTTTGGTCTTGGCCATAGTGGAGTTTGGAGTGTGACTGTTTGAGGTTGTGGACAGGTGTCTTTTATACTGATAACAAGTTCAAACAGGTGCCATTAATACAGGTAATGAGTGGAGGACAGAGGAGCCTCTTTAAAGAAGAAGTTACAGGTCTGTGAGAGCCAGAAATCTTGCTTGTTTGTAGGTGACCAAATACTTATTTTCCACCATAATTTGCAAATAAATTCATTAAAAATCCTACAATGTGATTTTCTGGATTTTATTTTTCTCATTTTGTCTGTCATAGTTGACGTGTACCTATGATGAAAATTACAGGCCTCATCTTTTTAAGTGGGAGAACTTGCACAATTGGTGGCTGACTAAATACTTTTTTGCTCCACTGTATGAAGAGTGTGAAAGGTAGACTCAGTAATAAGTTGAATTCAGTTCTTCAAATACAGGACAAGGATCAGGTATTTAGATAATTTCACCATTTAATTAAAGGTGTAATCGAATAAGCACATTGCATGTTCTAGACTTTTGGATGAAATAGTAGTGGACAAGCATCCCCCACCAGTGGTTCATTCCTTACATTCATTCCTTACGTAAATTCACTCTCAAACATTAGGTCCGTCTATTAGTGGTTCCCAACCTTTTTTTTGGTTACAGTACCACCACCTGAATTTTGTTCCGTTCTGAGTACCCCTGAAGTACCCCATCATGTGCATTTTACCAGAAGGCCAATGGTCTCATGAGTCTTCTCAAGTACCCTCTGTGGATAGGCTAAATACCCCCAGGGTTCCTAGTACCCCTGGTTGGGAACCACTGCTCTATTAGCCTGTAATACAGTATATGCCATACACAGACAGCCCTGATAGCAATCTGACAGTCTGTTCTTTTCATTACTGTTCATATAATATTTTATCTCAATGAGACTTTAATATGAATGTGGAAACATATTTAGAAATGTATGTATAATCCTAACCTATCAAGGTTATTGGCCACCTGGAGAAGAAGTTTGCTGAGCTGGAGAGTCCCAACAAGCTCAAGGTGTATATGGGCCATGGGGCCAAGGCCTGGGTGTCCGACTTCAACCATCCCCATTACATGGCTGGTAGAAAGGCCATGAAGACAGGTGTGTGGATACACAGGCAAACCCTCCCACTCAGACACACACGCACTGGTCTAACTTACTTAAATATTTATAACATTTTGAGCAATAATGTCTCTCGTTCTCTCCCTCCTATTCCTTTTTTCCACATAGTGTTCGGTGTGGAGCCTGACCTGACACGGGAAGGCGGCAGCATCCCCGTCACCCTGACCTTCCAGGAAGCCACCGGCCGTAACGTCATGCTGCTGCCCATGGGCTCGTCTGACGACGGAGCACATTCACAGAATGAGAAACTCAACAGGTAACCTGCCACGGTTGTCTTTTTATCTATACACTGTCTGGAACCATGGGACTGCACACAAGGTTTGACACACACCCCACAGGCCCTGGACATGACTCTGAGCCTTAACTAACACTAACTCAGTTGAATCAGGTGTCAGTGCTGGGATGGAACAAAAACGTTCTCACCTGGTGATTCCCTAGGAACCGTATATAAGAACACTGCTTTATTGTCAACACATTTCTATAAATATTGACAACGTATCAGAACTATAAGCAGCAGGTAGCTTAGTGGTTAGGGTGTTGGGCCAGTAACCGAAAGGTCGCTAGTTTGAATCCCCGAGCCGACAGGGTGAAAAATCAGTCAAGTCACTTAAACAAAATTGCTCCAAGGTCACCATTGATAACGGCTTGTCTTGGGGACTTGAGAAATGGAAAAAAAACACATTTCCATTTCACACATGCGTAGAATACGACAAATATAAGCACCCACATTATTATTGTTATTATTATTAGCATCTCAATGTGGTCTTAATGTACATCTTGCTGTTTAATTCAATGATGTTACACGTCTACAGTGCATTTGGAAAGTATTCACACCCCTTGACTTTTTCCACGTTTTGTTATGTTAGTCTTATTCCAAATTTTTTTTTTTTTAAATCCTCATCAATCTACACACAATACCCCATAATGATGAAGCGAAAACAGGTTTAGACATTTTTTCAAAAGTATTACAAATAAAAAACAAATTACATTTACATAAGTATTCAGACCCTTTACTCATTACTTTGTTGAATCACCTTTGGCAGCAACTACAAACTCGAGTCTTCTTGGGTATGACGCTACAAGCTTGGCACACCTGTATTTGGGGAGTTTCACCCATTCTTCTCTGCAGATCCTCTCAAGCTCTGTCAGGTTGGATGGGGAGCGTCGCTGCACAGCTATTTTCAGGTCTCTCCAGAGATGTTTGATCGGGTTCAAGTCCGGGCTTTGGCTGGGCCACAAGGACATTCAGAGACTTGTCCCGAAGCTACTCATGCATTATCTTGGCTTGGTTTTTGCTCTGACATGCACTGTCACTGTGGGACCTTATATAGACAGGTGTGTGCCTTTCCAAATTATGTCCAATCAATTGAATTGACCACAGGTGGACTCCAATGAAATTGTAGAAACATCTCAAATATGATCAATGGAAACAGGATGCAGCTGAGCTCAATTTCAAGTCTCATAGCAAAGGGTCTGAATACTTATGTAAATATGGTATTTCTGTTTTTTTATTTTTAATACATTTGCATGAATTTCAAAACCTGTTTTCGCTTTGTCATTATGCAGTATTTTGTGTAGATTGATGGGGAAAAATGTATTTAATAAATTGTAGAATAAGGCTGTAATGTAACAATGTGGAAAAGGGGAAGGGTCTGAATACTTTCCGAATGCACTGTATGTAAATGTATATGAATATATGTCTATGGTTTACTTTCAGGACAAACTACGTCCAGGGCATCAAGATGCTCGGCGCATACTTCCACGAGGTCTCCCAGTTGGAGTAAATGAACTAGCCAGACCTGAGTGAGATGTGTTCCTCCGCCTCCTGAGCTGTGGACCCAACTGTTTTAATTTTCTATCCAATGCAAGTTTCATGTTTTCCATGTACTGCTGCTGTACAGCAAAGCAGATCCTTGAAGATGTTCCTTTAGTAATTTGTAATATCTTCCAACAAGGAGATAAGTAGAGGAAAATAATATAGAAGTATTGATTATTGTATTGTAGAAGTGCCATCGTGTATATCTTCATCTACTGTATCAGAGTGTTATAGATGAGAACTAAACCAAACTCGACAAGGAAACGTGGACAGTATATACCCCATCACACTTTCATGATGTCACAGCTTTGTTGTGGTGTATTTATGAAAGTGCTAATAGACAACAGAAGACTGATATGCACTCATTTCCTCCATTGGGAGTGCTTGGAGATGATTTTATACCTGATATGATAAAAAATTAAGATGTTAGCTTGGTTGGGAAACCTCCAACTGTAATGTAAAAAAGAAAAGAAACCAGCACACCCACTTCAACTAATTTATTCTTGTTAAATACTATGGGTAATCATTCATGAATAAGTTCACTCAGGAAGCAGAACACTGCAGTATGTTTTTAAATGTATATTGCAGTCTTAAAACATGAGTAGACCAGAGAAATGAACACGCAGGACATAGCCATAGACATCCGCAGATATTGGAGGCATATATTCAGAAGTATTCAAAGTGCTGAAAATAACTCCATACTTTTGCATTACATTACATATTACAGTATACAAAATGGCATCTTGATTGAGCCATTCATGGTTCTCTTTCAAACTGGAGTGTGACTTGACCTGTGTATGCATCTATTTTCTCCCTTGTAACTGTGAAACAACAGGCAACTGTCACATGCCAATATATTCAATAAATAATATCAGTCTTGTCTTTTTTATCATGCTTCCAATATCCTGAAAACTTCCCATATCATGCCATCAATCCAAAGAAAACAGAATCAATACATTACAAATGTGATTTTGGCTTTATTTTCCACAGTCATACAAATGTAATGTCACTGACCCTTCCCACTGGTTGAATCAACGTTGTTTCAATGAAATTAGGTGGAATTAGCGTTGAATTTGCCCAGTGGGTTGAGGCTCAATCCCAAACCGATCCCTCCTCCCTGGGCCTTTAATTTGACAGTTCATGAAGGGGAGTCAACAGGGGCCTAAGGACGGTGTGGAGGGATGGTTAATGATAGAACCCAGGAGTGACTGAATGGGGTTGATGTTCCTATCCAAGCTACAGGATATGCCCTTGGTTGATTTCAAATGTTGATTTGTGTGTGTGTTTTGACAGGTGGAATGACATGTAACCAGTGGGGTTGTCCAGTTGCAGACAGGTGGTCAGACTCATCCTGCTGGGCAATCTTGTTATGATTGACATTTGGTTGAGGTTTTAACTAATGTGCAATCAACAACAAAAAATCACCATGTCATTGGATTTAGTTGAAAATAAATGAAATTCCCTTACCTTGATTACTTTTTGCAAATCCAATACATTTTCCACGTTGATTCAATGTCCTCACACTGATTTTTGTTGTTGTTGAAATGACGTGGAAGCAACATTGATTCAACCAGTTTTTGCCCAGTGGGATCTTCCACAGCCCAGAGGTGCAGAAATCATACTGCGAGCGGAGTTGGGGAGATCAGAATGGGCATTATGTTTCATGTTGGTATTGTCAAGTTCTAACCAGTCTCCAGATCCAACCTCACACCAGGGTTGTGTTCATTACCAAACGAAAGAACATCAACTGAAATGCGAAGGTACAGCCTGCACTTTTCCAATAACAACCGTTTGTTTTAATTCTCCAAACATTTTGCAAGTGTATGCCCTAGTGAGCACGATCCATTGTACCACTGTAGACGCAGAAGCCTATTTCTCTTCCTTAAAATCCCCAGAATGAAGATAAGACATCTGTAATTTTTACGTTTTGGCCGAGGATGTTTTAGTTGCGAAATTTTACATCTAACTAAGGTGTTTGGTGCAGTGTTTCTCAAGTTAAAAAAACGTGTTGTCATGTAAATAGTCAGAGCTGCTGGGCAGGTCAACCTCAGGCTATGCTTTTGGATAGAGAGCAATCACTGCAGATGTTCACCCCATGTTAGTGGGCAAATGTACATCGTCAAAAAACAACCCAACCTTCATTTACCCGGTATGACGCACAGATGTTCCAAACTCAGTTTTAAACGAGACGGACTTTATGTCCAAAAGTATCCTATTTAACTTTGTAGTCAATTTTGACACTAGAATAATTGTTTGACTCATATCGATGCCACATGGGCCGCTTTCAAAGGGATACGTTGCTAAATCAACCCTTGGTCTGCTAAAAAAATGTTTAATTTACACCGATGATAACCACCAGAGTGCGAAAATGTATTGGCCAATAATGGTTGCAATTGATGTTTTAACTAGAGATTACCTCGTGATAGTATACTGGCCAATGCTGGTTGCAATTGAGCCATGTAGGCTAATTATGATACTACCTTGGATATGCCTTTGGAAGATGTAAGGCAGCAAAAACAACCCATCTACTCACCCTGTGGAATGATAACGTTGTGGCATTGTGGGCACCAGAGGGCGACACAAAACCATGTATTTTTCTTGAGTTCACCAGTCGGTAGCTGAACTAAAACCTCCAGGAATATTTTGAGTAGGCCACTGGTACCAGAGTATTGAAGGCTTACGAGCACATGCCACTTTAACTTTAGTCAATACACTTGCTATACCAATTGGCGTTCAAAACAATTGGCCTAGTTGGCCAGAGTCTAGGCAATCTAGTCTAGATTATCTAGATCAATGCTATTTAATTTGTCCTTTAAAGGGATTTGTAACATAAATCAAATCAGTCATGCAGGATGGCTAAAGGTGTCAAATTACTTCCCATAAATCAGCCAGCTGTTTTGTGAAGGTTTCTCTTCTAGTCATAGTCCTGTGATGTGAATTGCTTACATTTATTTTAACATTTAACTACTCTGTAGCCAATATTTACAGTTAGCCTCCCCATCCCCATGAAAATGTTTACAATTCATGTACAAACTCCTCAAAACTGGTTATAAACCCCACATAGTAACATCCTCAACCCCCTTTAATAACAATGGTTACTGGTTACCTTTTAACAAAGGCAGCCTGCCCATAAATGTGGAAAATGAATGTGGAGTAGCGGATGTAATCAGTTAGATCAACAGCAGGTTCGTTACAAATGTAATTCTTACTCGATATGCTTCAAATATCCTTTGCTGATGAGAATTGAGTTATTCAGACCATCTGTAAATATTTTTACAAGTAGAAGTGTTTTGTTATGAAGGTTAAAGAAAGGAAATGAACTAGATTTTAAGGCTTTCAATCTAATGGTCAGGGATTTAGGATTCCCTAAGTAATGTCTAGTCAAGACGTTCAAAGTGTAATTGATGTGTCCATTACGTGAAAGAATCCATGTAATTATAGTCAATAAGTCATGTAAATGGGTTAAAGCTCACTAAAAGCAAACCAAATCCCCAAAAGAGAGGCTAATAATTCAAAATAATCAATGCAGATAGCTGAGTACAGTTAATTTGTCTGTGTGTTCTCTTTCCATACTAATATATTCAGTTAGATCTAAAACAAAATCGGTCTGTGCCAATTAAAGATGATATTCAAGACACTTGGACAGGTTAAGTGTTCACACATACGCCATTATTCTTCCTCGGTGATATAGGAAAGCTTACCTCTTAAACCTACTTTGAGAGGGATCTTTGGCTAGCTGACAGTCTCTCGCCAAAATGTAATATTTATTTGTTAAGGAAAGCTATGACATTTTAGTGGAGAATTATTCACCTGCATTTTTGGCTCGCTGGAGGGTTAACTGTATAGTACATGTGCATGTATCATAATGTTATTCAATTACTTGTCACATAATGCTTAGTTTTAGGCTAACAAACATTTTTCAATGTACGGGTCCTACTAATTATCACAAACAACCCCAAATAACTACGAAAAGGTACCCCAAACAACCCCAAATGGGTACCCCAAACAGCCAAAAACAGATATAAACAGGTACCACAAACAACCCCAATCAACCACCAACGACCCCATAGCTAGTAGCTGTGGTCTGCACTAGCTCTGGTCCAGGGTGTAGATAAATTAGTGCGGACCAGAACTGGCTAGCTAGTAGCTATGCCCTGGACCAGAGCTAGTGACAGATTATAGCCCTGGTCCATGGTGTTAGAGCACTGCAGGTGCACACACCACTGAGACGCAAAAATACAATCTGAGATGCATGCACTTTAAGGTTTGCAGACCAGGTGGCCTCAGCGCACATAATCTGCAGCTGGATGCTTCTTGTTGTTTGGGGTACTTGCCTGTTTTATTTTTGGGGGGTTACTTTTGGGTTATATTGTCTACCTGTTTGTGGTTGTTGTGGGTACCTGTTAGGAGAACCTGTTTGTGGTTGTTTGGGTTGATTATTAGGACCCCACCCAATGTACATATACTGTAAACTGTTGCTCAAGGGCGTGGGGAGGTGTACCCCTCTCTGTAGGCTTAATTTGCAGACAATAACTACAATAACTACAAGTTGTTAAACAGAGAGTAGTTATATCTGCGTAACACTACATTTAATGGGTAATATCATTGAAGGGTAGAGTTGTCGAATTCCTAGTGGTCAGAACTTTCAACTTGTGTCTCAATTTGAGTTGGAGGCCCCATTTATTTGTATTTTCCTTTAGGGGTTTGTTTCAGATAATCTACTATTTAGGCTTTCAGCGTGCAACCACCAGACATCCACGCCCTTTCTTGAATTGTCTGCTTCGTAACACTTAGTATCAATCTGTGTAGGCGAGATGCCATGCAGAGACCTATAGTTAATGGAGATGACATCAGAGGAGATTCGAGGCGATGAATAAGTCATTCTTGGTCTCATTTCAAACATGAAAGATTCATACCACCAATTTAGATGACAGTATTAATTTAACATGACACTGCATTAATGGTCGATTTCAGTTTCACAGAACTCATTTAAATGGATTGGAGTCCCTTAATTTGATGAGATGTGATGGCTAAGAGCTGTAATGTCTCTCTTTCTACTCTCGCCTTTCCTCTCTCCCTTTGGCGTGTTTAATGCAAGCAGGCGTCCCAGAATGGGATGTCCGCTGGGGGCTAGACCCGCTGTGTGTGTGTGTGCGTGTGTGTGTGTGTGAGTATCTGAAAATCAAGATACTGCAGTATTCCACACCCAACCACTCAACTGTGAAACACACACCCATTTTTCTAGACCTTCCTGGCAACAGTTGCCATTCAAACACGGGTTAGACCACCAGGATCTGATTTGTCACATTCCATATTTGTAGTGAGTGAAGCGTACATGAATGTATTAGCAGTCCTCTGTATGCCGGCAGCTCTCCTCAGCACGTCTCCCAGCATTGACTAAGTAGTTGTTAAAACCTTTTTACCTTTCATGTAGCACCTCAAATCAATTGCTATTATGCAGGCCCAATCATGCTTTGCTATATAGCACACCAGTGCTTGCCTGGTCTGGCTTAGCTACCATTGTCAGTCTGCCTATTCCTATTAGGTTTTGCTAGTCTAATGACGAGCTGAAGCCAGTCTGTCTAAGCTAGTGCAGTCCCAGGAATTAAGTCCCCCATGTTACACTGTGCTGGTCAGTGGGGGTTATCCCAGTCTGGGGGTTATCCCAGTCAGGCTAAGCTAGTTAGCAGCAATGACACCCTCAGGCCTGTGGTTCATCTTCAGCCATACTACCCCAACAGCAAGTAGCTAGGCTAGGCTACTTAGCAACCATGACACTCTTAGTCATGTGGTTCATCCTTAGCCATGCTAACCCAGTAGCAGGTAGCTGAGAGTGGCCTGATAATGACTCTCTGTGCCCCTGGTGATGGATGGCATGCTCGGACGCGCTCCCTCTCATCCTGACAGGCCCCGGTTGGCTGATTTATTAATGACAATAATTAGGCGTAAACCTCTCTACAACCAAACCAGAGTGATTAGTGCCTTTGATGATGGAGGGGAGTGGTGTAGGGAACCTGATTAATGCTCACCGCCCTGACCTTTTGCGTTCTGCCTTTGCAGAGAGAGCGAGAGGAGGAGGATGAGAGGAAGAGGAGGTGGGCACTGAAGACGTCTGCTTACAAGTAAAGGTGTATTCTTTGTCACTGCCTTCAGTTGTAAACTGAGAGGTTATAGTACGCCCCTTCCAACTACACCACTCAATTCTGTGGAATTTTTGTGATAAATACCTTTTTCTTCATTAGTACTGTACAATGTAGTTTGACACGTTTAAGTTTCCATTTTTAACTGAATATTATTTTTTTAATTAAAGGGGCAAACTGTGATTGCTACATACATTTTTGGACTTTTAAATTCATGATATAAATCCATTGATTCTTGAAGAATATAACTTATACACGCCTCATGAGCTTAGTTCAACCCTACCCCATCAGAACCAAAAAATGTAAGGTTGTTTTATTCCTTTGATTTGTAAACAATATAATTGTAAACACACACTGTATAGCCTAAAAACATGGTTCAAACTTTAATTTGGATCTCATAGATGGTCAGTCCTTGCATCCGTAGCTCTGTTTACGAATTTGAGAGTGGCTACATTTCTCTAGCCCCATCCTTCAGCTATTTACCAAATCAGTGGCGGGGTGAAGGCTTTGTTATCATTTGAGCTGAAGATTGCCCCTTTAAGTAGCTGACAGATCTCCCAACTCAAAGAGTTATGAATCGAATTGAGGAGGAGTTGAACAACAACTTAAGTTGAGATACAGTGCTTGGAGTGTCAATGGGTGAAGAGCCAAACATTAAACCGAGACACAATCAATTACGCAAGTCAAGCACAATGTTCACAAGTTAGAAAAGACAAGCAATGCCACCAGCTCCAGTAAAACAGAACCTTGGTCGAACCAAATCACTTGTGCATTAACTGGGCACATGCACTCCCTTCTGATAAAAAAAAGAAATAAAAAGCATCCAGTGGCTGACTGCAATGGAAAAGAAAATGTCAGAATCTTTATTTGGGTCAGGCTTGAGTTGGAGAAGCTGGCAGCTAATGACCTACAGGAAATGGAGATCAAAGTGAAGAGGACTATGGGTGGCCATCTTATGGTGCTGATGTGCTTCAGATCAGACTAGCACTGACTTTATCAGTGTACTCCATCTGTGGGATAAAGCTGTTCACTAATCACAACACAATCTATGGTTGTTGGATTTGACAACAGCCAGAAATGGAACTGGTGTGGTTTATGGAGAGTGACAGATGTGTCATAGTTTAGAAGCTGAAATACGGAAACAGTAATGTTGTGCTAGTGTAAAATTAGGTCAATGTAGACAAGTACTTGTCTTGTCATGACAAGCTTTGGCTCGAATGAAACTGATGTATTTCACACAAACATGAGGTTTTACCCCTGGTTATGACTTATTTAATATCCACTCAAATATGACCAATTCATGTTCTTTGACTTTGTCTCCCCACATCTGGGGTTATTGTTTTCTGTGTCTGAAAATCAGGAGTAGACAAACATGCAACCTTTCCCCATGTGGTGATGTGGCAACTCAAAAGGTGACACGTCTTTGATATGGGTGTCACATGATGGCAGAGAGCATCATTTAAGGGGGTAGAATATATTTTTTTATCAAATCAAATGTTATTTGTCACATGCGCCAAATACAACAGGTGTAGTAGACCTTACAGTCAAATGCTTACTTACAAGCCCTTCACCAACAATGCAGTCTTAAGAAAAATACGTCTTAAGAAAGTATTTACTAAAATAAACTGAAGTAAAAAATATATAAAATAAAAAAATTGAGAAGAAAATAGAAAAATAGCAAATAATTAAAGAGCAACAATAAAATTACAGTAGTGATGCTATATGCAGGGGGTACCGGTACAGAGTCAATGTGCGGGGGCACAGGTTAGTCAAGGTAATTGAGGTAATATGTACATGCACATATAGGTAGAGGTAAAGGGACTATGCATTGATCATAAACAGAGTGTAGCAGCAGTGTAAAAAGGAGGGGGTCAATGCAAATAGTCTGGGTAGCCATTTGATTAGCTGTTCAAGAGTCTTATTGATTGGGGGTAGAAGCTGTTAAGAAGCCTTTTGGACCTAGACTTGGTGCTCCAGTACCACTAGGGTGGCTGGAGTCTTTGGCATTTTTTAGGGCCTTCCTCTGACACTGCCAGGCATTCGTGGATGACAGGAAGCTTGGCCCCAGTGATGTATTGGGCCATACACACTACCCTCTGTAGTGCCTGGCAGTCAGAGGCCGAGCAGTTGCAATACCAGGCGGTGATGCTACCAGTCAGGATGCCCTCGATGGTGCAGCTGAATAACTGTTTGAGGATCTGAGAACCCATGCCAAATCTTTTCAGTCTCCTGAATGGGAATAGGCGTTGTTGTGCCCTTTTCACTACTGTCTTGGTGTGTTTGGACCATGATAGTTCGCTGGTGATGTGGTCATCAAGGAACTTGAAGCTCGCAACCTGTTCCACTACAGCCCCGTCAATGAGAATGGGGGTGTGCTTGGCCCTCTTTTTCCTGTAATCCACGATCATCTTCTTTGTCTTGATCACATTGAGGGAGAGGTTGTTATCCTGGCACCACACTGTCAGGTCTATGACCTCCTCCCTATAGGCTGTCTCATCGTTGTCGGTGATCAGGCCTACCACTGTGTCGTCGTTGGCAAACATAATGATGGTGTTGGAATCTTGCTTGGCCATTCAGTCATGGGTGAACAGGGAGTACAGGAGCGGACTGAGCACACACCCTTGAGGGGCCCCCGTGTTGAGGATCAGTGCGGCAGATGTGTTGTTACCTACCCTTACCACCTGGGGGAGGCCCATCAGGAAGTCTAGAATCCAGTTGTAGAGGGAGTGTTTAGTCCCAGGGTCCTTAGCTTAGTGATGAGCTTTGAAGGCACTATGGTGTTTAAAGCTGAGCTGTAGGCAATGAACAGCATTCTCACATAGGTGTTCCTTTTGTCCAGGTGGGAAAGGGCAGGTTGGAGTACAATAGCGATTGCGTCATCTGCGGAATTGTTGGGGCGGTATTCAAATTGGAGTGGGTCTAGGGTTTCTGGGATAATGGTGCGATTCAATGTACGATTCAATCTTAAAACATTGAGACTTTCTTAATATTAGATTTTCTGCACCAGCTGCACAAATAGACAGAGACCCTTGTCTTACCAGAGGCAGCTGTTCTGTCTTGCTGATGCATGGAAAATCCAGCCAGCTGTATGTTATCTGTGACGTCGTTCAGCCACGACTCTGTGAAACATAAGATATTACAGTTTTTAATGTCCCGTTGGTGGGATAGTCTTGATCGGAGCTCATCCAGTTTATTATCCAATGATCGCACGTTGGCTAATAGGACTGATGGTAGAGGCGGACTACACACTTGCCGTCGGATCCATACGAGGTACCCCGACCTACATCCCCAATATCTCTGTCTCTTCTTCATGCGGATGATTGGGATTTTGGCCTTGTCTGGTGTCCGAAGTAAATCCTACTCATTCAAGAAAAAATCTTTGTCCAGTACGAGGTGATAAATCGCTGTCCCAATATCCAGAAGCTCTATTCGGTCATAAGAGGCGGCGGCAGAAACATTATGTTCTAAATAAGTTACAAATAATGTGTAAAAAACACACACAATAGCACAATTAGTTAGGAGCCCGTAAAACGGCAGCCATCTCCTCCAGCGCTATTCTGTCAGCTTCTGATCCCAGGTTAATATCCCACTTCTATTACCAATGTAGAAAAGTAGTTAGTATCCCACTTCTGACACCAGTGTATCAGTGTTTAGTATCCCGCTTCTGACACCAACATAGCAAAATCTCTAGAATTCCAATTCTAACATTAATGTAAGAAATAGGTTAAATATATCTCACTTCTGACACCAGTGTAGCAAATATGGGGGTAGCTTGACTTAAACCAGCACACGTCAAAGCACAGCACGCTACTGTTATGTCAGGACAGTGTAACAGTGTTAGCTGCGGTTGCTACAATACCAATATACTATCAAGTGCCAATTGTAGTGTGGTTTAAATCGACTCGTGCCTCCAGTGAATTCTGTGTCACTGAATTGAATGACTCCCCTTCTCCTGAAATCTCTTGGTTTGTTTGCTCTCTCCAAAACATGAGTCTGATCAAAGACCCATAAAGTTGCTCAAAACAACATTATCTGCAGAAGTAGCAGAAACAGTTGCTGGGACGACCCACAGCAAACAGCCTGCAGGCAAATATTACCCCAATCCTTCATCTTTAATGGAGGAAACACAAGGCTGCAAGGTGATTTCTGCTCTGCTCTTCCGACGGTGCACAGCCACTCACACTGGACCAAAGCCACTTAATGAGAGCGTTCCTTTTCTCCTGCATCATGTGGGAAAGAGGACCTGCACTCAGCAGCCCAAATTATCCTCCCCACTCGCTGTGTTTCTCTGCACTCGTTAAATTATTTATCAGGTCTTAAGATTCAGTGAAACATTGGTTTAATACGGACACACCACACGTAAACAGCCTCGTAGAGTAATTGAAGTGCTAGTTTGTGTTGAGCTTTTTCTTCTACTCTCTCTTTCCAACATAGGACATGTTGGGTGTAGTGGAAGCCCTGGCGACATCATGCAACTCTTAAACTTTCTTGTGAACTCTAAACCTGTGAATTTATAGTCTTTTTTTCTCTCTCTTAATCTCAAATGTATTGTGATATCCCTACATCTTAAAAGCCCAAAGGATGTATGTCTCAACTCAAGCCTGCATTTGGTATCTCCCTTCTCTGCCCTGTTCAGATTAAACCATCCATTCTGCATTGTCTGTAATGTGTGTGTGTCTGTGTGGGAAGACTAGTCCTGACAGCAAAGCGCTACAGCTCACTAGCTTCTTCTCCCAGAGCAGTCGCCACTTAACTAGACCTATTTTGTTTGGCCGATCCCCTTCTACTTTACCATTTTATAATCCTCAAATGGAATCTAGTTAAAATGATTTTTTTTAACTTTCGGCACTACCCGTCGCAGATGAGAGGGAATCTCCGTGTTAGACGATTATAATGTCACTCCCATGATCCTCGGCGCCCATTTAATTGTAAATCATGGCCTCATGATGCGTCAAAGGATGTCGGTAGTAGGCAATTAAATGGCAGAATATAATAGAACAAATTATTGCCTGTCAGACTTTGAACAACACAGTCGGTATTGGAATTACACTTAATCATCATGTGCATTAGAGGTATCATTGGAATCCTGCTTAAGGATGAACATGAAACTGACTGCATTATTAAAACCTCTTATTGTGATGGCCATTTATTTGAGGGTTACTGTTCAACAAGTAAGGTTTTCATTGAACACAGAATACTTAAAAGCCTGCATCATCCTAAGTCTATCAAGCAAATAAACCAAATCGCGAAAAATTGCAAATTTTCCTTGGCTTGGGAAATACTTAAAATTGCTAAATTTTCCAGAGTATTTAATAGGAGAGAAGGCGAATATTAAATATTTACGTTTTAACCAACAAGGAGATGAGACCCTTTTTTGCATAATCAATGTATATATACGAGGGTACATTCTCACTAGTAAACCAACTAATCTGTTTTAAATCAGACTTTAACTTTTGGCTTTGGACGGGATCGTTTCATTTTTGCTCATTAGGACCGAAACAGATGCCACTTGCTCATCTTTTAAAAACTGAGAGGAGATACGATTGATAATGAAAAAGTGCCCCGCATTCACAAAATATGGGGTTATTTCAGGACAGGGTAAATATTTTGTCAGCTTGTGATATTGTATCATATGTCACATTTTGTAGCGGCTTTTGGGAAGAGTTGATAGACCCTTGAGCAAGTGTGTGAATGTTTGAGAAACATATGATAAAAACAAAATGCTATTTTGAATGCCTTGACATACAGTCATTTGACAGAAGATCACATACATGATTATGATAAGCTTTGTGGCATGCACTGTCTAAGACAGGTCTGTTTTCAAAAGAGCCCACCTGGCTGCAATACAAATAGGTCCTTCAATGTGTCTTCTTCAGCTTCTTATTATCCAATTGGAGCAAATGCGATTGAGCTATTAGATTTGTTATTCTTAACTTAAGCAATAAGACACGACGGGGGTGTGCTTACGCACAACGCAATGTGGAGTGCCTGGACACAGGCCTTAGCCGTGGTATATTGGCCATATATCACACATCCCTGAGATGCCTTATTGCTATTATAAACTGGCCATCAACGTAATTAGAGCAGTAAAAATAAATGTTTTGTCATACCCGTGGCATATGGCCTGATATACCACGGCTGTCAGCCAATCAGCATTCAGGGCTCGAACCACCCAGTTTATCATTACAATTAACACACTGTCACTTAAATTAGGTAGAGGAAAAAGTTAACTGTATCTTTATGCCCTGGAGCAGTACATTGAGCTCTTATATCACTTGGACAATTTGATGTAGCTAAGGTATTCATCGCAATTCTTGGGAGAAAAGTGGGCCTTGTATTAATTTATGCTCTCGTAACTGCTCCACCATATGGGTTTTCCTGCGTGCATCCATGATATTCACCTGCTTGACACCCCAATAAGTCATGGCCCCGAGTGCTCTTATCTGCGTCCCCCCTAGGATGCAAGTAAAATAGGTTAACTTACATGGTGATAAAACAGTTGCTGTTACAATTAAACATTGTCTGTTAAAGACAATCTCACTGTACGATTCTTCAAGGGCCAAACGTTGCAAGCTTGGAATGGAATGCAGATTTAGTTTTGAGGGAATTAACTGTTTCTCTCATACCCATATTCAGAAGAGAGTATTCATAGGAAGTGTTTCCAAACTTTCGTCAAACTCTGAACTGAGCAGGGGACATTTTTCAAACCTACTCTATTTTCCTTCCTAAAAGCCTGCATGGACAACCTAGAAGACTTTCCTTCAGAGTTGGAACACCTTTTGTTTCTCCTCCTGCTGCATCTACAGGTACTCAGCCACCAATCAACATCTTCCAGACACTTCATTAGCCACAAAAGCACCTCTCACATGGGACACGTACTGTACTAGGCACAGGCTAACTACTGTTGTCTCAGAGAATCAGCTAAGCTCACTGATTGTAATTGCACGTTAGCTGTAGGGCGTGATTTGCATGTGATGACAAAGGGCAGTTAAGGATGATGATGATTTATTTAAAGGTTTTTAAAAAGCCATGCCATGATGGGAAGAGAACTCTAGCCAAACTTTAACCCCTAAAAGTGTGGTACACCTTCTGTAATTACAGTCTAAATCTGTTAATTGTAATCAGTAATGATAAAGTCAATAATATGTTTCTGTACTTGTTTGACTTTAGCTTGTATGGTTATTTAGTCCATAGTACGGCCATAATTATGTCTCCATTATGCAAACCCATGAAAACCATTTCATTTTTAACGTGGACTGTTGTGCTTAATTGCTATGTTCCCTGGTATAAGGAATAGGTCAGAGGTTCCCAAACATTTTTTTTTGTGTCGGGACCCCTTTTGTTATAGAAAATTTACCAGGGACCCTCTCATAATATCACAACTCAACTCCTACTTTATAGTGCAATAAAAATAGCACTATACAAGCCCCCGTCCTGGCATCAGAAGGAACATTTTGCCGTTTTAAAGCTAATGTCCTGCAATTCTATACATTTTGCCTTGGGGCAGAGAGAAGATTTAGCAGTTTTAAAGCAATTGTTTTTGCAATTCTACACATTTTGCCAATGGGAAGGTTTTTTTTTTTTTTTTACAGTTTTATAGCTTAAATTACAGAACAGTGGATTTATGTTCAAAACAACAAAGTTTGGGGGAATACAAGAAGAGTTGAGTTGGAAAAAAAGTATAATTAATGGATTACTGTGGATACCAATATCCCTGTGAGCCTCCCCGGCCCATGTGCATCTAAGGGAACATCAATTATGATGAATAATATTACATTGTATTGTATTGCACCCCCTTAATTTTTTCCACAGATCCCTTAGTGTTCCGAGATGAACTTTTCGGTTTGGGATTGGGCCGCAGGGTTAATTTACAGTCTAAATATCTTTGTGTGTTCTGTAGTATTTTAATCTGTATCCTTTAACTGAGTTACTGCATTTCAATGAATGTGAAAGCAAGGCAAGAAGGAAGTTGATATTTTAATTGATTTATCTTCGGGTAACTTTTGGATCATGGAGGCGACTAATATGCACTCCAAATGACTCTTACTTTAAACATAGTGAAAACAACATTTTGGTTTATTGGCCATGTTTTCAACAAATTCTTCAGTTTCCCAACTCTGGACTTTGAAGTTCAAGTTTCCTCTCTCCATCCGTAGCACCGCCACTCCATTCCTCTCTTTAAGTGTTGCTTACTACTAGTTCTGGAATATCCCAGAAATGTTCCATATGCACAAAAAGCTTCTTTCTCTCAAATTTTGTTCCCAAATTTGAGAGAAATTCCTGTTAGTGAACATTTGTCCTTTGCCAAGATAATCCATCCACCTGACAGGTGTGACTTATCAAGAATCTGATTAAACAGCATCCTCATTACACAGGTGCACCTTGTGCTGGGAACAATAAAAGGCCACTGTAAAATGTGCAATTTTGTCACAGAACACAATGCCACAGATCTCAAGTTTTGAGGGGCTCGTTCAATTTGCATACTGAATGCAGGAATGTCCACCAGAGCTATTGCCAGAGAAATGTATGTTCATTTCTCTACCATAAGACGCCTCCAACGTCATTTTAGAGAATTTGGCAGTATGTCCAACCGGCCTATGCCCTCACACGCCCTCCCATGCCTGCGCTCCTGCCCAGTCATGTTAAGTCCATAGATTAGGACCTAATAAATTAATTTCAATTGACTAATTTCCTTATATGAACTGTAACTCACTAAAATCTTTGAAATTGTTGCATATTGTGTTTATATTTTCCTTCAGCGTGTATATATACATTGAGTGTACAAAATATTAGGAACCGCTTCCTAATAATAAGTTGCACCCCCTTTTGCCAGCCTCAATTCATTGGGGCATGGACCATACAAGGTGTCACAGGGATGCTGGCCCATGTTGACTCCAATGCTTCTCACAGATGTGTCAAGTTGGCTGGATGTTCTTTGGGAGGTGGACCATTCTTGATACACACAGGAAACTGTGTGAAAAAAACCCAGCTGCGTTGCAGTTCTCGACACACTCAAACCGGTGTGCCTGGCACCTACTACCATACGCCGTTCAAAGGCACTTAAATCTTTTGTCTTGCCCATTCACCCACTGAATGGCACACATACACAGTCCATGTCTCAATTCTCTCAAGGCTTGAAAATCATTCATTAACATCTCTCCTCCCCTTCATCTACACCGACTTGAAGTGGAATTAACAACTAACAGCAAGATGGGATCCTAACTTTCACCTGGATTCACCTGGACAGTGTACAGTACCAGTACAGTCACCAGTAAAGCAGCCCACACCATCACACCTCCTCCTCCATGCTTCACGGTAGGAACCACAAATGCGCCTAGTCTGCGTCTCCCAAAGACACGGCGGTTGGAACCAAACATTTCAAATTTTGACTCATCAGACCAAAGGACCGATTTCCACCGGTCTAATGGCCATTGCTCGTGTTTCTTGGCCCAAGCAAGTCTCTTCTTCTTATGGGTGTCCTTTAGTAGTGGTTTCTTTGCAGCAATTTGACCATGAAGGCCTGATTCACGCAGTCTCCTCTGAAAAGTTGATGTTGAGAGGTGTCTGTTACTTGCAGCCCAAATAAGTTCAATCTGGAATGAGTAAATGTGTCCAATGAGTAAATGTGACTGGTACTGCATGTCATTGAAAGACCGGGTGTTCCTAATGTTTTGTACAGTCAGTGTACTTTTGAGTTGTTACTCATGTCTGCATTAACTCGTTAATTTAGTGTTATCTGTGTAAAATGTGTTAAACGCTTGTTACAAGTGTTAACAGTCTCAAAGTGTACCTAGCAGCACCTTTTTCTGTAGCACTTCCTGGAGCGAGTAGTAGCTGTGCCATAAAAAGAACAGACCTCAGCCAGTAGAAGAGAAGAGGCAGTTGAACACTCACATACGGCTGTAGCGATTTATCGTTACAGCGTATCGGTCATATAGTGTGAAGAATCCCCACCCTTCTGAATAATATAAGTAGTAGTTTGACTTGCTTGGAGACAGTTCCCAAAGAACATCTGTTTCTTTTCAATGGGTGGGAGTGGGCGTGGGGGGGGGGATTTGTCGAGAGACAAATAAACTGTCTGTCGCGTGTACATCCTTGCTCATATCAACTTTCCTTTGCTCGTGGGACAGGTTGGAATTATGGAGGGAAGAGTGGGAGGGGTGGGGAAAGACGAAGGCCCTTGTAGCTCAATCACCATTGTGCAGAATCATTCAGAGCTTATGTTGGCCTAGCACCCGGGCACAATGACTGCTATCGTGCACCCTTATCTGCGCCTTCTTGAATTACTTTCCGTCTTGATCGACCTGAGATGGATCGTTTAAATGCAAGTTATGATTAAAAGCCTGTTACTGTCAACCCCTCAGAGAACAAATAACAAATACCCCCTGTTTTTGCGGTGAAAAAGGAAAAGATGACAGCTTAAAAAATATATGAAATTACACAGTGGGGCCAGGAAAGAGCGATGGAATTTATTGAGCTGAAATGTGTTGTGGGGAGATTTAGGAAGTGAACCCCGAGGGGGGTGGATGAAGTTAATGACTGATTAACAACAGCAATTATAAGATGAGGGGAAGGTATGTAATTAAAATTTCACCGCTCGCCTGTCAAGTGCGTATGTCAGCCCATTGTGCAGCCTTGTTAAAAAAACACAGGAAAAAGAAACCGCCACTTACTTCCAGGGCTTGGCTGAGAGGATCGAGTGGGAGTGATGGGAGTGTGGGTGAACGCTCGCCCGTAGACACGGAGCTCTTGAAGGCTGTAACTCAACATTTTAAGAGATGCCCCTTCGTTAGAAGTTCACAGGCATGCTTTTTGTGTTGACAGTCTTTGGCACAGGATATCTGGCAGTCAGGGAATAATTTTACTTAATTAATAGGATGCATATTTGATGGAGGAATACACTTCAAGCTCAGCAAAGTGGAAAAAGCGAAAGATTTAGTGGGATGGAAAGGTGGAGGGACTTAATTAGTGCATTCAATTCTCCACTTGAGAGAGACTTCCACAGTGCCAGAAAGGGACAAGAGATCTCAAGACAGTCAGACAGAGTTAAATAAAAACATATATCCAATCGAATACCGTGCTGTCTTTTAATGCAGGCAACCATACATTTTACAAAAGGGGGAGGGTTACAGTGTTTAGCAATCTTATACCAGCACACGGCAAGTGGTGAGGGCCTCTTTAGAATTCACAGAGGCCATTTAAGAAGACTCACCACACAGAGGCCAAGCAAGCAGCCAGCACGCAGAGATGCAGACATACAGGCGAAGGATCTGCCAACGGTGGCCTAGTATCTGCTAGCAGTTTTTAATAGACTTCCTGCTGCTTGACAGGATTTCCTGGTGGCTTTGCAGGGGAGGCTCATGGGATACCATGGGGGAAAGTGGGTGGGTTTCTGTGAGCTTGTAGTGGAATAATGGAATAATCCATGAGGTTTACTGTTCAAATGTGTGAAGGTGACATGTTCTGATATGAATGTAGTTTATAGCTGCAGTATTGAGTGTTAAGGAGAAGTTTTAATGTTGTATTCTATTATATTCTAAGTGATTAGCAGTATTTCGCTTTATTGCAGCAAGACTGAGCATCAGCAAGGCGCAAATTGATGTCCTGAGGTGACAGTGTCATTTTATGATAGGATTGTAGAGAGAAGCAGTTTTTAAAAAGAGTTAAAGTGTTTTATTCCTGCAATTGTATCCTCTACATAATTAATTTTCATGAAAACAATAAAACATGTGTCTTTTTTGGGGGGGTTTAATATGGTACAAAAGCATTTATGTTTGTTGTCTTCTAATTGAAGCGTTAAAGTTGACACCCACTTAACTCTAAAAGTCTAAGCCTTTGAAGGGGGGGGGGGGGGATTCTACTAAGCTAACATATGGCATTGTTTTAAGATGGTCATACCATGGATGATTTAGATATATGACTTGGAATTTTAGGACCCCTGTAGGTATATCAAAAAAATAAGTCTAAAACCATTATTTGATATAATCCTGAATTTGGCCTACTACTACAGCCCATTAGAAGAAAAAAAATATCATAAAGAATAAGGATTTAAAT
This sequence comes from Salmo trutta, assembly GCF_901001165.1. Classification (NCBI taxonomy): domain Eukaryota; kingdom Metazoa; phylum Chordata; class Actinopteri; order Salmoniformes; family Salmonidae; genus Salmo; species Salmo trutta. The sequence continues at coordinate 14,447,236 of NC_042990.1, read as the reverse complement.
GTGTCTGTCCTGTATCTAGGAGATATAAGATAGTTAAATATAAGAAATATTTTAGTTTTTGGACACATCTATAACCCCTTTTTTTTGTTAGCACAAAAATATCTCCAAACTTCCATTCATTTTTTTTAGCCGGTACTGGGTTACCTTCAGACGAGTCCCGTGACACTTGCCGTGCTCCTGAGAGTCTCATCTTTCCATAGAGTGGTCATATCGTTCGGACGCTACAGACGTTTTTGTGAGAATGACAAAGTGCTGTAGGTTTGCCACTTTACACAACAGATGTGGAGTCTGACATTTATTTAATCTTTATTTAACTAGGCAAGTCAGTTAAGAACAAATTCTTATTTGCAATGACGGCCTACCCCGGCCAAACCCTAACGACGCTGGGCCAATTGAGCGCCACCCTATGGGACTCCCAATCACGGCCGGTTGTGATACAGCCTGGAATCGAACCAGGGTCTTTAGTGAGGCCTCTAGCACTGAGATGCAGTGCCTTAGACCGCCGCGCCACTCGGGAGCTCATAGGTGGATGCGATGGTTGAGATGCAGCCCATGCGAAAACAATTATATCTCTAGCTTAAACTGACAGATTTTGATGGGGATTTGTTTATTATGTTAGATTAACGCACGGGTGCATCAATAGACTCTTAAAGATGTTTCCATATTGGGGAATCCTACACAAACATGGAGTGTGTAATCATTACATATCTCAGACACATTTCAATCACATTTCATAACCATGTATTGTAAGGCAGATAGCGATTCAGCTCCATTCGCCTCAGATCAAACCAAAAGTTTGTCAAACTAAATTCAGCAATTACATCCATCTCTCTCTCTCATCCCCTGCTTTTTATCAAGCCCTTATTTTTTCTTTCCCAAGTGTTGCATGAGCGATTGCACTGTCATATCATTTGCTGTCAGCGATAACCCCTTTTGGGTTGCATCTGCATTTGATGAGAAACAAATATATGCATGTTTTTGCTGTACACACCCAGAGCAGTGGGTCTATAGCCTGGGGACCGTGATGCTGTGGTTGACCTTCCGGGCGCTTAAGGTCGTTGTGTGGGGAGGGGGTGAGATAGGCTAGTTGACAGCATGGCCAATCCTGTCATTGTTCGCCACTGCGACAGAAACTAAATATGTTTGTGAGGGCAAGTGTCATCGCTGTACACAAAATAAAATATATAATATAATTAAGCAATAAAATCCGAGGAGGTGTTGCGTTGTGCATTAGAAGAGCCCTTAGCCGTGGTATATTGGCCATATATCACAAACCCCCGAGGTGCCTTATTGCTATTATAAACTGGTTACCGTAATTAGAGCAGTAAAAATACATGTTTTGTCATACCCGTGGTATACAGTCTAATATACCACGGCTGTCAGCCAATCAGCATTCAGGGCTCGAACCACTCAGTTTATAATAGAATATAATTAATATACAGTGGGGTCCTCAATTATTGGCACTCTTTATAAAGATAAAATAAATAATTCAAATACTGAGCTATATTGAATGCTACATTTTCTATGATTATTTTATACTAATAATAATACAATTGCTCAGACAAAGAGATTATTTTTTTCTCTTAAAAAGGAATTGGTCAAAATTTGACACCCCTGTTTTCAATACCATTCAATATCTCAACTTGCGGGGATGGTGGCACTGAGTCTCTTTCAAAAATGTTTTATGAGTTACAGAAAACATTGGGAGGGATCTTAGACCATTCCTCCATACGGAATCCTTCCAGATCCTTGATATCCTTTGTCGGCGCTTATGGACTGCCCTGTTTAATTCAAACCACAAGTTTTCAATGAGTTTCAAGTCCGGAGACGGAGATGGCCTTTGCAAAATTTAGATTTTATTGCCAATTAACCATTTCTTTGTTGGTTTTGATGTGTGCTTGGGATAATTGTCTTACTGGAAGATCCACTTGTGGCAAAGTTTCAGCCTCCTGGCAGAGGCAACCAGGTTTTTGGCTTAATTGTCCTGGTACTGGGTAAAGTTCATGATGCCGTTGACCCTAACAAGGGCCCCAGGACCAGTGGAAGCAAAATAGCCCCATAACGTAAAAGATCCACCACCATATTTTACAGTAGGAATGGGTATATTTTCTGCTTATGCATACTCATTTCGACGCCAAACCCACCAAATCAAATCACATTCTATTTGTCACATGCGCCGAATACAACAGGTGTAGACCTTACACTGAAATGTTTACTTACAAGCCCTTAACCAACAATGCAGTTTTAAGAAAAATACAAACAAAAAAACAGAAATAAAAGTAACAAATAATTAAAGAGCAGCAGTAAAATAACGATAGCGAGGATATATACAGGGTGTACCGGTACAGAGTCAATGTGCGGGAGCACAGGTTAGTCAAGGAAATTGAGGTTATATGTACATGTAGATGGAGTTATTAAAGTGACTATGCATAGATAATAACAGAGAGTAGCAGCATCAGCGAAAAAGAGGGAGGGGGCAATGCAAATAGTCTGGGTAGTCATTTGATTAGATGTTCAGGAGTCTTATGGCTTGGGGGTAGAAGCTGTTAAGAAGTTTCTTGGACTTAGACTTGGCGCTCCGGTACCGCTTGCCGTGCAGTAGCAGAGAGAACAGTCTATGACTAGGGTGGCTGGAGTCTTTGACAATTTGTAGGGCCTTCCTCTGACACCGCCTGGTATAGAGGTCCTGGATGGCAGGAAGCTTGGCCCCAGTGATGTACTGGGCCGTACACACTACCCTCTGTAGTGCCTTGCGGTCGGAGGCCGAGCACTTGCCATACCAGGCAGTGATGCAACCCGTCAGGATGCTCTCGATGGTGCAGCTGTAGAACCTTTTGAGGATCTGAGGACCACTGGTATGCTTGGCCAAAGATCTCTATTTTCATATCATCCAACAAATGTAAATGCCTGGATTTTGCTAAACAGCCCTGGCACTTGGATTGGAACTGGTGTTTTGGTCAGATGACATGTGTAATGAGTACGATGGGAGACAGAGAGCTGGTTTCAAGCGCAGGGCGCAGCAGGTGTTTATTTAGTAAAGGACCACAGGAGGAGGCAGGTGGCAGGGTCCAGGGACAGGCAGAAGGTCATACACAGGGAATCCAAAAAGGTAACAGTACAGGCAGGGAAAAAGGCTAATAACGTAGTCCTGGAAATCAGGCAAGAGGTTGATGCCAGGAAATCTGATAGGCAAAAGAACAGGCAGGGAATAGGCAAAAGAACGTTGTTAGTGAGGATCGCCAAAACCTATGATACACAGGAGGACTAATACAGAAATGAACAGCGCTCCGAATAGAATGTGTACCATAACAAACAATACCTCACAATGACGGGGTGCAATGGACTGAACTAAATAGTGTGTGCAAATGACGTACAGGTGTGTGAACAGGTGATCAGAATTCAGGTGATTGGGATCTCATCACATATGTGGCTGCTACTGTCTATTATCTATCCTGTTGCCTAGTCATTTTACCCCTACCTATATGTACATATCTACCTCAATTTCCTCGTGCCCCTGCACATCGACTCGGTACTGGTACCTTGTGTCTATAGCCAAGCTATCATTGCTTATTTATGGTGTATTAATTCCTTGTGTTACTATTTTTTATCTTCTATTATAATTATTTTATTTTTGATTGTATTCTTTATTGTTGGGAAGGGCCTGTAGTAAGTAAGCATTTCACTGTTAGTTTACACCTGTTGTTTACAAAGCATGTGAAGTTGAGCTCTAATACAACATGCCTTGATCAGGGTGGACAACCCTTCTCCTGGAGTACTACTGGTTGTGCAGGCTTTTGTTTTAGCCCAAGACCACATACAACAGAACAACTGCCGTCCTCTTGAATCAGAGTGTGCAGAGAAAATGGGGAAGCTGAATGTGACAGAGGCAAAGGGTATGGTCGAAGGACAAACAAGCCCCTAGGGCCATAGATGCGAGGAGACTATGATAAAGCTCAGATACAACCCTAAAAAGATTACTTTGTGTTATACTAGCCAGACTGGAGAGGGGACACCTCTCTAACCCTGATAAACTGCCTCCTTAGTGATCACCCACTGACTCTTGAACAGTTTAGGAGTACAACAGACGAAAATTACGCTTGGAGTGAAGGAAGATAAACTGTAGTGTCTGGTTGTGGGTTGATTCCTTATCTATTTTAAAAGCCAAATGATAGGGATGGATGTTTAAATAGAAGCTAAGTTATGTTGCCCGATTGCGTGTGTTTTAGTTGTAAGCATGGCAAGGCCAAAATTGACTCGCATGGATTAAAACCCTGTTTAAAATGTAGGCTAGGTCATAGTCCTTTCTTCGGATGTGTAGTTATGACAAAGAACATGGACCCCAACCCTTAATCCTAGCTGCAGACACAAGTGTAGAGGACTGTATAAAAGCTATAATGGACTGACCAGACTCAGTCATCAAGCTTTGGTGCCAATTGGACATTGTGCATTAAAAATAGCATACTGCTGTAATTGTGTAGTTCTCCAAATCATTCTAATTGATTGAGGTAATCATATGAGGTAATCTAAAATAAATAATATTGGGGGGGGGGGGACATTACAACACCTATAAGATATGTTGCTTTCTGTCTAATAGATATTCTTTAATGTAAGTTCTGGACTGACTAGTTTATGTTTCTAAGCAATTTGGTAACACAAGAAGCTCTCAAACTTGCAATGAAAAGCAGAAATACTAACATGCTAGCACACAATTTCACAGTTTTATTTGTGGCTTCTATACTAGCCAGCACATCTCAATTACGCCTTCTTCTTTCACACCTCCATTGGCCCTTGCTACTCTCATAAGTCTACATATGTTCAGTAGCTGAGGTGCTAACACGCCATAACACTTCAGTGGAACGTGGAGATATACTGCTCCCCCCAAACCCAAGAGACTCCCACTCTTCCATGGGATAATTGGTCAAGCCTTGTCTTCCCTCCCCTTAATTGAGGCACAGTATTTGCACAAATTGTATGTTCTTTTGCCTCAAATGGTAAGGAAAAGTAACATATTTAAGTTTCTTCTCCCCTTTTTTTCTCTTAGAAAAAAGAAAAGTTAAATAAATGACAAGGGGAAGGGAATGAGATCTCCTTTGAAAGATATGCAATTATTTCCCAATTAAGGAAAGTTGTGGTGGACTTGATGTTGTTGGATTTTATTTGGACAAATGTGCTCAGTAGATGGCGCCAGTGACTTTTCAAGCAGCATGGAGAATATAAACATACACTACATCTCATTACAAAATCATGGGCATTAATATGGAGTTGTCCCCCCTTTGCTGTTATAACAGCCTCTATTCTTCTGGGAAGGCTTTCCACTAGATGTTGTAACATGCAGGGAATTGCTTCCATTCAGCCACAGGCATTAGTGAGGTTGGGCACTGATGTTGGGCGATTAGTCCTGGCTCGCAGTCGACGTCCTAATTCATCCAAAAGGTATTCGTTGGGGTTGGGGTCAGTCAAGTTTGCTGTGGAAGAACATGACTGTGCATGCCAGTCAAGTTCTTCCACATCGATCTCGTTAACCATTTCTGTATGGACCTCGCTTTGTGCACCGGGGCATTGTCATGCTGAAACAGGAAAGGGCCTTCCCCAAACTGTTTCCACAAAGTTGGAAGCAATTCTGTGTTGGAATCACAGAATTGTAATCTGTAGCGTTAAGATATCCCTTCACTGGAACTAAGAGGCCTAGCCCGAACCATGAAATATAGTCCCAGACCATTATTCCTCCTCCACCAAGCTTTACAGTTGGCACTATGCATTCGGGCAGGTAGCATTCTCCTGGCATCCGCCAAACCCAGATTAGTCCGTTGGACTGGCAGATGGTAAAGCGTGATTTATCACTCCAGAGAACGCGTTTTCACTGCTCACGAGTCCAATGGCGGCAAGCTTTCACCCCTCCAGCTGACGCTTGGCATTGCGCATGGTGATCTTAGGCTTGTGTGCAGCTGCTTGGCCATGGAAACCCATTTCATGATGCTCCCGACGAACAGTTCTTGTGTTGACATTGCTTCTAGAGGCAGTTTGGAACTCTGTAGTGAGTATTGCAACCGAGGACAGACAATTTTTATGCATTACTCGCTTCAGCACTCGGCGGCACCGTTCTGTGATCTTGTGTGGCCTACCACGTCATGGCTGAGCCGACGTTTCCAATTCACAATAACAGCACTTACAGTTGACCGGGGCAGCTCTAGCAGGGCCGAAATTTGATGAACTGACTTGTTGGAAGGTGGCATCCTATGATGTTGCCGCATTGAAAGTCACTGAGCTCTTCAGTAAGGGCCATTCTACTACAATTTTGTCTATCCAGATTGCATGGCTGTGTGCTCGATTTTATACACCTGTCAGTCCACTCATTTGAAGGGGTGTCCACATACCTTTGGCCAGTAGTGTATGTACTGTACAACTTTCCAAAATACTTATCTGTCCCTTAGAGGGATTTCTGATTGATAATACAGTTCTCATAGAACACACTGGATACTTGGAATAAACATACAACAATAAACAGCATACATCAGGTATTATTAATGTTTATTGTACAATTTGTGTTTCTGTCCTCAAATGTTATTTTCACTGTAGTTGTATACAGTTATCACAGGTCACACATTTATAAACATATTTAAGACTGGTAAAAGCAGAAAAAACCTTGAGTTATATAATTCGAAAATATAGTAAAGATGTTAATTTCACTATGCTGAAAAGGGAAAAACATAATTCAGTGGAAATTGTAAACAGCAAAGCAAACATTAATTAAGAGATGTGTAATTAGAATTTTAAGATATTTGCTGTCTTTCCTGTTCCAATTCATGTAGTTTGAATGATTTTCTCAGTTCATCCATTTAAATCAATATAAACTGAGCTCCACCCTGATGAACACCATTGCACCAGAGTCCATCTCCTTCTTGTTAGTTCGATGAACCAGGGAGAACCGGGAGAGGGGGAGCAATGGAGTCTCCAGTCCCTCCAGACACTACTTTGACTGGGCTGCTGCGGGGTCCCTGGAGGGGTGGTGGAGGTGGTCACGCACTTGGTTTCCCTTAGAGACCTCCGCTGGTGTAGTATAGTGCTGATGTAGCCTACTGCCCACTAGCCGTCACAGAGTAGGAGAGAGGAGGACAGCCATGCCGAGAGGGCAATTACAATAAGGACAAAGACCACAGCATAATGAGTCCCCAATGCTAGTTTAATAAAGAGGAGTAGGGGGGTAATATTAGCAGGGCTGATAATGACGTGTGTGTACGTGTTGTATGGTTTCCTAGACCCTACCTTACAGGCTTGAGAGGTCTGGACTGTAGTTAAAGTGCCGATGGCTGTGTACGCTCCCCCTTCGTATTAATAAACCATTCAATCAATGAAATAAATAAATGAAACACACGACCATGGGGTTTTACGGAAATCCGTTTTACCGTATGCATTTCACAGGATGACTCCAACATAGATACTGTTTCTCACAATTTGATATGTAGACATCAATCTATTCTAAAATACAGATAATGAGATTTATCTAATAGATTAGGCAGAAACCTTGCGGTGTTGATGTTTTTTTTATATATGTAATGTTTATGTTTGTTTTTTCGCAGATTTATGTGACCCATGGTCTTCACAAATGGTTGGATACAGACATTGATAATGTGAGTATCAGGATATTTACAATTCTTTATTCACAATACTGAACATTATATACAAGTATAGCATCTGAACAGAAATATTCCTATATGTGTATTAAACAAATGTTTCGTTAAATGTGCTTGGAAATTATGGTCTGATTTCAAAAGGTGTATTCACACTATATTGGTAAAGAGAAGGAACAATGATTTTAAACACTCCAATGTTCACATGCATCACTTGAAAGCAGCACAAACGCTTAAACAGCCAACACATTATGTGTGGCGTGTATAGAGGTTTCTATGAATGTCTGTCTGTCTGTCTCGATCAATGAGAACGATTCCTGGCTGGATTTCCACAGTGTTCCAGTTATCTCCCAACGGATCCAGGAACTTCGGCTTCTATCTCTCTCACTCTTACTTTCTCTCTCGCTCTGTGGCTGAGATGAAGCCTTGGAGACACTGGCCAGATCAGATAACACACACACGCACACACACACTACGAGAACCTATTCAAATCAGTGTGTAGTGAATGAATAGTATCAGGTAGACATGTTAACACTGATAACCCTGCAGACAAACAAACACAAAAAGCTGGCCTAGCAGAATAACAGGGACTTATTTTAGCAACATGCAAATAAGATGAACAAATTATTTATTTAGTGATTATATTTTAAAGATAGAAAAACTTAAGCGTCAGTGGTATTTCTATTTTTGAAACCATATTCGTGAAATTAAAAACCGAATTGAATAAAACAAAATGATATATTTACTGTAAAGTCATAATAGGGTATTTATAGCACATTTGTATGAAATTAATTATTAGTTGTTAACATTATTATTACTATTATTGTTATTATCTTGAGTAAAAAAATAAATACTGGTAGTAGCAGCAACATTTCAAAGCTTTGCACATTTGAAAATCAGACTCGCGTTAGCCTAATTTATTTAATCACAGATATTAAAACCTCCGAAGGAATCACACTCATAAATTATTCCTTGCAATCGCATAAACCTACCTCAGCAAGGGCTTGTCCCAGTATGACAGAAAGCTTTCCCCCCCTCTTACTCTCTTTCGCTCCTTCTCTCTCAGATCAATGTGGGATTAGGGGTGATTACATGCACACCCTTTGGGACACTTTATTCCAATGAATTAGCCGAGTGAATGAGCAGCAGCACCGCGACAGAAGAGTATTTTGTACCAGGCCATATAAATTATGCATATTCCGTAGATATTAACCTCGCTTGATCATCTTTTTATCATTAGAATATTGAGAGGGGGGGAGAAGGGATTATTAATTGCCCTCATTGTGCAGTTGTCTTCCCGAAACTGCACTGGTACAGTATGTGGCCAATGAGAGCTATTCATTTGTGTTTTCTTTATTTGATGGTAGAACGATATTTCATGAAACACTGTATAAGCACGCAAATAAACGACATACACATCATAACAATTTGTACTGTATATGATAACTTTTGATTACTATGATCCGATGTATATATAGTCGTAGAATTGACTTGCCTTTCTTACCGAGTGAAAGATTATTTCATGACGGTTTATTGGTCTCTAAAATGGTCTCTAAGGCCGTGTCTACAGACAGAGGACACATTTCCCTGATGTTGTTGACCAAAAACACTGGTAGATGTCAGCCTCTCTTTATTTTGATATTTGCCTGTATTTTTGTCATTGGAGAGCACGTACATTGCGTCAACTCAAATGAAGCAGTGTGTCAAACGGGGAAACGTTCACTGTTAGGTTGGGGAAGAGGAGGGAGATAACATTGGATGTGCGTGTGGAAAGGTGGAGGACAGTTTTTGCATCACAGAATAGAATCTCCTCAACCCCTATGATTGACGCTGTCATGAAGGAGTGTCACGATGAATAAAGTGTTATGCTACAGTTCTAAGTCCTCTTTATTTAAATAGAGCAGGAGTGAAAGGTATTGCGGAGAGAGTGGGGAAAAAAGTAGTCCCCTTTAGACTCAGGCATTGAAGAGAAAAACACACACACACGCACACCTTCTTCACACTATTTTTTGTCTGGACACCCTGGCAAAATGATGATGCTTTGAGGATGTAATTAGGCATTTCGTTCAAAGAGTATGCCCGCACAACCTTGAATTATTACCGTCGTTAAAATCGTACAAATATGGAAATATGATTGCCAGGAGCGCATAAATCAATGATCAGCATGCCCTGAAAATCCAATAAATATGGGGGGTTGAAATACTTACAAATGCTAATTGCATGCAAGGATTTGCATATGGCAGTATTTAAAAGCAATGTCCTTGCCGAAAGAGCCTTTATGGGTAGACAAAGAAGGGATTGTGATTAGACAGACATCCACTCGTGATTTTATCAGCCCGACACCGGTCCAGTCACAATTTTTGTAAACAATAGCCTACTCAAGGGGTTGCTGAACATGACGTACTTAGTAAGAAATACAGAAAGTATCTTAGAGTGTTGCAAATAAGTCTATGTTCATTATTCAGTTTCCTCCGTCGGTCCTGTCTTTTTACAATGTGATAAATTGAAGTGACTTTAAATAATGCGCTATGACCTCATGGTGATTACAGCTTATGAAACAAACCTTAATTGAGGTTATTGATTTATATTAAAAGGCATATGCTTTTTGCTTTGAACAAAACAGCTTCTCCTTTTGAAATGTGTTATTTAATGCATGGATATTACAATTATACAAAACATTAAGAACACCTGCTCTTTCCATGATATAGACTTGCCAGGTGAATCCAGGGGAAAGCAATGATCCCTTATTGATGTCACTTGTTAAATCCACTTGAATCTGTGTTAAAGAAGGATTTTTAAACCTTGAGTCAATTGAGAAATAGATTGTGTACTTTTAAGTGTTTGGTCTACTCACTGTATATATACAGTTGGGGTCTGAAATGATTGACACCCTTTATAAAGATTAAAATAAATAATGCAAATACTGAGCTATATTATATGCTAAAACAAATTGGGAAATTATATTATTTCATTGTAATACATTTTTTTTCTCTCAAAAAATAGGGTTGGCAATCATTTTGAACCCTGTTTTGAATACCTTTGAATCCCTCAGCTTGTGAGAATAATGGCACTTAACCTTTTTATAAAACATTTTATGAGATTGGAGAACACATTGGGAGGGATCTTAGACCATTCCTCCATACAGGATCTTTCCGGATCCTTGATATCCTTTGTTTGCGCTTATGGACTGCCCTCTTCAATTCAAATCACAGGTTTTCAATGGGGTTCAAGTCCAGAGACTGAGCTGGCCATTGAAAATGTTGATTTTGTGATCAATTAACCATTTCTTTGTGGATTTTGATGTGTGCTTGGGGTTATTGTTCTTGCTGGAAGATCCACTTGCAGCCAAGTTTCAGCTTCCTGTGAGAGGCATCCAGATTTTTGCCTTAAATGTCCTGGTACTTGGTAAAGTGCATGATGCAGTTGACCTTAACAAGAGCCCTAGGACCAGTGGAAACAAAATAGCCCCATAACATCAACGATCCACCATCAGAGCCCCAGGACCAGTGGAAACAAAATAGCCCCATAACATCAACGATCCACCATCAGAGCCCCAGGACCAGTGGAAACAAAATAGCCCCATAACATCAACGATCCACCATCAGAGCCCCAGGACCAGTGGAAACAAAATAGCCCCGTAACATCAACGATCCACCATCAGAGCCCCAGGACCAGTGGAAACAAAATAGCCCCGTAACCTCAAAGATCCACCATCATATTTTACAGTAAGTATGGGGTTCTTTTGTGCTTATGTAACAGTGTAGGTTCCGTCCCTCTCTTCGCCCCAACCTGGGCTCGAACCAGGGACCCTTGCACACATCAACAACTGACACCCACGAAGCATCGTTACCCATCGCGCCACAAAAGCCGCGGCCCTTACAACGCAAGAGGAACAACCACTTCACGTCTCAGAGCGAGTGACGTCACTGATTGAAACGCTATTAGCGTGCACCACCGCTAACTAACTAGCCATTTCACTTCGGTTACACTCACACCCCTTTTGACCTCCTCCTTTTCCGCAGCAACCAATGATCCGGGTCACGGCACCAATGTAACAGTGTAGGTTCCGTCCCTCTCTTCGCCCCAACCTGGGCTTGAACCAGGGACCCTTGCACACATCAACAACTGACACCCACGAAGCATCGTTACCCATCGCGCCACAAAAGCCACGGCCCTTGCAACGTAAGGGGAACAACCACTTCAGGTCTCAGAGCAAGTGACCTCACTGATTGAAACGCTATTAGCGCGCACCATGTACGAACTAACTAGCCATTTCACATCAGTTACACTTATGCATTCTTATGTTGACACCAAACCCACCACTGGTGTGTGTGGTCAAAGAGCTCTATAAAATAAAAATGTTTTTATTATTTGTTCAACAAAAACTCTTTCTCTGAACAATTGTATTAGTATAAAAACAACATTATATCCCGTTTGTCTTATTTATTTTATACAGTTTTATTTGCTCATCTTTATCAAGGGTGACAATAATTATGGATCTGACTGTGTATATACAGTATATAGATTTTACCATTTATTTTGTGTGACCATGTCAAAAATAGAAAATGTAACCATTTATTTAGTGTCGCCATGTCAGCACAGCCTACCACTCCCATTCAATCCTCGAGACCAAACTTAAGAGAGCTCCAAACTTAATACAGGGCGCTTCGGAGAATTGGCAATTTTAAAAAAAGGATTATGGGTCAGGTTTTTGCTACAACATTTTTTTGGGGGGGTGCTTCAGTCTCTTTAGTTTGCTTGCCACACATTACCCGATGTTTTCTGTTTTTACTCATCATGGTCTTTATCGTTCCACAGTCTTGCTGTTTGAGAGTTAGAACGAGCCCGGCGTTGACGGGACTTATCCTGAGGCTCCGTTTGTTTACGTGCGATTATCCAGCATCACCAGCAGCAACTTGGGCCTCCGCTACAACAGTAATATCCCCTTTTCCCCAAGAAACAGGAGACACACACTAGAAAAACAGTGAAGAGGTGAGGGAGGTGTAATGATGAGAGTTGGTTGGGGCAGAGGGGTCGGGGTTGGAAAAGTGGGGGGTCACAAAGAATCTCATACCCTACAACAGGGATCGTAGATAGATTCAGCAGCGGACCATTTTTTTTCGTGAGCAGATGGTTAGGGGGCCGGAACATAATTACAAATCATTTGTAGACCTCAAGAAGCCCAAATAGATATAATATTTGACTAAAACATCACAATTTCAGACCTTGCTTACATATGTGTACAATCACATCTCTCTACTATATGTGGGTATACTTGGAACGGATTCCAAAATAAAAATAGCTTGAAGCTGATTTGCCGGTGTTTTTATAATCTTTTATGTCCAACAATAAAAATAAATGACACACACATCCACACACATTCCCATTCAAAATCCTATTTTCCCTAACCTTAACCCTATCCTTAACGCCTAACTTTAACCATAACCATAAACCTAACCCCTAAGCCTAATATAGCCTTTTTGCAAGTGAGGACCGGCAAAATGTCGTCATTTCTCCGAATTTTTGTTTGTTTACTATTCTTGCGAGGAATTCTGGTACTCACAAGTATAGTCAAACGTGTACACACACAGGATAAAAGCAGTGCAACATTATGACACCCTGGTTGAGTAAAAATCCAAAGAGAGGAAATGATGAGTCCCATCTATCGGTTTTTACCATTTATTGTGTGTGAATTTACCTCTGAAGTCCAATATACAGTGCATTTGGAAAGTATTCAGACCCCTTGACTTTTTCCACATTTTTTACATTACAGCCTTATTATAAAATTGATTAAATATGTATTTTTTTTATCAATCTACTCAATACCTCATAATGACAAAGCAAAAACATATAGAAATATTAGCAAATTTCTTTAAAATAATAAACTGAAATACCTTATTTACGTAAGTATTCAGACCATTTGCTATGAGACTCGAAATTTAGCTTAGGTGCATCCTGTTTTCATTGATCATGCTTGAGAGTGTTTCTACAACTTGATTGGAGTCCACCTGTGGTACATTTAATTGATTGGACATGATTTGGAAAGGCACACACCTGTCTATATAAGCTCCCACAATTGACAGTGCATATCAGAGCAAAACCAAGCCATGAGGTGGAAGGAATTGTCTGTAGAGCTCCGAGACAGGATTGTGTCGAGGCACAGATCTAGGGAAGGGTACCAAAAATTGTCTGCAGCATTGAAGGTCCCCAAGAATAGATTGCCGTCCATCATTCTTAAAAGGAAGAAGTTTAGAACCACCAAGACTCTTCCTAGAGCTGGCCACCCTGCCAAACTTAGCAATCAGGGGAGAAGGGCCTTGGTCAGGGAGGTGACCAAGAACCTGATGGTTACTCTGACAGACCTACAGAGTTCCTCTGTGGAGATGGGAGAAACTTCCAGAAGGACAACCATCTCTGCAGCACTCCACCAATCAGGCCTTTATGGTAGAGTGGCCAGACAGAAAGACACTCCTCAATAAAAAGCACGACAGCCCACTTGGACGTGCCGTTTGTGTGCCGTTTGCCAAACAGCACGTAAAGACTCTTAGACCATGAGAAACAAGATTCTCTGGTCTGATGAAACCAAGATTGAACTCTTTGGCCGGAATGCCAAGCGTCTCGTCTGGAGGAAACCTGGCATCATTCCTACGCTGAAGCGTGGTGGTGGCAGCATCATGCTATGGGCACATTTTCAGTGGCAGGGTCTGGAAGACTAGTCAGAATCGAGGGCAAGACGAACAGAGCAAAGTGCAGAGAGATCCTTGATGAAAACCTGCTCCAGAGCGCTCAGGACCTCAGACTGGGGTGAAGGTTCACCTTCAAACAGGACAACACCCCTAAGCACACAGCCAAGACAACGCAGGAGTGGCTTCGGGACAAGTTTCTGAATGTCCTTGAGTGGCCCAGCCAGAGCCCAGACTTGAACCCGGTCAAACATCTCTGGAGAGACCTGAAAGTAGCTGTGCAGCGAAGCTCCTCATCCAACCTGACAGAGCTTCACAAGATCTGCAGAGGAGAATGGAAGAAACTCTCCAAATACAGATGTGCCACGCTTGTAGCGTCATACCCAAGAAGACTCGAGGCTGTAATTGTTGCCAAAGGTGATTCAGCAAAGTACTGAGTAAAGTACTTAAATAAAGGTTAAAAACATTTTTTTATGTTATTTAAAAAGTAAAGGGTGTAAATACTTACACTACCGGTCAAAGGTTTTAGAACACTCAAGGGTTTTTCTTTTTTTCTTTTATTATTTTCTATGTTGTAGAATAATGGTGAAGACATCAACATTATGAAATAACAAAAATGGAATTATGTAGTAACCAAAAAAGTGTTTTATATGTGAGATTTTTCAAATAGGCATCCTTTGCTTTGATCACAGCGTTAAATGCTCTTGGCATTCTCTAAACCAGCTTCATGAGGTTGTCACATTTCAATTAACAGGTGTGCCTTCTTAAAAGTAAATTTGTGGAATTAATGCGTTAATGTGTTTGAGCCAATCAGTTGTGTTGTGAGAAGGTATACAGAAGATAGCCCTATTTGGTAAAATACCAATTCCATATTATGACAAGAACAGCTCAAATAACCAAAGAGAATCGACAGTCCATCATTACTTTAAGACTTGAAGGTCAGTCAATTCGGATAATTTCAAGAACTTTGAAAGTTTCTTCAAGTGCAGTTGCAATAACCATCAAGTGCTATGATGAAACTGGCTCTTATGAGGACTGCCACAGGGATGGAAGACCCAGAGTTACCTCTGCTGCAGAGGATAAGTTCATGAGAGTTACCAGCCTCAGAAATTGCAGCTCAAATAAATGCTTCACAGAGTTCAAGTAACAGACACATCTCAACATCAACTGTTCAGAGGAGACTACGTGAATCAGGCCTTCATGGTCGAATTGCTGCGAGGAAACCAACAACTAAAGGACATCAATAAGAAGAAGAAACTTGCTTGGGCCAAGAAACACGAGCAATGGACATTAGACCAGTGGAAATTTGTGGTTCCAACCGCCGTGTCTTTGTGAGATCCGGTGTGGGTGAATGGATGATCTCCGCATGTGTATTTCTCACCATAAAGCATGGAGGAGGAGGTGTTATGGTGTGGGGGTGCTTTGCTGGTGACACAGTCTGTGACTTCTTTAGAATTCAAGACACACCGAACCAGCATGCTTACCACAGCATTCTGCAGCGATACGCCATCCCATCTGGTTTGGGCTTAGTGGGACTATAATTTCTTTTTCAACAGGACAATGACCCAACACACCTCCAGGCTGTGTAAGGGCTATTTGACCAAGAAGGAGAGTGATGGAGTGCTGCATCAGATGACCTGGCCTCCACAATCCCCCAACCTCAACCAACAAGAGATGAGTCGGACAGCAGAGTGAAGGAAAAGCAGCCAACAAATGCTCAGCAGATGTGGGAACTCCTTCAAGACTGTTGGAAAAGTATTCCAGGTCAAGCTGGTTGAGAGAATGCCAAGAGTGTGCATAGCTGTCATCAAGTCAAAGGGTGGCTATTTGAGGAATCTCAAATATAAAATATATTTTGATTTGTATAACACTTTTTGTTACTACATGATTTCATGTGTTATTTCATAGTTTTGATGTCTTCACTATTATTCTACAATGTAGAAAATAGTCAAAATAAAGAAAAACCCTTGAATGAGCAGGTGTTCTAAAACTTGAAAATGCAATATTTCAGTGTTTTATTTTTAATACATGTGCAAAAATGTCTAGAAACCTGTCTTTGCTTTGTCATTATGGGGTATTATGAGGATTGATGAGGATTTTTATTTTTTAATCCATTTCAGAATAAGGCTGTAACGTAACAAAATGTAGGAAAAGTCAAGGGATTTGAACGCGCTGTATGTGGTGTGGTAAAGCAAATTAGAAGTGGTGTGGGGTGTTACTTGATTGAGGAAAAATGTCCTTTTTTAATTTCACCAGGCAAGTCAGTTAACAACAAATTCTTATTTACAATGACGGCCTAGGAACAGTGGGTTAACTGCCTTGTTCAGGAGCAGAATAACAGATTTTTACCTTGTCAGTTCGGGATTCGATTTAGCAACCTTCCGGTTACTGGCCGACACGCTAACCACTAGGCTACTTGCCGCCCCACACTTACTATGTCTGAGATATGTGGTAGTGTCTAAAATGTAATGTGAATGAGGGTGTTAAGTAATGCGGTTACAGAGTAGGCATTGAAACAAGCCGGGTCTGCTGTTAGCTGTAAAATCGAGTGTGACAGCAAAAAATGTGTCTCAGTGTTGTCTTCATAAAATATTGTCAAGTCATGTTTTTTTTCATATTCAAATTACACTGTAAAAAAGCGAGAGGAGAATGAAATTAGAATGGAACATCTCTCAGTGGGCCTCCTGCTAGGCAGTCAAAGAGCTAGGTGACAGATTCCCTCTGCTCTCTCCCTGGAGCTCGTCTCTATCCAGGTCAATAGTCGCAGGCGCCACGGCACAAAAAAGGATCTGCCAAATAAAGTGACTCCCTATGAGACCGATGCACCCCCTACACACCTGTCTCACTGGAACAACACCAATTGATTTTTCCTGATTCGGATCTGTCTGGTGTTTAACCTAACAATGTAGTCGAAGTGATAGAACATGGCCAAGCGGTCATGTCCACCGATTAGTCCCCAACAACTTGAGTGTACACTTACTTAGTAGTGTCTTTGCCTGCATTTGTGTAGTAGCATTTGCCTCAAAGGAGGACGTTTCAAAACTGCATTGTTTTTAGATGCAAAGTACTATATAAAAAAGCTGAATGTGGCTCAATATTTTTCTTTTGAGGCAAATGCTATCACTCCAACTCAATCTGAGTATACAAAACATTAAGGACACCTGCTCGTTCCATGACATAGACTGACCAGGTGAATCCAGGTGAAATCTATGATCCCTTATTGATGTTAGTTGTTAATTCCACTTCAATCAGTGTAGATGAAGGGAAGGAAACAGGTTAAAAGATGAATTTTAAGCCTTGAGACAATTGAGACATGGATTGTGTATGTGTGCCATTCAGAGTGTGAATGGGCAAGACAAAATATTTAAAGACATTTGAACGGGGTATAGTAGTAGGTGCCAACCGCACTGATTTGAGTGTACTGTAGAGGTTTGAGTACTGTTGAGGCTGTTCTGAGATGGCAGCTTAATACTGTACATTTGTTTTACAGCAGAGATTCTGTAATATATTTTACAGTACTATTTTCTTACTGTAAATATATATTACAGCATCCCTGCTACTTGTTTCTAAGTATATTTATTGTTAGCCAATGTTAAATTACTGCATGTTTTCTTTGCTAACCTAGCTAGCTCAAGTTGACACGACATTTGCTCGTAAATACAGTATCTTGTTGTGCAACCTAGAAAAACATCACCCAGATAATAATTGACAGGTATGTTTTCACCATTACTAGAGAGAAATGGCATGTTTTCAATAGTTAAAAAGATATGACCCATATATTACTGGTACAATGTTTTTTTGGGGGGGGGGGGTGTTGACGGACGCATGTTACACATATCAGAAACCACATTGTGTGCTGTAGCTGCGAGCCACAGCTGTAGCCTATCACAGAAGATATTTACTAAAATAGCCTGAGCTTTATGTGCCTCACCCGGCGGCACGACGTTGGCACCTGAAACTGATCATTTTAATCTCACAGTAGGCATTACTGTAAAGAAATACAGTATGTTAGTTATTTTTAAAGGAGGCTTCCAATTACTGTTAATAACAGTATTTTAAAGCATTTTACCCATAATGCAGTGCAATCTACAGCATTAATGCTGTAAAACATGTGTATGATATTTTACTGTGCACTCTACAGTGTTTTACTGTTGCAATGACAGGAAAGTCTTAGTGTATATATACAGTGCCCTCAGAAAGTTTTTGTTGTGTTGCAGCCTGAATTCAAAATGGGTTAAATATATTTTTTTCTCAGCCATTTACACACAAAACTCAATAATGACAAAGTGAAAACATGTTTTTAGATTTTTTTGCAAATGAAATACAGAAATCTCTAATTAACATAAGTATTCTCTCCCCTGAGTCAATACTTTGTAGAAGCACTTTTGGAGGTGATTACAGCTTTGAGTTGTCTTAGGTATGTCTGTATTAGCTTTGCACATCTGGATTTGGGGATTTTCTCCCATTCTTCCTTGCAGATTTTCCAAGCTCTGTTAAGTTAGATGGGGAGCGGCGGTGAACAGCAATCTTCAAGTCTTTACACAGATTTGTAATGGGATTCAAGTCTGGGCTTTGGCTGGGCCACTCAAGGACTTTCAAAATATTGTTCTGAAGGAATTCCAGCATCACTTTGGCTGTATGCTTGGGGCCATTGTCCTGTTGGAACGTGAATCTTTGCCCCCAGTCTAAGGTCATTTGGACTTTAAAGCAGGTTCTCATCAAAGATTTGCCTGTACTTGGCTCCACTCATTGTTCCCTCTATCCTTACCAGTCTCCCAGTCCCTGCCTCTGAAAATCATTCCCATAGCATGATGCTGCCACCACCATGCTTCACGGTAGGGATGGTATTCAACGGGTGATGAGCTGTGCCTGGATTTCTCCAGACATAGAGCTTTGCATTCAGGCCAAAGAGTTCAATTGTTGTCTCAGACCACAGAATATTTTGCCTCCTGCTCTCAGAGTCTTGCATGTGCCTTGGTGCAAACTCCAGGCGTGCTGTCATGTGCCTTTTTCTCAGTTGTGGCTTCAGTCTGGCCAGTCTCCTATTAAGCCCAGATTGGTGAAGTACTGTGTAGACTGTTGTCCTTCTGGCAAGCTCTCCCATCTCAGCCAAGGATTTCAGTAGTTCTTTCAGAGTGATCATTGGGTTCTTGGTCACCTCCCTGTCCAAGTTCCTTCTTGTGTGGTTGCTCAGTTTGGTCACATGGCCAGCTCTAGGCAGAGTCTGGGTAGTTTCATATTTTTTTTATTTGCTCTGTATTTCATTTTCAATACATTTGAAAAAATGTCTAAAAACTCGTTTTCACTTTGTCATTATGGGGTAGGTGGTTGAAAAAAAAATGTTTTCAATTTTGAATTCGGGCTGTAAAACAACAAAATGTGGAATAAGTCAAGGGGTATGAACTCTTTCTGAAGACATATATAATTACATATAATTATCCGCTTTTGGCCCATACAAAGTTTGTGTGTGTGAGTGAAGTTTTGTGAGTGGTGGGTGATGATTGTATCCCACTGAGGATTGAATCTGGACTCATCATTTTAGCTTGGGCAGGAGAACCATCATGGTGTCTGGCAATCACCCCAGGAGATGATGAAGATGATGGCTGCCATTTTGTGGAAACCATCAGAGGCAGTTTCACTCACTAGCCGCATCATTTACTTTGTGTTTTCCTTCACCTAGGAATTTCACACAAGAGAAGTCTGTATGAGTGGACTTTGTGGATTGTGAGTCAATCACTTTTATTTCTCATCCTGCATGTGATGTTTTATACTGTATGTATACACTCTGGGATACACTTCATGTGGGTATTTATTATTGTTATGATATTCTTATTTCACTAGATCCATGACGGGACTTGATATGGTCATATACAGTGCGTTCGGAAATGATTTAGACCCCTAGACTTTTTCCACATTTTTATTTATTATTATTCTAAAATGGATTACATTGTTTTGTTTCCCTCATCAATCTACACACAATACCGCATAATGACAAAGAAACATTTGAAAAATTTGGGGGGTGAAAATGTATAAAATGAAACATTACACTTACATAAGTATTCTGTCCCTTTACTATGAAGCTACAAGCTTGGCACACCTGTATTTGGGTACTTTCTCCCATTCTTCTCTGAAGATCCTCTCAAGATCTGTCAGGTTGGATGGGGAGCGTCTCTGCACAGCCATTAGTTTCAAACCTCTTCCATTTAAGAATGACTGAGCCCACTGTGTTCTTGGGGACCTTCAATGCTCAGAATTGTTTTGGTACCCTTCCCCAGATCTGTGCCGCGACACAATCCTGTCTTGGAGCTCTACAGACAATTCCTTCGACCTTATGGCTTGGTTTTGGCTCTGACATGCACTGTCAACTGTGGGACCTTATATAGACAGGTTGTGTGCCTTTCCAAATCATGTCCATGTCCAATCTCAAGCTTGATCAATGGAAACAGGATGCACCTGAGCTCAATTCCGACCTGAGCTCAATTTTGAGTCTCATTGCAAAGGGTCTGAATAGTTATTTAAATAAGGTATTTCTGTTTATAATTTGTAATACATTTGCAAATATTTCTAAAAGACATTATGGGGTATTGTGTGTAGATTGATGACGGGAAAAAAATGATTGAATCCATTTTAGATTAAGGCTTTAACGTTACAAAATGTGGAAAAAGTGAAGGGGTCTGAATACTTTCCGAATGCACTATATATTGTGTATGTATCACAGTCTTATCTGTGTTGACTCATGACTCACTCATATTGCACCCATAGGTTCTTGGATTTATGTTGTTTTTTTCTGTCAAGATTATTTTACCACTTCACAAACTTAGGCTTTTATGCATTTTAAAATTGATCCTTTTAATAATAATAATCATTAGTATGATTATTTGTGTTAAAGGTATAAACATCTCCCCATTGTCTCGTATATTTAATCTTAATTTAGAATTAGAAGGAATATGTACTATATGAGCTGATCCATTTTGTATGTCTTCAAAATACTGAAAAGTATATAAAACATTTAATTCACTTTGGTTATAAATTGGGTTAGATACAAAAGCCTGTGGAATGAATGTACACTAAGTTGCAGTCTATTTAAAATACATTGGTTGTGTCCGAATACCCAGACTAGCGTACTACATACTTAAACTGCATACTATGTACTCATAGTTGCATACTATTTAGCACGTACCGTGTAGTAAAAAGTATGCAGCATGCCACTGCTGCAACGAAGTAGCGGCTCCTGGCTGGCTGAGTAGGTGGGGCGGGGCTGAGTGCGGGTGGATTTTTCCAAATTCAACAGACATGCATTGCATTAACCAGCCTGATAATAACCAGCCTGATAATAGCTCATTTCCAATTAGATTAATTTCTCTAAACTCTGAATAGAATAAGAATGAGTTATAGGCCTACTCAGGCTGGTTATAGGCAGACAATCACATTTGACTTAAACCATAGCCCATATAGCCCATCTATCCTATTTAAAAATGACTGAAGACAGATACTGATAATTTGGTACCATTTCAACATACAGTATTTATTAGTGAAATCAAACTGCTGTAACATACATGAAATCAATAGCTTAATACACACACCAAAACATTTGAAATGTTTAAATCAAAAGGCTATTGCACAGTAAAACATGGACAGTCGGGTGTATCGCAAATTCAGAACCGCTGGACAGCAACATAATAAACTAAAGCACTGATAATTGGGAATTAGATCAGAATTACTGCTAAGGCTTGATCCATAAATTAAATAATTAAATAGATAGCCTAGCCTACAACTAAAACAATCCATGTGTTCAAATCAAAAGGCCTGATTAACATGACATAAATAACGCAGCCACATCCCGACACATTAAGAAATAAAAAGATGGTTTAGTATTTTGTTTAAAAGCTTTGATGAAGGCCAAGGGAACAAGAAACACTTCAATGAGAAAACAGAAATCCATTTTGGGTAAAAAATAAATTAAAAAAAGACTTCTGTTTTCAAAGATATAGTCTACGATGCAATATTCTGATCATTTTAAGGAGAACAAAAACTACTTAGCCTACATTTTTGAAAATTCACATACTCTATTTTCACATTCTTTTATTTCGGTAGCGCATCCCAATATCTAATTGATCAAAGCAGAAAAGAGTAAGACATCCGGGCATTTAAAGTATACTTGACTTTTGAAATGTTGCATACTATTAAACCTTATTTTGTTCGCATACTCAAGCGGCCTACTATTTAGGATGCAAGTATGGGTATTCGAATACGGACAGTTTGTGCTCAGGATCTTGGACCCTTCTTGCTCTGTAACCTTAGATCTGACATGTAGTCAAACCAGTGAATATATTCCGTGACCTTTTTGGAGTCTTTTGGAATTGCTAATTGCCTTATGCTGTGCCGTTGACAATAACGCACAGAGATATATTGCACTTGGGCAAAATAGATTTTCTAAAGATTTCCTTGACTGAGTTGAAGGAAACTCAGAAAGGAAGTCAATGTTCTATTGTTTTCCTTCATCTGCATTTTGTGAGCACTTCATTAGTCAATGGCATATTTAAAAGACACAACGGTGCAATGTGAATATGATCTCTGTGATGCAAGCAAGAGGTTGCATCACATGAATCATATAAAACCATATTAAGCCGTTCATTTCCAAAACAAAAAAACCCTTAGACTACTGCATTCTGCAAATCAAGTTCTCCCTTTAATACATTCTGTCATAGGGCATCATTAACATGCTAGCGGTTGACAAATTGTATAAGACAAGACACAATGTTATCTGAAAAATTATCTGGCGATAATAAAATGCCTAACTCCAACACATGCCCAATGTCTACCAGATTTAATAGCAGTTCTTTTGGGTATTTTGGGGGAAAATCCTTAGACCATTATGAATGTTTTACAACATTGTTTATTAGTGAAATCTCTAAAACACTATATATGGGGATTCTTCATTAGGTTGTTGGCGAGCTTGCAAAATGAGCTGTGTGAGGGAGGGAGGGAGGGAGGACATAATCAGCAGCTAAATGGGTATACTTTCACCATAATGTTGAAACATTTTCAGTTGAGAGAGCAACTACTTAAAAGCATAGCTAAAGCCTGGAAATGGCACTAATTTCTGTCAGGAACTGTTTGCTATGCTGATGTCTCTCTCTCTCACACACACACACCACACACTCTCTCTCTCTCTCTACAAAATATGAATTAAAGTAAAATTCAGTTGAACTAAGGGAAACTGCAAACTGCATCAAGGGCTGTGACTTTGCCAGCCTACTATCACTGATATTGTTATTATTGAATCCTATTTCTGACTTAAAATCTTGTTTGCGAACCATTGCCTCCCTTTTCCATATTGTCGACAAAATGAATATTATTCAGTAAGCGAAGTTGGCTCGGTATTGATCCTGGGTGGTGAAATGAATAGTGACTGGGTAACTCCAACTGATAGTGTTAAATGGGCTGATAGTATACAGTACAATGGGGGTGTGGTGGCTGGTGGGAGTGCTTCAGAGAGAACAACCTGAGCATTTGTCTGCTGGATTTGTTTGACTCAGGTAATTGAAAGCGTTTTAAACTATTATAGCAACTGGAGAGCTTGTTTAAGTGTCGAGCTGCCAGTTAAGGAACCGGCCGAAAAGCCTCAGCCCGTCAGACCTGTCAGTCAATGGAAACGAGAAGTGTCGGCCGAATGTTTTTTTTTCTTACACGCCGAGAGTGGTAGAGGGGTAAAAAAAATATATGCGTTGTCATGTGTGAGTGCAGACCATCAAACATGAGCAGGTGGATTGGAACTGTATTTGTGTAGTGTTGACGATCAGAAGCGATGCTGAGTGGGAGGAGGTTTGTGTGTGTGTGCGTGCGTGCGTATGTATGCTTGTAAGTATGCGTGTGTGTGATAGATCGATGCTCTCCAAACGCCTCAGCATCCCAGGGCTTTTGTTGATGTGAGTGTGACAGGGGTCACGTGACCTTCAAAACAATGTAGCTTTTATCCTATGCCTCTTTCCCAGGTGACGGAACGTCTTTGATTTCTTCTGTTCCGTTTTTTCCTCTCCATCCTCTTCTCTTTAGCACAGCCAGCAGCATGTTCGCTGTTGTTGAAAAGGCCAAGCATCGAAAATAGGCATTTGCTGGCAAATGATTAAAACACGAACGCTCACAGCTTGAATGCCTGTATGTCGTGATGTATATGCACTGTACTGTACCTACATATTGGTAGGAGCTTCGCTTTGATCTGACTGAGTTGCTGTATTAGCATTATGCTATTTATATGACCAGACATTGCTAGTGTTACCCAGTGCACTGGGTTTGCAAATGTCAACTTTACTCAAACACTTCTCTTCCGCATTGTGAGTTTTTATGCAGTGCCTTACCCACTATCTATCTTACACTTTGCCGATCTACTTGGATGTTCGAGGGCTGTCCCTCTGCTTTGGTGGTGAGGCCTTACTTACTTCTCAGGTGTGAAATAGTTGTCCCTGGGTTTAAAAAGGTTGGAAATCTCCTGCTCTTAACTCACAAAGGATCTTTTGAAGTGGTTGCCCTTGTCATACTATCTACTTGTTGTTCGTTTGGAGAAAAGGGTGTAGAGGCTTGGTCTTGTGTCAAGTGTCAAGTTTTTTTTGTTGGAGGGGGGGGTTGGGTTATGCAAACATCATAAAAGGGCAGTGATTTCACTGATTGGAAATAAGACAGGAGAATAGAATAAATAGGACGAGAGAATGGAATGGAAGTATCCAAGAAGCAAATAAGAGCAAATCTTCACATAAAAGGTGTTTTCGCTTAACTGTGGGGCCCACACGTTTGATCAATTAGGGACAGATTCTAATTTCCGTGTTGTTTTTTTAAACCCTGGAGTCCAGGCTGAACTGGTGTGCAGTGAAAGTGCTTGGTTGGTTGATGGTTTCCCTTGTTGAAAATCCAGCTACACACACACACACACACACACACACACACACACACACACACACACACACACACAGACAAACACCTCTCAAACCCGTATTTATTTTATCGCCCTAATGTGGGTCACGTCAAACGGCCGCCGAGGCACGCACTGTCGTCTCGTCTCAATACCACCTTCATAATTTATGGCCAACACGTCCGCTTCTCCCTCCATCTTTCTCTCCTCCCCTCTCCACTTCCCTCTTTTTTTCTCCAAAAGATCCTCACAACCCTTTCAATGGACTAACTCAGAGCAGAAGCAGTTGTCTCTTGAGTCAAACCAGACCCCTTCATAAGAACGAACCAAATCATTTCACCATGTTGAGAGCGAAAAATACGTAATTACTGGTAATTGGGGCTTCAGATATGTTCTAAATTGGATGAGTTCTTTTTTTTCCAGAGGGGTTCTTCTAGATAGCTCCAAATCATTGGTGAACGAGGAAAAATTGGAAACAATTTTCTGTTCCATTTGAAACAGATTGTTCTAGAAGCTTGACAGTTTTTTTTCTCTCTTGTTCTCTCTCTCTTATTGCTTTGATATATTTGAAAGAGGAATACCAGAAGTACTATGATTATGCTGTAATGTTTTCTTTCAAGTTTGACTCCTCTCCCTTTGTTCTCAGTACTTGTATGCTATTATATCCCTCACTAAAGAGAAGGGGGGAAGAGGCAATGCGCTATTTCCAGTCAGGCTGTGGATTGCAGACGGCATGTTGTGTTTAGACGACAATTTCAAATCCGATAGAGAACTGAATTGCCCCGCTGTAACAAGCTTTGTGTGTGTTCGTGCGTGCGCGTGTGTGTGTGTTTGCGTGTGTGCATGTGTGTGCTGGTGTGCGTGTGGGGGTGGGATTGTGAGTGTCAAAAATATCATAGAAGATTATTTACTGCAGATGCAGGCTACTCTTGTCATCTCACACAGAGCAGCAATTTGCTAAACAAATCTATCCTTCCTTCAACGACACCCGGATGACTCTGTAGAGACGTGTGTATATGTGCATCTGTGTAAGTGAGAATGTGCACAAAATAAATGTTTACCCTGACTGATGTTCCACCAGTCCATCCAAACATGAACTGATGCCTATTAGAACTGATCTGGTCAAATATTTACAGTGTGTTAGCGGCCCTGAACAGCACACTAGCGGTGTATGTACAGTGGTTGAATGGGGATTAAATATATTAAAGTGTGGCTAGTAGTACACATGTCAAAAAATCAAGTTCAAAGGCTGACACGCAGACACACACACACACTCACACACTTACTCAACCAGAAACTGTGGGAGATCTTTTAGAGGGCCTGAATCAGTAAACATAGGAAAATCATTTGAAACACAGGAAGTAATACCAGACCGTGTCCAATAAGAATGCTTGTTTTTTCCTGTTTTGTGCCAAATAATCTTGGCAACCAAGAACCTAACCTTGTGTGAACACTACTGGACTTGGTTCTGTAGGGAGCGTTAAGATGTTTGGCCTAGTGCAAGTGCCAACTGAACACAACCCTGGTCTTTATCTATGACTCACAAAGTGAAGGTAGCAAATCATTAGTTCAGTTATTCCCCTGTTATAGTACTTTGAAATACAGTTAAAGAACAAGATGGCGATCCGGCAAGTTCAGCATGGTGGCAGCACTTTTACTTTGTTTTAAATATCACTGGAAATAATCGCATCTGCAATCTATGCCACTTTTGATGGGGGGGGGGTACTCCAATGGCGGCGGAGAGGCCACCTTGAGGCAGCGCAGCAGGTGGATGGTAGTGCAGCGGGTGAATCGGGTTTACATTTTGTGCACTTAAAAGTCCGAAGCCTACTACCGAAGACTGATGATATACGCCTCTTGGTTCGCAAATCAGAGGTGGATGTCTTCTGTTTTACAGAGACATGGTTGAATTCATCTGTTTGTGACTCAGGAATTGAGATAGGCAATTACTTTGTCAGGATGGATCGAAAACGGAACAGTGGGGGATAGGTGCCTTTGTAAAATCGGACATTGCTTATAACGTCAGATCGGATTTATGCGTTGATCTGGAGATTGTCTGGCTGGATATCTGCCTTCCCAAAACCAAGCCGATTTTGTTGGGGGTTAGTTACAGGCCGCCCAATCAGAATGCATTCTATGAAGGTCTCGAAATTGTGTTGTCAAACTTTAACGATTCCCTGGTGAAGGAAATCATTTTGTTAGGAGATTTCAATACTGATGTCTGCAAAAACGATAGCCCAACCCACAATATATTTACGCACTTCTGTAGATCACCTGCCTTGACCCAAATGATAAAAGATCCCACTAGGGTATGTGAAAAGTACGATTGAATTAATATTGGTGTCTGATGAATCCAAAATATCGCAGAGTGGAGTAATAGTATATGGAATCAGTGATCATTTTATTACATTTTACACAAGGAGGGTTTTCAAAGATATATTTAAGTGTCACAGAACTGTTAGAATCAGAGGACTCAAAAAAATTGAAACGTTGAAATGTTTAGGGAGAGAGTGGATAAAATTGACTGGTCACCTGTGCTGGATACTGTAGGGGTAGACAGTGCCTGGGAAGCCTTTAAATGTAGATTCCTTGATGTGGTGAATGTGATGGCTCCCATTAGATGGGTCAGAGTAAAACAGAGATCTAGCCCTTGGATTAATCATGAGATTCTAGAATCTATCCAAGCAAGGCATAAGGCCTTTAAGAAATGAGCAGCCTGATTTTGTCCTATATAAATGTCACAGAAATTAAGCACAGAGCAGGATGGGTGAGCTAAAGGGTTGCTTTGCTGAAAAAATTATTGAGAAAAAAAATGACCCTAAAAAGCTTTGGAAATAATTTAAGGAAGTAGGCTGTAATAGTACTACCAAAAATAAACTAAACAGTATTGGACTGAACATCAAAGGGGAGATGGTATATGAAATAGCAGAGGTTGTCAATGAATTCAACTCTTTTTTACTTCTGTTGCCAGCAAGCTGGTTAGCAAGCTGCCCACCACTTCTGGTTTGTATGGAAACAACCAAGTCAATAACTATTAGTTAGGGGTTCAGCCAAACTCTTTTTCATTTGTGAAGGTAGCAACAGCCAAAATGGCCAGTATGCTAGCAGAGCTTTAATGCTCCAAAGCCACAGGCCTGGATACTATTCCTGCAAGGTTTCTTAAAGATTCTGCTGAGCAAATTTCCCCTTGTATTACGCATATCATTAATCTCTCTTGAACAAGGCATCTTTCCCAAGGACATGAAACATGCTAAAGTTATACCTCTGTATAAGATCGGGATAAAGTCTAACCCTGGGAATTATAGTCCTGTATCTATCCTCAGTATAACATCAAAGATACTGGAGAGAGTTGTACATGAGCAAATGTATTAATATGTCAACAAACTAAGTCTGATGTATGATTTTCAGCCGGGTTTTAGAAAAACATACTCCACTGATTCATGTCTACTTTACTTGACTGACTTCATCAGGAAAGAGACTGATGAGGGAAATACAGTTGAAGTCGGAAGTTTACATACACCTAAGCCAAATACATTTAAACTCAGTTTTTCACAATTCCTGACATTTAATCCTAGTAAAAATTGCCTGTCTTAGGTCAGTTAGGATCACCACTTTATTTTAAGAATGTGAAATGTCAGAATAATAGTAGAGAGAATGATTTATTTCAGCTTTTATTTCTTTCATCGCATTCCCAGTGGGTCAGAAGTTTACATACACTCAATTAGTATTTGGTAACATTGCCTTTAAATTATTTAACTTGGGTCAAATGCTTTGGGTAGCCTTCCACAAGCTTCCCACAATAAGTTGGGTGAATTTTGGCCCATTCCTCCTGACAAAGCAAGTGTAACGGAATCAGGTTTGTAGGCCTCCTTGCTCGCACACGCTTTTTCAAGTTCTGCCCACACATTTTCTATGGGATTGAGGTCAGGGCTTTGTGATGGCCACTCCAATACCTTGACTTTGTTGTCAACTTTGGAAGTATGCTTGGGGTCATTGTCCATTTGGAAGACCCATTTGCAACCAAGCTTTAACTTCCTGACTGATGTCTTGAGATGTTGCTTCTATATATCCACATAATTTTCCTACCTCATGATGCCATCTATTTTGTGAAGTGCACCAGTCCCTCCTGCAGCAAAGCACCATGATGATGCTGCCACCCCCGTGTTTCACGGTTGGGATGGTGTCCTTCGGCTTGCAAGCCTCCCCCTTTTTCCTCCAACCATAAGGATGGTCAATATGGCCAAACAGTTATATTTTTGTTTCATCAGACCAGAGGACATTTCTCCAAAAAGTACAATCTTTGTCCCCATGTGCAGTTGCAAACCGAAGTCTGGCATTTTTATGGCGGTTTTGGAGCAGTGGCTTCATCCTTGCTGAGCGGCCTTTCAGGTTATGTCGATATAGGACTCGTTTTACTGTGGATATAGATACTTTTGTACCTGTTTCCTTCAGCATCTTCACGTGGTCCTTTCCTGTTGTTCTGGGATTGATTTGCACTTTTCACACCAAAGTTTGTTCATCTCTAGGAGACAGAACATGTCTCCTTCCTGAGCGGTATGTCGGTTGCGTGGTCCCATGGTGTTTATACTTGCGTACTATTGTTTGTACAGATGAACGTGGTACCTTCAGGCATTTGGAAATTGCTCCCAAGGATGAACCAGACTTGTGGAGGTCTACAATTTTTTCTCTGAGGTCTTGGCTGATTTCTTTTGATTTTCCCATTATGTCAAGCAAAGAGGCACTGAGTTTGAAGGTAGGCCTTGAAATACATCCACAGGTACACCTGCAATTGACTCAAATGATGTCAGTTAGCCTATCAAAAGCTTCTAAAGCCATGACATAATTTTCTGGAATTTTCCAAGCTGTTTAAAGGCACAGTCAACATTAGTGTACGTAAACTTCTGACCCACTGGAATTGTGATACAGTGATACAATTATAAGTGAAATAATCTGTCTGTAAACAATTATTGGTAAAATTACTTGTGTCATGCACAAAGTAGATGTCCTTATCGACATGCCAAAGCTGTAGTTTGTTAACAAGAAATTTATGGAGTGGTTGAAAAATGAGTTTTAATGACTCCAACCTAAGTGTATGTAAACTTCCGACTTCAACTGTATTTTTAAAAAGCCATGGTACAAAGGATTATCTACAGATTCTGATTAGCTCATGTTATAGACAGAAGCATGCTACATGGCAGACCAATCCGAATTCATATCTTGGCATGTTCAGCCTATTCATTATCTCAGCCAATCATGGCTAGCGGGAAGGCTCCTGTCTTTTTCCGTGGCTAAACCAACTATGCTATTTAAACTTCCGACTTCAACTGTATCTGTTGAATGGTACTGCTTCTCCTACAGAAGGCCTTTGATACAGTTAACAACTGTCTCCTTGTCTCCAAACTGATAAATACCCTCTTGGCTGTGTATTTATCAGGTAAGGAGATAGTAGTAGAGCTTAATGGTTCACTGTCTCCATCAAAACCCAGAGTTGTGGCGTACCACAGAGGAGTGTGCTTGGGCCACTACTGTTTTTACTGTATATTAACGATATGAAAGATGTTTGTTGTTGTCATCTTTCCTTTATATAGAATACTTGACACTTCTAGTGTCTCACAAAAGTAAAACTATGTTGGAGAGCATACTTAGTACAGAGCTTATTAACATTAGCAAATGGCTTGGAGATAATAATCTCTGCACTTAGGTAAAACTGAGGCAATTGAGTAGGTCCTCTGAAATCAGAGTGGAGTTAGGGGGTGAGGTGCTGACTACTAAAATCTATGTTAGCTTCCTGGGATGCATCCTTGATGAAAGCTTGTGAGGTGTGAGCATGGCCACTAAAGTGCTAGTGAAGGCTATTGCCAGGACTAAGTTGTTGTCTAGAAAGTCCAAGCTGCTTGTTAAGGACTCCATGAAAGTGCTAGCCACTGCCCTCATTCAATGCCATTTTGACTATGCTACTACTTCCTAAACTTATGAAGGGGAAGCTCCAAATAGCCCAGAATAAACTGATCAGGGTAGTATTGAAGGTCAGTCCACATGCTCACATAGGCTGCTTTCAGGAACTCAACTGGCTGCCTGTTGAGGCTAGGGTATCCCAGATTATACTGGATTTGGTTACAGGAGTATTTATGGTTCAGCGCCCAGATATCTGAGTACTTTCCTCGGGTTAGGGATGCACACAATCAAAGCACCAGATCAGGTGTTCCTAATGTGTGCTTTGCAGGTTCATGAGTAATGCTGGGAAAGGTACTTTCTTGTATACTGGAGTATCAGAGTGGAATGAGTTGCCTCTGCCCATAAAAACAATGTCCACTCTGGGCAGTTTTAAAAATAAAGCAAAAAAAACTGTTTGTCTTCTGTGCCCACATGAATGTCCCCTACGATGTAACTGCAATGATGAGATAGATGTTCTTCTTCTTTGTTTTTTTGTATGGCTTTTTCAAGTGTTAAAATATTGTTGTGGGCGGCAGGTAGCCCAGTGGTTAAGCGTTGGGCCAGTAACTGAAAGGTTGCCAGATCGAATCCCCGAGCTGAGGTAAAAATCTGGTAAAAATCTGTCGTTCTGCACCTGAACGAGGCACTGTTCCGAGGCCGTCATTGTAAATAAGAATTTGTTCTTAACTGCCTTGCCTGGTTAAATAAAAAAATTAAATGTGTTGTGAGTGTTATATCTAAGTGTAGATTCTAGTGGGGTTAACACCACTGGTATTCAAATTGACCCCACATGCAGTGAATACATGTAATATAAGGTCATAAAGGGTTTACTTTTATTTCAAACACATTCACTTAGGCAGTCACTTGGTGAAGGCTTCCGGGCTAGACGTTATTGAATGCAACAACCATGTCTCTGTCACTAACAAACAATCATGGGCATGCTGGTAAATATGCAAATAAGGTTTTACAACCTACATGGTTAAAATGTGTTTTTCCAAAACACAAAAGAAAAGTGTAAGAGCATCAATTCTAAGGAAGTGTTAATTTATTTGCAATACCCATGGTGTTAATAAGGACCAACACTAGAGGTGTTAGTTTGTGAACACTTGTTCACAAAAAGTGTTTGGTTAACATTATCTCGGTGTGTCATATACACAGTACTGGTCAAATGTTTGGAGACACCTACTAATTCAAGGGTTTTTCTAAATGTTTTACTATTTTCTACATTGTAGAATAATACTGAAGACATCAAAACTATGAAATAACACATATGGAATCATGTAGTAACCAAAAAAGTGTAAACAAATATATTTTATATTTGACATTCTTCAAAGTAGTCGCCCTCTGCCTTGATGACAGCTTTCCACACTCTTGGCATTCTCTGAACCAACTTCATGAGGTAATGCATTTCAATTAACAGGTGTGCCTTGTTAAAAGTTCATTTGTGGATTTTCTTTCCTTCTTAATGTGTTTGAGCCAATCAGTTGTGTTATGACAAGGTAGGGGTGGTATACAGAAGATAGCCCTATTTGGTAAAAGACAAAGTCCATATCATATCAAGAACAGCTCAAATAAGCAAAGAGAAAGGACAGTCCATCATTACTTTAAGATATGAAGGTCAGACAATCTGGAACATTTCAAAAACTTTTGAAATTTCTTCAAGTGCAGTCGCAAAAACCATCAAGCGCTATAATGGAACTGGCTCTTATGGGGACCGCCACAGGAAAGGAAGACCCAGAGTTACCTCTGCTGCAGAGGATCAATTCATTAGAGTTACCAGCCTCAGAAATTGATGGCCAAATAAATGCTTCACAGAGTTCAAGTAAAAGACACATCTCAACATCAACTGTTCAGAGGAGACTGCGTGAATCAGGCCTTCGTGGTTGAATTGCAGCAAAGAAACAACTACTAAAGGACACCAATAAGAAGAAGAGACTTGCTTGGGCCAAGAAACATGAGCAATGGACATTAGACCATTGGAAATGTGTCCTTTGGTCTAATGAGTTCAAATTTGAGATTTTTTGTTCCAACCGCCATGTCTTTGTGAGACGCAGAGTAGGTGAACGAATGATCTCCACATGTGTGGTTCCCACCGTGAAGCGTGGAGAAGGAGGTGTGATGGTGTGGGGGGGGCTTTGCTGGTGACACTGTCAGCGATTTATTTCAAATTCAAGGCACACTTAATCAGCATGGCTACCACAGTATTCTGCAGCGATACGCCATCCCATCTGGTTTGCGCTTAGTGGGACTATCATTTGTTTTTCAACAGGACAATGACCCAACACACTTTCAAGCTGTGTAAGGGCTATTTGACCAAGAAGGAGAATGATGGAGTGCTGCATCAGATGACCTGGCCTCTACAGTCACCCAACCTCAACCCAATTGAGATTGTGTGGGATGAGTTTGACTGCACTGTGAATGAAAAACAGCCAACAAGTGCTCAGCATATGTGGGATCTCCTTCAAGACTGTTGGAAAAGCATTACAGGTGAAGCTAGATGAGAGAATGCCAAGAGTGTGCAAAGCTTTCATCAAGGCAAAGGGTGGATACTTTGAAGAATCTAAAATATATTTTGATTTGTTTAACACTTTTTTAGATACTACATGATTCCATATGTGTTATTTTATAGTTTTTATGTCTTCACTATTATTCTACAATGTACAAAACAGTAAAATAAAGAAAAACCCTTGAATGAGTACAGTGAGGGAAAAAAGTATTTGATACCCTGCTGATTTTGTACGTTTGCCCACTGACAAAGAAATGATCAGTCTATAATTTTAATGGTAGGTTTATTTGAACAGTGAGAGACAGAATAACAACAAAAAAATCCAGAAAAACGCATGTCAAAAATGTTATAAATTGATTTGCATTTTAATGAGGGAAATAAGTATTTGACCCCCTCTCAATCAGAAAGATTTCTGGCTCCCAGGTGTCTTTTATACAGGTAACGAGCTGAGATTAGGAGCACACTCTTAATAAAGGGAGTGCTTCTAATCTCAGTTTGTTACCTGTATAAAAGACACCTGTCCACAGAAGCAATCAATCAATCAGATTCCAAACTCTCCACCATGACCAAGACCAAAGAGCTCTCCAAGGATGTTAGGGACAAGATTGTAGACCTACACAAGGCTGGAATGGGCTACAAGACCATCGCCAAGCAGCTTGGTGAGAAAGTGACAACAGTTGGTGTGATTATTCGCAAATGGAAGAAACACAAAAGAACTGTCAATCTCCCTCGGCCTGGGGCTCCATGCAAGATCTCACCTCGTGGAGTTGCAATGATCATGAGAATGGTGAGGAATCAGCCCAGACTTACACGGGAGGATCTTGTCAATGATCTCAAGGCAGCTGGGACCATAGTCACCAAGAAAACAATTGGTAACACACTACGCCGTGAAGGACTGAAATCCTGCAGCGCCCGCAAGGTCCCCCTGCTCAAGAAAGCACATATACATGCCCGTCTGAAGTTTGCCAATGAACATCTGAATGATTCAGAGGACAACTGGGTGAAAGTGTTGTGGTCAGATGAGACCAAAATGGAGCTCTTTGGCATCAACTCAACTCGCCGTGTTTGGAGGAGGAGGAATGCTGCCTATGACCCCAAGAACACCATCCCCACCGTCAAACATGGAGGTGGAAACATTATGCTTTGGGGGTGTTTTTCTGCTAAGGGGACAGGACAACTTCACCGCATCAAAGGGACAATGGACGGGGCCATGTACCGTCAAATCTTGGGTGAGAACCTCCTTCCCTCAGCCAGGGTATTGAAAATGGGTCGTGGATGGGTATTCCAGCATGACAATGACCCAAAACACATGGCCAAGGCAACAAAGGAGTGGCTTAAGAAGAAGCACATTAAGGTCCTGGAGTGGCCTAGCCAGTCTCCAAACCTTAATCCCATAGAAAGTCTGTGGAGGGAGCTGAAGGTTCGAGTTGCCAAACGTCAGCCTCAAAACCTTAATAATGACTTGAAGAAGATCTGCAAAGAGGAGTGGGACAAAATCCCTCCTGAGATGTGTGCAAACCTGGTGGCCAACTACAAGAAACGTCTGACCTCTGTGATTGCCAACAAGGGTTTTGCCACCAAGTACTAAGTCATGTTTTGCAGAGGGGTCAAATACTTATTTCCCTCATTAAAATGGAAATCAATTTATAACATTTTTGACATGCGTTTTTCTGGATTTTTTTGTTGTTATTCTGTCTCTCACTGTTCAAATAAACCTTCTATTAAAATTATAGACTGATCATTTCTTTGTCAGTGGGCAAATGTACAAAATCAGCAGGGGATCAAATACTTTTTTCCCTCACCGTAGGTGTAATTTCTAAGAAAGTGTTATATTTAACACTGTGGGTGTTAAAATTCTGATCTCAAATTTGCTGTGTAGAGGTTAGAGAAAAACATAAGTTATTCTCCCTAAGGCTCATGAAATTTCAATACTTCACTGTTCACTGTACCTCCTCTCTGTGTCCTTGTAAGTGCACTTACGAAAAACAAGTGAACGATACACACAGACAGACAGATGGAGGTAGAGGGAGAGAGAGAAATGTTCCTGTTTGTCCATATGAGACAGAGAAAGCAGGAGAGATTTGACATTGTGCTGGGGGTTGTTTCCTCTGCCATTTCCCCCTACTTGTCCCTCCACATCAAGTCCCGATGTGTCTGCTGGTTTTTTATTGAGCTCCAGCGGGGGGGTCTGCTGGTGGTGCTGTGCCACACACGTTCTCCTCCTTTTTCAACCCCCCCGCTCCCAATTTCTTTCTAAAATATAAATGATCAACAACATCAATTGTTTCCTGTTTTGGTTTAACCCGTTTCGTTTCAAATTCTCAGTACAACTTACATGCTTTGTTCATTGAAATTGATTCGGTACATTCTTCAATATCTTTTGTCTAAAGTCAAGCTTTAGTTCGTGACAGATTCTTTAAGTCAGTTGTTTCTCCTTCCTGCCCCTCCTCCGCGCCGCTCGCTCTAAACATGACTAAAGCTTCCTGAAAGTTGACATCTGCCACATGAGTTCGGCTCGCTCCGCCAAGGTGCGGGAAATATCCGGGGGGACAGCGTTACTTCAAGTTACCATGAACCTCCCAGCTGTGAGCGGGCGGCGAGCAACGAGGCCCGGCTAAATCAGAATGATGGCTGGGCTCTGTTTGCCTTTCCCTGTTATTTATTCATCTGTTTATTTTTCCTGTCTGTCCACCCCCCCTTTCCTCCATCCCTCCCTCCCTTCATCGTGCTTTACCCAGAAGTGCCAAAAGGAGAGGCAACGGCCTGTCACATCAGGTGTATCACGCCCCCTCTCCTTCCCCCATCCCCTCCAATCCGAATAGGAAATTAATCCCGGTTCCCTGCCTCTCGGTCAATGGGCTTTCGGAATATTGACCTTTGTCTTGTGTGGCGGCCATGATGGAAGGTGAATTGTGGGGCTGGTGGCAGGGAGTAGGGGGGTTAAGGCATCTGATGGTGAAGTGGGGGTTGGGTTGGGGTTAAAGGGGTTATTGGGGGAGGGTTGGGTTTGGATGGTCCTGTCCGATGAAGAGTCTGACTCTTCTCATAGCTGACAATGTTTGGACACCATCATCCCCTCGCGCCAGGACACACAGGCACAAACCCCTCCCGCGTGGTGAAAAGTTACCACATCACGGTCGGGCCCCTGGATGGACGCCCCCTGGATTTACATGTGTGCTAATTAGAGTGGAAGAAATGATTGGCTGCTTGCGACATCGCACTAAAGGGGGTCCCAGATAAACACATACATGAACGCACACACACACACACATTGGCCTTGCGGATAGTAATGCACACCGGCGTGACGGATCCCACTGTGTCAGGCCACACGCCACGATTTACAGCACTTCATGACAACCTCACACCCTTCCTGCTAGTGTAGACCCTTTAATACCCCCTTCCTTCTCCTTCTACTGTGTGTGTGTGTCTGCGTACATATGTTTGACCAGCATAACTGTGTGCGTGTGTGTGTATACGAGAAAGGCTGTCTAGCAGACCCCCACACAGGTTCTCTCCTATAACAGCCCAGTTTTAAATCAACACTAGGCTTGTAATAACATTTCACCCTGTGTTATTCCTTTTGCAATTATGTGTTCTCAAGGCTTCGTCTCTTGCCGAAGTCTTCCTTTGATATCTCATCCGGGCTGGGCAGGTGATGGGGCTCTCTTTAGCAATAGCATTTAGCTTCTCTTACATACTATTATCATCCATTCAAAAGTTTAAAAAAAATGGATGTACCAATCCCAGATCGTACCTTAAAAATGGTTTTCTGGCACTGGGGTTTGAGGGAGGACATTGGGAAAATGAAAGTGACTATTCCCCAGAAAACTATAGAAGTCAATATTCCCTAAATTAGCATGTTTTTAAATGTCGTGCGTGAGCAAGTGCCTGTGTGCAACTGTGTGTTCAACACACTTCTAACCCACTCCAAACTCACAGAAATCAAGCAATATTTTCAGGGATCCAAAGATGTAACTTTTGCGTGTGAGTGCATGCGTGCATGTGAATATGGAGGGCTCCCTCAAACCTGTCCTTTGAAGTGAAGCGATGATGGAGGAAGTTAATTATCTCCCATTATGCAGGCTGGGTGCGACCAACGCCAGTTGGAGGCCATGTTTTTCCCTTTAATTAAGCACAGAGCCAAGTGTCGCCTGTCAGCGAAACGCTAAAAGAGCATTTCTGAGGGAGAAAGAATCCGCGGGCGCCTATGAGAGGCCGCTGACGCTGGCCCACATGTTAATGGGAGGAGCGTTAGCATTTTAAGAGAAGCGTTAGTTGTGTTGGTGCCTGTTGCTTTCGAACTGGGCTCTGGGAGATGCACTTAGTGCAGGGGAGCCTCCTTGGAGAAAAAGTATTTGATTCCTAAGAACTGATTGAAGGACAGCAAAGGAATGGTGGAAAAGGAAAGTGAAGGCAACTTAAATTGTATATGTCTGTAGGGGGAAGTAGTGTCTAAACTGATTCTAGAACAGCTCAGGTGAATGTGTTAATGGTGAAATGTCATCATTGTAAGCTGTGTTAGTGCACCACTTGCTCCAATAGACTCTGGGTTACTTATAACCAGATCTTAGATCAGATTACCTTAACTGCGTCATCTTGACCATGAGTTGGATAAAAAAAGGTCTGACCCTGTATCAGTGGGTTGGTATCTGCCCCCTTGAACTGGCTTAGAATACAAGTTGCCCTCAGTGGTCTAAGGGATCCTATTCTATTCAAATGTTGTTTAACCAGAGTATAAGTATACATACAAATACACACAGTACACACAATGCCATTTCGAGCTATGGTATCAGATCTCCAGTTCATTCAAAATATTACAGCGCGTTTAATCATAGCGCATGTGGGTTTGCAAGGGAAAGGGCACCCTTGGAGTGTTAGAGGGTAGACTATGACTCTATCCGAGGGGGTGACATGGGCTGACCACAGGAGAAGAGAAAGAGAGAAAAGGTTGAAAAGATTTGATCAAAGAGGTGTGAAGGCTTTGTGTTCAATCAAGATATTTTCTGTGAATTTTTCACTTTTGACAACTAACTTGATTAGCTGAATGTTCAGAATGTATGACATTGCTTCCTACTGCAATCATAAGGCTTCAACATACTTAGAGGACATACAATGAATGCACAATTATTTATAAGTTATTCATAATCTAAGTTGTGAACATGTGAAATAGATTGTTGCGCTTTGTCCTGAATAACAAGCATTTTAGTGTGTTGGTCCAACCCCATGCCTTGCTTACTGTACATTTCCCATTAGTATAATTGACCATACACCCCTTTGCATACAATGAAAAATAGTCAAGCATTTGCATACAATCACAAAATAGCATAATTGAAGGAAAAATTTACTTGTCAAGAGCTCCTGGCGCCGCTACCTAAAATGAGAACTCCCTTCCGTCGAATCTGTGTATATGTCTCTCTACTCTCGCACTGAGCTCAGTAGGGGTACCGACGATTGCTGGGAAGCCAACCATCGGGGTGAGCAATTAAATAGAAAATGACAGCATGAAATATGATTATAACTGTTATACAAAAGGCACATTTAGGGAATTGAGCGGATATCTGTCATTTTTCTTCCCCACAGCTGTTATTTGGCTCCCCTGTACTTTGTTAAATTAATGTCTCGCTGTAATGCTCGACTGAGGAGAGGGCAGAAGTTGTCTTTTTACATTTTTAATTACCGTGACTTTTGACACTGATTTTGCACTTCATCACACTTTTTCCAGTGTTTTGGTGAGAAATTTGGAGAAAAAATGTATTAATTTAAAATAAAAAAAATTGTTATTAGGTTAATGTGTCTTCTAGCACATTATGCTCAAGATACACTTTTTGGTGTTTCTCAATATATTTTTGTTAAGTTTGTGAATTCAATTTGGTTTGTAGTCAAATCATCACATTATAATCAAAGTATTGATACATTGACATTTTGAGATGTTGAGATATTGATGAGTTAAAATAAATGTATTGCTCGGGTTTTAATAGGCCGTGCCTCTTCGTAAAAAGATAAGTGGAAATAAAAACAAGATTTTCATGTGAAACTGCAAATTTGACATGTTTTTTTTTCTAAGGGAAGTTTAGACTTCTCTCTTTCAACCTATAATATTAGAATTCAGCCAAGTAAAATCTGTGATATTAATTTCTCAGATAAAAATGTTCTTGTCTCCTCACTTCTCTGGGCAATGTATTTTTCTCTCTAAATTTTGAAAGTTTTCTAATGTCTTTATAATGTGTATTTATAATATACTTTATTTCAGTCTCAACAGCATGCAAATACGAATATGAATTAACCTTTACATTATGTATATGAATTAAATCATAAATTAATTTATGTTGAACAAAAATATAACCCTATCATGAAAAATGTTGGTCCCATGTTTCATGAGCTGAAATAAAAGATCCCAGAAATGTTCCATATGCACAAAACGCTTATTTCTCTCCAATTTTGTGCACAAATTTGTTTACATCCCTGTTAGTGAGCATTTCTCCTTTGCCAAGGTAATTCATCCACCTGACAGGTGTGGCATATCAAAAAACTGATTAAATAGCATGATCATTACACAGGTGCAC
The DNA here is from genome assembly GCF_901001165.1 of Salmo trutta. Taxonomy (NCBI): domain Eukaryota; kingdom Metazoa; phylum Chordata; class Actinopteri; order Salmoniformes; family Salmonidae; genus Salmo; species Salmo trutta. The sequence goes on along the minus strand of NC_042990.1, from coordinate 14,407,016 downwards.
CTTGTGCTGGGCACAATAAAAGGCCACTCTAGAATGTGCAGTTTTGTCACACAACACAATGCCAGTTTTGAGGGAGTGTGCAATTGGCATGCTGACTGCAGGAATGTCCATCGTTTTAGAGAATTTGGCAGTACGTCCAACCGGCCTCACAACCGCAGACCACATGTAATCATGCCGGCCCAGGACTTCCACACCCGGCTTCTTCACCTGTGGGATCGTCTGAGACCAGCCATCCGGAGAGCTGATGAAGCTGTGGGTTTGCACAACTGAAGCCTTTCTGTACAAATGGTCAGAAACTGTCTCAGGGAAGCTTATCTGTGTGCTTGTCGTCCTCAACAAGGTCTTGACCTGACCGCAGATCGGGATCGTAACCAACTTCGATGGCCACTGGCACGTTGGAGAACTGTGTTCCTTACGGATGAATCCTGGTTTCAACTGTACCGGTCAGATGGCAGACAACATGTATGGCGTCATGTGGGAGAGCGGTTTGTTGATGTCAACTTTGTGAACAGAGTTCCACGTGGTGGCGTGGGGTTACGGTAAGGTCATACATAAGCTATGGACAATGAACACAATTGCATTTTATCTTTAACAATTTGAATGCACAGAAATTCCGTGACGAGTTCCTGAGGCCCATTGTCGTGCCATTAATCTGCCGCCTTCACCTCGTGTTTCAGCATGATAATGATAATACTCGGCCCCATGTCGCAAGGATCTGTACACAATTCCTGGAAGCTGGAAATGTCCCAGTTCTTCCATGGCCAGCATAAACAGCAGACAAGACACCCATTGAGCACATTTGGGATGCTCTGGATTGACATGTACGACAGCGTGTTCCAGTTCCCACCAATATCCAGCAACTTCACACAGCCATTGAAGAGGAGGGGGACAGCATTCCACAGGCCACAATCAACAACCTGATCAACTCTATGCAAAAGAGGTGTGTCTCGCTGCACACCAGATACTGACAGGTTTTATAAGGTATCTGTGACCAACAGATGCATATCTGTTTTCCCTAATGAATTTATTTCAATTGACTGATTTCCTTATATGAACTGTAACTCAGTAAAATCTTTGAAATTGTTTCATGCTGCGTTGAAATTTTTGTTCAATGTACATTAATCCCCCATACCACCCACAACCAAAGAGGGGTGCCATCCACATCTTTTGCTAGTCCACATCCTTACACATTCAACCAACAACCATACTCCTATTGACTGGTCGGGCCTATGACTGTGCAGATGACAACCCAAGTTGTTATTAATGTAGCCGCGGTATGGTCGCCCCCACCCCTCCGACAGTCTGGCTCCTGTGTGTAAAAAGATCCAGCCTCATCTCTTTACTCCCACAGCTAAAATCGATAGGGACATATTTCTGGAAGAAGTTTCCAGCTCTTGTAATGTGCTGTTATTAGAGGGTGCGATTGATGGTGGTTCAGGTTTAGCTTCAGGCATCACGGAGGGATCTTGAGGGTGGTGGTGATTGGTGAAGAGGCCTCCTGGGTGAACTGGGCTCACTGGGTAGAAGGGGCATATCAGGGAAGGTAGCAGAAACAGAAGAAAGCTAGTTGTCTTGTAACTAAGCTAAGGACAGACAGCCTGACGTTCATGCATACACACTCAGCAGAATAGTAATTGTGTGAGAGTTTCAAGTTAAAGTTTATTTGCCACGTCACAGGATGCAATGGGTGTAAAACAGTGCAGTGAAATTCTTACCTTGAGAGCTCTTTCCCAACAATGCAGTGATAATAATAATAATAATAATAGAAATAATAATAGAAAATATAATAATAAAATAAAAAATCACACAAGAAGTACAATGTGAGTTAAAGAAACACACACACACACAACTTGTTCATCTTTCCAGTAGGCTACAAATTGCCCTGAAGGAATGTGGGCGGTAATGTACGTTTGTGTAGCATGGCTTTTAAATGAGATGGGTGCAACGCAGTACAACTACAAACACTGAGTCAGTGGTGCCAGGGAGACGCAAAACGTGTGTTTGTTTGTGCATATGTGTGGGAGTCTCCTTCTGCACGTGCAGAAGTGATCCGTTGATTGCAAGGAAGGGCTACAGTCCTGCCTCCAGCTGCTTCTTATTGGAGACCTGTCATCTGCTGTGGAACTCTAGCCAGCCATTTTATTTTCCTTGTAACGCTGTACAAGCCCCCTCTCTTCCTGCTCTCCTCCTTCCCCCTACTCCTCCTCCCTTACCTCCATTGATTATCTATAACTGAGGCTAACCATTATTTTGGTTTTCAGGCTTGCTATTCTCCCATGGCAGGCCAGGTCCCTACCGTGGCTGTGTCTCTTCCTCTCAGATGACCCTGAAACCAGGAGAATGTTATGATTTTAACCCCTCTACCCCTTCTTCAGTATAAACAACATGTTTTCTCTCTCTCTCTGTCTCTCTCTACCCCTCATGTGAGAAAGCCTCTTCCTGGCCACCCCTAGGCACACAGACGCACAGACAGACGCACAGACAGACGCACAGACAGACGCACAGACAGACAGACAGACAGACAGACAGACAGACAGACAGACAGACAGACAGACAGACAGACAGACAGACAGACAGACAGACAGACAGACAGACAGACAGACAGACAGACAGACAGACAGACAGACAGACACTTTATTTTTTAGCCTCAACAATACTCTCTGGGTTAGCATCATGGTGTAGCCAGAGGACAGCTAGTTTCCGTCCTCCTCTGGGTACATTGACTTCAATACAAAACGTAGGAGGCTCATGGTTCTCACCCCCTTCCATAGACGTACACAGTAATTATGAGAAATTCCATAGGACGTCCTCCAACCTATGAGAGACATGTTGTCCACCCAATCAAAGGATCAGAGAATGAATTTAGTACTGAAAGCATAAGCTACAGCTTGATAGTACTGTAGTGCATAAAATGTGGTGAGTAGTCGACTCAAAGAGAAAGAAAGACAATAGTTGAACAATTTTGAACAAATTAATTTATAAAAAAAATTAATGAGAGGGCCTCCCGAGTGGCGCAGCAGTCACTGTCACCTTGATTACAAAAAAATACACTATACTGCATGACTGTAGCGGTTTTACTAACGTGTCAGTTTTTGTAGCTATGTTTACACTGACAACAATGTGGGCTGTGTGTAGCGGTTAGCGGTTATAGCATGAAGGTTTGGCGAGGAAATATTTCTTCGCTTGCTCACAGGCAGCTGTTGTGTTGTGCAATGAAGTCCACAAGCTAAGGGAAAAGGTGAGAGAAGAAGAGCACGTCTATGCTAGAAGGAATTATACAATGAGCAAAGGGATCATGCTGTTTGCGTCTGTTATGTCATGCTGTTTGTGGCTGTTATGAAAGTGAACAGTGTTTGCGGGTGATCAGGGGTGTGTATTCATTCCGTCGATTCTGTTGAAAAACATTTCTTAAATGGAAGGAAACGGAAAGAAACGGGCATAAACATACCTGAATTTGTCCAATAGAAACTCTTGTTTGCAACTGTTTGGACTAATGATTACACCCTAAATCAGCTAGATGCAGGAAGAGTGTGCAAGGCGGTATTGAGCTCTTGCAGCATGAACTGACATGTTGTCCACCCAATCAAAGGATCAGAGAATGAATCTAGTACTGAAAGCATAAGCTACAGCTCGATGGTACTGTAGTGCATAAAATGTGGTGAGTAGTTGACTCAAAGAGAAAGAAAGACAATAGTTGAACAGTTTTGAACAAATTCATTTCTTCAAAAATGAAGGAGAGGGCCTCCCGAGTGTTGCAGAGGTCTAAGGCACTGCATCGCAGTGCTAGAGACGTCACTACAGATCCTGTTTCGAACCCAGGCTGTGTTGCAGCCAACCGCGACCGGGAGACCCATGAGGCGGCGCACAATTGGCCCAGCGTCGTCCGGGTTACGCGAGGGTTTGGCCGGCTGGGATGTCCTTGCTCCATCGGTTCTAGCGACTCCTTGTGGCGGGCCCGGGCGCATGCACGCTGACTTCGGTGGTTAGCTGTATGATGTTTCCTTGGACACATTGGTGCGGCTGGCTTCCGGGTTAAGCGAGCAGTGTGTCAAAAAGCAGTGAGGCTTGGCGGGGTTGTGTTTCGGAAGGACACATGGCTCTCGACCTTCGCCTATCCCGAGTCCGGTCGGGAGTTACAGCGATGGGACAAGACTGTAACTACTAATTGGATATAATGAAATTGGGGGGAAAAAGATATTGAAATAAATAAAATAAATAAGCTATATATCATTGTATTTTTTTTCTCACTTTCGCTTACCTAGATAGCGAATGCAGCTAGCTAGTTTAGCCTACTCACCTGTCTGTCATCTTGATTACAAAAAAATTATCTTGATCTGTGCACCTACGTTGTAAACTTTCATTCATAGGCTAGGTTGTAGCAACCTCATGATGGGTATAGAGAAAATTAGAGGATCATGTAGTAGCCTTAACCAATCACTGTTACATGGAGCTGGGTGAATGCAATATGAATGACAGTCATCCAATATGCTGTAATAGAAATAAGGCCATGCTCATAAAAAAATGATGCGTCCTCCCTGATCTTAAACGGCACCGACCGCCACTGATAGCCACTCTCTTTTTCTCAGTATTTTATATCTCTCTCCATCTCTCTCTCCATCTCACACGTTTACTGTCTCCCTCACTATCTCTCACTCTTTCTAGCACCTGTTTTTCTCTCACATTGCCTTTCTACCCCTTCACTCTTTCTTTCTCCCTCTTCTCTCTTTGACTCCTTCCTCTCTGTCCCGATTTGTTTATCTCACCCCCCCATCCTCTCTCGATAGCACCCGGCTGTTGGCTGGTGGCTGGGCTTGGGTTGACGGCTGGTTGTCGGGCGTCATGCGCGATCAGGTCGACGGCGGCGTAGCGAGGCCGCTAGGAACTGAGCGAGGGCCGCCTAGTCGCGGGTCACCTTTCACAGCCAATTAGTGTTGGAGCAGCACCGTGCTCGCCTCTTGTCAGGCCCGCTTATTGTCGGAGATCAGTGGCGATCAGTCTCTCTCACCGGTCTCTCTCTCTTTTACTCTGCTCAGGCTCTCTCTCGCTTGTCTTTCTCAGGCGTTCCTTGTCTCTCTCCCTCTCATTCTCTCTGTTTGCCCTATCTTTTTTGGGTGGGAGGGTGCTTTTGCTGTTGGCTGGTGGGTGTTTCACTCTGTGTTCTCTCTCTTTTTTTGTCTTTTATTTAAACTTTTATTGTATTAAGCTCTGGTACAGAGCGACTTATAATCAGTGTGCATTTGTTTAAACAGCGGCTGTTTTGTTGAGGCAGTCACAAGAGGTTAATTACAATGGTGGAAAAAAAATAGGAAAATAATTAACATTGTGTGAGGTAATTTTTTGCTTCTCTCACTGCTTTTACTACATTTTACATCTCCAAATCCTGCTTTTCACTCTTCATTTTTATTCCACCCCTTCTCTCCAGTATGATCCTCCCCTTTTCAAGTCCTCCAACTCGCTCTTTCTATGTGTTGTTTATTGTTTCTTTCTGTTTTCTTTTCTTTCCCTCATTCACACACCCTCCATCTGTCCTTCTCCGATGTGAAAGAATGGAGCCGTGTCCCAGTGGGCGTCAGTGTATGACCGACTGGCTGGTGTGTGTGTGTGTGTTTCAGCTGAAGGTGACTCAGTGTTGGCAGAGTGAGACCCTTGGTGAGTGGCACTGTCTTCTCACGAAATGAACCCTGGTACTCAAATGCCCTTTTCTGTTACTCACTGACACGTACACACACACACACACACACACACACACACACACAGGCACAAACACACGTTATATGCTATCTGAGGTGTGTGTGTGTTTGCGTGTGTGAATTTGTTTGTGGTTATGTGCATCTTGTATTTGTGTGTTCGTGTGTGGGAATGTCTGGCAAAGCATTTGAATCATCCAAATTAAATACTCATGGATGGTTAGAAAATAGCAATGCACATGTCACGCCCTGACCATAGAGAGCCTTTTTTATTCTCTATTTTGGTTAGGTCGGGATGTGACTAGGGGGGGGGTGTTCTAGTCTAGGTTATTTATTTCTATGTTGGCCTGGTATGGTTCCCAATCAGAGGCAGATGTTTATCGTTGTCTCTGATTGGCGATCATATTTAGGCAGCCATTTCCCCACTGTGTTTTGTGGGATCTTGTTTATGTGTAGTTGCCTGTGAGCACTCCATGACTTCACGTTTCGTTTGCTGTTTATTGTTTTGTGCGTTTCACTAATAAAGATCTGGAACCCAGATCACGCTGCACGTTGGTCCGAGTATGCTTCCCGTTCGTAAGACGATCGTGACAGAAGATCCCACCACAACAGGACCAAGCAGCGTGCCTGGGAGGAGAAGATATCCTGGGCTTGGGAGGAGATAAAGGAGGAGAAGACATCCTGGACTTGGGAGGAGATAAAGGAGGAGAAGACATCCTGGACTTGGGAGGAAATCATGTCAGGACACGAAAGCCTGCCGTGGAAGCAGACGCAAGGAGAGAAGGGAGGACAGCGACGACGCCGGGGTTCGCGGCCACAAAGACAGCCCAAAAGACAGCCCAACATTTTTTTTGGGGGGGGGGGCACACGGGGTGGTCGGCGGAGCCGAGGAATGAGCCAGAAACCGTCAGGGAGTCGAAGGAGGAACTCGATGAAGGATTCCGGAGAGAGGTGGTGGCGATGAGAGTGCTGGAGCGCGGGCGTGCTGAGGAGCGTGACACCAGTCCGGTGTCATCTGCACCGGTTTCACGAATCTGGCCTCCAGTGCGCCTCCCCAGTCTGGTATGTCCTGTGTCTCCTCCATGCACTCGCCCTGAAGTGCGTGTCCCCAGTCCGGTGCGTCCTGTGCCAGCTCCCCGCACTCGCTGTGCGAAGTGTGTCATCGTTCCGGTACAATTTGTGCCAGCTCTATGCACCAGGTCTCCAGTGCGCCTCCACAGCCCAGTACGTCCTGTGCCAGCTCCTCGCACTCGCCTTGAAGCGCGTGTCACCAGTCCGGTGCAACCTGTGCCGGTCCCACGCATCAGGCCTCCAGTGCGCCTTCCCAGTCCGGCATGTCCTGTGCCTGCTCCCCGCACTTGCCCTGAAGTGTGTGTCACCAGTCCAGCCCAGAGCTTCCGGCAACGGTCCCCAGTCCAGAGCTTCCGGCGACGGTCCCCAGTCCAGAGCTTCCGGCGACGGTTCCCAGTCCAGAGCTTCCGGCGACGGTCCCCAGTCCAGAGCTTCCGGCGACGGTCCCCAGTCCAGAGCTTCCGGCGACGGTTCACAGTCCAGAGCTTCTTGCGACGGTCCACAGTCCGGAACCTCCAGCGACAGTCCACAGTTCGGAACCTCCTACGACGGTCCACAGGCCGGAGCCCTCTTTTGCGCCGGTGCCCAGTCCAGGCACGGCATCCAGTCCCGCTCCATGGCAGAAGCCTTCCTCTGTGCCAATGTCCAGTCCAAGTACGGCATCCACACCGCTCCATGGCAGGACCCTTCCTCTGCGCCGGTGCCCAGTCCAGGCATGGCGTCCAGTCCCGCTCCATGGCAGGAGCCTTCCTCTGCGCCGATGTCCAGTCCAGGCACGGTGTCCAGTCCCACTCCAAGGCCGGAGCCTTCCTCTGCGCCGGTGCCCAGTCCAGGCACGGCGGCCAACTCAGCTCCATGGCCGCAGCCTTCCTCAGCGCGGGTGCCCAGTTCGTACGACGATCGTGACAGCACACAACTAAACTATCCCTAGCAGATGGCATTAATATGTGAAGAACCCATAGACTAAATGTCAAGGAAAGGTTTCACTTTTCATTGATTCTACTTTTTAAATGTAAAGTGATTTTAAGTGAGCATGAAAGGGCACCTAACAAATAGTATATATTACCATTATCCACAGACAGTGTATTTTTAAATACCAGTAGGTGTAAAGAGGCTCATCTGACGCCTGGCGACACCGGCATTGATTAATGATGTCTGGCTAGAAGACTCCTGCATCCATAAGACCAGTTTTAGTATTTGTTTTAATTACCACTGCCTAGTAATGTTTCCTATCCATAACTGTCTGGTGTGTGGGGTGGGGGAGCAGAGTCAGTAAAGCGAGGGAAAGGGAGAGAGAGCGTGTGTGTGAGTGGTGTGGGGCGGAGTGAGGAAAAAGAGAAGTGTTGGTTTGTGTGCGTCTGTATTTGAGTTATTGTGGTCAGTGTATATTTGTGAGGAAGTGTGTTAACATGAGTGGATAAAAATGTGTGTGTGTGTGTGTGGGCACGTGTTTTTACATAAGTGAGAGAGAAAGTGTATGTGTGTGCGCTTGTGTGTTTGTCTACATGTTCGTGGTATACGTGATTGAGGCCTTGGCACCTGGCTCAGCTCTCATGCCAATCTCCCTTCATGCACCGCTGTGTTGCAGGCAGCATCTTTCATTTCAATATTTATGTCTCAATTTTACAAGCCCCCAGAGGTTCAAAGTTATTGTAAGGGTATGTGTAACTTGGCTCTTTGGCTCTCTGTCCATTACTTTCCCTGCTTCGCATGCCAAGCTTGATACTACTGCACTATTGGAGCTATTGACACAAGCATTTCGCTACACCCGCAATAACATCTGCTAAATATGTGTATGTGACCAATAAAATTTGATTGGATTTTTGATTTTGAAGCCTGGTTTGATTGTATATTTATTTATTTGTATTCTTTTTTTCCTCTACCTCGGGTAGTATAAAGGTAGTTGAAAGACAGTTATTCTTAAACATAGATGTAGTTTTAGATATCTGAAACTTTAATAAGGAAGGGTTGCTAATTCCACTATAGAGTATTAATAAAATGTGCTTTCTGCTTTTTGTATTTTAATCATTGGTTGGTGACTCACAGTATTTGTTTTATTAATGTATGCAAAGAGTGTAGTTTTTTTGCATGCTTGCCATTTGACTTGTGGTGTGTTTGTGTGTGTGTGTGTGTGTTTTTGCGTGTGTCAGTGTGTGTGTGTGTGTTTTTGCGTGTGTCAGTGTGTGTGTGTGTGTGTGTGTATTTGTTTGTGTGTGTACCATAGGCACACATTGACACAACACATGCATCATCCCTTGTGTAGGTCTACACTTTTTTGTGTTTTTAGTGTGTGTGTGTGTGCGCTCTCATAAGTTGTCTGTGTGTACATGTTTGTGTTTGTGTTTGTGTTCACACAAACCTTTCATATGCACCCATTCCTCCCGTTTGGAAGATGAACTTGACAGAGGAAGCCAGGGAAAAGGGCAGCCTCATTTGCATAGTGGGGCTTCATTAGAATATGCTAAGGACGGCGAGGAGTGCATTTCCAGCCGCAGTGATGAATCGCTGCCGCATCACAAAGTTGCCTGAAAGTACTCTGTCGTCACCCTCATTTGCATACCAAGCCATCTTTATTTATTTATTTATTTATTTACTTTCTTTAATGGGCGAATAGTCATTTTATATTACAGATTTGTCTTTTGGCAAGCCCTCTGCAATTTAAATAAATCTGTTTTGTTTCTTTATACAGTAGGCAAACAGAGGGATTGTGTCTTCAAAAGGTTCCGGATGCGTCTGTCTGTAGTTGGGATGTTGTGGAGGATCTTCAATGTGGAGAATGGGGTGTTATTGAGAGGTTGGTTTAATAATGGTCAGGAATTAGACCTTACATTTGAAGGATGAGGTTTGATCATTACTGTACCCATTCTTCTCAGGGGGTGTCTCCAAAAAGTAATATTTCTCACACTGACAGACAGACAGTACCAATAGCCAGTCTTTCAAACATTCAAATAGAGATATTGTGTGGCTCATCCACATAATACAACACTGGTGTTTTTAAGGGAATTTACAGAAGATGTTGACCAATATGACTATATGGCTACACTGACGTCGAGCAACCAAAACCCAGATGTAACTTCAACCTCTATCAGGCTCCACTTCACATATTTTCATCCAACTCCACTAAAAACAAAGCTAAATATACCACCACACCTATCACTGCTCAGAACAAGCAACACACAAAAAAGCACTTCTGATAAAAGTCTGGACTTTCATGTGAGCTATTCTAATATTTTTGAATGACCACCGGTTAAATGCAAGCCAACATCTGACGACGTTTGGCTCTGTTTGTTTATGGAGGCCAATGGGTTGCCGTGCCGAGCCGGGACTCTGAGATCTCACTCGGGACTGGGCCAGTCAGATCTCGTCAGGCCCTGGATGACTAGATGAAACAGGCGTTGTTGGCCCATCCTCTCAGGTTTGCTTTCAAAAAGACAGCACGGCATGGGGCCTCGGAGATGAGGCCGCCCATGGATCCATGCATTTTTTGGGGGGGAATATTTTTATTTATTTAGCACCTTTACTGTTTCTACCATATCTTGGAGGGCAGGATTATTTTCACACACAATAAAATCCCTGGAGTATTAGTATTAGAACTCTGGGATCCCGGGGTATTAGTATTAGTACTCTGGGATCCCGGGGTATAAGTTTTATAACTCTGGGATCCCGGGGTATTAGTATTAGATCTCTGGGATCCCGGGGTATAAGTTTTATAACTCTGGGATCCCGGGGTATTAGTATTAGAACTCTGGGATCCCGGGGTATAAGTTTTATAACTCTGGGATCCCGGGGTATTAGTATTAGAACTCTGGGATGCCGGGGTATAAGTTTTATAACTCTGGGATCCCGGGGTATTAGTATTAGATCTCTGGGATCCCGGGGTATAAGTTTTATAACTCTGGGATCCCGGGGTATTAGTATTAGAACTCTGGGATCCCGGGGTATAAGTTTTATAACTCTGGGATCCCGGGGTATTAGTATTAGATCTCTGGGATCCCGGGGTATAAGTATTAGAACTCTGGGATCCCGTGGTATTAGTATTAGATCTCTGGGATCCCGGGTTATAAGTTTTATAACTCTGGGATCCCGGGGTATTAGTATTAGAACTCTGGGATGCCGGGGTATTAGTATTAGAACTCTGGGATGCCGGGGTATTAGTATTAGAACTCTGGGATCCCGGGGTATTAGTATTAGAACTCTGGGATGCCGGGGTATTAGTATTAGAACTCTGGGATGCCGGGGTATTCGTATTAGAACTCTGGGATCCCGGGGTATTAGTATTACAACTCTGGGATCCCGGGGTATTAGTATTAGAACTCTGGGATCTCGGGATATTAGTATTAGAACTCTGCGATCCCGGGGTATTACTATTAGATCTCTGGGATCCCGGGGTATATGTTTTAGATCTCTGGGATCCCGGGGTATTAGTATTAGAACTCTGGGATCCCGGGGTATTAGTATTAGAAGTCTGGGATTCCGGGGTATTAGTATTAGAACTCTGGGATCCCGGGGTATTAGTATTACAACTCTGGGATCCCGGGGTATTAGTATTAGAACTCTGGGATGCCGGGGTATTCGTATTAGAACTCTGGGATCCCGGGATATTAGTATTAGAACTCTGGGATGCCGGGGTATTAGTATTAGAACTCTGGGATGCCAGGGTATTAGTATTAGAAGTCTGGGATCCCGGGGTATTAGTATTAGATCTCTGGGATCCCGGGGTATAAGTTTTATAACTCTGGGATCCCGGGGTATTAGTATTAGAACTCTGGGATGCCGGGATATTAGTATTAGAACTCTGGGATCCCGGGGTATTAGTATTAGAACTCTGGGATCCCGGGGTATTAGTATTAGAACTCTGGGATCCCGGGGTATTAGTATTAGAAGTCTGGGATCCCGGGGTATTAGTATTAGAACTCTGGGATCCCGGGGTATTAGTATTACAACTCTGGGATCCCGGGGTATTAGTATTAGATCTCTGGGATCCCGGGGTATTAGTATTAGATCTCTGGGATCCCGGGGTATAAGTTTTATAACTCTGGGATCCCGGGGTATTAGTATTAGAACTCTGGGATCCCGGGGTATAAGTTTTATAACTCTGGGATCCCGGGGTATTAGTATTAGATCTCTGGGATCCCGGGGTATAAGTATTAGAACTCTGGGATCCCGTGGTATTAGTATTAGATCTCTGGGATCCCGGGTTATAAGTTTTATAACTCTGGGATCCCGGGGTATTAGTATTAGAACTCTGGGATGCCGGGGTATTAGTATTAGAACTCTGGGATCCCGGGGTATTAGTATTAGAACTCTGGGATGCCGGGGTATTAGTATTAGAACTCTGGGATGCCGGGGTATTCGTATTAGAACTCTGGGATCCCGGGGTATTAGTATTACAACTCTGGGATCCCGGGGTATTAGTATTAGAACTCTGGGATCTCGGGATATTAGTATTAGAACTCTGCGATCCCGGGGTATTACTATTAGATCTCTGGGATCCCGGGGTATATGTTTTAGATCTCTGGGATCCCGGGGTATTAGTATTAGAACTCTGGGATCCCGGGGTATTAGTATTAGAAGTCTGGGATTCCGGGGTATTAGTATTAGAACTCTGGGATCCCGGGGTATTAGTATTACAACTCTGGGATCCCGTGGTATTAGTATTAGATCTCTGGGATCCCGGGTTATAAGTTTTATAACTCTGGGATCCCGGGGTATTAGTATTAGAACTCTGGGATGCCGGGGTATTAGTATTAGAACTCTGGGATGCCGGGGTATTAGTATTAGAACTCTGGGATCCCGGGGTATTAGTATTAGAACTCTGGGATGCCGGGGTATTAGTATTAGAACTCTGGGATGCCGGGGTATTCGTATTAGAACTCTGGGATCCCGGGGTATTAGTATTACAACTCTGGGATCCCGGGGTATTAGTATTAGAACTCTGGGATCTCGGGATATTAGTATTAGAACTCTGCGATCCCGGGGTATTACTATTAGATCTCTGGGATCCCGGGGTATATGTTTTAGATCTCTGGGATCCCGGGGTATTAGTATTAGAACTCTGGGATCCCGGGGTATTAGTATTAGAAGTCTGGGATTCCGGGGTATTAGTATTAGAACTCTGGGATCCCGGGGTATTAGTATTACAACTCTGGGATCCCGGGGTATTAGTATTAGAACTCTGGGATGCCGGGGTATTCGTATTAGAACTCTGGGATCCCGGGATATTAGTATTAGAACTCTGGGATGCCGGGGTATTAGTATTAGAACTCTGGGATGCCAGGGTATTAGTATTAGAAGTCTGGGATCCCGGGGTATTAGTATTAGATCTCTGGGATCCCGGGGTATAAGTTTTATAACTCTGGGATCCCGGGGTATTAGTATTAGAACTCTGGGATGCCGGGATATTAGTATTAGAACTCTGGGATCCCGGGGTATTAGTATTAGAACTCTGGGATCCCGGGGTATTAGTATTAGAACTCTGGGATCCCGGGGTATTAGTATTAGAAGTCTGGGATCCCGGGGTATTAGTATTAGAACTCTGGGATCCCGGGGTATTAGTATTACAACTCTGGGATCCCGGGGTATTAGTATTAGATCTCTGGGATCCCGGGGTATTAGTATTAGATCTCTGGGATCCCGGGGTATAAGTTTTATAACTCTGGGATCCCGGGGTATTAGTATTAGAACTCTGGGATCCCGGGGTATAAGTTTTATAACTCTGGGATCCCGGGGTATTAGTATTAGATCTCTGGGATCCCGGGGTATAAGTATTAGAACTCTGGGATCCCGTGGTATTAGTATTAGATCTCTGGGATCCCGGGTTATAAGTTTTATAACTCTGGGATCCCGGGGTATTAGTATTAGAACTCTGGGATGCCGGGGTATTAGTATTAGAACTCTGGGATCCCGGGGTATTAGTATTAGAACTCTGGGATGCCGGGGTATTAGTATTAGAACTCTGGGATGCCGGGGTATTCGTATTAGAACTCTGGGATCCCGGGGTATTAGTATTACAACTCTGGGATCCCGGGGTATTAGTATTAGAACTCTGGGATCTCGGGATATTAGTATTAGAACTCTGCGATCCCGGGGTATTACTATTAGATCTCTGGGATCCCGGGGTATATGTTTTAGATCTCTGGGATCCCGGGGTATTAGTATTAGAACTCTGGGATCCCGGGGTATTAGTATTAGAAGTCTGGGATTCCGGGGTATTAGTATTAGAACTCTGGGATCCCGGGGTATTAGTATTACAACTCTGGGATCCCGGGGTATTAGTATTAGAACTCTGGGATGCCGGGGTATTCGTATTAGAACTCTGGGATCCCGGGATATTAGTATTAGAACTCTGGGATGCCGGGGTATTAGTATTAGAACTCTGGGATGCCAGGGTATTAGTATTAGAACTCTGGGATCCCGGGGTATTAGTATTATTTCTCTGGGATCCCGGGGTATAAGTTTTATAACTCTGGGATCCCGGGGTATTAGTATTAGAACTCTGGGATGCCGGGATATTAGTATTAGAACTCTGGGATCCCGGGGTATTAGTATTAGAACTCTGGGATCCCGGGGTATTAGTATTAGAACTCTGGGATCCCGGGGTATTAGTATTAGAAGTCTGGGATCCCGGGGTATTAGTATTAGAACTCTGGGATCCCGGGGTATTAGTATTACAACTCTGGGATCCCGGGGTATTAGTATTAGATCTCTGGGATCCTGGGGTATTAGTATTAGAACTCTGGGATCCCGGGGTATTAGTATTAGAAATCTGGGATCCCGGGGTATTAGTTTTAGATCTCTGGGATCCAGGGGTATAAGTTTTAGAACTCTGGGATCCTGGGGTATTAGTATTACAACTCTGCGATCCCGGGGTATTAGTATTAGAACTCTGGGATCCTGGGGTATTTGGCTTTTAAAACGATCAACTGTACGTGGGGCTTTGAGTTGCTTAATCTTAAGCAGTGGTTCCCAACTCTGGTCCTCGAGTCACCCCGACAGTACACATTTTTGTTAAAGCCCCGGACAAACACAACTTATCAACTTGTCAAGGGGTTGATGATTAGTTGAAAACAACAGTTTATTTAGCTCTTCCACTTTCCTTGTCTCGAGGGGGTCCTATTCCTATCTACGTTGCCAATGAATGACCAGTCCCTTTCCCAACACATTAAAGCAAACTTTTTTGTTGTTGATGCTACGCTAACTTGAAACTTTAGGCTATTCTTTACCGTATGAGAGCCCTTTGGGTGAAGTTAAGTCAACATTTAGGATTTGCAGTGCTTTAAATCTTAACTGCAGGCCTTTTTACAGAAAAAGCCAATCCCAGGAGCTAGCGAGCTAGGGCTTTAATTTTTATCCCCAGGCTCTGATTTATTTGATTTCAGAGGAAGTTTTGCTAAGCGGGCTAATGAGTAGCACAGTGCTGTTGAATGATTTAGTAGGGAAGAAGAAGCCCATACAGTGAGAGAAAGTCAAAAGACAAATTCTTGTCTTATCCCTTAATTGGCAAAGGAGGAAAAGAGTCAGGCTCCGAACGATTTAATATCACAATAAAGACATATTTGTTGCTAATGAGACTTTAGAGTGTCACCGTTTGACGAAATCCCAAATCAATGTGTGTCGTTTTAGATAGGGCTCGTGTCGTGATATGTGCCATGTTCAGTATCACTCTCTTAATCGCAATTTACCAGTGCCTCTTTTTTAGTACCATTTAGTACCCCGAAGATGCAAAGGATGGTCTTTTTTCGATTTTTAGAACAAAGGATTTTCTTCCGGCATATTGGAATATTAAGTTCTATAGGACATTTTGGATATGCCTCTTGACAGGCAAGCTAAAAGATAAAGATTAAAGTGGTTCCTTAAGGGCTTTCGAGGAACACTTGAAACAACAATAAAGTAGCCAATTACTCTTTGCAGTTTATTGAAGCTTTGGTTTCCTACTTCCTACAGAGAATACACTTTGTCTTAATGTAACTGCACTCTTACAAAGTAAGGAAGTGTGGAGATCCATCCTCGTTGACATGGCTCTTCCCTACCCGAATATTCCAAATACCACTTGTTTCAGTATGATCCAATTGGGTCCATAGTGCTTTTAAAATATGTAAAGTGTCAATGTATCAACCAAATGATTGTAGCCCTAGTAGCCCTTTATACAGCAACATTTATAACAAAGTGTTTTACTTCAAGCAGCAGCATAGTGGTATGCTGAATACCCCTTTTTATCAGTGTGATCGAACTGGGCCAACTGTGCTTTTGAAAAATGTAAAGTGTCAATCAATTAATCAAATGTATTTACCTGGTAGCCCTTTTTAAAGCAACATTTGTCAGATAGTGCTTTATTTCAAGCGGTAGCATAGTGGCAAGGAAAAACTACTTGGAAGCACATTCTCATTTTGTTATTCTGGACAGCGTAAGTGTGAACTCTGACCCTAACAAGCCTCCTTCAGTTCATCAGCTGTGATGAGGAGGTGTGGCTTGAACAGACAGCACAGTGTTTATTCAGCATGCGTAATGGCCCCGGGAACAAATCACAATCAAGAACCGCTGTCGCCCCTAGAGACCAGACTGATGGCTCCACCTCAGGGAGTGCAGCTAAATATGGAAATCTTAAAATACTCACATGGGCATCTTCACACACACACACACACACACGCACACACACACACACACACACACACACACACACACACACACACACACACACACACACACACACACACACACACACACACACAAATAATGACAAGACAATAGGCTTTTAGCATGAATCATCTGCAAATAATACAGTTTACAGTAGGAATCACTAATACAAACAAAAAATATACCACATTTCTTTTACGATTTTTTTAACTTCCTCTGTTCCCTGGTAAGTGTGTATATGCAGCAGTACTGTGCGTAGAACTCTGTTTTTACCGACTGCCTACTTGAGTGTTCTGTTTGTTCAGGTCTGCTAAGCTGCGGCTGAAGTTGTCACTGTTAATACGAGTTTGTATTCAATCATCCTGTCAGCTTCTGAAAAGAGCCTGAGTGACAGATTTAAGAGGCTGCTGAACCAGGGGGTAAACTGGGGGAAAGCGATTTCTTTTCTCTCTCCCCGCGTCAGATCTGAGACAGACGGGTGCTGAGGAAAGTTAGACGCGCCGTCTGGTCCAGTATCAGCGTTGACAGTGATCAACAAAGAAGTGTTGTCTTACCTTTTTTTTTATTGTCTTCCCGCGGTCTCAGAGATCAACTGTCTAGGATTTCTTAGCGCTCATATCAAATCTTGAGCCTGTCTGGTTTTCATCGGAAAAGCTGTTGGAGTAAGTGATATTTCCCTAAGAGCTTGGCGCGCAAAAGTGCTCGTAGTGATATTGACATGTTGTCAAGTCAGCGCCTCTCCCAAAAGGCTTGTTGGGTTTTTGACGGGCTTGAGGAGCGATCATGATTTTCCCTCCGTCGGGTAATTCCAGCTTGTCTCCTGAAATGATGGGTTGCCCCTATTTTTAGTCCACACTCAAATCTTCCTCTGTCAAATTGGAAGTTGTCTAGAAACACCTGCTCTGAAGGTCCGCTGAGATACCAAATTGCAAGTATGGACAACTCAGGATCGCTTGATTAGACCCTGAGCCATATCACATAATCATAGTGACATCATAGGTACATCACAGAGTAGAGGCAAGGCATGACCACTTTGGTTGAGTCAACCATTCCTCAGTTTAAGATCGGATTATTCAGGGCTGGACATATGCCTGTCTATTCTCAACTGTGTCCAAACAGTCATTTGGGGACAGTTACCACACAATTCGAAAACCTCAGTGGCAATTACTTGCTAGGACAAACAAATTCAGGGGCAGCACTTTTGACTAGAAATGACAGTTACAGATTGTGGAAAGGCATGCTGCGAGGTGGAAGGGTCGATATTGTCGCCCAGCTGTGTGACGTATTGCTCAGCTGAGAAGCTGACGTTTCCCTCTCTCGACCCTCTCACCCACTCCTAGACCCTCACGGCTCCCCCCGCTCTTCTCACCCCATTCAGCCTACCCCCCTCCTCAGAGACATATGAGGCTACGCTGTTTTAGATGAGGTGCTCATGGGTGCTGACCATAAAAAAAGCATCAAGGCAATGAGCCTTGGATAGAGAGAGATGGGGGGGAAGGTGGGATAGATGGATGGTGAGGAAAAGAAGGGGGAGAGATGGAGGAGGTGTAGATAGGAGGGTGGTGAATGGATATGGGGGTGAGAGCGATTGGGAGAGATGGAATGTTAGAGGACGGTGGGTTAGAGAAAGAAAGAGGTTTTGGAGAGATAGAAAGATGAGAAAGAGAGTGGGTGCTCTCAGAGAGTGGGGCGAGAGTGATAGGGAGAGCGAGAAAGTCAGAGCACTGGAGATGGAGAGAGAGAGGGAGAGGGAGACAAAGAGAGTGAGCGCTCTGGGCTGCTGGGACAAATGGGAGTAGACCACTCCAGCTGTGGCCATAAAACAGCAGGTGGACGCCATCATTAGACCTGGCAGATGAGGCAGGAGACCCTGAGATCTACCCCTTCAAATGCCCCTCTCCCAGCAGCACCTCACTCAGTCACTCTAGCGTGCAAAATGTCTGCCCTCTCAGTCCTGGTTCTGCATGGCTGCAGTGCTGACACCAGGGGAGAGGTGAAACGCTGAACCCTAAACCCCACCCTGAAGCAATTTGGTAGGAGAGTTGGTTCTGCACATCACACACAAGTTAACCTCATTGAGATAAAATCTCTTTCACAAAAGAGAACTGTATCATATCCCCTACTTTTACTTCACCGGTGGCCATTTGCCAAGACCCATCCCCTTACCCAGGGCAGCATGTCATGCAAGTCATTGTTCAGATATTAAATAATGGTGTAATACATCTACTGGTTGTAGGAGGATTATGAATTACTCTGCCCTTGATTTCAAGTCTTTCACAGTTGTTTGCATATGACAGAGAAATTCTTACTATTGGTATTGAACGGTTTCTATGTTAATACCATTTATGGCCTGGCACAGTGTCTGTCAGAGCTAAAACGGTGTTGCACGCCAATAAGTCCGAGAAGTTTGTGAGATCTGAAACGCTCATTTGTGTCTATGATATTACCAACTCCTCAGTCCCCCTCAGGCGGTCTGACTAAAAGTCTTATTAGTTCAATTCACTTATAAAAGAAATGATCGAGGTAATGACCAACTGTAATATCCCTTCATAATAATAATCAAGACACGATCATTAAAGGGCCACCAAATGATGCTGTTCTGCCTCCCTCAAGGCAGTGAGGAAAATAATGATATCACTGACAGTTATCCGTGGCCAACAAATGAAGACGGGTGGGGAGAATGGGCAGGCTTGTTGAAATGAATGCGTGGCGCTACCTCCCTGGTACCAAGGGCTTTACGCCTTCACCCACCTTTCATTGGGCACTGCCGCCACTCCATGCCACGTCTGTACGCGTTGTGAGCCCAAGCAAAGAGCACCTCACATGCCGCCACTTTGATTTGCAAGGCTCCCAATCAAAGAATGTAAATTCAAATCCCGGTTTTGCATACGCCATGTCTTTTTTCCTTGTGTACGTATGCAAATGGGGTCGCTTTGCCTCTCGGCTACTTCGTAATTACCTTTAGGAAGGACAGCTGTAATACATAATTAACAGAAATGTTTACAAGATGCCATAGTTTCCCTCTCTTTTGGCTTCCAGAGCAACGAGAGGGTTTGGAGATTAGTGGAAAACTTTCAGAGACTTGTTATGTCAGTCACTGAAAGTCACTCAATTAGCCATGTCAGCTAACAATTTGTAGATGGTAGTTAGTCTAGCCAGCTATCTAAACTTGTAGTAATCATGGACGAATACCTACCGGGCACCCATTTATTTTGTTAGTCATTCTTACTCAGATATCATATTAACATGGCATAAGTCAATACAAAATGTGTAGAATTGCAGGAAAATAGCTTTAAAACTGCAGAAATATCTCTCAGCCCCATGGCAAAAGGGGTAGAACACTTGCTCCCACAATCCCCCTTCCCCAAAACGCGTGTAAATATTGGACTATAAATTGTACCTTCCACTATTATACGTATGCTAAAATGTTTATTTTATTCTACTGAGTCATTTACTTTAATATTTTATTATTTATTATTGTTTTGTTGTTGCATTGTCGAGAAGTAACCTTCAAGTAAGCATTTCGTTGGACGGTGTATGTATACCATGTGTATCCCGTACATACGACTAATAAAACTTGAAACTAGAATTGCAGGGAATTAGCTGTAAAACTGCAAAACAATTACCTCCGCCCCATGGCAAAATGTGTAGAATTGCAGAAAATGAAATTTAAAACATTTTTTATTTTCACCATTAATAGGGGGGCCACTAAAATGTTTTGCCATTAGGTGGTGGGCCCCCCAACAAAATATCACTTAGGGCCCCCAAAAAGCGAGAGTCAGCCCTGACTTCGACTGTGTACCAATATTGACCAATAGCTTCCTTTCTTCCTATGTTTCTTTTCTTTTACTAGCATTGTGTGATACATTATTATTGCCACCATACTGCTTTCCCCCCAGTCTGTTTAGATCAGTGATCCCTTCAAGGAAACAAGGAGAGGAATGCATCCTCATTCACACTACATTACATGGTTTGAGGCTGACACAAGTGGGATTGAGAGGCTTTCTTTATCCCCTCAATATACCCTTAGTGGAATGGAACTCTTCACAGATGGCTGTCTGAATCACTGTCTGTTGTCTTACTCCTCTGTGGAGTGGAGGACTCTATAGCCACATTCAAACACATTGAAAAAGCGTCCTTCCTTCCTTCCTTCCTTCCATCCATGGAGTAATACCATTTCCTTCCTTCCATGGCATAATACTATTTACAAAGTATACGAACAAGGCCTACATCTCACTCTAAACTAACCGGAAACACTGAAGAGCCTTCAGTGTATACATTGGACAGTTCCCTAAAGCCTAACACGGAATACTTGTACTCAAGGCCATCCATTTCTGCCGACAATCAGTGTGAAAAATTAAATGAAAATCGTACATTTTTTAGGTGATCGACTGTTGGCTCCAAGCACCCTTTCATTATTAATACAATCCCTGTGAGCCAGAGAACTCTCCCATTTTGGTTTAGCGCGGTTTCTGATTGGTCTTTGACTGTGACTTTCACTTTACCCCTATGTGAAAACCACAGTGGTGTATAGCGTAGTTGTGTATAGCTGTGCATGTCACCCCAGTGGTCTCCTTTTAAAACTGATGCTGATGCTGATGCTTTTAAATACACCATCAAGGCAGGGGCTGTCCATGTCGGTTATAAGTTAACCAAATAAACTGTGACAATGCAATTAATAATGCATATTGTTTGCGAACGCCTCAGCTCAGTGATTTGACTGATGTATGCAAAGATGGTAATTTATTGAAAGTAAATGCATGTAATTGTGCCGGGGAACTTGATGAACCAAAAGAAGGTGTCAGCATGGCTTCCATCACCATCAGATGAACGGAATCATTAAAGAGAAAAAACAAATCCACTTCAAAGAGTGGCTACAGAACAAACATTTATTTTACGGACGCGTTTCGTTTAGAAAAAGTTAGGAACGGCTGTTATGGTAAATATGTCAGATTTGTTGTAGGTTGTTTTGTTTCTGTTAGTTTTTTTCTTGATTTATTTATTTCTTTTGTCCGTTGGGATGTAAACATTCACTCTGTGCTTATCAAAGTAGTCGATGTAAGTTTAATTTGAAGACTGGGGAAACGGGAGTCTGAAATGTAGTTGTCATTGTCGAGAAAGACTGGAGTTAGACTTGTTTCCAGATCCCAGTGCCCCCTAGTGCATCTTGGTAAAAATAGATGTCTTGTTTATAATGAAGATGTTTACATAATGACATGACTTGAGGTCTATTCCTGTCACAAATAGGCTTGAATTCAGGAAAACACAAGTGAAAAACAAAATAATAATAATCATCAATCATATGACAAGAAAGTTATGAGGATGATAATATTTTCTGAAAAATCGCATGGAACCTTTAGCAATGAGTATCTGTCAGAACCGTTGACGGCGGTCACAGCCACAGATACTCATTGCTAAAGGTAGGGTATTGGCAAAGATGGAAGAGGAACCGAGAAACCCCACTCACTGTTTTTTTCTGTTATTTTTTTCTGGTTCAATGAAAGTCAATGAACTAAAAGACGAGAACCAGCTGCTATTGCTGTCTATGGGAGACACACCTTGTTAAGTAGACCGGAAATTAAAATGTTTTTCAATGGTAAACATCCTGAGTGAACTGTCTTCATTTATCTACCATCTTTGGTATTATGCCATCAACACCAAAAGTACAATCTTGACAGAATTCCAATAGGCTTAGAAAGCTTGCTTCACTTGTCTTTGCATGACTACTTATCTAACAAGACCTGATAAAAACAACACACTGGGCACAGATGTCAATTCAACGTCTATTCCACATTGGTTCAACATAATTTCGTTGAAATTATGTGGAAATAACATTGATTCAACCAATGTCTGCCCAGTGGGAATATGCCTATCCAGTCCCATCCCCAATCACTGTATTTAAAAGAAAGCAAAGAAAGAGACATTTTAGGCAAATGTCACACAAATGGGGCTGGATTCCTGGACACGAACTAAGCCTAGTCCTAGACAAAAAAAACCACTTTTGATGTAGAATATCCATTCAACAACTTTGTTTTTGTTTAGTATTGTACCCCTTTTTTCTCCCCAATTTCGATCTTGTCTCATTGCTGCAACTCCCCAACGGGCTCGGGAGACGAAACATGACCCGCCAAACCGCGCTTCTTAACAGCCGCCCGCTTAACCCAGAAGCCCGCTTAACCCAGAAGCCAGCCCCACCAATGTGTCAGAGGAAACACCATTCAACTGACAACCGGGGTCAGCCTGCAGGCACCCGGCCCCCCACAAAGAGTCACTAGAGCACAATGAGCCAAGTAAGCCCCCCCGGCCAAACCCTCCCCTAACCCGGACAACGCTGGGCCAATTGTGCATCGCCCTATGGGACTCCGGATCATGGCTGGGTTGTGATATAGCCCGGGATCGAACTCGGGTCTGTAGTGACACCTCTAGCATTGCAATGCAGTGCCTTAGACCGCTGTGCCACTCGGGTGGCCCCATTGAATAGCTTTTAAATCCATTGCTAGGCTTAATCTGTTGGAAACCATCCTACAACCCCATTGGAAGAATAGTCTGGTTCTCATTGGTTTCTAATGCGACCTCGGACAGTAGGCAGTGTGGTTATCCCTGTATGAGAAGCCCATCTAAATACCCCCATCCTCCCAATCCCCTCCACCACAGACCTCAATCGATATGCTCACTAACCAGACCCAGCAAAAGGATAATCCATAAGGATCTCTCGCCTTACTAGTGTTAATTCCCTGAGTACCGTTTAAATTGATCGGTGAAAATATAACCTGTCCATGTGGTTCCTCAGTTTCATTGGTTCCCAAACTCCAACCTCTACCTACAGTAAGGAAACTGGATATGTGTCCATTCACACTAGGACACAGGTACTTCAGTGGGTATCTTTTGTTCTCTCTCCCTCTCTCTCCTGTCGGATGTTTTTCTCTCTGTTTCTACTTCCCTATTAGTACCATACAATGAAGGGCACCTAGTTAATATTCTTTATTTCATTTTTCCACTACACTTATGTTGCATGCACTGTAATGGATAAGCTTTCTCACATCGCAATTGTGTTTCATTCTGAGTATTTAAATGTCTTACCTACCACTCCCCCTTCTGTTTCTCCGTCAATCTCTCCATCTCCCCCTCTCCCTTCTTGTCAATATCCCATTTAACAGAGGTGGTTTTGTAAACAAAGCTTATGTGAGTAACCTTGCCCGAGACCTTAAGATTTCCCCTAGCTACCCAACCTAATGCCTAGGCTTAAGCTCAGCAGGCTAACACAGTCTTATGGCGTGCAGACGACCCGGGCTCAAACCCAGCCGGTCACACTTCCAGTACTTGCAATGTGATGGATGCATTTTCTCACACCTCAGTCATATTTAATTCAGTAAAGGTCTCCTAACTACCACTCTCTCTCTTCCTTCTCTCTCTATTACCCTTGCCATCTGTCTATCTTTCCCATCTTGTCAAGAACATTCATTGTTTGCATTTTGAGGCAACACATTTCGCACTTCTTAATAGACTTTAATTATTTGTCATCATCAGCGTCTAAACTGAACCAGTTGCCTTTCTAGCGGTTTCACACTCCTTTGATTGACAGCCGCGCCGGCGAGGGCGAAAAGGAAAAGAGTGCTTTGATTGATGTGCCGACACGTGCACACCACGGTCGGTATTCCCAGGCCGTTTGACCTAGAAGTCAGGAGAGAAGAAAAATACCCCCCCACACAACCACCACCTGCGCAGCTTGTCCATGTCAAGCAAGCTGTTAAGCACACCAACAAGAAATGCTTAACATTGTTTGCCCGCCACCCCATTTCCCTCCTTCACCACTCTATCCCTCCCACCTTAACCCCCCCCATGCCGCTGTCAGGAACCCTCACTTGCCTGTCAGTCTGCTAACATACCGCTAAGCTGCTGCCATCGAAATGAAGTTGTGAACAACTTCTCCTTCCTGGCAGCTTGCAAACGAGGCTGCTAAACACAGACAAATCTGAAAACAAACCACTTCAACAAGGCCCAACTGTTTCCTCATATCTCGCCAACACATCAAGATGGCCTCCTTTTTTTTTTGGAAGAGCCCGTCAGGCAGGAAATGACAATTGATGTTGAATATTAATAATGTGAGCCATATGTTCCGGACAAAACACACCCATGCATTATTAAACGTGATTCGATGTGTCATTCCGTTAATTAGCGCTTGTTAAGAAATAATAAAAGAACAGAGATGTAGAACATGATTAAAGAATGGGAAGTGTGTTGTTAAAATTGGAGGGGGATAAGAGGACTGATTTGTCAGTTACTGTATGTCTTTTAGTTTCCTTGTAAGTGTTGTCAGATACAGTAGCTAGCTATACTCCTGGTTGTCAAAACCCTTTTGTTCAGACAGGTTTGTATATTTTAATTGTTTGCAAGATACACTTGATATTGTGTGTTTAGATGTATAGTGAAATGTGATGGGCCTTACAATTTCAATCAGGATATTTTAAAATGCAGATAGAAATGATCCACAGATGATGCAATCCTATTGCACTCCACACTGCCCTTTCCCACCCGGACAAAAGGAACACTTATGTGAGAATGCTATTCATTGACTACAGCTCAGCGTTCAACACCATAGTGCCCTCAAAGCTCAGCACTAAGCTAAGGATCCTGGTACTAAACACCTCCCTCTGCAACTGGATCCTGGACTTCCTGACGGGCCGCCCCCCAGATGGTGAGGGTAGGTAGCAACACATCTGCCACGCTGACCCTCAACACTGGAGCTCCACAGGGGTGCGTGCTCAGTCCCCTCCTGTACTCTCTGTTCACCCACGACTGCATGGCTAGGTGTAACCGATGTGAAATTGCTAGTTAGTTAGCCGTGGTGCGCGCTAATAGCGTTTCAATCAGTGACGTCACTCGCTCTGAGACTTGAAGTAGGGTTTCCCCTTGCGTTGCAAGGGCCGCGGCTTTTGTGGCGCGATGGGTAACGATGCTTCGTGGGTGTCAGTTGTTGATGTGTGCAAGGGTCCCTGGTTCGAGGCCGGGTTGGGGCGAAGAGAGGGACGGAACCTACACTGTTACATTGATGCTGTTGACCCGGATCATTGGTTGCTGTGGAAAAGGTGGATGCCAAAGGGGGGGGGTGAGTGTAACCGATGTGAAATGGCTAGTTAGTTAGCGGTGGTGCGCGCTAATAGCGTTTCAATCAGTGACGTCACTCGCTCTGAGACTTGAAGTAGGGTTTCCCCTTGCGTTGCAAGGGCCGCGGCTTTTGTGGCGCGATGGTAACGATGCTTCGTGGGTGTCAGTTGTTGATGTGTGCAAGGGTCCCTGGTTCGAGCAAGGGTTGGGGCGAAGAGAGGGACGGAACCTACACTGTTACACAGGCACAACTCCAACAACATCATTAAGTTTGCAGACGACACAACAGTGGTAGGCCTGATCACCAACAACGACGAGACAGCCTATAGGGAGGAGGTCAGAGACCTGGCCGGGTGGTGCCAGAATAACAACCTATCCCTCAACTAAGGAGATGATTGTGGACTACAGGAAAAGGAGGACCGAGCACGCCCCCCTGTAGCTGTAGTGGAGCAGGTTGAGAGCTTCAAGTTCCTTGGTGTCCACATCAACAACAAACTAGAATGGTCCAAACACACCAAGACAGTCGTGAAGAGGGCACAACAAAGCCTATTCCCCTCAGGAAACTAAAAAGATTTGGCATGGGTCCTGAGATCCTCAAAAGGTTCTACAGCTGCAACATCGAGAGCATCCTGACTGGTTGCATCACTGCCTGGTACGGCAATTGCTCGGCCTCTGACTGCAAGGCACAGAGGGTAGTGCGTATGGCCCAGTACATCACTGGGGCTAAGCTGCTTGCCATCCAGGACCTCTACACCAGGCTTTGTCAGCGGAAAGCCACCCCAGTCATAGACTGTTCTCTCTACTACCGCATGGCAAGCGGTACCGGAGTGCCAAGTCTAGGACAAAAATGCTTCTCAACAGTTTTTACCCCCAAGCCATAAGACTCCTGAACAGGTAATCAAATGGCTACCCGGACTATTTGCATTGTGTGCCCCCCAACCCCTTTTTTTTACGCTGCTGCTACTCTCTGTTTATCAAATATGCATAGTCACTTTAACTATACATTCATGTACATACTACCTCAATTGGGCCGACCAACAAGTGCTCCCGCACATTGGCTAACCGGGCTATCTGCATTCTGACAAGTGATTTGGTGTCTAGAGAGAAGAGAGAAGAGGAGAGGGCCAAGAACCGAGCCCTGGGGGACACCAGTAGTGAAAGTACGTGGTGCAGACACAGATCCTCTCCACGTCATCTGGTAGGAGCAGCCTGCCAGGTAGGATGCAATCCAAGAGAGTGCGGAGCCTGGGACGCCCAGTCCTGAGAGGGTGGAGAGGAGGATCTGATGGTTCACAGTGTCGAAGGCAGCGGATAGATCTAGGAGGATGAGAACAGAGGAGAGAGAGTCAGCTTTGGCAGTGCAGAGAGCCTCCGTGACAGAGAAGAGCAGTCTTGGTTGAGTGACCCGTCTTGAGGCCTGACTGGTTAGGGTCAAGAAGGTCGTTCTGAGAGAGATCATGAGAAACTTGATCAGAGACAACAAGTCGAGTGTTGGTTTCTTGAGGAGGGGAGTGACCAGTGGTCAGGGATGAGTTGATGAGGATAGTGAGGAATGGGAGAGGGTCTCCAGAGATGGTTTGGAGAAGGGGATGGGGTTGAGCGGGCAGGTTGTTGGACGGCCAAGCATCACTAGTCGCAGGATTTCGTCTGGAGAGAGAGAGGAGAGAAAGAGGTCAAGGAATAGGTCAAGGAATAGGTCAAGGAATAGGGTAGTTCGGTGTGAGTGGGACCAGTGGAATCAATAGGTCGAGTGAATGAGGAGCAGATGTTTTTAACCTTCTTTTCTTTACACCTTTTTTTTACACCTTTTTTCTCCCCAATTTCGTGGTATCCAATTGGGAGTAGTTACAACCCAACCAAGCCACACTGCTTCTTGACACAATGCCCATCCAACCCGGAAGCCAGCCGCACCAATGTTTCAGAGGAAACACCGTACACCTGGTGACCTGGTCAGTGTGCACTGCGCCCGGCCTGCCAGGAGTCGCTAGTGCACGATGAGACAAGGATTTCCCTGCCAGCCAAACCCTCCCTAGCCCGGACGACACTGGGCCAATTGTGCGCTGCCCCATGGGCCTCCCTGTCGCGGCCAGCTGCAACAGAGCCTGGACTAGAACCCAGAATCTCTGGTGGCACAGCTAGCACTGCGATGCAGTGCCTTAGACCACTGCGCCACCCAGGAGGCCCCGTTGACCTTCTTTTCAAAGTGGCAGACAAAGTCGTGCTGAGTGAATGAGGAGTGGATGTTGTCAACTTTCTTTTCAAAGTGTTTGACAAAGTCGTAAGCAGAGAGGAGGGAGGGAATTATGGCGATAGGAGAAGGTGGAAAATAGTTTCCTCAGGGTTAGAGGCAGAAGCTTGAAATTTGGAGTGATAGAAAGTGGCTTTAGCAGCAGATACATAGGAAGAGAAGGTAGAGTTTTTCTGGAAATGTAGTTTTACTACATTTTCGCTCAGCTGCCCGCAGTCCTGTTTTGTAACCTCGCAATGAGTCACTCAGCCACGGGGGAGCAGGAGGGGAGGGCAGAGCCAGCCGGGAGGAAAGGGGACAGTGCGAGTCATAGGATGGGTAAAGGGAGGAGAGTAGGGCCGAAGAGGAAGAATCAGGAGACAGGAGGGAGAAGGAATTAACATAAGGGAGAGATGATAGGATAGAAGAGGAGAGAGTAGTGGGAGAGAGAGAGAGCAAATATTGCAATGGCACATGAACATCTGAGTAGGTTGCTGAGTGGCTAGCTAGGGTTGGAGGAAAGGGTTGCGGTGAGATTAGTAGGAGAACAGCCTCTAGTAAAGATGAGGTCAAGTGTATTGCCTGCCTTTTGTTGGAGCGGATTGGGAAAGGGAGAGGTCAAAAGAGTGTAGGACTGGAAAGAGAGAGTTAGAAAGAAATTAGGCAGACGTCGGGAGTTTGAAGTTGCCAAGTATGAAGAGCGGTGAGCCATCGTCAGGAAATGAGCTTATCAAGATGTCAAGCTCATTGAGGAACTCTCCAAGAGCACCTGGTGGGCGATAGATGACAGTGACAGCATGGAATTCAAATGAGGAGATGGACAGATGAGAGAGGGAGAAAAGAGAACCTCTCCATTTAGGAGAAATTAGTAGCCCTGTGCCACCACCGCGATGACTAGATGCTCTCGGACTATGAGAGAAAACATATTCAGATGAAGAGAGAGCAGCTGGAGTAGCAATGTTCTCTGGGGTGATCCATGTCTCCGTCAGGGCCAAAATGTCAAGGGACTGAAGAGAAGCAAAGGCTGAGATGAACTCTGCGTTCAATACTTTGAAGAAGAACCTTTGGCAGCCTCTAAGAACTTTCCACACCTGGGTTGTGCAACATTTGCCCAGTATTCTTTTCAAAATTCTTCAGGCTCTGTCAAATTGGTTGTTGATAATTGCTAGACAACCATTTTCAGGTCTTGCCATGGCTTTTCAAGTAGAAAACTGTAACTAGGCCAATCAGGAACATTGACTGTCTTCTTGGAATGCAACTGAACTGTAGATTTGGCCTTGTGTTTTAGGTTATTCTCCTGCTGAAAGGTGAATTAATCTACAATTGTTCTATGGAAATCAGACTGAACCAGGTTTTTCTCTAGGATTTTGCCAGTTCTTAACAATTACAAGCATACCCATAACATGATGCAGCCACCACTTCAAAATATGGAGAGTGGTACTCAGTAATGTGCTGTATTGGATTGCCCCAAACATACCACTTTGTATTCAGGACAAAAAGTGAATTGCTTTGCCACATTTTTTGCAGTATTACTTTAGTGCCTTGTCGCAAACAGGATGCATGTTTTGGATTTGTTTTAGTCTGTACAGGCTTCCTTCTTTTCACTCTGTCAATTAGGTTAGTATTATGGAGTAACTACAATGTTGTTGATCCATCCTCAATTTCTCCTATAACAGCCATTCAACTCTGTAACTGTTTTAAGGTCACCATTGGCCTCATGGTAAAATCCCTAAGATGTTTCCTTCCTGAGTTAGGAAGGATGCCTGTATATTTGTGGTGACTGGGTGTATTGATACACCATCCAAAGTGTAATTGTGACAGCTTTACAAGGATTATCCACACATGTTTTAATGTTCATTGCCTTTACTTGCTAATTACAGCCACTTGGGGTGCGTGTCCACTATGACAAGGAACATGTGACCCATGTGCGGTCAGGCCAGTCCCACGGATTTAGTGGCGGGGGCGGGGCCAAATTCTGGTTGATCTGGCACTCAGAACAGGATTTTCTAAGTCTTGATCCATGTTAAGCCACCAGTTATATGATCTGGCTAAACTTTTAATCTGGATGGCACCCGGGTTAGCCTCATGAACCTTGTCCATGACTTGTGAACAGCCAGAGAGCGGGACAACCACTCTGGACCACCAGAGTATGCAGCCATCTTGCACACTCAGCTCAGGTTTGCGCTTTGCACACGGTCTCAGTCCATCATCATCTATGACAGGAGGCCAACACTGCATAAGGAATATTTTTACTTGGCGCAGGATAGGTTCCCGGTCTGTCCACTGTTTAATCTGTTTGGCATTCACAGGTGAGTTTGACAATCTTTCCATTAGGAAAATTGTCTTGGGAGGCACCCCAATTGTGGCGGGCATCTCTGGTAGCGGGAGACGGCTGAACGCATCTGCGTTTGCATTGTCCTTCCCTGCTCTGTACACGATGGTGTATTGGTAAGCTGAGAGTGTGAGAGCCCAGCTCTGTATCCTTGCTGAAGCCATGGGAGGAATACATCTTGATTCACTGATAAGGCTCATGAGGGGCTTGTGGTCAGTGCATATGTTGAAATTACAACCGTAGAGGTACTGATGAAAAAGTTTTACAGCAAAGACTATGGCTAGACCTTCCTTGTCTAACCGTGAATATCGCTTCTCAGCCCTTGTCAGTGTGTGCGATGCAAATTCAATGGGTTTTTCAGACCCATCTGATGCGAGAGTACTGCCCTGACGCCATCAGGGTGAAGCGTCACATGACAGGATGATGCCTTTGTCAAAGTGAACCAGCACTTGTGTTGATTGCAGTAGTGCTTTTACTTCCTACAGGATGATCCCTTTGTCAAAGTGAATCAGCACTTGTGCTGATTGTAGTAGTGCTTTTGCTTCCCTGAAAGCTTTCACTTGTGCTGGTCCCCACTTCCAATTACAGTCTTTGTGGAGCAGCTGGTACAGTTGAGCCAAAACTGTTGACTGCTCAGGGAGGAACTTACCATAATAGTTTACCATGCCCAGGAATGACCTGAGCTCGGACGCATTTTTCGGGTTTATAACATCTTTAATTGCTCTGACTTTGTCCTCCACAGGACACAGACCCTGTGCTGTGATTTTGTGCTTGGAAGGTGCACTTGCTGCGCTTCAGGCGCAGCTCTGCATCCGAGAGTCTCTTTAACACCTGCTCCAGATTTCGGAGGTGCTCCTCCTCCGTCTCCCCTGTAACCAGGATGTCATCCAGCTACATTGCTACATGAGGGATCCCCTGCAACAGATTTTCCATTGTCCTGGGCGCTACTCTGAAAACCCAGCAGTTGTATATGAACAAACCTTTGTGAGTATTGACTGTGACATACTCTTTTGAATCCTCATCCTGGAGGAACTGTTGGTAGGCATGGCTCATATCATGGAGGCCTTGCTAATGGTGAGTTTGTAGTCTTGGCATACAGTGCATTTGGAAAGTATTCAGACCCCAAAACATTTCTGCAGTATTGAAGGTCCCCAACAACACAGCAGCCTCCATCATTCTTCAATGGAAGAAGTTTGGAACCACCAAGACTCTTCTTAGAGCTGGCCTCCCGGCAAAACTGAGCAATAGGGAGAGAAGAGCCTTGGTCAAGGAGGTGACATAGAACCCAATGGTCACTCTGACAGAGCTCCAGAGTTCCTCTGTAGAGATGGGAGAACCTTCCAGAAGAACAACCATCTCTGCAGATGGTCGAGTGGCCAGACGGAAGCCACTCCTCAGTAAAAAGCAAATGACAGCCCCAAAGGACTCTCAACCCATGGGAAACAAGATTCTCTGGTCTGATGAAACCAAGATTGAATTATTTGGCCTGAATGCCAAGTGTCACGTCTGGAGGAAATCTGGCACCATCACTACGGTGAATCGTGGTGGTGGCAGCATCATGCTGTGCAGATGTTTTTCAGCGGCAGGGACTAAGAGACTAGTCAGGATTGTGGGAGAGAAGAATGGATCAAAAAACAGAGAGATCCTTGATGAAAACCTGCTCCAGAGCGCTCAGGACCTCAGACTGGGGCGAAGGTTCACCTTCCAACAGATCAACGACCCTAAGCACACAGCCAAGACAATGCAGGAGTGGCTTCGGGACAAGTCTCTGAATGTCCTTGAGTGGCCATCCAGAGCCCGGACTTGAACCCGATCAAACATCTCTGGAGAGACCTGAAAATAGCTGTGCAGCGATGCTCCCCATCCAACCTGACAGAGTTTGAGAGGATCTGCAGAGAAGAATGGGAGAAACTCCCTAAATACAGGTGTGCCAAGCTTGAAACGTCATACACAAGAAGACTCGAGGCTGTAAACGCTTTTTTTTCTCTAAAAAACTGTTTTTGAGGGAAAAACATGATTTAA
Source organism: Salmo trutta (assembly GCF_901001165.1). Taxonomy (NCBI): domain Eukaryota; kingdom Metazoa; phylum Chordata; class Actinopteri; order Salmoniformes; family Salmonidae; genus Salmo; species Salmo trutta. Next base: position 14,374,939 of record NC_042990.1, on the reverse strand, counting down.
TCCATTTGAGAATAGGGCTGTAATGTAACAATGTGGAAAAAGTAAAGGGTTCTGAATACTTTACAATGCACTCTATGTGCCTGTGTGTGTCTAATGTGTCTGTAGGGTCTCTGTCTTTGATGGACAATCTCAGGACCATCAAATAGCTACTTACTAAAAGACTGAGATAAGCTGGGCTTGGAATGAGCTCCATCCATCGTCAAGGTCCCCCTCATGGGACATACCTGGGTTGTGTTCATTCGGCAACAAACATAAGAAACTACCTGCACATGTTCTTTTTCCAGTGCAAATAGTTTTCTGTTGCAGACATAATGAACAGGACTGCCATCGTTCTCTGTGTCTTTTGGAACATTACTTCTACATAGCTACATGTTACATAAAATGAAGATTTACCGACTTCAAAACAATCCATCTGAAGTTTATTCCAATCTCTACCAGAGAATTTTTTTATTTGTTTTATTTAAATGACATGTCCTTTGGAACATTAATTCTATTTAAACAGAGAGGAACATGGTGTCAGCGTTCTCTGACAGGGGCCGTGAGAGGGAGTTTATCTCATCATTAATTAAGTATCATATTTCCCTACATGCTGCAAGTGCCTAATTAGAGAAGGGGGGGGGGGGCATTGGGGAGGCCTTATTAACTGGAACAAATTCGGCGAGCTGTTAAAGGGAAAATGGAAATAGAGAAGAGGAAGCGTGACGCTAGCTGCCTCTGTTTCAGTCGACTCTCTCTCGCTCTCTCTCTCTCTGACAAGGCCCGGCTCTCGTGATTGATAACTGCACCAGTCGGGAGAGAGTCAAACTGGGCGAGATGAAGGAGTGACTGGGGAAAAGAAGAGGGAGGGATGGATAAAGAGGGAGGGAGAGAAAAAAGATAGAGAGTATGGTTGGAGTGGGGGGGGGAGTGATTGGAGACATACGCTAGCTCTCAGGCGAAAGAGAGATGGAGAGAAGAAAGCAAGAAAGAGAGAGGGAGGGAGAGGAAGGAGATAGATGGCAGTGCCGGGCCATGTCAGAGAGGCTCTCTTTATCATAAATTCCACCCCCTTTGTATTCACCTGGTATTTTTAGAACACTGGACATGTTTGTTAAGAGAAGGGAAAGCGAGAGAATGATATTGGGGGTTGGAATGTGTATGTGTGTATCACAGGAGGTTGGTGGTACCTTAATTGGGGAGGACGGGCCCGTGATCAATGTTCCCTCTAATCTGCACTTCACTCAACTTTCTACAGTTTTCCCCTTTAGTTAACACAAAAAAATAAGGAAACATTGTTTGTGGTAATGGCTGGAGGTGAATGGTATCAAATACATGGTATCAAATGCCATTCCGTTTACTCCGTCTCAGCCATTATTGTGATCCGTCCTCCCCTCAGCAGCCTCCTCTGGTGTGTACGTGTGTATATACGTTTGTGTGCGCGTTATTAGGAGCGTATGTACATACGCTTGGCTGCAAAAGTTGGGGCCAAGCAGGAGATGGTGTCAGATTGGCGGGGTGACACTGTTTCACATTTCCATAATTCATAGTGACAGAACGGTTTTGGCTGGCCACGTTGAAACAACAGCTGTTTTACACGCGTGCAACACAAGGGTTGCCAAAATTCCCGGTGGCAGCCAGTGTGTGTCGAAGCTGACCTAGCACAAGTTTTGGCAAACGGAAAAAGGGGAACAATACAACGCGGGCCAGTGACAGACCTGCCATCAGGAATGATGGGAACTCAAGCAGCGAGTCCCCTTTCTGTCTATACACATCTGGTTCATCATTGTATTTGCAGGGTCTGTCACCCTCCAGCCGGGAATTATGGGCCCTGTCAAGAAAAGTGGGGTGTTAACTCACCTTGCCGTTTAACTCTTCCCTTTTGTTCGAGTCGGTCTAATATGACCCATACAGTAAGTACTGCAGGTAAAATAAATACATCAATATCATAAATGTGATTTTCACCTCCCAAATTTTTACCTCCCAAAATGTATTTTCCAGTAGCTGAAAAAGTCCTCTTTCATATGCTTTTTTCCCCTGAGTTGTTGATAGACCCAACTGTTCAAAATGTAGAGCCAAATGTTTAATTACTCTACCAAAGTCGGAAATCAGTCAAATTAGGACATTTAATGAAATTTGTAGCAATTTTTTGGCCAAACTTCAGATCACTGTCCCTCAGCCTCTGAACATCACAGGGATATTATACTAATATCCTTGTGATCATCATGGATAGATCTTCACTGTCAAGGTCAAAGGTCAAGGTCAAGTAGACTTAAAATGTACAGATCAGTGTTGCTCAGCCTCTGAGCATCATAGGCACATCATATTTATCTATGTAATCAGCATGGTTGCAGCTTGTTTCTTGGACAAACCGTTCAAAAGTTATATAGACCAATGTCCAGGTCAAATTGTGGGGGTCAGATTGAGTGTCAAATTGACCCTGAACATCATGGACGTCACTATTCCGGTACCGGTTCTTATTTTATTTAATTAGGTGTTTTACAAGTTTGAGACCCATACTTATAAAAGTAGATGATGGGTCATGGTGGAAAAAGTACATTAAATAGTATTTTAGTGATTTCAAACTCTGTTCCGGGTCAACACAGAACATAACGGAAGGGTTAGCGCTACAGTGTGGAAGATGTCCCTTCTGTTCAATGGTCATTTAAATGAATGCCATATACCATACTGATACTCTACGAATTTAATTAATATATGTATGTCCCAATTTTACAGTGGTTACATTTCCCAACGACATAGCTTGTTCTGTTCTAAACCAAGAGACGAGGCTGCTGTTGGGCCGAGACACCAGACTCCAGACTGTGGTTTTAACGGCACAATGTGGAAAATTGTGCTTCGTTGATTGACAGCACAGGCCTTGTCATAATTGAACATAATTGGGGCAATTTTGAGAAGTTTTTCGAAAAGGGACCAAATAATAACACAAGACTTGACTAGGGCCTTGTTTTCTCAAATAATTGTGCTGAAAGGCCCCCGCACACCATTAGTTCCATTTTCACATTAAAATAATAAGCTTTTTGAACTAATACACTCCTCAAACGCCAAGCGTGTGGGTGGTGGAGAGATGGTGTAGACTGGTTCCAGCAAAATAAATACCGGCTAAAAGAGTTCAGACTTAGCAATTAAAAGGTAGAAGAACAATAACATGATATGGTGTGTGTTTCTTCATATGAAGTAACATTAATTCTTTCTCTCCTTCCTCATATCAGTCGTATAGACTTGAAGCAGTTAGTTGAGAAGTGGAGAAGTGACAATTGCAGCAATTGGGATGACTATTGTGCTTGCAGGTATGGATCAATTGTAATTAGGGCAATGACTGTACAAAACATTAGGGACACTTTCCTAATTGAGTTGCACCCCATGTTGCCCTCTGAACAGCTTCAATTCGTCGGGGCATGGACTCTACAAGGTGCCGAAAGTGTTCCACAGGGATGCTGGCCCAATGCTTCCCACTGTTGTGTCAAGTTGGCTGGTAGTGGATCCGAAATAGCTCATTCCCTCTCATTCCACAGATGCTCAACTGAGTTTAGATCTGGTGACTGGGCAGGCCACTGCAGTAAGCTGAATTCACTGTCATGTTCGTGGAGCCATTCCTGGACAATCCTAGCCTTGTGGCATGGGGTATTTTCCTGCTAATAAAATACATTTGCAGATGGATACACTGCTGCCATGAAGGGATGCACCTGATTGGGAATAATGTTCAGATATCATATGGCATGCAAACGCTGCTCTACTTTTATCAAGGGGCCCAGTGTGTGCCATGAAAACACACCCCACACCATCACACCATCACACCACCAGCCTGTAATGTTGACAAGCGGCATGATGGATGCATGTACTCATGTGGTTTTCTCCATATCCTAGTCCTCCCATCATTTCCGTTCCTTAGCCCAGTTCAACCGCAGTTTCTTATTTGTTGCTGAAAGAAGTGGACCTCTGATGTCCTTTAGGTGGTGGAACTTTGACACCCACGGGACGCGGTAGAGCACGAAAAACCCAACAGCGTTGCAGTTCTTGACACACTCAAACCGGTGTGCCTTGCACCTACGACAATACCCCATTCAAAGGCACTTACATTTTTTGTCTTGTCCATTCGCCCTCTGAATGCCACACATTGTCTCAAGGCTTTAAAATCCTTCTTTAACCTGTCTCCTCTCCTTCTACACTGATTGATTGAAGTGGATATAACAGGAGACATCAGTAAGGGATCATAGCTTTCACTTGGTCTGTCTATGTCATGGAAAGAGCAGGTGTTCCTAATGTTTTGTGTATATTTCCATTCCACTCCAGATCTCCCCACCTCTCTCTCTCTATACATCTATTGCCCAATGCCTCCACCTTTCCAAAACATACCCAGGAGTATCATTATCGTTCGGGTTTCTTTCCTCTAAATATTTTAGAGATAAGCATTTGTTGGAATGAGAGATTGCGCTAATATCACATCAAAAATGAAATGATAATTACAAATTGTTAGTTTAAAGCTATTGCCGCCCATAAAACTTTGATTACGTGAACATTAGCCGCATTACATTTTAATGGGTCTAACCCATGTGATTACTCCCTGGATTTTATGTACTACAGAAAGCATATCGTGAATAATGGAGAAAGGGAAGGAGAGAGTAAGCCTAACAGAGACCGCTACATCCCAAACGACACCTTTATTCCTATATAGTTTCACCAGAGCCTTATGTGGCTATCTTTTTGTCATTTCAGAATTTCAATTTGAATAAAACTATGTTCAATAGTGCATAGAAGACAACCTGTACAAGTATGCTTCCTGAGTCATGGGAAGTGAACTAAGATTAGAATACACCATAGTAGGGAGAACCCTCTGAAGGTTGGGTGGCTCTTGCGTCCTACATTACTTAGGGGAAAATTCCTTCTCCCTATTCAAGCTGTCAGGACCAATTTGGGACAACACTAAGCAAGTGCAGCACACACACACACACACACTCTGCATGTAGCCCGCCCTGGCGCGCTCATTGCCGCGGTGACAGCTGGATGAGAGCATCAATCCTGGCCGGGAAACAGCAGTCTTTGACACTGCACACCTGGGCGGCTGGGGGTCACTTGTGGCTATTACAATGTAGCTACCGGAGAGTCGGTGACCCTGAGCATGTTGCCAGCCATCAGTTACACCGAGGATTGACCTGCGCATAACAACGCCAGGCTGTGTGTGTGTGTGTGTGTGTGTGTGTGTGTGTGTGTGTGTGTGTGTGTGTGTGTGTGTGTGTGTGTGCCTACAGACACGTGTGAAATGTGTACGATTTGACATTTGTTTTTCCGTGTTTGTGTGTATGTGATGTGGTGTAGTTTATTGAAATTACACACATTACACACATTTACTCAAAATCTCCACATTAGAAAATAATGTTATACTTTAAATCTATATCAGTTCAAACCTTCACATTAACTTCATTCTCTCTTTCTCAACTGCAAGGTCCTTCGATAATATATCTGCAGCACCATCATATTTGTGTTAGCGGCCTAATCCGAAACTACATTTATCATTGTGCTAACTGGTTCGATTTATAGGCTAACTATGTTAAAATGGAGTGCGCTAGTACCTCAGGTACTGATAAATTCAATAAACCTTCCAGGCTTTTTCATAAAACCAGTTTGACAGTCTTGCGCCATATGCTTCCCTCTCTCTTTTTTCTCCCTTTCCCTTCCCTCTTTTATTGCCAAGTCTTTGGCTAATGCACCTAGTCGCCTCCCAGATTGCTGTTTATATTTTGATGGTATTTACGAGCCATAGCAGAGCTGCTAAAACTTGTGGATTAACATTTATTACCGTGACGAACGCTGCCAATCCATCTTTGCATGACCTAATTTGAGCGTTTTAGCAAGCCGTCAAGAATTAGTATATTTTTATTAAATAAACAAGAATGAGCTCTTTACCAGGCTTTGGAGATTAGCCACGGTGCAGTAGCTGGAGTTAGCAGTCATTTGGACATGCAAGTCTTTGATAAGGGCTGAACACAAATATTGTTTTGTTGTTAGCATAATGTGCATTTTGTTATCATTGCTTAACATTTGCTAGTTATTATTGAAGAACACTGGCATTATTTTGTGCATTTGTTTACTTGTAATTCTTGAGTTCGGCTTCTTAAGACAAGAGTTTGAGGGTACACCAACTATCTCCTCCCATAAGTAATGATGCTATTTGGCCGTTGACATAATGATAGAGATATTCTGCTCTATTCTTTCAAGGCCAAATTCAGATTTAGGAAAATGACGCCATTCCTACGTACGCCTTTCCTACGCACCGCTCAGTAGTTGGTAATCAGACTTACTTTATGCAGGTGCGTAAAGGGCTTTGAAGGCGTGGTTCCCTTGCGCATGCTGAATACATTTAATTCAACCGCTGCAAACCCTCCCACTTGCTGGCTAAAAGATTTTCTCTGGGAGTTTTCATTCAATAGGGTTTTCAGTACATTTATCTAAAGCCATCCCTTTAAATACGGTGTACCTTCAATTAGAATTGTTTTTGACAGACTCACTAGAATATGTGAAGAGAACGGTTCAGAATATTAGGAATCAATTAAAGAAAGCCATGTAAATACATTTTGAGAGCCTTTACACACAAAATATTGGTCAATAAAAAAATACAGTGGTTTGATTTATTCTGAAAGTTGCCATATTCAAATGTTCAATCCATGAAATATTGGAAGGTGAGAAAAGTTTACGATATGGGTTGAATAGTAGTCCTATAAATCTACCCTCATAATCCAGTTTTGTGAACAGTGCGCCAAGCTCCAGGTTTAAACTGTACAGTGCCTTCGGAAAGTATTCAGACACCTTGACTTTTTCTGCATTTTTTTACATTACAGCGTTATTCTAAAATGGATACAATTTTATTGATTAAAAAGTTGTCTCCCTCATCAATCTACACACAATACCCCATAATGACAAAGCAAAAACAGTTCTTTAGAAATGTTTGCTAATTTATAAAAAATGTAATAAATAAATATCAAATCAAATTTTATTTGTCACATGCATCGAATACAACAGGTGTACAGTGAAATGCTTCTTTACAAGCCCTTAACCAACAATGCATTTTTAAGAAAATACCTAAAAACAAAAAGGTAAGAGATAAGAATAACAAATAATGTATAATTAAAGAGCAGCAGTAAATAACAATAGCGGGACTATATACAGGGGGTACCGGTACAGAGTCAATGTGCCGGTGTTGAGGTAATTGAGGTAAAATGTACCGCCTGACTGACGTGCCCAAAGTAAACTGCCTGTAGCTCAGGCCCTGAAGCCAGGATATGCATATAATTGGTACCATTGGAAAGAAAACACTCTGACGTTTGTAGAAATGTTAAAATAATGTAGGAGACTATAACACAATAGATATGGTAGGAGAAAATCCAAAGAAAAACCATCTGGAATTTTTTTTTTTTTGAGAGCCCATGCTCTTCCAATGGAACGTATAGGTAAAATATTAAATCTAGCTCCCTGTATGCAATTCCTATGGCTTCCAATGGGTGTCAGTAGTCTTTGTTCAAGGTTTCAGGCTTGTTTCTTCCCAAACGAGGAAGAATAATGAGTTTTGATACAGGAACACAGACCTGGAAATTAGTGTATGCACGCACGATGAAGAGGACACGCACCTGCTAATATAGTTTTCCTATTGAACACACTTCTTTCCGTATGAAATATTATAGTTTATTTACATTTTACGGTATCTGAGGATTAAATAGAAATGTATTTTGACTTGTTTTAACAAAGTTTAGTGGTAGCTTTTTGGATTCCTTTCTCTGCATGTTGAATGAATGGATTACTCAAATCGATGGCACCAACTTAACTGACTTTTTGGGAAATAAAGAAGGATTTTATCTAACAAAACGACACTACATGTTGTAGCTGGGACCCTTGGAATGACAAATAAGAGGAAGATTTTCAAAAAGCAAGTGAATATTTAATCGCTATTTGTGAATTTATAAAACCTGTGCTGGTGGAAAAATATTTTGATGTGGGGCGCCATCTTCAAACAATCGCATGGCATGCATTTGCTGTAAAGTCTACTGCAAATCGGACATTGAGGTTAGATTAACAAGAAGTTAAGCTTTTAACCGATATAAGACACTTGTATGTAACGTAAATGTTTAATATCCATAATTTTTAAGATTATTTATTTGATTTGCGCGCCCTCCAGTTTCACCGGAAGTTATCCCGCAAGCGGGACGCCTAACCTAAAGAAGGGTGACTATACATAGACAATAACAGAGTAGCAGCAGCGTAGACCCTTTACTCAGTACTTTGTTAAAACACCTTCGACAGTGATTACAGCATCCAGTCTTCTTGGGTATGACGCAACAAGCTTGGCGCACCTTTATTTTGGAGTTTCTCCCATTCTTCTTTGCAGATCATCTCAAGCTCTGTCAGATTGGATGGGAAGCATTGCTACACAGCTATTTCCAGGTCTCTCCAGAGATGTTCGATCGGGTTCAAGTCCGGGCTCTGGCTGAGCCACTCAAGGACATTCAGAGACTTGTCCCGAAGCCACAGAATTGTCTTGGCTGTAATATGAGAATTTTGTCTTTTTCATGGAAGGGCTTGGCTCTGTTACGTGAGTAATAGGGTCCTTCCATGGAATGGCTCGGCTTTGCTACTCTGTATTAAAGTCTATATTGAATTCACAAGTTCTTGTAAGAGTATTATGTTCTTAAGACAATTTTCCACGACACTTTCCCCAGATCTGTGCCTCGACACAATCCTCTCTCAAATCAAATCAAAGTTTATATGTCACGTGCGCTGAATACAGCAGGTGTAGACTTTACAGTGAAATGCTTACTTACTAAAAGAGGGGTTGGTGGGTGGTGGGTGGTGGGACACAATGCAGATAGCCCGGTTAGCCAATGTGCGGGAGCACTGGTTGGTCGGCCCAATTGAGGTAGTATGTACATAAATGTATAATTAAAGTGACTATGCATATATGATAAACAGAGAGTAGCAGCGTAAAAAGAGGGGTTGGGGGCACACAATGCAAGTAGTCTGGGTAGCCATTTGATTACCTGTTCAGGAGTCTTATGACTTGGGGGTAAAAACTGTTGAGAAGCCTTTTTGTCCTAGACTTGGCACTCCGGTACCGCTTGCCATGTGGGAGTAGAGAGAACAGTCTATGACTGGGGTGGCTGGGGTCTTTGACAATTTCTAGGGCCTTCCTCTGTCACCGCCTGGTGTAGAGGTCCTGGATGGCAGGCAGCTTAGCCCCAGTGATTTACTGGGCTGTACGCACTACCCTCTGTAGTGCCTTGCGGTCAGAGGTCGAGCAATTGCCATACCAGGCAGTGATGCAACCAGTCAGGATGCTCTCGATGTTGCAGTTGTAGATCCTTTTGAGGATCTCAGGACCCATGCCAAATCTTTTCAGCTCCCTGAGGGGGAATAGGCTTTGTTGTGCCCTCTTCACGACTGTCTTGGTGTGTTTGGACCAATCTAGTTTGTTGTTGATGTGGACACCAAGGAACTTGAGGCTCTCAACCTGCTCCAGCCGTCTTGGAGCTCTATGGACAATTCCTTCGACCTCATGGCTTGATTTTTGCTCTGAGATGCACTGTCAACTGTGGGACCTTATAGATACAGGTGTGTACCTTTCCAAATCATGTCCAATCAATTGAATTTACCACCGATGGACTCCAATCAAGTTGTAGAAACATTTCAAGGATGATCAATGGAAACAGGATGCCCCTGAGCTTAATTTCGAGTCTCATAGCAAAGGGTCTGAATACTTATGTAAATAAGGTTTAAAAAAATATATATATACATTTATTATACATGCTAAGGATATATGTATTTTTTACATCCATTTTCAAATAAGGCTGTAACGTTACACAACGTGGAACAAGTCAAGGGTTCTGAATACTTTCCGAAGGCCCTCTGTGGGTATAACTGACGGTGGTTACGGATAGTGGCAAATATTTAACTCTATAAATTGTTTAAAAAAAAATACAGTTTAATCTGTGCATGTAATTAAAACATTCTACAATAAATCAACTCAGTAGGTTCGGCGCTACTGTCAGTACACACAGGTTTCCATAGGCTACATTCTTGGCCTGGGTTTCCAAATTGCAGCCCTGCAAATTATGAAGCCATATGCCTATAACTACATTTCTGAATAATGACACAGCTATTTATATATCACTGTGGAAAAGAGGCCGAAATACCTGTCATGTTGACATGCTTTTCAGTTTTCTGAAGATTGAGATGGAGAGGAGGATTATTTAAGATACTGTTTGAAGAGGTATGGTTTCAGATGTTTATGGAAGATGGGCAGGGACTCTGCTGTTCTAACTTCAGGGGAAGCTGGTTCCATCATTCGGGTGCCAGGACAGAGAAGAGTTTGGACTAGGCTGATTACAAGAGAGAACCAATGCTTTCCTCTTTTGTGAAAAGAATGTGCCTCATTTCACTGAACGTGCAGTGAGGTCCCAAGATACTGTAACAAGAGCATTGTTTGTTTAACTTCCCTCATTGGCAGCCGCACCTTCTCAACATGGTCACAAAAGTAAAGAAAATGGCTGTCCAATAGCAATTGTGCCTTCACATTTCCTCACGATGCTCGAAAACCAACGACGCGTTCCAAAATCACCTGAAAAATAAATCCAAGGACAACGGGCTTCACGAAAAAAGGTGTGGCTGGACACTTTAGAGAAACAATCCCACTAACAGCCAAGATTAATGGAACTCAGATGGCTTTTAATTAGTGCAGCTGCGCTCGTTAATTATCCCCATCCCCCCCAACACAAATATTGTTGTATTTAGGGGAACTCTTGATTTATTTCATTTGGTTGGCCATCAGATTTAGATTAATGAGCCCTCGTCGTAATCCTTGCGGGAACATAAAAGCCTAAAGAGTGGAGGCAGGAAGGGAGGCTTGCCCTTAGGGCTGAGTTGTATTATTTTAACAAACAATCATATTGAACAATTATAACAAGTTTAGAATAAAATAAATTGAAATGGTCTCTCTCGCTTGGGGTTTAGTAGACGTATGCTTTAAGATCCTGTTTGATCACAGGTTGTCAGCGAATGAGTGAATCATTGGCAGCGATTTGGTGGCTAATAAGGCAGATTTTTTTTGGGGGGGGTCTTACTTTCAGTGGTGATTTTAGCATGTAAATCTTGGTGGGGCAAACTCAAAATAAATATGTTTAGGTGCAAGCCAGCACTATAACGGCGACAAGCGGTGCCCACAAACTGTTAGGGCCTCCATAAAGCTGTCCCAACAGCAGAGCTTTCTTTCCAGCACAATGGAGTGAATCCTTACCATCGCTACACCTGGCTATCAGCGGAGCCTTGTCTGGCAGCGAAACAATTCATTCAGGCTTGTTTACTGTCTTTTAAAAAAAACATAGCTGATATGCCTGACCGTATCTCCCTGGTATATTACATAATTTATGCAGCAGCATATAATACATTTTTGGACTCACCTTGTTGTGCACAACAAGGTGAGTCCAAAAATGTATTATATGCTGCTGCATAAATTATGTAATATACTTCTTTGGCAAATTTTGTCATCAAAGAAAGATTTACAATTCCGAGTTGGATGACAGTTCAAAACAATACTCAGTCTGAGCGTGTTTATTCCCGACTTCCCAGTTGCAATGCTTGCGGTTAGCCACTGTCAATGTTTCCTTCCAAACAACTCAATGTTGAATTTGCGATTTCCAACTTGTTGTGTAATGTTTATGTCCAATGGCCAATGAGCACCGATACGTTTTATCTATAATTTATCTTCATTATTTATCTTAATATGACAAGAATTAAAAAGGATTTACCAATAGATTGTCTACTTGATTTATGATGATGACAGATAGCTAAGATTTTGAAGGTAAGATGTTGACATGACAGTTCGATCAAAGCTACCGTTCAAAAGTTTGGGGTCACTTTGAAATGTCCTTGTTTTTGAAAGAAAAACACGTTTTTTCCCTTTAAAATAGCACCAAATTGATCAGAAATACAGTGTAGACATTGTTAATGTTGTAAATGACTATTGTAGCTGGAAACAGCTGATTTTTAATGGAATATCTACATAGGCGTACAGAGGCCGTTATTAGCAACCATCACTCCTGTGTTCCAATGGCACGTTGTGTTAGCTAATCTAAGTTTATCATTTTAAAAGGCTAATTGATCATTAGAAAAACCTTTTGCAATTATGTTAGCACATCTAAAAACTGTTGAGCTGATTAAAGAAGCAACAAAACTGGCCTTCTTTAGACTAGTTGAGTATCTGGAGCATCAGCATTTGTGGGTTCGATTACAGCATTTGTGGGTTCGATTAGACTCGTCAGTCTATTCTTGTTCTGAGAAATGAAAGCTATTCCATGTGAGAAATTGCCAAGAAACGGAAGATCTGGTTTGGATTTATACCTGACCAATATTTCTGCCATTTTCACCCCATTCTGGAACTTTGAGGGTTTATGACATAGCCCCTTTAATATGTTCTCTATGGAAGAAGCTGTCACCACAACTGACTCTGTCCTCCTTTTGTCATGGTTTCTGTTATGTTAATCGTCATTCACTTTTGCATCTTTACTTTGCTTGGTTCCTCAATAACACTTTTGTTGTTTTGCATAGATATTTTTATTATTTGCCTTATTATTTGCCTTATTCACAGGCAGTCTGGCTTGAGTGAGTTGTGCACATGTTAAAGTTGGTTGGCTATATATAATTCATTTAAAAGTAAAACAAAAAATGTATGTACCAATTCCAGATTGCCCTTACCTTAACCTTTAAACCATCACTTAAAGCTTAACATAGCCGAAGCAGGATTTTACCATAAGGAAATGAACGTTCTGCTTCATTGCTCATAGTAGAGAAAAAGAAGAGAAATGAAACTCCCATGGAGGTGGTCTTTGGAATATGGAAGTGAAACTTTGACCAATGTAAGGGAGAGGTTCTGTATTCCATGACCACAGTGCTCTGCTCGAGGAAGAAGCTATCACCACTACTGACCCCTCTGGTTGTTGTGAGTTGAAATGATCATGGTTGTATATAGTTAGCTTCATTTTCATCTTTAGCTTGTCAGTCTACTGTGCAGTGATGCTACTCTCTAGAGTACCTGTTCATTACAAGATGTCATATTTAAAGCCAACATTTACAATTGTGCCAGTCTTTAGAGTGTTTTTCACATCTTGTCCCGTTTGACTCTGTAATTGTAAACAAAAAGTGAATACAGTGAGCTCCAAAAGTATTGGACGCATGTTTTTATTTTGTTTTTTTGTAATTTTTTGGTCTCTGTACTCTAGCCCTTTGGATTTGAAACGATACAATGGCTATGAGGTTAAAGTGCAGACTGTCAGCTTTAATTTGAGGGCATTTTCATCCATATCGGGTGAACCGTTTAGAAATTACAGCACCTGTTGGGACCAAATGTATTGGGACAGATTCTCTTATACAGCGCCGCGAAAAAGTATTTTCTCCCTTTCTGGTTTCTCTATTTTTGCATATTTTTGATATTGAATGTTATCAGATCTTCAACCAAAACCTAATATTAGATAAAGGGAACCTGAGTTTACAAATAACACAACAAAAATATATACTTATTTTATTTATTTAATGAACAAAGTTATGCAACACCCAATTCCCCTGTGTGAAAAAGTAATTGCCCCCTTACACTCAATAACTGGTTGTGCCACCTTTAGCTTCAATGACTGCTACCAAGTGCTTTCTGTAGTTTTTGATCAGTCTCTCACATCGCTGTGGAGGAATTTCTGGCTTACTCTTGCATGCAGAACTGCTTTAACTCAATGACATTTGTGGGTTTTCAAGTAAGAACACACCATCTCAATTGGGATTAGGTCTGGACTTTGACTAGGCCATTCTAAAACTTAAAACGTGTTGCTTTTTAACAATTTTCATGTACTGTAGACTTGATTGTGTGTTTTGGATCATTGTCTTGCTGCATGACCCAGCTGCGCTTCAGCTACAGCTCAAAGACGGATGGCCTGACATTCTCTTGTAGAATGCTTGACCGTTGGTATGAGGTTCTTACTGTGGAACAGCAGTGTTTGGTTTTCACCAGACATAATGGGACCCATCTCGTCCAAAAAGTTGACTCACGTTTTCCAAAAAGCAACTGGAAGCACCGGGATGATCATCAAGACTCTTGGACTAATGTTCTATGGACAGATGAGTCAAAAGTATAACTCTTATAATTTGTGCAAATAAATAAAACGAATTTGAATATATAGAGCAGCTTGAAGTGATACAGTCTACTGTGTGCTCAACCTCTGTCCTCTCTCCATCTGCCCCTGTTCTGTCACTTTCTCTGTGTCTTGTCTGTTGCTGTCTCAGGTTCTTGTGTGTTACCTTTCCCCTTTCTCTATCCTCTTGTTATGGCTTGTTCTGTTCTTCTGGTGTCTCTCTCCACCATATCCTATTCTTCTGTTGGGGTCTCTGTGTCTTGTCTGGTGTCTCTCTCCATCACCTATTCTTAATTTGCGGTCTTTGTGTCTTGTCTGGTGTGTCTATTTAGTTTTGCCATCTAAAACAGTCAAGGGAATGCTGGGGTAGCGTAACTTGTTTTGGGCCTGTATCTGAGTGACCTAAATCATCCTCTTCCCTACCAGTTGCCCCTGGCTGCTGCTGTTGTAAGGACTCTACTGGCCTGATGTTATCATCTTTCCTCCTTCTTAGCACATCTGTAAGGTAGAAAGGTAGATGTCATTAGCTAGTTTTAAAGGGCGACTGCACTTCCTGATTTGGCCTCGTTTTAGATTTGGTTCATTAAGAAATGCAAGCGGCCATGACGGAATTCAAATGTGAGTTTGTTTCGGGTTGTGGTTTGATGAGGGTGTCTCATTAACCGCTTTCAAAGTTTGTATATGAATTTGGTTTGAGGTTTTGAAGTCAATGCATTTTGGAGCGTTTGGAATGTTAACATATTGTCCCATGTACATTCTGTAATTTACCGATGGTCCTGATCTAGCCCCATAGGGATACCCAAAGTAGCCCAAATTTACCTCAGGCATTACGATCGGATCAAGTGCAGCTGCACTCCAAATTGATGATTACTTGTGTGCTGCCAACTATGGGCATGTGGGCAGGATTGAAACAAACCCAACCTTCATTTACAGTACCTATAGAAAGTCTACACCCTCCTTGGGTTTCTTCACATTTTATTGTGTTACAAAGTGTGATTCAAATGGATTTAATTGTCTTTTTTTTATGACCTACACAAAATACTCTAGTGTCAAAGTGGAAGAAACAAATCAACATTTTCTTAATGCTTAATGAAAAATCAAACACTAATATATTGTACCTTGATTAGATAAGTATTCACCCCACTGAGTCTATACATGTTATAAATACCTTTGGCAGCAATTTCTGCTTTGAGTCTTCATGGGTAAACCTCATGAGAGCTTTCCACACCTGTATTATGCAATATTTGCCCATAATAAAATGAAAAAAATAAGCTTTGTCAAGGTGTTGGGGATCATGGCTAGTCTTGCCATAGATTTTCAAGCAGATTTAAGTCAAAACTGGGTCCTGCTTTAAATTATGTGCATCTTATAAAGATTTCATAAAGTCTTCACAATGCCTTCATAAGTGCGACAAACATGTGTTCCAAATTATCTATAACTGTATGTCATGCTTTATAAAGGGTTCATAAATGTGGCATAACTGTCTGACATAATCACCAATGTCAAATGTGACATAACTCACTATGTCGAACACGATAAACATGTGCTTTATGAAGGGTGACATATTGTGCTGAAGGATGGCACACGCTCTAAAGTGAAGTCATGTTAATCACATTACATCTAATCGCGTTCCCAGACACTTCTGCCCAAATGAACGGAAGGCCTGGTGGACCAACACATCAAACTTGGCCTTTGTTAGCCAAGCGCGTTCCGGGAGTGCCGGGAGAATCTCCAGGCGCATTGCTCATTGGCTTAATCTACCAACCAATCATCTTCCATAACGCTTTCCCTCATGTATTTTGCACCTGTTGTATCGGTCCGACGTCTTGGCAATAAGGAGATTGAGTTTGTAACTCTTACTTTTCCCCTTAAGCATGACACATATCGACCACTGATTTTAAGGGTGTAGTCTTTTTTCTTCTCGGTGGAATCGGTAGCTACAGTGCCTTCAGAAAGTATTCACACCCCATTTACTTTTTATACATTTTGTTGTGTTAAAGCCTGAATTGAAATTCAATTTAGCTTTTTTGTCACTGGCCTACACGCAATACCCCATGATGTCAAAGTGGAATTTTGTTTTTAGAAATTGTTACAAATAAATAAAAAATGAAAAGCTGAAATGTCTTCAGTCAATAAGAATTCAACCCCTTTGTTATGGCAAGCCTAAATAAGTACACGAGTAAAAATGTGCTTAAAAAGGTTGATTGACTGGCCTTCAAATGAGTGGATTCAGCTTTTTCAGCCACACCCGTTAATGACAGGTGTATAAAATCGAGCAAACAGACAAACGTTGGCAATAGAATGGCCAGTACTGAAGAGCTCAGTGACATTTAATTTGGCACCGTCATAGGATGCCACATTTCCAACAAGTCAGTTTGTCAAATTTCTGCCCTGCTAGAGCTGCCCCGGTCAACTGTAAGTGCTGTTATTGTGAAGTGGAAACATCTAGGAGCAACAACGGCTCAGTCGCGAAGTGGTAGGATACACAAGCTCACAGAACTGGACCGCCGAGTGCTGAATGCGCATAATGTGTAAAAATCGTCTGTCCTCGGTTGCAACACTCACTACTGAGTTCTAAACTGCCTCTGGAAGCAACATCAGCTCAAGAACTGTTTGTCGGAAGGGGTTTCCATGGCATTGCAGCCACACACAAGCCTAAGATCACCATGCGCAATGCCAAGCGTTGGCTAGAGGGGTGTAAAGCTTTCTCTGGAGTGACGAATCACGCTTTAACATCTGGCAGTTCGACAGACGAATCTGGGTTTGGCGGATGCCAGGAGAACGCTACCTACCCGAATGCATAGTGCCAACTGTAAAGTTTGGTGGAGGAGGAATAACGTTCCGTGGCTGTTTTCATGGTTCGGGCTATGTCCCTTACTTCCAGTGAAGGGAAATCTTAACGCTACAGCATACAATGACCTTTTAGAGGATTATGTGCTTCCAACTTTGTGGCAAAAGTTTGGGGAAGACCCTTTCCTGTTTCAGCATCACAAGGCCACCGGTGCACAAAGTGAGGTCCATACAGTGGTTGAGATCGGTGTGGTTTGTTGAGATCGGTGTGGAAGAACTTGACTGGCCTGCACAGAGCCCTGACCTCCACCCCATTGAACACCTTTGGGATTAATTGGAACACCGACTGTTAGCCAGGCCTAGTCACCCAACATCAGTGCCCAAACTCACTAATTCTCTGAATGGAAGCAAGTCCCCGCAGCAATGTTCCAACATCTTGCGGAAAGCCTTCCCAGAAGAGTGGAGGCTGTTGTAGCACCAAAGAGGAGACAAATTCGCCCATGATTTTGGAATGAGATGTCTGACGAGCAGGTGTCCATATACTTTTGGTAATGTGTTGTATATAGCCAATTGATTACTTCTTTTTTCTATGTAATACTAGCCCCCTAGCAATTTTATGAAGCTGGCTTTAGCTAGCCAGCTCGATGGGTTCCCAATCTACCAACCTCATAACTAGCTACCAAGCCATTTCAGACTGTCAGTCAAGTTAGAGTAGCTGACTACCTATCTTAGCTGGCATGCCTGTGAATTCATGTGTATTAATTATGTGTATTAATATTTATGATGCCATGATATGTTCCTGTATTGAGGATGTGTTTTATGATCCCAAGTACTGTAATTTGAATGCAGTATCCTAGCAATGTTAGTGCAGTCTATTGAGATACGTGATTTACAACTGTCAGAATGACACCCTCATTAAATTAGATAACCTATGGGAAAAAATAAACATAATTTTTACATATAATTGGGCATAATGATTATGACGCTACATTGCAGAAAAAAACTATTTTCAGGTGTGTAAAACAAGCAAAAGTCTCCTACAAAATAAGCCGTACATTATATAAGGGAGAAATGTATATTTTTGATTTATAGAGTATGCATATTAGCTATCATTTTGCTATAATAACAGTCTGGTTTGGTTATTAATTATATGTCTAATGATGCTTTGATAAGAATCCATAGTTTCTTCTTGTCTCTTAATTTTCTTGTGTATTTTTATTTTATATGTGTAGAAAACATAGTGTTTTTATCTTTCTCACCTTATATTAATTTATTTGTGATTGATAAGGGTAAAAAAGACCCAATTTGTTAATCCTGTATGTAAAAAATGTGGGTAGCTTGAGGGTTAATTATACAGTGCACTCGGAAAGTATTCAGACCCCTTGACTTTTTTCAAATTTTGCCTTATTCTAAAATGGATATAATTCATTTTTTTCTAATCAGTCTACACGCAATACCCCATAATGACGAAGCAAAAACATGTTTTTTGACATATTTGCAAATACATTTTGCAAGGTATTCAGACTGTTTACGCAGTACTTTGTCAAAGCACCTTTGGCAGCGATTACAGCCTTGAGACTTCTTGGGTATGATGCTACAAGCTTGGCACCCCTGTATTTGGGGAGTTTGTCCCATTCTTCTCTGCAAATCCTCTCAAGCTCTGTCAGGTTGGATGGGGAGTGTCGCTGCACAGCTATTTTCAGGTCTCTCCAGAGATGTTCGGGCTCTCTCTGGGCCACTCGAGGACATTCAGAAACTTGTCCCGAAGCCACTTCTGCGTTGTCTTGGCTGTGTGCTTAAGGTTGTTGTCCTGTTGGAATGTAAACCTTCAACATAGTCTGAGGTCCTGTGCGCTCTGAAGCAGGTTTTAATCAAGGATCTCTCTGTACTTTGCTCCATTCATCTCTCCCTCAATCCTGACTAGTCTCCCAGTCCCTGCCATGAAAAACATGCCCACAGCATGATGCTGCCACCACCATGCTCCACCGTAGGGATGGTGCCATGTTTCCTCCAGACTTGATGCTTGGTATTCAGATAATCTTGTTTCTCATGGTCTGAGACTCCTTTAGGTGCCTTTTGGCAAACTCCAAGCAGTCTGTCATGTGCCTTTTACTGAAGAGCGGCTTCCGTCTGGCCACTCTACCATAAAGGCATGATTGGTTGAGTGCTGCAGAAATGGTTATCCTTCTGGAGGTTCTCCCATCTCCACAGAGGAACACTAGAGCTTAGTCAGAGTGACCGTCGGTTTCTTAGTCACCACCCTGATCAAAGCCTTTCTCCCCTGATTGCACACTTTGGCCTGGCGGACAGATCTAGGAAGAGTCTTGCTGGTTCCAAACTTCTTCCATTTAAGAATGATGGAGCCCATTGTGTTCTTGGGAACCTTCAATGCTGCAGAAATGTTATGGTACCCTTCCCCAGATCTGTAACTCGACACAATCCTGTCTCTGAGCTCTATGGACAATTCCCTCGACCTCATGGCTTGGTTTTTGCTCTGACATGCACTATCAACTGTGGGACCTTATATAGACAGGTGTGTTCCTTTCCAAGTCATGTCCAATCAATTGAATTTACAACAGGTGGACTCCAATCCAGTTGTAGAAACATCTCAAGGATGATCAATGGAAACAGGATGCACCTGAGCTCAATTTCGAGTCATAGCAAATGGTCTGAATACTTACGTAAATAAGGTTTTCTGTTTTTCATATTTAATGTATTTGGGGGGGTATTGTGTGTAGATTGATGAGGGAAAAAAACAATTTCATACATTTTTGAATAAGGCTGTAATATAACAAAATGTGGAACAAGTCAAGGGGTCTTAATACTTTCCGAATGTGCTTAACAAATCACATAATATGTTGCATGGACTCACTCTGTGTGCAATAATAGGGGTTATCATGATTTTTCAATGACTACACAATCTCTGTACCTCACACACAATTATCTGTAAGGTCCCTGATACAAATACTGCATAACTCATACAAATGGAAAAAAGTTTAGAGATTAGTAATTCTCTTTTTCCTTCTCCCTTGTCATTAGCAGCCTATTAAGACCTGGTCCAGCTTGTAGCATTAGGGATTCCACCCTGGTATAATTGATGTAAAGAACATGGAACCATAGAGTGGGGAACCTAGTCATCCTTGGCAGAGAAACATTTGTCACCATGCATTTCCAATATTTTCCAATGATGGTATAGCCTAGTATATTGGAGGAGAAATCACTTATTTCATAAACATAATCCTAAACATAAGCTATTGCATATGGCAATGCAGTTTTTATTGCGGCGCCGGGACACTTTCTTTGTTTTGTACAATATATTTATTGGCATTTCTTTTTTTACAATATAACAAATCATCAAAATATGGCACAGATAATGCCCTGTTATTCCTTCCACCTACACAAAACACCATGCTACATGGGGGCACATCGTGCAAATCCTTCCCTCCCCAACACAGGAACACCAACCCCCCCCCCCCTTTACCGGTATTAGCTTCGCTTATTATTAACAAAAAAAGAAACAGAATGACCTTCACATTCCATGCTAGAAAATAAATTATTCAACACAAAAACAAATAATAATAATACATTAATAAAGAAAGTAGTAATGAGGCAGCTAAGGTGACGTCTCTAGAAACTGCTGAAAGTCCCCCCAGACATCAGTAAATTCAAAGGGTTTATTACGTAAATTGTATGTTATTTCTTCAGATGGAATATAGGAAGATAGTTCTTTTAGCCACATCTGCTTGCTTGGCGAAGTGTCACTCTTCCCTATAATAGCTGTGCATTTATTGGCTGCAATGACTGCCAATTTAATGAATCTGGTTTTGCTACAAATATTAACTGGTAGAACAGAATCATC
Source organism: Salmo trutta (assembly GCF_901001165.1). NCBI lineage: Eukaryota > Metazoa > Chordata > Actinopteri > Salmoniformes > Salmonidae > Salmo > Salmo trutta. The sequence goes on along the minus strand of NC_042990.1, from coordinate 14,354,140 downwards.
TCCAAGAAGTAAAAAGGAAGGATCTAGTGGTACCGTCATATTAGTGACCTGTGATAAGATCTGAATAATGTCCTTCCAATAATTGCTTAGTTCAGGGCAGGACAAAAACATATGCATAAGGGTGCCCACTCCCGTTTTACACCTTGGGCAAAATGTTGAATATTTAGAACTGATCTTGTACAGTCTCTCTGGTGTAAAGTAGTCCCTATGTAAAATATTGAATTGCATCAACTTGTGCCTTGTGTTAAATGAAAGACGCTGAGCATCTAAAAAGAGCTTTCCCCATTTCTCATCCTCAACAATGAGACCAAGGTCATCATGCCACTTCATGCAAGCTTTCAGAGGTTCCTCATCAGGACACTTTCTTGAAAAGTGGACGGATATGTTGACATTATGCACGGTCACTCTCGCCTATTGTCGGGAGCTGCAGTAGGCCTATAGGCTGCTATGGATGACCTTTCCTAGCCTAGGCTATCACTTTATCTTCTGAGGACATACTTGTGTGACACATGCTGGTACCGGTACCCCCTGTATATAGTCTCATTATTGTTATTTTATTGTGTTACTTTTTATTACATGTTTTATTCTATTTCTTGAACTGCATCGTTGCTTAAGGCCTTGTAAGTAAAAATTTGACGGTAAGGTCTACACCTGTTTTAATCGGCACGTGACAAATAAAACGTGATTTGATTTGATATAGGCTAACCCTATCCCCAACAGTTTCTTTTTTTTTAACACTCACTTAAATCATGATTTACATTTTTTTAATTCAACCTTCATTATCCCTGAAAAAAACCTCACCTCTTAACGGTGCCAATAACTAATTCAAAAATACCAAATCTAAAGTTGTACACATCTATCAAACTATACAGCCAACCAAACAGTCTATGGCCGTTTTTTTCCAGAATAGTGCTTGTGGTTCTATATCAGCATCTACAGTGTCTATAAGTGTTGATCCCCCACAGTGTCTATAAGTGTTGATCCCCCTTGGATTTTTTCACATTTTGTTGAGTTACAAAGTGCATTGAAATGTATTTAATGGTGACTCAAAATAGCCTACTGTCCATTAAGCATGTGTCCCCAGATCCTCAAAAATGCACCATCGAGAGCATCCTGACCGGTTGCATCACCCCCCCACATTTGTTTTGTACACTGCTGCTACTCACTGTTTATTATCTATATCTATATTATCTATTATCTAGTCACTTCACCCCTACATATATGTACAAATAACCTCAACCCCCACACACTGACTTGGTACCAGTACCCCCTGTATATAGCCTCATTATTGTAATGTTATTGCATTACTTTTCATTATTTTTTTTAAATGATTTTTTGCTTTAGTTAATATTTCCTCAACTCTTCTTACATTTTTTACATTTTAGTCATTTAACAGATGCTCTTATCCAGAGCAACTTACAGTAGTGAATGCATACATTTCATGCATTTTTTTTGTACTGGCCCTCCGTGGGAATCAAACACACAACCCTGGCGTTGCAAACACCATGCTCTACCAACTGAGCCACAGGGAAGACTATAGACTTCTTGAACTACGCTGTTGGTTAAGGGCTCCTAAGTAAGCATGTCACGGTAAGGTCTACACTTGTTGTATTCGGTGCATGTGACAAATGAAGTTTGATTTGATAATACTAACCGAAAAGACAGAGTGAAAAGAAGACTTTAAAATGGCTGTCTAGCAATGATCAACAACCATATTGACAGATCTACAGGTCGTATGCCCAAATGGGTCCCAGAGACAATCCCTGACCATATTCACACTAAATAGCCCACTTACAGCCTATTTACAAATGATTCAGGGCCCATCTGGGACCCATGCTGTAGCCTCATGGGTTTGCCTGTGTGTGACCCAAATGGTTAACCCGGTTGGGTCCCAATCATTATTCCTGAAAAAATAACACCAGATTGCCCACTTACAGCCCATGAAAATATTATTCAGGGCTCATTTGGGACCCACACTATAACCCACATGGGTTTGTCCATGTCTGGCCCAAAAGGTTAACCAAACTGTGTACCAGCTAACATAACCATTTACAGCTCTTACACAGTTGAAACCCATGAAGTCCATATAAAACTCAGGTGGGGCCCACCTGGACATGTTGGCTCGGGAGGGATTCCACTTCCTCTCTAAACTTCTAAACCCCCCCTTTTCCTCTGTTCCCCACTGTTTCTCTCTCTTCTACTCTTTTTCCTCTCACCACCTCACTGTCTGTTTCTTTCTTCTCCCATCTCTCTCTCTCTCTGTTTTGATTGTTTCTTTCTTAATATCTTTTCTCCTCCCTCTATCACTTGGCCTCCACTCCCTTATTTCATTTTATTTGAAACATGCTTTTGCACATGAGGGGAGAAATGCAACGGCTAGTGCAGAAATTAAAATGTCACTATTTACTGCACTCGAGCTGTGGCGTGCAATTAGAAGGCTGGAGGGATATTTGCAGCTCCTCTGGCCTCTCACTTTCTTCCTCTCTACCTCAATCTCTTCGTTAATGCAATCGCTCTTTCTACAGCCCTATGTACATGGAAACTGTACATTGGCGTCAATTGCCGCCATGTCGGTCACCCCTTTTCTGTACCTTTCACTACTGGAAATACACACACACACGCTCACACTCATGATCTCATTTACACATGCCATGGTCCCAAGACAGCATCTCTCTCTCTATTTCTCTTTTTCTCTAACTCGTCAGAAGCCCTATCCTCCTGACAACCCAAACACTGTACAGTCGCTAGACGCTAAGCAACCACTAGAATCTTTAGACACTGTGGAAAACAGGAACTTATTCAATTGCAGGCCCATACTTGAAAATAGAGGATCGAGGAATGGGAGGGTGAAAAAATGCAATGTTTTAAATGCAATCATTGTAAGCCCTGAACAATGTAATTTATCAAATGAGCATTTTCAACTATTTAATGAGTTTCGTATATTAATAAAAAATGTAATCTCACGTCCCGGACTGAGATTTATGGCCAGCAGGTGAACACAGGTGATCATTGAATTATAAATCTTGTAATGAGAGCGGGAGAGAGAAAGAGAGAGAGAAGGAAGAACATAGTCTGAGAGAAAGAGAGACTGTTTGTCCAGTGTTGACTATTTCACCAAGTCAATTTACCAAACAACCGTAGGCGTAAATGCTGCCTGCTAATTTAAATAAAATCAAATGGAATTTTATTTCTCACATGCGCCAAATACAAGAGGTGTTGACCTTACCGTGAAATGCTTACTTTACAAGCCCTTAACCAACAAGAAACAGAGTTAATAAAATATTTACTACGGCTATTTACAGGGGGTACCGGTACCGAGTCAATGTGCGGGGGTACAGGTTAGTTGAGGTAATTTGTATATGTAGGTAGGGGTAAAGTGCCTTTGCCAAGATAATAAACAGCGATTAGCGCTCCGGTACCGCTTGTCGTGCAGTAGCAGAGAGAACAGTCTATGACTTGGATGACTGGAGTCTTTGACAATTTTTTGGGCCTTTCTCTGACATCACCTAGTATGTCCTGGATGCGCCATATGGTTGGATGCCTTACGGTTGGATGCCGAGCAGTTGCCATACCAGGCAGTGATGCAACCGGTCAGGATGCTCTCGATGGTGCAGCTGTATCATTTTATAAGGATCTGGGGACCCATGCCAAATATTTTCAGTCTCCTGAGAGGGAAAAGGAATTGTCGTGCCCTCTTCACGACTTTCTTGGTGTGTTTGTACCATGATATTTTATTGGTGATGTCGACAACAAGGAACTTGAAACTCTTGACCCGCTCCACTACAGTCCCGTCGATGTGAATGGGGGCGTGCTCGGTCCTCCTTTTCCTGTAGTCCACAATCATCTCATTTGCCTTGCTCACGTTGAGGGAGAGGTTGTGGACCTGGCAGCACACTGCCAGGTCTCTGACCACCTCCCTATAAGCTGTCTCATCATTGTTGATGATCAGGCCTACCACCGTTGTGTCATCAGCAAACTTAATGATGGTGTTGAAGTCATGCTTGGCCATGCAGTCGTGGGTGAACAGGGAGTACAAGAGGGTACTAAGCACACACCCCTGAGGGGCCCCTGTGTTGAGGATCAGCATAGCAAATGTGTTGTTGCCTACCCTTACCACCTGGGGGCGGCCCGTCAGGAAGTCCTGGATCGAGTTGCAGAGGGAGGTGTTTAGTCCCCTCATTGAATGATATCAGAATGAGATACAGCAAAGGTTTACAAAATGATAATGCAAGGAAAAGATTACAGAATACATTTCCGCTACTGTATATTGTGAAAAGGCTTGTGATGTTTGTTCAACAGTATCCTGTGAGAAAGACAGTGTCAGTAGAAGCATTGTTTGCTGTGTATTACTGCAAAATCTCACCTATAGGAGCAGCAAAGAGTGTACATTGTACGTTTCTTACAGTTGAACATTGTCCTTACACTCCTGAGAAATTCTAGAATGCTTTTGCATGTAATTGATTCTTAACTTGAAACTCGTCAGGTGTAACAGTAAAATGTCCTATGAACAGTGGTGTAGTAGAGGGCAAACGCCCGTGAAGACTGGTTACACACATTTTTTGCTTTGTGCGATCATTTATCCCCATTTTGTGGAAAAATCCATTGAATTTATAGGGAAGGTTACTTTACTTTACTAACGATGAACGATCAGCGAACAATCAGCATTTACTCACCTATTTTTTATTTTTTTTTACCACTACATCACTGCCTATGCTATGACCACTGAAAATATGTGTTGAATTATACTCATGACAAAATCTCATAATGACATACGTTTCTAATCATCATTACATCAGCTGTATAATTTGCCAGTGAGAGAAACTGTCTGGCTCTCTAGACATGCATTCTACATTAAATATTTCCCCTGACTCTGCTGTGACCATAAACATTTATACAGATTGGACAATAACAAGGATTTCTGTGGCTGTGACCTCTGCAGCACACCCATTGTCTGCGTGGTTCAGATCTACTTAGCTAGGAACTAATGTCATTGGCTTTGTTGTCAGGAAGCAGTTATCCCAATTCCAGGTCTTTGACGATCTTTCACAAAGCAGTTGCTAATCGGGTTAGCATTGACTCCCCGCCCGTCTTTGCTCGTCTGTGCGTCTGTTGCTCGGCCGAATCTGTCAGCTTTAAAGCATTGTCAGTCCCCACTAATATCTGTCTGTCCTAGGTACTCGCCATCAGTTGATCTTCATTCTGCTCATTTAGTCTGGTCCAGAAATTGATGAGCTGGGCTGAATGCAGGGGTTGTCAAGGTGTCCGCACCGGCGGCCTGTCTGAGTACTCAAAAAATGTGTCTTTACTCCCTCTGCCACTTATGCCTCTCCTTCTTTCCTTCCTTCCCCTCCGCCTTTCTCTCTAACCTTCCTTTCTTTCATATTTCTTTCTTTCTTAAGTTTCAAGTTTTATTGTCATGTGCACAAGCACAGTGAAATGCCTTTCCTGCAAGCTCTTTCCTTACAATGAAGTTATCATTAACAGTATAATATAAAGTAAAGCAGCACAAAAACAGACTTCCTTCCAAATCACTGATCTGAAGGGACTCTGTCAGTTAAACAATAAGAAGGCCTTCTATCATAAATGTATTTTATCTCACCAGCGATTAGACAGGAGAAAGAACACTATTTTAGAGTGTTAGGACAGAGATAATGATTGGAGACTAATGAAGCTAACTGAGTTAATCTGATCAGTGGTTCTACTGCAAGGTCTGTCAAGTGAACCATAAAAATCGAGTGTACCGTGACCTTTGAGTCTAACCTCGAGCTTTACCACGGTCATTATTATTTGACCACTGTGACTCGACCACAGGCACAGCAGTGTGACCACTGTGATTGAAGGCTCTGAAAAATACCTTTTGATATAAACCAGGGTCGTGTAATTAGGCACCAAATGGAAGAAAACAGACTGAAACAGGGATGGACTACTCTCCTTTTTGTTTTCCGTTTCAAATTGTTTTGCCTTGGTGTGCCCTACTGAACACCACACAGCATCCGTCTTCAACATACTGTACAGTACTTAGCATGGCCCATTCACATAATGGTAGTGAAACTCCGAATAATGCTCTTCTGTTTGTACATCAAGTGCACAGGCCATTATTGGAGTTCAGCAATACCGGCATGTTCACCACATTGAAACACAAATGAAAAAACAATAACACAATTAAATTCCATTTACCTGTACCGTTCCCTAAATCACTTGTTTCCCCCTACACACAATTAAGACTGCAGGCTACAACCGCTAATTTCCTCGATATGCACTTCGTATGCGCAGTGGCGCCAACAACAACAACCAAAACAACAACCACAAATATTCCGCACTAATTCTAGTTAATAAACGGTGCCTTTGAACAGGGACAATGTCATTTTCTTCTCTTTCTCTCTCTCTCTCTCCACCCACTCTTTTTTTCCTCTCTCTTTTCTTGTTCCTAGACTTAATATGCAGATGTACGTCTTGGGGCTGTCGGAGAGGGAGAGATCAGACGCGTCCCAGCTTGGGATCAAAGCAAGCTATCTGATCTAATAAAATCATATTAAAAACTCCCAACGCTCATTTCAATGTGCTAACATATTGATGGAGGAGGAGAGGAGCACTTCGTATTAAACTGCAGGAAGACTGAGGGAGTATGATGGAAATCAGGAAAATCAGGAAGTCAAGTCCCGAGGTCATTAAAATAGCATGGCTTTCCATACATTTCCACCACAATCACGTGCTTAACTCCTGGAGAAATTAAAAAACACAAAGTGTCTGGTATAGTGTTTACAATAAGATAGCATCTGCTTAAAATGCAAACAACAGTTCTAAAAAAGTAATAGGTTCTTTTTTCGTAGTTGATGCTACGTGTCCGTGTGAATCATTACTCATATTTCCCCCCCTTTCAGATGGACTGAGGTGAATGAACCTAGAGCAGCCAATGTGATAACGGCTGGGTTCCTTTTTGCTTGTTTTTGCTGTTCTCCAAATAGCATTTTAACGTTTTTTTTTTATTGTACAGAAATGCAAAGAAACGGGCCCTGCCCCCACCACCATTTTATGTTTCTCTATGTCGGAGTCGTGACGCTCAGTAGATACTTTAAGGAATTAGGCAGGTGGTATATTGAGGGGGGTGGGGGGGGGTGAAATGCCTGTCAAAGACGGCTGATCGGTGCACTAGCTGCTCTGAAAGGGGAGTTGTGGGGAACAGGAGACCTATATGGAGATGTGATTGCATAGTATGTTTGCCATTGTTAACAAGTTTGGTTAATGAGTACTTTTCAAACTCACCCCATCATTTAACTCCTCAGCTGGTGGGCTAGCTGCGGTGTCCTCTGAGTTAACTTTTACCCTCTGTTATTAGAGTCACTCTCTTGCTTTTCAAGTGAAACATGGCAGAGAGGTTTACCACCTACTGTGCTGTAGGTATGTGCTTGTGGCTTATCTATGAGCGTACCTATGTTATTTTAGGACATTTTAGGTCTCTGGGACAGATTTATGGCATGCAGGCTTTAGTTCACGCCCGGATGAATCTGGTGTGCGAGTATCAACAAATGCTGTCACACTGAGTAGGTCCCCAGGACCAGGATTGAGAACACTGCTCTCTACCTTTCTCGCTATCTCTCAGTTTCCCTATCTTCATCTCTTGCCCTCCTTGTGATTGACAGGCCTTTGATAGCGTGTCGATATCTCAGTGTGAGGACGTTGTCTGTCGGCGGGCGGGGGGGGGGGCCTGGGGTGCCAGGTGTCTGATGTCTCCCCTGGTGTCACTGTGTCATTGTCTTCACACCTGACAGGCACCATGAGCTGCTGTACTGTACATCGCTTCTCTTTTCCTCCCTGTCCTTCCCTCTTTCTCTCTCCCGACCTTTTTCCTTTCCCACCTCTTTTTCCGTTTCGTCTCCTCTTCTCTCCACCACCTCTCTCATCATTTCCTCTCCCTCTCACCCTGTTCTCTCCCCCTCCCCAACCTCCTTTCTCTTTCCCATCGCTTACTTCAGTCTACCACCTTCTCCTCTGTTTGGCCCAGGGTCGCTATACATTGCTTCTCTTTTCCTCCACGCTGGTCCTCTCACCTTTTTCTCTATTCCTCCACCACAGGGATATTCTTTCTTCCGTAGGACATCTGGCATAGGCCTTCAACCAGTAAGCTAATTCCATTGGGCTTTTTTGCATGATTTTGCTTTTCACTCAGCAGTATATTTCACTTAGGGGTTTAAGCTTGTTAAGGTGCTATTGACAGGGGACCATTGATTTTGTTGTAGCTTTCTCCTTTCACTGCTGTCCGATTGATTAACTTGTTTAGACAGTGGACAGTCTTGTATACACATTCATCCTGTGCCGCACTGTGTTCTCTAACACATTGGTGTCATGGTGACATAGTTTAACTGAAACTAAGGTTGAAAAAGTATTGCTGAGTCTGCCTTCTTGAAGTGGACTAATAGGAAAAAAATGTAATGGTAATGGGATATAGTACTCCAAAGATATTTGTGGACAAAATATTTAGGTCATATCATTTTTTATGTCTTTGAAAGTATGTAGACATTGCCAAATTTAACAACATACTTACGAACTTTCCAATGAACTTTGGAATGAGCAGAATTTAACATTTCTAGAGGACACATCATCTGTTAGCCACAGTTCACTGTGTTCACAGGATGTTTTTGACTCTGTTATTGTCATTGTCCCTGTACTCTGAGCTCCAGAGCTGACAGGGGAGTGCTGGCGATGAGGAGCCCAGGTGAGTGACCTCAACCCTGGACTCGGAGAGCAGACTGCAGTGGGAAGTCTTGCGGTTTAAAAAAAAACATGGCTAGCTTTTCATTTAGTATCTCTCTGTCCTCTCTCCCTAGCTTTCCTCTCTTTTTCTCTCTCTCTCTCTCTCTCTCTCTCTCTCACTCCTCTCTCTCGCTGACATATTGCTGCCCCTGTTAAGTAGCGCTGGCCTCTCCCATCCCTTACAGGTGAAATCTATTCTCACATAGGCCTCAGGGGCCCGGGCTGGACTGTAACAGAATTTCAACCCCTTTGGGCCTGACCACAAAGCTGAGAATAAATGGCTGAGGTGCTGGTGCTCGACAGAAAAATCAATGCCTGTTTATACAGACATGACAATCTTGGCGCCCAAGCAATTCGCCGCTTGCTCTTCTTGGCGCCCCTCAATGTACCGCTCCCCCCCTCTCCTCTACCATGCACTCTCCTCTACAGAGGTTAAAATATGTGCCCTCTCGAGAGATTGGAGCAGTAAGTTGCAGACACTGTGTTACTATTTTGTTCTCATTCTCTTTGGTATCTATTACGAACATAGCCAGATAGTGGGTGGGGGATCTGCGGTACTGTACATTGGCGACAGTGGACCACCTTGTCCTGTACCCTTCACTGCTGGGATCACAGTGAGAGACACACACACATTCACATTATCACATACACATATGGTAACACAGAGATCCCTGTCTTTTAGTTGAGGTGGCTATAGTTGTGGGGCCTGCTATGAGTACAATTCCTGCCTTTTGAGTGGTCAGTTTCGCTCCTGCCACGATGCTGACTAACAAGGTATTTTCAGACACATCATCTCCATACAGACTGACACAGGAACAGTTTAGCTATTCAGCTTGTATAATGATTTAGGTCACCATCACGGCATGGAAAAGTGTTCTTACATCAGTAATGAACAGTAAAGAATAATAAGAATAACCAGAAATGATGACCATTTTCCAAAGCATACGCCACACCAGAGGCCCTCAGCTAGCAGAATCCTCACTCCAAACTGTGACGTTGGCTTTAAGAAACAAATGGTTGACGCAGGCTGGAAACACTTGCAGCATTATTGCAATTACACTGGACAAATGGGCCGACACCCTTGAAATATTAGTCATGTGTGTTATCTATTTAAACATTATGAATGAGCTCATTGAAAGCACAGGGCAGGATGAATTTATCCTCTTGAATGAAATTCAAATTATTTTCATATGCTTTGTACGGTGGTTAAATGATCATAAGGAATGATACAAACCAGACACTGGCAAACCAGATCCAGGGACCCCCCCTGTGCATACAGGTTTTCAATCCAAACAGCGATTATGTTTGACTGAGTTTTGAATGTAATAGTGAGCTGAGTCTTGGTTGACCTTACTGGTCTCATGTTTTTATAACATGAAATGGTCTTCCAGAATTCACAACAACCGGGGAGTGGTGGGGGGGACGGAGACGCCTATCAAGTTTGTCCCTTAAGAGTGCCAGTTATCAAAAACAAAGTGTGTGTTAATCCTACTTTACCCCCCCCCTCCCCCCACCTCATAGCCCCAATGGTTTCTCCCAGGCCGAGCTGTGTGATTAGCTTCTCTTACAGTTTCCAGTGAAGGGGATGACAGCCAGAGTTTCCGAAGCATTAGCACAGTACTTGAAGCACGATGCTCCTGCTCTCACAGCAGGTCACAAGAAAGAGGACTATATTACTGCTTTCTTTCTTTCCTTTTTTCTTTCTTTCTTTCTTTCTCATTTAGGAAAATGCTGTTATATATGTTGTATTCGTTACTGTTATTTCCTTTCTTTTGACCCGTTTTCTCTTCCTTATTCTTTCGTTTCAATGCCTTATTTTTCTCCCTGCCATTTGGAATCGTACCATATAACAGGCGAATCCCACACACAGCACTTAACAGGTGTTACCTAGTGTCCTTTTTGATATAGAACTATTCAGTATTTGGCCTCTTGTTCCTGCGCTCTCGATTTCTCCCTGGATGGATTTGTTTAGATCACCACTCTGTTTGTTGAGACCAGGGTATGCAGTGTGTGAACCATCGGGGGGTCATTTGAAACTCGTTCTGATTTATGTCCCCGTCCCAAATCTAAACATGAATCACGGCCTGCCAGAGAAGTCAGTCTCACAGTGGGCTGTCCAAAACAGCGCCCGCGGTGGGAATAAGACCACGGCAACAGGGGCACAATTGATTTCCTCATTGCTCCAATTTGTCGCCTAATCCAGTGATATGTTGATAAATGTTTGCCCTTTGTCAATTAATTTTGCTGAAAAATGAGCCCCAGAATGGCGGACGATGCATCAATACCAGCCAGCGGAGTTCAGTGACAAAATTAAGTGATACAATTAATTGCCCTCCATTCCTTCCTGTGAAAACATAACTAATGAGGGAGGCAATTATAATTGTATGTGGTCTCCTTCGGGAAAGGAAGGCGGTGTATCTTGAGATAAAAGACCATTACGATGATTATAAAAAGGAAAAAGGTGCTCTTAACTTGAAAAGCATAGCCGTCCTGCATAAAAATGACCCCAAACGTAAAAGAGAAGGAGAAAATAAGGAATTTGTTTTTGTTTGTGTCAGCTCGATGTAGCCATGGTGAGCAGGAGCAGGAGAGTACAACGGAGCACTCTTAAAAAATATATTTTTTTACTGAGGGCCATAATTCAAACCAAATGTCAGGCTCTTGTACTCGTAGAGCCCTTGCTGGGGAGGAGGATTATGGGGCTCTCTCGTTCCTCTGATTAAAGTGTGTGAAGCCCCGTGGGCCGCAGGGGTGGTGCCGTGTCTCTCCGGCCTCCCTGACAAGGGCGTTGACAGCACCTGGGCAGCCGCCAACCACAGGGAGAACGAAGCAGTAGCTCAATCGAGCCAGCGGATCAAAGGCACAGCACAGATGTAATTTATTGTCAGCATTTCCTCCCGAAAGAATAATTGTGGCGACTTGGAGCCTGTTCGATCGATGCGTATGGATTTTTGTCGCCGGATCCTGTAGCGGCATGCCGTAAATGAGGGATATGGGTTTGTGTAACTGCTTTCCAATGGAAATGTTCAACGACTCCCTCTTGCAACATTATCATGCAAACCGGGAGGAGCTGGGGGAGGAGCTGGTGGAGGGGGGTGGCTGGATTTATTCTAAGCAGCTGGAGCATGGGATCCTGGGAGCTCTACCTTGCATCAGGCAGAGGGCAAAGGTTGTTTGTTTGCCTCTATTTTACAACAGTTGTTTGACTGAGCCGCCCTCCCATGTAATTTCTCTTGTCACCTTTAGGGTGTTGGGACAATATGCATCTGTCCAATCAGGAAAAGGAGAATCTCTTACTGGGTCTTTGGTGATAGTACTTCAGAGAAAGTTTCTTAAAGCTCAGCATCTGATGATGGACTGGATTTTTATGTGTAAAGTGGTAGCCCAAAAAACAGTCAGTCTCTCTCTAAATGAACAAAAAAGTGAACGAACGTATCTAAATTATATTTTGCACAAATTTGCTTGAACAATGAAAGGACGGTCAAATAAAATGATGGATCTAAGAACTATATTTACCCAACCCTTATAAAAATAAAGACAGAATGCGCATTATACTCCATCGTAAATTGTTAAATGGAATAATTAACTCTTTACATTACTAGATGCAAATGACATATACAGTATCATTAAACTCAGAGCATCATTTTAAGTGAAGAAAATGCCTATAAGATCCAAATGGCTCGGGGTATAATTTGCTAAATCTGAAAGTTGACCCTGAGAATGCCGTCATTTTGTTCAGTGGCAACGCTACATTAAGTGCAGTAACTTCAGCGGTTTTAATGAAGGTATTGCAATACACTGGAGGGTACTACAACATAAAATAGCACGGGGGGGGGTAGGGGGGGTCGAGTAAGTTTAAGAAATCCTGGTTCACACAAACAACCTGGAAAGAGTGACTCTCATGAACGAAAACATCTGTCCTTAATATGTTTAATCATTTCAGACAGATATTGGGTGCCATATTCTTAGTACAATGAGTGGAGAGAATATATTGAAAATGTCTATTTTCTTAGTTGTTTGAGTGTATTTCTGTTAGTGTGTGAGTGTGGGAAAGAGAGAGAGATACAGTGGGGGAAAAAAGTATTTGATCCCCTGCTGATTTTGTACGTTTGCCCACTAACAAAGAATTTATCAGTCTATAATTTTAATAGTAGGTTTATTTGAACAGTGAGAGACAGAATAACAACCAAAAAATCCAGAAAAACGCATGTCAAAAATGTTATAAAATGATTTGCATTTTAATGAGGGAAATAAGTATTTGACCCCTCTGCAAAACATGACTTAGTACTTGGTGGCAAAACCCTTGTTGGCAATCACAGAGGTCAGACGTGTCTTGTAGTTGGCCACCAGGTTTGCACATATCTCAGGAGGGATTTTGTCCCACTCCTCTTTGCAGATCTTATCCAAGTCATTAAGGTTTCGAGGCTGACGTTTGGCAACTCGAACCTTCAGGTCCCTCCACAGATTTTCTATGGGATTAAGGTCTGGAGACAGGCTAGGCCACTCCAGGACCTTAATGTGCTTCTTCTTGAGCCACTCCTTTGTTGCCTTGGCCGTGTGTTTTGGGTCATTGTCATGCTGGAAAACCCATCCACGACCTATTTTCAATGCCCTGGCTGAGGGAAGGAGGTTCTCACCCAAGATTTGACGGTACATGGCCCCGTCCATCGTCCCTTTGATGCGGTGAAGTTGTCCTGTCCCCTTAGCAGAAAAACACCCCCAAAGCATAATGTTTCCACCTCCATGTTTGACGGTGGAGATGGTGTTCTTGGGGTCATAGGCAGCATTCCTCCTCCTCCAAACACGGCGAGTTGAGTTGATGTCAAAGAGCTCCATTTTGGTCTCATCTGACCACAACACTTTCACCAGTTGTCCTCTGAGTCATTCAGATGTTCACTGGCAAACTTCAGACGGGCATGTATTCTTGAGCAGGGGGACCTTGCGGGCGCTGCAGGATTTCAGTCCTTCACGGCGTAGTGTGTTACCAATTGTTTTCTTGGTGACTAGGTCCCAGCTGTCTTGAGATCATTGACAAGATCCTCCCGTGTAGTTCTGGGCTGATTCCTCACCGTTCTCATGATCATTGCAACTCCACAAGGTGAGATCTTTCATGGAGCCCCAGGCCCAGGGATATTGACAGTTCTTTTGTGTTTCTTCCATTTGCGAATAATCGCACCAACTGTTGTCACCTTCTCACCAAGCTGCTTGGCGATGGTCTTGTAGCCCATTCCAGCCTTGTGAAGGTCTACAATCTTGTCCCTGACATCCTTGGAGAGCTCTTTGGTCTTGGCCATGGTGGAGAGTTTGGAATCTGATTGATTGCTTCTGTGGACAGGTGTCTTTTATACAGGTAACAAGCTGCGGTTAGGAGCACACCCTTTAAGAGTGTGCTCCTAATCTCAGTTCGTTACCTGTATAAAAGACACCTGGGAGCCAGAAATCTTTCTCATTGAGAGGGGGTCAAATACTTATTTCCCTCATTAAAATGCAAATCAATTTATAACATTTCTGACATGCGTTCTTCTGGATATTGTTGTTGTTATTCTGTCTCTCACTGTTCAAATAAACCTACTATTAAAATTATAGACTGATCCTTTCTTTGTCAGTGGGCAAACGTACAAAATCAGCAGGGGATCAAATACTTTTTTCCCCCACTGTATAAAATGATTGGGTGTAGAGAGAGAGATATAATATGAGTGGGTGTAAAGAGAGAGAGAGAGAGAGAGATAATATGAGTGGGTGTAGAGAGAGAGAGATAATATGAGTGGGTGTAGAGAGAGAGAGAGATATATAATATGAGTGGGTGTAGAGAGAGAGAGATAATATGAGTGGGTGTAAAGAGAGAGAGATATAATATGAGTGGGTGTAAAGAGAGAGAGAGATATAATATGAGTGGGTGTAAAGAGAGAGAGATATAATATGAGTGGGTGTAAAGAGAGAGATATGATATGAGTGGGTGTAGAGAGAGAGATAATATGAGTGGGTGTAGAGAGAGAGAGATATATGAGTGTGTGTAAAGAGAGAGAGATATAATATGAGTGGGTGTAAAGAGAGAGAGATAATATGAGTGGGTGTAGAGAGAGAGACAGAGAGATAATATGAGTGGGTGTAGAGAGAGAGATATTATATGAGTGGGTGTAGAGAGAGAGAGATAATATGAGTGGGTGTAGAGAGAGAGAGAGATAATATGAGTGGGTGTAAAGAGAGAGATATAATATGAGTGGTGTAGAGAGAGAGAGAGATAATATGAGTGGGTGTAGAGAGAGAGAGATATAATATGTGTGGGTGTAGAGAGAGAGAGAGAGAGATAATATGAGTGGGTGTAGAGAGAGAGAGATATAATATGAGTGGGTGTAGAGAGAGAGAGAGAGAGAGATAATATGTGTGGGTGTAGAGAGAGAGAGATATAATATGAGTGGGTGTAAAGAGAGAGAGATAATATGAGTGGGTGTTGAGAGAGAGAGATAATATGAGTGGGTGTAGAGAGAGAGAGATATATAATATGAGTGGGTGTAAAGAGAGAGAGATATAATATGAGTGGGTGTAGAGAGAGAGAGAGATATATAATATGAGTGGGTGTAGAGAGAGAGAGATAATATGAGTGGGTGTAGAGAGAGAGATATAATATGAGTGGGTGTAGAGAGAGAGAGAGAGATAATATGAGTGGGTGTAAAGAGAGATATATAATATGAGTGGGTGTAGAGTTAGAGATATAATATGAGTGGGTGTAGAGAGAGAGAGAGAGATAATATGAGTGGGTGTAGAGAGAGAGAGAGAGAGATAATATGAGTGGGTGTAGAGAGAGAGATATAATATGAGTGGGTGTAAAGAGAGAGAGATAATATGAGTGGGTGTAGAGAGAGAGATATAATATGAGTGGGTGTAGAGAGAGAGAGATAATATGAGTGGGTGTAAAGAGAGAGAGGTAATATGAGTGGATGTAGAGAGAGAGATATAATATGAGTGGGTGTAGAGAGAGAGAGAGATAATATGAGTGGGTGTAGAGAGAGAGAGAGAGAGATAATATGAGTGGGTGTAGAGAGAGAGAGAGATAATATGAGTGGGTGTAGAGAGAGAGAGAGAGAGAGAATATGAGTGGGTGTAGAGAGAGATATATAATATGAGTGGGTGTAAAGAGAGAGAGATAATATGAGTGGGTGTAGAGAGAGAGAGATATAATATGAGTGGGTGTAAAGAGAGAGAGATAATATGAGTGGGTGTAGAGAGAGAGACGGTCTCTGCGTATCAAGTCGACTTTCCCCGAGCAATAAGTGAAGGCTGCCATTAAGCATAGGTGTCTGTTTTAAAAATAAATCAGTTCCCTTCTAGTTCAAGTTGTTATCTTAATAATTTAGTGAGAGCGGGTGGATGCATTATCGACTTGATCTAAATGTGATATGAGTGGGAATCAAGATGATGTGATAATTGGTATGATGGCGGAGTACGGGGAGTGCGGGACAATGGCGACAAATAGTAATTAAAACGTAAATAAATGATGGCGGTAAAACTGTTAGTGCAGCTGGATGACATGCCATGCATGCTTCAGCGAGGCAGCTGTAAGCGCGTGCGGCAGGCAATGACAATGAGTCAAAGACACCCTCTAGATACTTACAACCAGCTATTGTAGGCCTAATTACAATACCATTCCTTCATATTGTACCGCAATGCTCAAATAAATAGAAGACTATAGCATGGAACTACAATAAATAGATGCTTTACACGATTACATTGTGTGTACCATAATAGTAATCTATTAGACACCATGCTGCTTAGATTACACAGTAATGTAGATTATGCAGAATCACACGCATACAGTATCACACAGAATGTTAAACGTCATTGTATACCCTACTATTTATTGCCTTCTCTCTACTGTGTGTGCATGAGGGTACTGTACTGCATGTGTGCATGTCTGAGAGATTGATTTTGCATGTGTTTGTAAATACTCACTGTAGCTGCGATTCACAGCACGTGACAACAAGGCCCTCTCCGGTTTCCCGTGTCCATTTTAGGACAGAGTCACTTTACCCGCTCTTACCCTTTACTTCTTTCAGACTTACCGAGTTTTGAGTTTGCGGCTCTTTAGGGTCACTATGGGGCTACTGTTATCATGGGTTCAGTAAAACATCTCCCCCCTGACTGTAGCTAATGTAGCCCTCAGCTCATCCCCAGACACCACTCCTTCTCCCCCTTCCTCCCCCTTTTCTCCCGCCATCAAGCAGCCAGATGCATGGGAATAGAGGAGTGGAGGGGGGGGGAAACGAGGGAGGAGAAAAAAACACCCCGGATCTGCATAAAAACTGCTCAAGTGCAGAAAGCGGGCCCCATCTGGAAGACATCGAACTGAAAATGAAGTTGTACAAAACCATTCCATTGATAATAAAGCAAATTTTTATGGCTCTGACAAGTATGTAATTATGTTCAGTGGTGCTTTTCCGATTTTATCACAGTCAATAAACCACAGTGCTAATTTCATTCCCATTTGACATATTTACACGGAAACATTTGATTCGGGGGAATTAGTCGTCCTGAAAGCCTTGATAGATCGCTTTTAATGATCTGTGACCCTCGGACCGTGGGCTCATCTGTTTGCCGCCTGTCTATCTCTCGGGAGATTTGCTTCCTGGGTGACCTCTTCAGACAGAATGTCATCTGGACCGTGCCCGCCAGTAGGCCTGAATAGTTCCCTATTCTCGTCTCCTTCCCATCCTGACCACTGATATGAAAGGATGTAGTGGTGGAAAGTGATCGTGTTGAAACCCATCCACTCATTTTATCAGCAAAGTCTGGACTTTTTTCTGGTCAGGTCATGTGATCAGGAACAACTCTGGGCTGTAGTGATCACAAAGGAGAGGATACGAAGAGAAGAGGAAGAAGTCTCTCTGTCTCTCAATAGCATTGGGATATTGACCTTAGGCACGGAATACCTATCACATCCCATATTTTCATTTAGTTGTCATGAGAACCACTGACCTTCCTACTCTCCCATCTACTTTCTCCTCTCTACTTCCCTGATGTAAGCCCAACAGATGCCCACCTTCCCCATCAGAACACAACCTCTGTCTGGACAAATCAAGCGTCTGTCCTCCATGTTAGATGCCTGTCCAACTAGCCGCTGATGCAGCGCAGAGAGACTACCGGCTCATTGATCGTCCTCCATTCCTTTGGGGAGGCACCACAGGGGTTGATGGAAAAGACAAGGTTCACTTAGGGAGGTGGGAATTGGTGGCAGCAGTGGGATCCGGCAGTCCTCCCATCCTCCCGGAGCTCAGCCTGGAGAGAGGGTCGCAGCAGGGGGGGGGGGGGGGTCCCTGTCATAAAAAGCCCATCAGAAAGCGCCAGTAATTACCCAGGAAATTGGCGGTGAAATTGAAAAACTTTGTGGCCACTGTAGCACTTCTTTTCCCCTCCGAGAATCCCTCTTGTGTGACTGTATAGTGCTTTAGCCCCGGTGATAAAAGAACGGTTAGTCTTCAGTGCCTGAGTGAGTGCACAGCAAGGTGTACCGGCTTCAAGCTGACAGGGGACGTCTTTTACGGTCGCACTTGTTCCCAATCATATCTATCAGCACTTTTTGAAATGTTATCGTCAGTCTATGTTTACACACACCTATTGGAGAAATGACATTTTATCGCAGTATTCCAGAACAGAATCACATGTATCTGCGATACAATGTGTAGTGGTGCTGGACTAGTTGGCACATTATACAAAGAATTCTCCACACTAGTGATATCAATGGTATAATCTTGTCGTTTTTCAGCATTCAATTTGGTATTGTTAGGGAATATGTCTGATGCATTTTAGCTTTTGGCCTAGTTATTTAATAATCCTGCAGTATTCAATGTTGAAGAAGGGCTGAACCTCATTTGATACATGGACGTATGATTGATGTATCTGTTTTGATCCCATGCGTGGCCTACCAGTAAATAACCGTGCATTTGGCACTTGCCAATCCCAGAGAGAGGAAGACACTTAAGTACATTAAATAATGCAGCATGTCAATAGTAATGAAGCAGTGACATGCTCAGGAACGACCATGCGCAAAGGACTTTGCATTGTTCTGGCGATTTAACGCTAATCTCCATAATCAACATGAAACCGCTACAGCGTGCAAGCAGACACAATACGGCCATTCGCATGATGAGTGATTGATTGAATTTGATGTAACGAGGGGTTTCTGGTTGCTCCGGTGGTCATCTAAAATCCGGCATACAAATCCGATGGAAATGTTATGCCAATGAGATGTATTAGTGGAATCCGGGAGGCGTTTTAACGTCTTAATCTACATCACAGAAATAAGCAGCCTGTGTAGCCATTGACAGGTCATTTCAGTGCATTAATGTTAAAATAATGTCAAAATAATGACATGTCTTTCGGGTTGTCAGTTAATATTTTTTATTCTGCTGCACAATTGAGCTCGACTTTTGTACGATTACAAGTGCACCACCAGATCGCTGAGTATGAGCCTTGCCAGTTCAGAATGATAAACAATAATTCTGTATTCTGGTATGTCATTATTGCCACCAGTATTGAAGTAGTACTGCACTTAAATACTGCCATATATGCTCTTGGCCTCTGAGTGACCCAAGTTTCAACCACTCAACCCTACTACAGCACCAAACACTGAGATGTCACCTTTCTATTGTGCTAATGACATGGACCATGCTGATTGTGTGTGCAATCTTTTGCACAAACAAGTGCCATTAATTGCAATTGTGAGACCTACCCTCCCCACACATCTCTGTTTTCATATTCCCTGAAATGTGTGTGTGTGTTTGTGTGTATTAATTCAAGCCAAATTACATTTCAGAACTTTGTTTATTATTAACTGCATTATTAACACAATATTAGTGAATAATATATTTACATTGACACTCCTTTTTGACTTGTGTGCTATGACAATCAGCACTAATTGGTTATGTTTTCAAAATACACCTGCTAAAGCACAGGAGAAATCAGCAGTAGTGACATAAGGCACCAGTGGATGTAAGACTTGGTGGTCACTAGCTCTTTTGTTGTTGACGCTAAGTGATATTTACAAGTTGTGGCAAATGAGATAGCTTATTAGCAGCCCAATTAACATTTGAGTTGCCCAGGGCATTGTGTGGCAGAGCTCAGCTGGTAGTCTACTGTCAAGTTCCTGATGCGTACAGGGAAATCTAAGATGGGATCCCGACAGCCCCTGGTCACATGACCAGCGTGCCCGTTAATCTGCTTGCATTCATTTTAATCTCATTTAAAAGTCCATCACAGCAATTCAATCAACCCAGGTGGAATAATATTGTTTTGATTTCACAAATAGGGTGTCATTTTGTTAACCATCCGACGTCCTTCGGAGACACGGTCATGCATTATGCCAATGTACCAGACGGACGGCAGAACCCGCAAAACGAGAAATCTTTCATTTAGAGTGAAAAGGGATGCTGTATATTCATCAGAATACAATGATCTTGTGTTCAATATTGTCGTATTAAATTGAACAGACTTGTAGAACAATTCAGTTCTACGAACAGTCCTTTCAACAAACTTCTCATGCACCTCCACTTTTGCACATAGCCTACTAGGTCTAGCCTGGGTCCGTGTTTAATATTACATTCTGTGTATGCCTTTGTATAGACATCACATCTACGCCTCTGTTTTGTTTTCTATTTTGTTGTACCTTTTGTTTAGCTGTTTTTTTTTTTACTGGAATACATTGCCATGAATTATAGATTACAAACAGTGTAGGCCTAGGGCAGATTCCTGCCTGCATACTGTGTACGTTGTATATATTAGAAAACGGTGCATGCAGTATCTAGCTCGTGAAAAACGCTGTACCGTATGTTAGCATTTTGGAGAAGATGCCACTACTACTAGCACTACTACAGTTGTTTTGATTATTTCGGGGGGGGGGGGGGCTTCACCATAAGAGATTGTAGTTTGTGGTGAAGAAAGATGATACTACTACGGGAACTAAAAACTGTTGAAAAGGGAAACTTTGAGTCGGATCTCCTGTTATGAATGACCTGTGAGTTTGTTACGTTTTAATCATAGATCCAGTGGCACCGCTTAACACTGACCTCACCGCAACGCAACAGCCCAGAGAATATGAATGCAAATACCTCCCCGGTGTCATGCTCTCATCCATTCGAAAGAGGTTTGTAATTCAAAAACGTGCCTACTGTAGTTAGCATTTCATGCATGCCACATTCCCAACTATGGGGCAGGAGTTGGTCCAATCGTAAAAAGGCTCAGTTTTTGCATTTCTGTTATTTCTTTGTTATTGTTATTTTTTTCATCAAGGCGTACGTTAATCTAATCTTTGTCTTTAGGCCCAGTGATGCCAACAGACACACTCTGTTGGCCCAATTAATATTTCTAAGTGCATCACGCGCTTAGATACTGATGCAGGCTGACGCTTAAATACGGTTTTATACATGTTTTATGAGGATGACAATTATGGCATTTCCATATCTGAGACATTTGTGTGCTGACATTCTCCGAGGACTTTCGTTCTTCCTCAACTCTCCCTTAGGACTTTTTTTTGTAGTGTGTGTGTGTGTGTGTGTGTGTGTGTGTGTGTGTGTGTGTGTGTGTGTGTGTGTGTGTGTGTGTGTGTGTGTGTGTGTGTGTGGATAAGTTCCATAAGTTTAGGTTCCTTTCCCTTCCTCCCAACCCTCTGTTTTTAAAATGTCCCTTCTCTCCCTAATTAGATAGATTATCATAATAACATCCATGTCGGAGAGAGATTTAGCTTGCATCAAAACCGTTGTGCTGCCTGGCAGAATGAGAAAAAGTTACCCAGCTTCTTGTGACGGTATTTTTAAACAAATGTTATGCCCCGAGTTTATTTCACCCTATGGCCTCTTGGAAAAGTGTTGCGTTAAGTACTGTTTCTTCCAAAGGATTAATTTGCCAAAATAATGGTTCCCATGTCCCAGTCCTATTACTATGTACTGTACAAAGTTTAAGGAGACTTTGGAGGCCACCTGTTTATAAGGTGTGTGTGTGTGTATTTGTGTGTATGTGTTGTCATGCGTATGTGCGTCTAGTCTAGCCAAAGCTTTCATGGTTCTTATGTCAGCCAAGTGACTGCTATTGCGAGCTTCTCTCTTTCCTCTGGCTACTTTCCGTTCACTCTGCTATTGTATACTGTTATCATGACTCTCCTAGTCTAGCGCCTTAGCAACAGGCCTTCCACCAGCACCCACCCATCAGGAAGGTGCTGACAGCTTGCAAAAGCCCAGTGATAACTTTGGTGTTGTTGCAAAAGTAAAAATATGTTTGCCTTCATTTACATGCGCAATGGTGGCTATAGAAGCTTTATTGTCCCTGGCAAGGTGATAAGGGAGAGTAATTGTTATAGGCTAATGGCACCAGAGGGGAGGCTGCCATTTTACGATCCCGATTTTATGATGCTATTGTGTTTTTTCATGTTATTTGTAACTTATTTTGTACATAATGTTTCTGCCACCGTGTCTTATGACCGAAAAAAGCTTCTAGATATCAGGACAGCGATTACTAACCCCGTACTGGAGGAATACTTTCCTCTTAAGGATCTGACCCTTTTTTTTCAAATTTCACCTAAAAATACATACACATATCTAGCTGCCTGTAGCTCAGGACCTGAAGCAAGGATATGCATATTCTTGATACCATTTGAAAGCAAACACTTCGACGTTTGTGGAAATGTGAAATTACTGTAGGAGAATATAACGCATTAGGTCTGGTAAAAGATAATACAAAGACAAAAACGTGTTTTTTTTAATCATCTTTGAAATGCAAGAGAAAGGCCACAATGTATTATTCCAGTTTAGGGGCAATTTAGATTTTGGCCACTAGATGGCAGCAGTGTATGTTCAACGTTTTAGACTGATCCAATTAATTATTGTATTTCTGTTCAAAATGTTGTATCAAGTCTGCCAAATTGGTTTATTGATACATTTTCAAGTTCATAACTGTGCACTCTCCTCAAACAATAGCATGATATTATTACACTGGAAAAGCTACTGTAAATTGGACAGTGCAGCTAGATTAACAAGAATGTAAGCTTTCTTTCCATATCAGATATGTCTATGTCCTGGGAAATTTTGTTGTTACTTACAACCTCATGCTAATCACATTAGCACACGTTAGCTCAACCGTACCGCTCCTGTAGAGGTTAATGAGGTTAATGAGTCAGAACTGAAAAAGTGTGTGCAAGCAAGGAGGCCTACAAACCTGACTCAGTTACACCAACTCTGTCAGGAGGAATGGGCCAAAATTCACCCAACTTATTGTGGGAAGCTTGTGGAAGGCTACCCGAAATGTTTGACCCAAGTTAAACAATTTAAAGGCAATGCTAACAAATGCTAATAGAGTGTATGTAAACTTCTGACCCACTGGGAATGTGATGAAAGAAATAAAAGCTGAAATAAATCATTCTCTCTACTATTATTCTGACATTTCACATTCTTAAAATATAGTGGTGATCCTAACTGACCTAAGACAGCATTTTTACGAGGATTAAATGTCAGGAATTGTGAAAAACTGACTTAAAATGTATTTGGCTAAGGTGTATGTAAACTTCCGACTTCAACTGTATGTGAGAATGCCATTCATTGACTACAGCTCAGCGTTCAACACCATAGTGCCCTCAAAGCTCATCACTAAGCTAAGGACCCTGGGACTAAACACCTCCCTCTGCAACTGGATCCTGGACTTCCTGACGGGCCGCACCCAGGTGGTAAAGGTAGGTAACAACACATCTGCCACGCTGATCCTCAACACGGCGGACCCTCAGGGGTGTGTGCTCAGTCCCCTCCTGTACTCCATGTTCACTCATGATTGCATGGCCAGGCACGACTCAAACACCATCATCAAGTTTGCCAATGACACAACAGTGGTAGGCCTGATCACCGACAACGATGAGTGGTGTGGTGCCAGGTCAACAACCTCTCCCTCAAAGTGATCAAGACAAAGGAGATGAATGTGGACTACAGTTAAAGGAGGACCAAGCATGCCCCCATTCTCATTGACAGGGCTGTAGTGGAGCAGGTTGAGAGCTTCAAGTTCCTTGGTGTCCACATCATCAACAAACTATCATGATCCACACACACTAAGACAGTCGTGAAGAGGGCACGACAAAGCCTATTCCACCTCAGGAGACTGAAAATATTTGGCATGGGTCCTCAGATCCACATAAGGTTCTACAGCTGCACCATTGAGTACATCCTGACCGATTGCCTCACTGCCTGGTAAGGCAACTGCTTGGTCTTCAATTGCAAGGCGCTACAAAGGGTAGTCCGTACGACCCAGTACATCACTGGG
This sequence comes from Salmo trutta, assembly GCF_901001165.1. NCBI lineage: Eukaryota > Metazoa > Chordata > Actinopteri > Salmoniformes > Salmonidae > Salmo > Salmo trutta. The sequence continues at coordinate 14,330,101 of NC_042990.1, read as the reverse complement.
GCCAAGCTTCCTGCCATCCAGGATCTCTATACCAGACCGTGACAGAGGAAGGCCCTAAAAATTGTCAATGTACCAGCCACCCTAGTCATAGACTGTTCTCTCTGTTACCACATGGCAAGTGGTACCAGAGCACCAAGTCTAGGTCCAAAAGACTTCTTAACAGCTTCTACCCCCAAGCCATAGGACTCCTGAACAGGTAATCAAAGGGCTACCTAGACTATTTGCTTTGCCCCCCCCCCTCCCCCTTCTTTTACACTGCTACTACTCTCTGTTTATGATCTATGCATAGTCACTTTAACTCTACCTACATGTACATATTACCTCATTTACCTCTACTAACCGGTGCCCCCGCACATTGACTCTGTACCGGTACCCCCTGTATATCACATCGTTATTATTATTTTACTGCTGCTGTCAAATTATTTGTTACTTTTTTTCCTATCTATTTTTTACTTAACATGCGCCAAATACACTGTTGTATTTGGCGCATGTGACAAATAACATTTGATTTGATTTTGTTTATTATTATTATTATTATTATTTATTTGTTTCTGTCCAAGGTCATCTGCCTCCACATGAGAGGGGAGATTCAGTCTATCGTCAGCCGCTTACTGTATGTGTGTGTGTGTCACAAGTGACACTGACTCTCTTGCTAGACTAGACTGCCATTCTGACTTTATATTTCTATTAGCAGCATGTCTTTTGATTTTGCCATCATCCCCTGTTTACAAGTGCCTTTCACTCAAGTGTGTTATTGACCACGATTGCATTCACCTAACTTCTGACAGTCTCATGTGTGAAATGGACTTGCATTAACTATTTGTTGCTTGCACAGTGTAAATTGACTAAAAGACAGCTGTTACCGAAGGGAACTCGCACAATAGCACTAGCTAAAGGAAAGTGCTTATTTCCAGTGTGTGAGTTTCCACATTGTGATCAGTATACCCCCTCATTGTGCTTCTTGTGTTTCCTTGCCAGTTGCTGTCGGGGGACACCGACTCGACTCCCTCACGCAACCAGCCGACCCTCATCCCGAACACGAAACAACGAGCCTCTGGACCGGACTCGCAAGGGCGCCCCCCACTGATTGTAGTAGGCGGAACAGAATTCCCCCATTTCTTTGGACTGAACTGCTTTAGTATGGTAATGTTCACTGGGGGTTTTCTAACAGCCTTGCTGTGTTTTGTTAAGAGTAACTTCTCCTGTTTAGCTAACGGGCTAATTTCTTGGTTAAATCTGGAATTGTAAATTCTGTTTAGACTGATTAGCTGCTGCAGTTACTTTTTTTTCCTTGGGCTCCGTGACAAATGGCACGACTAATTGTTTCGGACCCTTACTTCCCGTTGTTTTTGTGCAATACCGCCCTAGTTTTTCCCTCGGCCTTGTGTGAATACACTCTCTTGTCAGCTGACCTCAATGTAAGTTTTATATTTAGTATGGTAACATAGGAAACAACCAATAATTTTAGTCCATTGTTGTAAAAGCCAAACCTGTAATAAAGAACCTTTGATTGTACTTTGGCAGGTCTCTGTGGTTGTGTTTGCCGTGGAATTATAAAACACTGCTCTTGACATGTGCTTGCGTGTGCCATGTGTAAGTGTACAATTCCTATGAGAGTGTGTTGTACATGTTTTACTGTCATGTGGGTATGTGAAATGTTTATTTTGTGAGTGTGAGACCTGTATGTTTAGTGTGTGCAAGTCAAGCCCAGCCATACCACAACCCCAGGTTTAAAGGGGGGGAGTGTGTGTGCAGGGTCTGGATCAGTCCTCCTATTAATCAATTGCCCATGTTGGGCTGCCCAGCAGACATAATTACAACCCAGCGCAGGGCACTTATTCAAGGCCAGTCCCTGTCACAGACACTACAAAACTCCACCACTCCAATCCCCCAGAGAGAGAGCCTTATCACTGGGTAGAAGGGCTCCCTGCTACCACCACTGATGTGGAGAATAGAAATGGTAGAATGTCTATTTCTCCTAAAATAAGTTGTCTGTAAAGCTCTGGGACAAAGATGAAGAGTAGTAGTGTTTTTGGAGTTTGTTACTGTAGTTTAGGGTTGTGTTTTTTCTCTCGCAGGGGTAGACAAGTTGCTGTTGAATTTCTCTTTCCAGTGGCAGACAAAACAATTGTCAAATTACCTACTTTTTGTGGATTCCGTGCATGAATAGAGACATCGGATTGTAGAAAATTCCAGAAAGCACTTTACTTAAATCACAATCAGCCCAGCTCATTTCCATCTTCCCCTCAAGAGTAATGTTAGAAAAGTTTTCAGTTCAAAGTAAAAAAAATGTAAACGTCACCAAAGTAAGTTCTAATAAAGAAAAAGATTAACAAGACAGATACCGCATTAACCCGGATATGATTTTGTGCTGTCAGAATAGCGCTTCTTGGACGTCCTAGCGCGAAACAAATGATTTCTGATGACCATCCAGGCTCCTTTTCCTTTGAAAGTTCATAGGGGCCCGATTGATTGACAGGCAGACGCACACTGGCATCGCTCCTTTCAAATGAAACCTCCACCTGGGATGAAAGGGCCCAGACTTCCCCGCGTACAGAGTCACAACTCCCAAATAATACGAAATTGAAATTATGATTAGGAGTAAAAAAAATAGATATGAATTATTCTGGATTTGCCAATATTGCTGATGGCTTCAGGTTTCTAAAAATGATAAAATAGTGATGACAATTGTCTTTTTGGGGTATTTTTCAATGTGAGGAGGGTTGGATAGCACCTCTGTGACATGTCTAACATAAATGGAGTAAAGTTGTGATATTATTATATCTTGCTTGAAAGGAATTGTGCATACCAGACTGTAGGAAATTGACTGCGGTCTATGCCAATTCTACAGTGTCCATATGGAGCATTTGGACAACTTAAAGCTGGGCTTTTGTATATGAACAAATGTGTCACAAGAATAGAATATTCATTTGGCTTCATAACATAGTGATCATCTGTGACACTGCTACAAGTGTGAGGTGATAGGCGCATACACACATGTATTTGACTTGTTTAAAGTTATAACACCCTTGCAAGGTTTAACCTTTTCTATTTATCTTATCATTTCTGTTCTGTTATGCAGTGTATCTACTTGACTTGACTGCATTGCTTGCATTGGCAAAGATGGCCACCATAGCAATTTCTGGGACTCATCCCTAGAGATACTGCCATATTTAGTTAATTAGCCCTTTTACTGCTTACCCAGAAACAGATGAACTCATGGATACCATGTTTATGTCTCTGTGTGCTAACTTAATTTCTAACTAACTTTAGCGCAATGAGTGGAAGTTTATGGGATCCCATAAAGTTCCAACTTTAAGTAGAACATCATTTTTTATGAAAGTGATTACCATTCATTTATATTGGGCACAACATAATCCAAAACACAACCAAAGCATCCAGCAAGTTTGTAGAGTCACAAGCTTGATGTAGACGTTGCGTGCTAGGAATATGGGACCAAATACTAGACTTTTGACTACTTTAATACACGCATACAGTACGTTAATTTGCCCAAATACTTCAAATGGGGGGACTACATACATAAAGTGCTTTCATTTCTAAATGGTGAAACAGAAATGTATAAAAATACCCTCAAATAAAATGTGAAATTCTGTACTGTCGCTTCATATCAAATATTTTATCTCAAATAAAAAATGCTGGAGTATAGAGCCAAATTAAAAGTTTCAGCTTCACTGTCCAGATAAATACGTAGGGGAGTGTACAAAGTGCACTATTGAGTCAACATTTCTGTTTAGCTGCGCACCACTAGTATACAAAATAGAGTTCATTTTTAATTCTTCCATATTAACACAGGAATCATGGTCAGGTGTGTTTTTTGGGGTCAAAATGTTCTCCTGTTGGCACTTTTAGAGTATATTAGCAACTTGAAGGGGATTGTACCTGTTTTTTCAATTGGAATGGACTTTTTGATCTTGAACTGAACTGATTGAATTTTGGACATTGAGAATTGTTGGGATTCTATGTATTAACTTTATTTAATTTTTCATTTTGATTGAAACTCTCATTGGTGACAATAAATATGCTTATTTTGCTCACTATTTAATATTACTTTATGTGCTGTCCGCCTTTGTTGCTCTTATATTGACACAGTATTTCCTTGAACTTTAAGTTGTAACTTAGTTTGAGATCTAAGCCGCTAATAGATTCTGAGATATTCAGCCTCTTTATCTCAGGTGTCTGTCTGTCTGGACCTACCATGAAGTCTTAAATCCAAAGGCTCACATGCCTTCCAACAGATAAAGCTGTGACATGGTTGCGTTGACGTTGGAGAAGTGATTTTAAATACACTGTTACATTTATTGCATGTGCAGTTTTATGAGACAACACACATTAAACCTAGCCGTAGTAAATAATGTATGAGTAGTAAACAGTCTTTGTTATACGTCTTGTAAATGTAAACAGTCACGTTCATTCGGTCAGTGTCAATGTAAGTATGAATCACAATTGAATTGTCTACTAGCCAGCTAACCATTATTTTTATTTTCATTATGTTATCAAACCACACTTGGAATACTAGAAACATAGCCTATATACTGTAAATGCGTATATATCGCATTATACCCAGGTACTACTCATACTGAAACCTAGAGTGTTACCATTCATCTAAATGATCAATATAATATCCACATGGTATAGCATTGATGCGTATGAGGTCCAGACCTTCATCGATCTTTCCATTTCTTAGAGAATATGTCTTCTGAGTCTTCCTCCAACAGAATATGAAGTAGGCTATGACACTTGACAAATACACTACCCCCACAGCTGTGTGAGTGACAGCCACGTTTAGGACCTCCAGCTCCTCAACCAGTCAGGTTATTGATCTGGGCCAGGGGCGAGTGCAGGCCGTCACAGGGATGATTAGCCATAAACTAGCCTACACCACTTCCCCTACACTCTAGCCGGGGTAGTATCTGGGGATCAACTCATGAGAGCCAGTTCTTTGCCGGTTTCACAATCTCAGAGAAGGAGTGCCGATCTAGGATCTACCTGTCCATACAATCTTACGATTTATGATTATCTTATTATTTGAAACACATAACTGATCCTGCGTCTCTGAGACTCTTTGTCAATACGGGTCCTGAACTTAGAGTAGATCGACTTAAACACACAGGAAACTTCAGTGGGGTTCTGTGTCATTTCGTTCAGTATCTAAACACATTGACACTGAATGATTTTTGTTGCCAGTACCAACATACTCTCTCCATTCTGCTCACCTCACAAATAAAGTACAACATTGGCTCCGACTTCCAAGATTTCCACCCTAGAAACATGTGAACCAGAGAAAAGGCACTCTTCAGAATACATTCTCTTAGTAGCATTATGAATATAGCATTTACTAGCCAATTTTCGCTTTGAGATATACTACGGTGATGAGTGATGAATTATTGTTTGGGAAGGGCCTACAATGAGCTGTATTGCCACCAGAAGGCACGGTCCAGGCAACTTCCTGTAATAACCCTCACCCGAATTACCGAAGATTGATGGCAGAGTATGGTGGCTGAGGAGGTCCACAGTTTTAAAATATGTTAATGATTTGGCCGAGCTCAACTCTTGGGCGCAACACATTTCATTTTATACCCAGTTGGTAGTTACAGTCTAGTCCCATCGCTGCAACTCCCGTACGGACTTGGGAGAGGCGAAGGTCCATGTGACTTGGAAGAGCCATGTGTCCTCCGAAACACGACCCGATGGTCACCCTGACAGAACTCTAGAGTTCCTCTGTGGAGATGGGAGAACCTTCCAGATGGACAACCACTCTGCAGCACCCCACCAATCAGGCTTTATGGTAAAGTGACCACTCCTCAGTAAAAGGCACATGACAGCACGCTTGGAGTTTACCAAAAGGCACCTAAAGACTCTCAGACCATGAGAAACAAGATTCTCTGGACTGATGAAACCAATATTGAACTCTTTGGCCTGAATGCCAAGCGTCACGTCTGGAGGAAACCTGGCACCATCCCTACGGTGAAGCATGGTGTTGGCAGGATCAGGCTGTGGGGATATTTTTCAGCGAAAGGGATAGGGAGACTAGTCAGGATCGAGGAAAAGATGAACAGAGCAAAGTACAGAAAGAACCTTGATGATAACCTGCTCCAGAGCGCTCAGGAGCTCAGACTGGGACACAGGTTCACCTTCCAACAGGACAATGACCCTAAGCACACAGCCAAGACAAAGCAGGAGTGGCTTCAGGACAATATCACATATGGAATCATGTAGTAACCAAAAAAGTGTTAAACAAATCACAATATACTTTATATTTTAGATTCTTCAAAGTAGCCACCCTTTGCCTTGAAAGAATCTTTGCAAATGCTTGGTATTCTCTCAACCAGCTTCACCTGGAATGCTTTTCCAACAGTCTTTAAGGAGATCCCACATATGCTGAGCACTTGTTGGCTGATTTTCCTTCACTCTGCAGTCCAACTCATCCCAAACCATCTCAAATGTGTTGAGGTCGGGTGATTGTGTAGGCCAGGTCATCTGCATTCCGTCATTCTCCTTCTTGGTCAAATAGCCTTTACACAGCATGGAGGAGTGTTGGGTCATTGTCCTGTTGAAAAACAATGATAGTCCCACTAAGCGCAAACCAGATGGGATGGTGTATCACTGCAGAATATTGTGGTAGCCATGCTGGTTAAGTGTGCCTTGAATTCTAAATAAATCACAGACAGTGTCACCAGCAAAGCACCGCCACACCATCACACCTCCTCCTCCACACTTCACGGTGGGAACCACACATGCAGAGATAATCTGTTCACCTCCTCCGCGTTTCACAAAGATACGGCAGTCGGAACCGAAAAGATTTCCACCAGTCTAATGTCCATTGCTCATGTTTCTTGGCCCAAGCAAGTCTCTTCTTCTTATGGGTGTCCTTTAGTAGTGGTTTCTTTACAGCAATTTGACCATGAAGGCCTGATTCACGCAGTCTCCACTGAACAGTTGATGTTGAGATGTGTCTGTTACTTGAACTCTGTGAAGCATTTATTTGGGCTGCAATTTCTGAGTCTGGTAACTCTAATGAACTTATCCTCTGCAGCAGAGTTAACTCTGGGACTTCCTTTCCTGTGGCAGTCCTCATGAGAGCCAGTTTCATCATATGGCTTGATGGTTTTTGCGACTGCACTTGAAGTGTTTCGTATTGACTGACCTTCATGTCTTAAAGTAGTGATGGACTGTTGTTTCTCTTTGCTTATTTGAACTGTTCTTGCCATAATATGGACTTGGTCTTTTACCAAATAGCTATTTTCTGTATACCACCCTTAACTAATTGGTTCAAATGCATTAAGAAGGAAAGAAATTTCACAAATTAACTTTTAACAAGGCACATCTGTTAATTGAAATGCATTCCAGGTGAAGCTGGTTGAGAGAATGCTAAGAGTGTGCAAAGCTACCATTAAGTTGTTTTATTTCATAGTTTTGATGTCTTCACTATTATTCTACAATGTAGAAACGGTGTTCTAAAACTTTTGACTGGTACTGTGTGTATATATATATATATATATATATATATATATATATATATATATATACAATCTTCCTGTAGTGAAGCCCCTCAACATTTACATTGCATTCAGTCATCTGTATCCCGTCAAGAACGACCCACAGGAGCAACAAGGGTCAAGCGCCTCGCCCAAGGTCACGTCGACAGATCGCCCACCAAGTCAAAACGGGGACCCGAACCAGCGACCCATTGGCCACTAGCCTAAGCTCCCAACTGCCAGGCCATGAACCGTCCAAGATCCCCCCACAGTTTCCCGAGAGCTGCCCCTCAACCACCCGAGCCCCCCACCCACAGTCCCTCCCCCTCCCCCCAAAAAATATATAAAATCCTTACTTTATCAAAGGCCTTTTCAAAATCCGCTATGAATACCAGACCTAGCTCCTTAGATGTTTCATGTTGTTTTATTATTTCTAGTATATTATCTCCAATGTATCGTCCATGTAAAAAACCTGTCTGATCAGGATGAACAATATCTGTTAAAACCTTTTTAATTCTGAGTGCTATGCATTTCGCTAGTATTTTCATCACAACATTGAAGTGTAAGAGTCCTCCAGTTTTTTAGATGGACTGGATCTTTATATTTGCGTGCTGTTTTAATAATAGTGAAATCTTCCTGCTGAGTACCTGAAAGACTACCATTTCTACATGAGTAGTTAAAACAAGCTAATAATAATATTTAGCTTTCTCTTTAAAAAAATAATTAGGAGAATCATGGATGACTCGGTCTTTAGTAACGAGTTTCTGCAAAATGTTTTTGGTAGCGTTTCTGTGTTGGAGTTTCAGGAATAATTTGTAGAATTTTTCTCCATATTCCATCCAGTTTGCTTTATTTTTGTAATATATTACATTAGATTGTTCTTGAATAAGTTCCTCCAGTGACATGCTCTTTTAGTCTAAGATCCTAAAAATAACCCACATTTGACTTTTACATCCAATACAATTTCCATTTAACCCAACACATACAGACCATCCAATGAATATTAAAATCAAACAATTCACCTACCAGGAACTGTAAAGGTTAATGTAGCTTTGTACTGAAACAGCCTTGATTTCCGGCTTGTGGGGAGAAACACAACAAAACGGCCCATCTACCAGAAGTTTGGCCGACGACTGTTGTTCTTTCTTGGAAAAATTTGCGTTTCTGCCCCTTTTCAGTAACTTAATCGCCCTTGATAAATCACTCCGATCTGTAGCCTGCTTCATTAAAGTCAGCATTAGCTGCGTGAGGTACTTCTTTGTGGGTAGCATTAAAAGGTCTTTGGAGAGAGGCATGGGGCAGTCTAAATAAAAGGATTGGGTACTATAGCTGACTGGCACAGAACTATGAAAGAAAAGAGGCTGAAGGAGGGTTAATTTTTTACAACATAATGCTCATTGCTGTCCATTTATGAGTAGTGTTACAATCAGGGTTAGGGTCAATCTAAATAAGTCAGGAAATTAACTGAAACTCAATTCCTGAATTGGATATTTCCCAAAACTTTCTACGAGGGTTTTTCAATTGCTGAACTTAGCTTGAGTTTATTTCAGGAGGTGACTGGAAGTTAAACAGAAAATAATCCTAGCCCTGCTCTTTGTAAGTAACGGTAACTGTGTGTTTCTTACAGCTGCCACACAGGCTGCCAACACTACAGTGGCTTTAGAGAAGATGGATTCCATAGATATCGCTAATGCCAACACGCTGACAGAGAAGTAGCAGAGGTCTGAGAATAGGCTAAACCAAGGACCAAATAAAGTGCCTTCAATATGGACACGTAAAAGGGTTGTGACAAATACTCATTTGGCAAGTCAATGCTATGAGTGTGGCTTTCTGTATAGGGACTTACATCTTGGAGAGAAAAAAGCCTGTAAGAAACGTGTCATTCAACTATACAAACTGCACCCCACAGGAAGAGCCTGTTTCTATATTGATTGGAAGAAAGGTTCACGCTAACGATTCTAAGGTCATATTCTAGGCGAGTGAGTTGAAGGATGTAATGTTCATATCATTGGCGTTAGAGATGTACTGTATAGGATGGTAGTGACTCAATTTAAAACATGAAATGACAAAAACTTTTATGCCCCACCACACTCCCCCTTGCTGAGCAACAATGCTGGTGGCCTTCCCCCACAGTCCACCAGTCCCCAACAGTTTTGGAGAAGTCTGGTATAATTCAGTCCAAATCCTTCCATTGTGAAGATGGCTCTGCAGTTTCTTCAATGTAATTAATCCCTCAAACATGTTTGAAAGAAACTGAACATGATGGGGCCACGTCAACTTTTCCGCTTCTTTGTGCTGAACTGTGTGTGCATGCATGTGGGTGTGTCTTGATGTCCTTGGTGGCTTAACATTCGGGTTGGGATGCATCAGGGCCTCGTCGTACTGGAAAATGGAGTCATGCTGTAACCTCAGCCTCATTTCGCTGTCTGTCTCAGGCTGTCCAGGCCAATGTACCACTCTTTGACACTCAAATGGGTTCAAATGAGCACTGATGCAGAACGATAGATGTGATTGGCCATTTTCTGTTTGCCTCATCCATAACTCATGATGTTTAAGCATGAAAATGGTGCATGCCTTTGCCAACTGTAATGAAACGTGATCACACCAACAAAAAAATGTTGGCTGTTGTTTCATTGTCAATGTGTAAATATGAGTATGCTGCAGAGAAATTAAAATGGAAAAGGTCTGCACCATTTAAAGTCTTTGATCTCCACTCAAAATGAGAAACTTTATTGAAGCGTATTTCAAAAGCATAATCAGAAACATTCCCTTTAAGTGAGATTTGTTTTTTTAACCATTCCTCTCCCTTACTGAACGGTTTGTCCTGTCTGAACTAGTATCATTTGGATTGTTTGTTTTTAAGATAAATCTATACAAATCAATTAGCGTCAACTGTCTTTCTCAAGTCACATGCTTTTTTTCTATTAGAAAGCATTTTGAATGCCGATATCATTTGATCTGTAAATGACTGCGTATATCAATCCATAGTGAAAAAGGGTGGGATGAAAACATCTTATGTGCTAGTGTGAGCAACGTTTGAGGTGGTCCTATAGGGGTCTGGAAAACATCCATCTTAAAAGTGCTCTTTATGTTTCCATTTCTTTCTTCATAACACACACACAAAGGATTAAACGTCAGATCCCCTGCTCGTCAGCCATGTAAACAAGCGGATATCTCGTAGTCAAATGCAGTTAAATAGCCTGTGAAAAGTTACCGGAAGCCATCAAATAGGTTTTCAATTGTTTATTTGGTTCCAAAATACAGGACGTATATCACTGTGCCCTTAAGGCTGGGATTTATGAATGACAGTCTGTCTGTCTGTCTGTCTGTCTGTCTGTCTGTCTGTCTGTCTGTCTGTCTGTCTGTCTGTCTGTCTGTCTGTCTGTCTGTCTGTCTGTCTGTCTGTCTGTCTGTCTGTCTGTCTGTCTGTCTGTCTGTCTGTCTGTCTGTCTGTCTATAGCTGGTTGCTACATATTGGTGGTGGATGCCCTGATAATCTACTGTGCTTTAGACTAAATGAAAAGCTCTACAGTATATAAATGCAATGTCCACTACATTACATTGTTACAGAAACTTCAACGGTTAATGTAGCCTTGAAGAGCAAAGACGAACAGGGAAAAAGAAAACTGGAGCCCGTCCTTCCTCCACTCTCATGGTTCAGCTCATGGTTCAGCTCTGTGTCTCCATCAACATAGTGATTCTGTAGGCCCAACACTCCTTGTATGAAACGTGTTGATGGAGAAATGGTCCGAGTGGTTGAATAATATCTGTCAAACATTGAACCACTATAAGAAACAGATGTGGGTGCAGTGAAGAGAATTTACACCTCTTGTTCCCGAGGTTTGAGAGTACAGTCAGTGTGTGCAATGTTTCGGAAATGTTTTCAACATCCATGAGAGGTGGAGTCTGACCGATTGGGAGTGGGAGCACTGTTATGTGTGTGTTTAACAATCCCAGTGCTGGGAACAGACATGCATGGCGTAAGTGGATGAGGAACCCTATGTTAAAACCCTCCGGGAAACAAGATACTGTAGCTCTCAAATCAGTCATCACCCTGTTTAACATAATGCTTCTGTAGCCACTGACAGGGTCCTGCCAGCTGTCAGTGAAGGAACTCAGCTGTTTCACTCCGCACACCAGTTCACTCCCAGACTCCACTCTTCCTCTCGGCACATCTCCCGTGGCCCCCCCTGAGGATTGGTGAGCTGGAGCAGTGCATAATAAAGTTAGGGGCCGCCTCCTAGGGAGGCCAAATTAAGTCAAAAGGTGTCATCAGTTCCGAATAGGATTTCAAACGGAGAGGCAGGCGTCACTTCCTAGACCACGTAGGCCCGACCCTAATTCATTCACACCACGCAGACCATGCCGAATCCTTATGAAAAAAAAAAAAACAGGATTGTGCTGTTCTGCTCGGCGTGGCATCTAATCCCCCTGCGTGTCGGTGAATATGCAATGGGGCGCGGCGTGCAGGCCTAACGGTAATGTGGGGAAGTGAAAGGAGCCGCTAGCGAGCTGTGGGAATGAGTTGAAGAAAGCAGGAGGTCTATGCCCAGTGGTGGTAGCACTTGTTGGACTCACAATTTGATGTTAAAGCTAACATGACACACCAAATGCAGACACAGGAGGCAGATGGTTGGAGTTTAAGATGTTTAATAAATCCAAAGGGAATAGGCAAGAGAATGGTTGTGGACAGGCAAAAGGTCATAAACAGATCAGAGTCCTGGAGGTACAGAGTGGCAGGCGGGCTCGAGGTCAGGGCAGGCAGAATGGTCAGGCAGGCAGGTACAGAGTCTAGAACAGGCAAGGGTCAAAACCGGGACGACTAGAAAAAGGATAAAAGGCAACGCAAGAAATCGGGAAAACCCACCGGTAGGCTTGGACATACAAGACAAACTGGCACAGAGAGACAGAAAACACAGGGATAAATACACTGGGGAAAACAAGTGACACCTGGAGGGGGTGGAGACAATAACGAGGACAGGTGAAACAGATCAGGGTGTGACAAAAGCAGTCTGTAAGAATTCCAGTCCTTTCCAGTCAACTAATAAAATATAACCCTTGACTGCATGAAAATAGCAGTGACTGACATAGCCAACTGTAGATATTTCTCTATCTATGACTTTGAAACGCTATGACTTTGAAACGCCCTGAGAGTTTTTGTGATAATATCAGGCCAACAAATAATTTTCCTTTCTATTGTGACTAAATTACACACAATTAAAGCTGTGAATTGATATGCCTAAAGTTTATAATAGGCCCAGACTACACCATGTAATCATTTAATGTTGCTGCTAAAAAGTCATCTATGCCTCCATCTTTTCTGTGTAATTCCCCATAGTTCTGCTGCCCTCCAGAATATAAAGCTCAGCTGCTCGGGAATTGCCACTACATTTCACGGATTCACAGACCGGTAACCCCCCTCCTGTCCCGACATTAGAGGGGGTGAGAGGAGATGCTTCTTCTTTGCAGCAGAGCAGCAGTAGCGGAGAATATACAGTGATGTATCATTTACCACAAGCATGGCATCACCGTGGCAACAAGCCAATGGGTCACCTGTACCCAGCTGTTTCCCAGCATGCCTTGAGAAAAGTGAGGTTGTTAAAAACAGTGGGGTGGGAAGTAGGAATGGAGGAGTGAACCTGATCGTCAAATGTAATTTAATTATGATGGGAAATGTATTATTCTCTATCTTTTATATCGGCTTTGTTCTCTGTCACTGTCTTTCACTTTATCCAAACCGTATTACCATTTCAGCATCATTACCTTAGTTCTGAAATGATAAGGTTGAGGGCAATTTGGGATTGTGAACTAACTCAAATTTTCTCATTCCTTTAATCAGTGATTGGAAAGGTGACCAACATCTCTCTCCTCCCACCTCTCTTTCTTTCCCTACCTCGCTCTCTCCCTCCATCCTCTACCTGCTCTGCTATGAGTCAACTGGTGAGCTTGACTATCCTATTGATTGAAAGCTCTTAAGTCAGATCAGTTCATTTTTGTCTGTGTTTGATTGGTTTGTTGGCGTTATCTGGGGACCCAATTTTGTACCATTTCTTTCACTGAAAAGACCTGTCACATGTTGAGCGACAGGCCTCAGGTTCTGTCAGGGAAAGTAATGGCACCTGCCTCCCCCCTCAATATGTGTTCTCCTAGGAACGGTTTGAACCAAACAGCCAGTACCAAATAATTGTATAGTGGATTCTTTGGTAGCGAGGTAGCTATTGTGAATTGGTCCCAAATTTCAGATGACAGAAATCTATGTATTTTCAATGAGTGCTCTCTCACTCCCTGACTGCAATGTTGTTTTGCTTGTATACACGGCTGGAATACCTATTTCATAAACATCAGTATGGATTTTCTTTGTGCACAAGGCTATTAATATTCTATATTTACTTTTATTAATTTAATGCAGTTACACAGTTAAAACTGAGATGGGCGTTACATATATATACACACTACCGGTCAACAGGGTTTTTCTTTAATAATAATGAAGACATCACAATTATGAAATATCACATATGGAATCATGTAGTAACCAAAAAAGTGTTAAGCAAATCAAAATATATTTTATATTTGAGATTCTTCAAATAGCCACCCTTTGCCTTGATGACAGCTTTGCACACTCTTGGCATTCTCTCAACCAGCTTCACCTGGAATGCTTTTATAACAGTCTTGAAGGAGTTCCCACATATGCTGAGCACTTGTTGGCTCATTTTCCTTCACTCTGCGGTCCGACTCATCATAAACCATCTCAATTTGGTTGAGGTCGTGGGTTTGTGGAGGCCAGGTTATCTGATGCAGCACTCTATCACTATCCTTCTTGGTAAAATAGCCCTTACACAGCCTGGAGGTGTGTTGGGTCATATGTGGTTCCCAATGTGAAGCATGGAGGAGGAGGTGTGGGGGTGCTTTGCTGGTGACACTGTCTGTGATTTATTTAGAATTCAAGGCACACTTTACCAACATGGCTACCACAGCATTCTGCAGTGATACGCCATCCCATCTGGTTTGCGCTTAACCTCTCTAGGGTATGTGGGACGAAATCGTCCCACCTACTCAACAGCCAGTGGAATCCCGTGGCGCGATATTCAAATACCTTAGAAATGCTATTACTTCAATTTCTCAAACATATGACTATTTTAAAGACAAGACTCTCGTTAATCTAACCACACTGTCCGATTTCAAAAAGGCTTTACAACGAAAGCAAAACATTAGATTATGTCAGCAGAGTACCCAGCCAGAAATAATCAGACACCCATTTTTCAAGCTAGCATATAATGTCACAAAAACCAAAACCACAGCTAAATGCAGCACTAACCTTTGATGATCTTCATCAGATGACACTCCTAGGACATTATGTTATACAATACATGCATGATTTGTTCAATCAAGTTCATATTTATATCAAAAACCAGCTTTTTACATTAGCATGTGACGTTCAGAACTAGCATACCCACCGCAAACTTCCGGTGAATTTACTAAATTACTCACGATAAACTTTCACAAAAAAACATAACAATTATTTAAAGAATTATAGATACAGAACTCCTTTATGCAATCGCGGTGTCCGATTTTAAAATAGCTTTTCGGCAAAAGCACATTTTGCAATATTCTGAGTAGATAGCTCGCCATCACGGGCTAGCTATTTTGACACCAACCAAGTTTGGCACTCACCAAACTCAGATTTACTATAAGAAAAATTGGATTACCTTTGCATATTCTTCGTCAGAATGCACTCCCAGGACTTCTACTTCATCCACAAATGATGTTTTGGTTCAAAATAATCTATAGTTATGTTCAAATATCCTCTGTTTTGTTCTTGCGTTCAAGACACTATCCGAAGGGTGACGAAGGGTGACGTGCGGACGCATATCGTGACAAAAAAATTCTAAATATTCCATTACCGTACTTCGAAGCATGTCAAACGCTGTTTAAAATCAATTTTTATGCGATTTTTCTCGTAAAAAAACGATAATATTCCGACCGGGAAACCCTGTTTTCGTTCAAAGACTCAAAGTTGAAAATGGCCTCTTCATGTGCACGCGCGCACCCGTCTCATTGTTCTCAGATTGACCACTTACCAAATGCGCTACTGTTTTTCAGCCATGGGCTGCAAAATCATCATTCAACGTTCTGGCGTCTTCTGAGAGCCTATGGGAGCCTCAGGAAGTGTCACGTTACAGCAGAGATCCTCAGTTTTCAATAAAGAGAGTGTAGAAGGCCAAGAAATGGTCAGAGAGGGCACTTCCTGTACAGAATCTTCTCAGGTTTTTGCCTGCCATATGAGTTCTGTTATACTCACAGACACCATTCAAACAGTTTTAGAAACTTTAGGGTGTTTTCTATCCAAATCAAATAATTATATGCATATTCTAGTTTCTGGGCAGTAGTAATAACCAGATTAAATCGGGTACGTTTTTTATCCGGATGTGAAAATTCTGCCCCCTACCCTAGAGAGGTTAATGGGACTAGCATTTGTTTTTCAACAGGACAATTACCCAAAACACACCTCCAGGCTGTGTAAGGGCTATTTGACCAAGAAGGAGAGTGATGGAGTGCTGCATCAGATGATCTGGCCTGAAGGAAAAGCAGCCAACAAGTGCTCAGCATATTTGGGAACTCCTTCAAGACTGTTGGAAAAGCATTCCTCATGAAGCTGGTTGCTCCTGTAAGTTGCTCTTCTAAAATGTAAAAAAACTAAAGTTCTGTGCCAGATGTGTGTGGTTTGCACTTTTGAGACTATTGAGTTTGTTTTATTGTGCCAGAGAAGCTAAATCAAGCAGTTACGGTAAACCCAAGCCTGCTGTATAGTGAAATAGAATGATGATTAACACAATCGATGTAATGGACCAGATTTAGCGTAACCCCGGACTCCAGGGTGAACTAGTGTCCCACATTCGATTTCAATTAACATGTTCCTCAACTTGGAATTGAGAATTGAATTGGAGTGTGTACTGGGGATTGCATTTATGTAGACACCTTGAGAAAGATGGGCTCGTTAATGCTACTGAATTCCACTGTGCTTCTGAAAACCTAGTTTTTGCTTCTCACCACTCAAGTTGTCACTCATCTCCTTTTGAGCCAAGCTAAATGTTAATGTCCACATCACGTACAAATATTCAATGTTTCAACAGATATTCACATAGTGCTCCTGTGAAGATCACTCAACATCCAGAGGAACTTGCTCGGACACATTAGTCATTTATTGACTCTATCTATCAGTTACCATGAAACTGTCCATTTTAGGTCAAGAAAATGTCCTTCGAGGCAAGAAAAGGAATGGTGGGACCTTTGAGTGAAGACTATTTGTGTCTTTGTAAAAAAAATGCCTGTATGTCATATCTATGTTTGTGCGTATTTGCGAACATATATGTGTGTGAGAGCATAGTGCCAACTGTAAAGTTTGGTGGAGGAGGATTAATGGTCTGGGGCTGTTTTTCATTGTTCGAGCTAGGCCCCTTAGTTCCAGTGAAGGGAAATCTTAATGCTACAGCATACAATGACATTCTAGATGATTCTAGAATGATTCTTTTTTATTCCTTATATATTTCCAATTTACCTAAACAGTATTGTACTAGATTATTTTGATATGATATTTGCAAATATGAGAAATTCTGAAATATATATGAATGTTTACTCTGCCAATTGAAATTATTGTCATTTTTATGGAAGTTTACACACGTTCATTATATACTTAAGAGTTCAAATTTGTGGTTTGTGGTTTGATACTGTGTAGCTATAAAGTTATGTGTGTGCGTGCGTGTGTGTTTCCCTAGCAGCCGGAGAGGACGGCCCGCCCGCTGACCTGCAGACTCTGGAGGGCTTTATCTCTGCGGTGTTCCACACATTATTGATAGCCACGCTGCTATTGACAGCCGGTGCAAGGAGGAAAGGGACATTTTTGGTTTGATACGACATATTGTGCTTTGCAGCAGCGCTCATAAATAACTCTGACACGTTTTTGTATGCATGGCAAGGCCTCTGATACAGCCTCCCATAAAAATAAACTTCTATTATGGAATGTATTTGTCAAGTGGGCACTTGATGGATGGAGTAGCGTTTAGCCCTTGGCAGGTGGATGGGCTTTCGGCAGCAATGCCTTGTGGGGAGGATTTGCTAGCTCGGGGGGAGTGGGGATTGGTGAGGAGGGAGAGGGCTGGGCAGGGCTGGTGCAATTATTCAGCATGAAATGGGAAAAATTTCAGCACCTGCATTCTCATGTACCGCGTGCTTTATGGCGACGGGTCTCCTTTTTCCTTTCATGGGGACAGACAGACAGTTAGCCGGAGGTTGAAAGTTAGCTCCCAGTAAATTGGTTTGTTTCCAGAGATTATTGAGCGAGATTGAGGCAATTGCATATAGGTATGCTGTTATTGTTGGACCCTGTTATAATGTTTACTATGAAGCTGCATATCTTAAGTTGGCATAAAGCCAGCTGTGACTAAAAGCCATCAACTCTTCGTTCATGTTTCTCTCTGTGTGTGTGTGTGTGTGTGTGTGTGTGTGTGTGTGTGTGTGTGTGTGTGTGTGTGTGTGTGTGTGTGTGTGTGTGTGTGTGTGTGTGTGTGTGTGTGTGTGTGTGTGTGTGTGTGTGTGTGTGTGCGCGCGATACCAATACGTTTCTGTATTTTGTTAAGTGCTCATGGCACAGCCTTAGGTGCAGTTGGCAGTGGGCAGTCTGGTGGGCGAGACACGTGTTACCTTATGAGAAAGAGGTGGCTGTACCCTTGCTGCTTAGCTACAGATGCCCAAATGTGCAGCAATAAAATGAGAAGACTCCAGAGTTCTCAAGTATACCAACCTCCCAGCATCCATCTGCTTACACTGAAAGTGTGTTTGCGTGTGTGTGGGCTAAAACTCCTGGACATTCTACCTACCACATTGTGGGTCTTTGACAAAGAGTTGATATGAGTCAACTTGAATGTGCCGTGGTCATGTTCATTAGGCACCAAAAGGAAGAAAAAAGGATTGGAACAGGGAGAGATTACCTGGATTTCTCCAATAGAAAACACTCATTTTCATTTTCTATTGCAAACCATTTTAAAACATGTTTCTTTGCATGCCCAAATGAACATGACCCAAGTTGGCAGGGAGGACTCACTGACTTAACATTGCTATAGCTCCCGAAGGCCCTGTACTTAAATATGCACAGCGATCTGTCTACGTTTGCACAGGCTGAAATCCCTAATCCCCTCTCAGGGTGTCTATTGCAGTCGGGGTTCGGAGGTGAAATGCACAATTTGGTCAATATGCCTACAGTACTATCAGGGACTATTGATGTTGGTGGACCCTAGCCACAGCGCTACGCTAATTGTTTCCTTTACTAGCCTGTAGCAAGGACAACGTTACATTTGTCACGCCCTGATCTGTTTCACCTGTCTCGTTATTGTCTCCACCCCCTCCAGGTGTCGCTTGTTTTCCCCAGTGTATTTATCCCTGTGTTTCCTGTCTCTCTGTGCCAGTTCATCTTGTATGTTTTCAAGTCTACCAGCGTGTTTTTCCCTTTAATCCTGCTTTCGATTTCTCTTTGCTAGTCCTCCAGGTTTTGACCCTTGCCTGTTTTCTGGACTCTGTGTCCGCCTGCCTGACCACTCTGCCTGCCCTCGTCCCTGAGCCTGCCTGCCGACCTGTACTTCTGCCTTCCTCTGGATTACTGACCTCTGCCTGCCTTGACCTGTCTTCTGCTTGTCCCTGTTGGAACATTAAATATTGTTACTTCGACAGTCTGCACCTGGGTCCTGATAACATTAGCTGCTTATGTTTTTTTCCTGGCACACACAATGCTCAGGGAGTCAGTTGTGTCTGATTTGTGGGTTTAGGTGAGAGTGGGTTCTGCAGGCCTGTGTGTGTGTGTGCGGGAGAAAGAGCTACAGTGTGAGAGCGGGAGAGACAGTAAAATAGACTTTTACACAATCTATGCCCCTTTGATTTAACCATGCACACACAGACACACGCACACACGTTCCCTAAACCTAATTAATCATTATTAACCTAACCCTTAACCCTAACCATAATTCTAACCCTAAGACTTAAAAGTGAGGACCGGCAAAATGTCCTCACTTCTCTGAATGTTAGTTGGTTTATTATTCTTGTGAGGACACACACACACACACACACACACACACACACACACACACACACACACACACACACACACACACACACACACACACACACACACACACACACACACACACACACAGTAATACTATTCTATTACATTTAGATTCAGTACTGTTTCATTGTGTCTTTCATGGACATATGTTTTGAGTTATGGTTGTAAAACCTGTTGCAAAAGTGATACTATCCCAATACGCTACACATGCATAAAACACATGTCCCCACCAGTCATCCGTCATTCATTAGGTCCACCAATCAGCCAGTCCCTGCACCATTTCCACTGATTGTTATAACATGCGGATGGGTCAGTTCAATTATCCCTGTAGCCGCCAAGAAAATCAGATGATATAAAGATCAGTGAATCAGTGCAGGTGTCCCCTCTGGCTCTGAACCCATGATGCCCATAAACTCTCAGCCACCCAGAGAGCCTGTGATGGAGGACCCTTACACCCTTTAATCCATTTCAGATTTGTTCCAATCAATTATTGAAGCCGGGCAGCCAATTACAAACGAGAGGATTTGAGTTGCCTGGGAGGATTTGAGTTCAGTTCAACACCTGCGTTAGACAATTCTCGGCCATGAATAATTGGCGCAATTAATTTAGCTTTGCGGCGCGCAAGAGGTGCTTTCATTCTCTTCTGCCACGAAATGATTGCAGACCCCTCGATTGCAGACCCAACTTTTTATTTAAAGTATTAAGATCAGTGGGGTGTGGGGGTTTGACCTATATGATTTCATGTGTTTCTCTTCTTTAATCTGCAATTATTTCTCCTTTTGTCCATCTAATTGGGACAGTGCAGTGTCGTTTGACTGGTTCCACACAAACGAGGAAGGCAGGGAAGGAGTAAATGGTCTAAATCCATTTGCGTTTGATGTATTTATGCCACTGCAGTGGAAGGGGGGAATTATAGTGGGATTTTTTTGTATTTCTGCCTTTATTCCATTGATCAATTCCACAATCCCGTTCATTTGATGGCCAGATTGACGGCTGAGTAATTTCTTTCTCCCTTGACGGACGGGCCATAATGGGACGACATTCCGTCTGGATGTTCAGACTCGGGATCATTTCCAATTTACCACTCATCAACGGTAACCATGGCAAGGATGGGAGTAAGAGGGAAGGAGAGGAGAGAGAAACACTCTAGATTTATCTTCGATTACGCATGCTTCACATGTAGCTTAAAGAGACATGTTTTTGTATTGTGACAGGCAGTGCAGATTCGGAGACCGCTTCAAACCTCCTTTTCTCTTCAGTGCCTTTCTATCAAAATAAATATAGAGAAAGGGTGAGGAGGGCCGTTGGAACCATTTTCAAAATGTCGTACAAGATTGAAGCCTTTAGAACAAGATAGGTCCAAGTGAAGAGGTGTGAAGAAGTCACGGCTCTATTTAACAATGAGCTGTGACTTTAAGGAGCTGAGTGCTCACAATACACAATGTATAGGTGTGCAGGTTAATATTTTATCTCCCTCTCTCTCCATCACAGGATATATTAGACAGGGTAGCTGTAGTATTGTCTTCTTGACCCTTTTTAATCGGCTGTGTGTTTAAGACCTGGGGCCTGTTCAGAACGCTGCAACATTACAGAACTTTCGGATAGAGATGCGTTGTGTAGGACAGATATGATAGTCTGTAATGTAGAATAGGGATCCATGTAAGCTCTATTTATACAACTTCTATCTGCAACAATCTGAATGTTTCACCTCCCGGAAAAAAAAACCCTAGAAAACCATGAGTGGATCTACTAGCCAATCAAGAAAAATCCAAAATACAACAGGCACTATGGTTCCTGAGAACAGGCGTGGCGCACCCCCTTGATTTAGCAGGTGTGTTGTCTTCTTCCCTTTACGACCAGACAAGCACAGGTGCAGAGGGTCAGGACCCCCGTGCCTCCAGGGACTCCCTTAGAGCCTTGTGTGGCTATGATGGAGTACATAGAGGAGATAGAGCAGACGGCGTGATGAGAACAGCCCTGCGGCGCTCAATCACTCTCCTTCCCAGTCTGTGTATAGACATTCCATCTTACCATCTCCCACCAGACTGCCATGTGTGGGGAGGAGAGGGGTGTACTGGTGCAAAATGGACGCCATCCCTCAGCTTTTTGGTTGCTACACCTTTAAGGTGGGTGGATTGACTTTGTGTGTTGAAGAGTGCTTTGGTATCATCAGCATTATATATAAGCAAATAATTAAAGCTTTGCATGACTTTCACATACACATACAAAATTAATTTTGAAGATTCACTTTCCCTTTGGGTTTGTCGTTTCCTTGCTTAGAATGAATGTGCTTTCCACTAAATAGACACTGAGGTTTCACTGTTGATGGACCAATTGAACTGTCAAAGAGAAATGACCACCTATTGGAGTCCATAAGTCAGTAGATACTTTGTTTAGAGACAACAAATGTCCAAGGGCACCTTTTAAGGTGTCCTCATCATTGAGCTCACCTTCCAGGAGAAAATCCACCCCATATCTGTCCATCTGTTTGTCTGTTATTCAACCCCAACTCTGCCCTCCAATATCCCACAATCCTTCAATGTAAATGCAAGGCAGACAAAGTTTTATTAAACAAGCCCCTGATTTACCATCGTGTCACTCAGGTTCATAGGTAGAAAAAACAGCATCTGTTAGGCTAAACATGCAGACGCCACCATTATGTCTCCATTTGACTGAAGTTTGACTCGCTATCGGATCTGAATAGTGCCCTTTTGAAATTGGCCGCCCACGTGTTTAACTGTCAGAGTGCGGAGAAATGCAATCCGATTGTGTGCTTTCCTATGCAAGTGCGCGGTTATGACTCAAAGCACCCCCTTCCTCACAATCGACCCCAACCCACTTGTTTTATTCACATCCCTGAATCCAACCTGCTGGTATTCAATCATTTTGATTAAAAGACCCATTTCTTCTGGAACTGCAGCGGGAGTTGGGAGTGGAGTGGCCAATGACAGTTGAGGATTCATATATTTTCATAAACTTTTAACAATGTCAATGGAACATGTCTTCAATCTTAGCTTTCACAACAGAAAGGCACTCCATCTTTCTTTAGCTTTTGACAGAACATTTGAATATGAGCATAGGATTATTAATGTGCCAGTTTATATGGCAGACTTCATGGGGAGATTCACAAGGATTTTATTGCAGAAAAGTAGGTGTTGTTTTTTTAATGGTAGAATTTTTTTAAAAGACAAGCGATAATAAGGAAGAATATTAATTTCTCCATGGTTCCTGTGAATGGCTTCGGAGACATATATTTAAATTAGCTTCAGATTCCTTCCTATGACTGAGCCATGGGTATTCATTTTAACCGGAGATGTTATGTTGTCCAACTGGTAATACAAGAATATAGGGGAAACTGTAGTTCATTTACATTTTCCCGAAGGAGTGTAATTGATTGTTTATATTTATTGTGTTTCCAGACGTAACAACTCAACATTGTTATGTCTAGGTTCTGCTCCAGTGCAGGTTAGTTTCCGACAAACAAACCGACAAAGGGAATATAAAAACTTATGCCATGGTAGGTGTAGGTTCAGGAGTAGTAACTTACATTAAGAAAGAGGTACAGCTGCAGCCTAAAGAAAACAACTCCCACAAGTAAAATTGACTGAGTGACTCGACCAGGGTGTTTCCCTTCTTCATAAAAGTTCACATTCAGAAACTTTTTTGTACCTTTTTTCCTTTCTTCTCTCGTCTCTTTGTTTCCTCTTGGGCAGTCACATCCTCCGTTCCTCCCCTTCCTCTTCCTTCTCCTCCTCTTCCTGCTCCTCCTTCCCTTGTATCAGTGCTTTCTTGTCGTAAGAATGAATTGAATTTGTCCCCTTTAGTGCAAACAACAATAGACAGAGTGGGGACCTGCAGGAAAACAAATCGCCACTCCCGTCCCTGCTAGGGATAGTAAAGTTGTGTGTGTGTGAGGATGAGGTGGCAGATGAGGAACAGGCCCAGGCCAGAGAGACACCCGCGGTCGTTTATTACCATGCCATCTTTATCGCTCCTGCTGAACCGGCGAGCGTCTCAGACAAATGATGTTAATAATAATAGCTGGCCCTGTGGCGAAAGAAATTGGAAGGGCTAGCAACCTAACTGCTGCAGCAGCACAACTCAAGCCTGCACCTGATACATGTAACTTCAGTCCATGAGCAGAAGGGAGGAAAGTTTGGGGGTTTGTCTTTGCGGATAGGACACCATAGTTATAAAGTTGGCATGCCTGTCTGAATATGAACTAGGATGTGAAATTATTCTATTTTTTTGTTGTTGTTAATATACTTCCTATGTAACATTGTCATTTAATCAGGATTTGCACATGAACAAGTACATGCAATGAGTGTACATTTTCTCCAGTTAAGATGCTCAAGGACGAGTATCTTGAACGTATCCACGTACTCACTGTCTGTCGGTAAAACAAACAAGTCAATGTCAAACCATGCAATACATGCATTGTGTATCGCATCGTATGGTTAATGTGAGCAGGACACAATGTAAATAGCTACCTTCAAAGCAACATTTATTTTCAAGCTTTTGATTTGAGAAATCAACTTTTCTGCGCTGGACATTGATGGTGATTGCTGTGTCACGTCTTTGATTCTTTTGGAGAGAAAAAAAAACACAATGGAAACAAACAAGAAAAGCTACAATATGGATCGTCCATGTCATTTCCTCTATATGCGGCGGCACTGAGTCGGATAGAGGTTAGCTAGGGTCGTGGAATGGACACTTCGAGTGTTGTCATTAAATCAATTTGTTTGCGGTAAAGCCCTCTCTCCTGTTTCTCCTCCAGTCAGATCTCTGCTCTGCCAGTTGTAACATGGTAGGGAGGAGGGGAATGGATCATCTGCCCAACTGGTTACGGTCAGTGTTAAAAGCTTTTTCAACACTATCGCGGAGTGGCTGTTGTAATAACACTGTCAGAAAAATGACATAACACCTGTCATTTGTGGGATCCCACAATGTGTATCAATGTTGGTGAAGGTGAGAGTGTTGAAACGGGATTGTGCATGTTACCACTTCCAATGTAGTTCGACAGATTTTTCATCCAGTCGGCTCGGTGATTCAAATGACCAGCGACCTTTCGGTTCCTGGCCCAACGCTCTTAAACGCTAGGCTACCTGCCGCCAATTAGTTTTGATAGATAATATTCTTTCAAACCGCTCAAACATATATATTGATAAAATAGATTTAAAATAATAGAATAGTACGTATTCTCAGTGGCCTATTGGACTAATATGAATGACATGCTAGTGAGCTTTTCGAAACCATTCTTACTAAATCTCTCTAAGAGTTATTTTACCGTCAACCCATTCCTGCAATAGATACAGAAGTGCTTTCCCCTTTTTGACCTCAGTGGTTGTTTTTTGTGTATTATGGCTGTGCCATGTCTAGAGTTGCTGACCCCAATAGGGTCAAGGACAGCTCTGGCACCTTGCAGCATCTCCCTCCCTACACATGTATTTCTTCCTCCCTCCTTTTCTCTCGTCCCCTCCCTCTATTAATCCCTCCATTGATTTAAGATGATATTTCATCACTTGGTCTCGACGGGAGTTTGGTGAGAGAGAGGGGGTATGAGGTGGATGTTGCCCCTAAGTACTGACCCAATGAGAGTTTTGTTTTTTACTCCTAATTACATTTGCTATAATACATAATGCTATAAGGTTTGTGTTGACGTTGGGAAGGCTGGTCCTAGAATGGGTGGGTTGGTTGGTGGGTGCTTATGTGTGTGTGGATATGTATATCTCAGACTTTGCTTTGCGATAGTTTTCATTTAGGTTCACAAAGTTATCAACAGCTGTTCACAGGTCAATAAAACATGTGTAAACCAAAAACACAAGCAACGCTTTCCCCTAAATGCACAGCACTTTGACTCCGATGCTAAGTAATAAAACACACTATTTTGGCTCTATATGGTTGTTTTAGCCTGCCTAAGACATCATGTCAAACAATGTACAATGTTATTTATTTATTTAATGTTTTAGGGAAATGCAGAGTGTGTGTGTGGGTGAGTGGGTGCGTGCGTGTGTGGAGGAGAGGTAAAGGGTAAGGTATGTGTGTATGTAGAAGGTTGAAGTCCTGTTGGTTGTGAAACCTGTGGTCAGAATGGCAATATTTTATTGATAAGGATTACTACTAGGGAGGCTGGTTGACTGATATGAAAATGGGGTCGCGGGAGAATTTCCAAAATTCTGAGATTTTCTTTTATATCAAAATCATTGTAATGTGGTTAGCCTTAAAAATCGAAAGGAAAATTATTGAAGTCTAAAAGATAAAATTCAACCAGAGAGTGCCCATAGATATGGGAAAAGGCCACACTTGGCTGTTGCTCTTGAATCATTCCCACAGTGAATGGCTAGGCCTGCTACGCTATAAAGCCACACACTATTGCAGAGATTTTGATACTACCGTCCGAAATTGATATGGTGAAAACATTATGTGTGGGGAGGCAAAGGCACATAAACTCACATCAATACCTTTGTCAGATAACACTGTTAAACTAAGAATGTACGCTATTGCTAGCAATCAAGAGGCTCTCTGACTGAACGAGTCAAAAACTCCCCAGCTTATGCTCTCCATCTCGGCTGTGAAGGCCGAGATGCCCATGCATCGACTTTTGCTTGCTATACATGTTGGAGGATGCTTTTCACGAGGACATATTGTTCTGTCTCACGATTCCTGTGCATGAAATGGCACAGGAGATGTACAGTGTGCTGTGTGGCTATGTTGACGAAAAACAGATTCCATGGGATCGAATGGTGGGCTTTTGCGTAGATGGGGCACCATCTAAAATGGGACGGCGGGCAGGCCTCTGCACTCTAGTTATGAATGTGTCTCCCTCTGCCATAGAGACGCAATGTATGATATACTGAGAGCAACTGGCGATGTGGGCGATATGAGATCAGAGCAGGACAATGTTGTATTTCACACCGCGGCTTGGTGGTTATCGAGGGGGAGTGTAGGAAAGATTTTTCAGATTGAGAGAGGAATTGTTTTCTCAGTGGACGTAAAGAAAAAACAGACTTGGTTGACTTTCTGTATAATGAAAAGTAAGTTTGTCTCCTTGCCTGTGTAACAGACATATTTGGAACTGAACAAACTGAATGCAAGCATGCAGGGGAAATCCAAAAACATTCTACAGATGAGTGACTGAATCAG
Organism: Salmo trutta; assembly: GCF_901001165.1. NCBI lineage: Eukaryota > Metazoa > Chordata > Actinopteri > Salmoniformes > Salmonidae > Salmo > Salmo trutta. Next base: position 14,303,350 of record NC_042990.1, on the reverse strand, counting down.
TGTATTCAGAGGACAGAATTCTTACTGGAGAGAGAGTCTTTGAAAAGCGAACCATACCCCCTTACCTCGGCTGTGCATGTTTCTAACAGAAAACAGCATCAGTAAGTGTCCCACACGAGTGATGACTGCTCACCTTCAACGCTTGGAAGAGCACTTTGGGACCTACTTCCCAATCCGTTTGATCCTGGCTCAGTTGACATGCCGGTAAGTGAAATCGAACAGCTGATCAAACTGTCATGTGACCGAATGCTGCAGACTTAACGCATTCACGGGTCACTATGGAGGAGTTTTGGTTCCTGACTCAAAGGGAATATCCTGCTGTCTCCATCTGAGCATTAATGCTGCGTTCAAAACAACTAAGAACTCAGAACTGGGAACTCAAAAATCTCCGACTTCCGGCTTCAGTGCGCTCAAGACAACTGGGAACTCAAAAAAATGAGCTCCGACTGGGAACAAACGTTTTAAACGGTCATCCAACTTGGAATTCAAACTCGGGCCTCTTTCTAAAGCTCTGACTTTCCAATCTGAAGATCACTGGCGTCATGATTTCACCTATTTTTCAGAGTTCCCAGTTGTCATGAAAGCGCCATAAAACCCATGGCACCCTTCGCCAGCTCCTATCTGTGTGAAGTTGGATTCAGGTCTCTAGTCTGCATTAAAACCAAATATCAATCCAGGTTTGATGTGACAGCAGAGACGTGGTGCGCACTGTCGACCACGCCCCCTGACTTTTGAGAGGCTCTGACGCGACGTGCATCAAGCACTCCCGTCTCATTAGTGGTGGTGAGATAAGATCTATTATGTCAGACTAATTTGCAATTGACTGTCATAGCCCTATATTAAAAGTATGCGATAGTGAGTTGAGGAGACAATCAGAAATATTGTTACGATGTTTTTCAACTGACTGCCATAGCTCCAGATACAAAAGTAAACATTGGCTGTTTATTTTTTTTTTTTATTCTCTCACATGGTTCGGGTTGCAAGAATTTGGGGTCGTGGGCCAAAAAGGTTTGGGATCCCCTGACCTACTGTAACGTTGCCAGGTTGTTAGCCTTCAGCTCATTTTAGACTGAATTGCTACTTAAAAGAACAGGGGACAGGAACAAGATCAAGTTATAGCCTAAAACTAGGTTCCAGATTTTTTCCTGGCAGGTCAAAATGCCATGTTATAGCTAATAACCTTCCCACGCAGAGTGTGGGCTTAAATATATAAATATTCCCTACAATTGGCCCCATGTGAGTACAATTCCGTCACAATTCCAAGTGTTTTGCTCCCTCTGCTCTTGTCAAGTCCCTCTAATGGATCTGAAACGACTGGACAGGTAAAAGCAATCTACCATCTAATTTTTTGATTACTCACAACTTTCTCTGTGCGGGAGAGGGGGTATAAAATGGCAGATCTTCGATAGTCAAGGCATTAAGTCATGCAGGCGGATACTGTATGTTCAACCACTCAAGATAATCAAGACTTCTGTCAAACTGAAAGGGAGTTTTTCCCTATGCCAAATTAGTTTCTAAATGGGTAATATACATTCCATTCCAGTGTTGGCCTACAATAAGAGAGAAATAATGGCTAAACTGATTAATAGAAGAGAGAGGAGTAGGCTTATTCAAGGCTCTATGATGGCAATGCTGTTTGAATGGAGAGTAAAACAATAGGAACCAAACGGTCAGTCTCTAAAGATGCTGTAATAATGGCATTCAGAGATGGAAACAATCCTTCCGTGATCCAGTCATTTGTGTGTTTTGACAATCATTTTTATCGCCCACAATGGCATTTTGTGAGGAGTCAAGTTAATTTGAATATAATAAGCTAATATGACGACATATACAGCGACTCTTGGTCCAGTTCATTGGAGCTTGGTTATGGCCATTCAGACTGTGAATAGTGTTTTGTATTCCTTTCTTAGTCCTTTTATTTGAAGACTCAGTGCAATTAGAGAACCGGAAAGGGAATGAGACAAAATGGTTCCTTGTTAATCTGTTTAACTGTGCATGTTCATTATGACAAGGGTGTATTTTACTGAGACAATCGCAGGCTTAATACATCTAGAGCTGGTGCGCAGTGAAGGGTTCGTTAAGCTTTCTTGAGGCTGTGGATGGATGGTTTGTTGCTTTCTCTCCGGCTCAAGACCTATTCCGGTTGTAATGTATGGCAATAGAAAGAGCTTCTATATATCACACAGTATACCACATCACACAGTTCATAAGGTATGATTTTAAAAAACAATTACATTAGATCTTACATGGACCTCTTTGGTTAAAAAGTATATATTTTGAGTATGAAAGTATTTCTTTTGTCTATGAGAATACTGTGTTCTTTTTTTTATTGCTTTTTTTTTAAAAGAAGGTAAATGACTGTGGAAGCTATCAGTCTTGTGATCTTCTGTTTCCTGGGGCGTAAGAAGTGAATTTACCACCCCCTTCAGTTGATTCTCATGCGGTTGCCAATCAGATTGACCTGTGGTCATGATTGGACGTGTCACACTTCCATTTTAAGGCTAATCTTAAAGCTATGTGTGTTTAATTCAAATTCAAAGCCTTAGATATTTTTATGGTAATTCTGACTATCTACTTCATCATCTGATTATCTACTTCATCATGTCACGGTCTCTTTTCAGATTGAAATGTGAGAAATGGGCAGTGAAATGCATTTCAAATGGAGGGAAATGATGAAACTGTAGCAAAATACCATAAACTCTCCTATCAGGCAAGAAATAGCAAAAATGAGATATCTCCAAGGAAGGAGAAACTCTTCTTCCTTATGATACCAGAGCCTTGGTTTACAGTGCCAATATTAGGACAACTCTATCCTAATATTGAAACTGTTTTGGCAGCTGCTTCTCCTACTCCTACTTGGTTTACCTTTAAAACACATTCTCCAGTGGGCAGCCTTTAGGAACTTTCCCGAATTGTCTTTGGCAAAGCCTGCTCCCAGGCACGCATCAATCTATCCATCTAAAGGTTGGGATCCTTGGCCAACTTCGATAGAGCTAAATATTTACGCTGTCCAACCCACCCTGTCTCCATGCAGGATGAAAAGGGGCATTCAGTAGATGCTCTCCTGGTTCTCTGGCACCTCGCCTACAAGATGGAGAACCAAAGACCAAAACCTCCCGCTGTTACACAAATGGCTATATTTAGTCACATCCAAGCCATGAATAACAATATCTGTGTATATATTGGACAAATAGCGTCTTAGTGATGAGGAGGTAGTGTAAGCGTATCCATGATGGGTGGCATGAGAATGAGATAAGGTTGAAGAGTTGTGTCATTTCAGCCTTGTAACCGGTTTGCTTATGACAGGGATATAGAACTGGTAATCTCATGACGCATGGCCTCATGTTCAAGAGATGTGAGTCTTGTGCAAATAGTATTTTTGAATAACTATACCACCTTCAGGAGGGAGTGGTCTAACCTGTGAGCTACACCAAAAATGTTGGAACCCCCAGTACAGTCAATGTGGAATTATGCAGTTGTGATTATTACGTTTACTGTTTTGTATTTTGTCTAATCTAACTGTATCATAGCTTATGTTCAGCCCACATCTACAAGGTCACCATTTACAACTTGACCTCGGTGAGCATATCAGTGTGACAGGGTTGGTATAACCCACAAATCAAATCAAATCAAAGCGTATTGGTCACGTACACAGTTTAGCAGATGCTAAAACGGGCGCAGCAAAATGCTAATGTCACCATGTCCTAACAATGCAGTAAAACGTTGAAAAAGTACACAAACAGAGAAATTCAAGATATGTCGGAACGAATTCAATTAACAACCCAAATAGCGCAGTAATAGTAATCCAAATACAATCTATGCATACATATGTCCACCGGATGAATTTACACAAAATATGTTAAGGATGATATGTACAGCAGTAGATATATTAGAGTAAGCTATGTGAAGAATCCATGAGTGGACAAAACATTTTGAAGTTCTTGACACACTCAAACTGGTGACACACTCAAACACACACACACATACCCCGTTCTCAAAGGCACTTAAGTATTTTGTCTTGCCCATTCACCTTCTGAATAGCACACATACACAATCCATGTCTCAAGGCTTAAAAATCCTTAAAAACCTGTCTTCTCCACTTCATCTACGCTGATTGAGTGAATTTAGCATTCAGTCTATGTCATGGAAAGAGCAGGTGTTCCTAATGTTTTGTACATTCAGTGTATACAGTGCCCTCAGAAAGTATTCATGACCCATTTTGTTGTGTTACAAAGTGTGGTTAAAATTGATTAAAAAAAATGTTTTGGTCAACAAGCTACACAAAATACTTGGTAATGTCAAAGTGGATGTAAAAATGTAAACAAAAATATACAAATTAAAAAATAAAACACTAATAAGTCTTGATTAAATACGTTTTCAGTATTCAGGCATTGTTAAACTTGCCTGGTCTTTGTGTTTGAATCTGTGCTTGAAGTTCATTACTCGGCTGAGGGACCTTATAGATAACTGAATGTGTGGGGTACAGAGATGGGGTAGTCATTCAAAAATCATGTTAACCACTATTGCACACAGAGTGAGTCCATGAAACTTGTGTGATTTGTTAAGCAAATGTTTACTACTGAACTTATTTAGGCTTGCCTTAACAAAGGCAAATACTTTCTGACTCAAGATATTTCAGCTTTTCATTTTTTATTAATTTGTAAACAGTTCTATTTGACATTATGGGGTATTATGTGTAGATGTCACGTCCTGACCAGTAAGGGGTTATTTGTTATTATAGTTTGGTCAGGACGTGGCAGGGGGGTATTTGTTTTATATGGTTCTGGGTGTGTGTGTGTATGTAGAGGGGTGTTTGATTGATGTATTCCGGGGTTTTGTTCATTGTTCTATGTTTGTATATTTCTATGTCTGTTCTAGGGTGTTTAGATCTGTGTTTAGGTAATTGGGATTGGGGCCTTCAATTGGAGAAAGCTGTCTATCGGTGCCTCTAATTGAAGGTCCTATAATTAGGAATGTGTTTGTCATGGGAATCGTGGGAGGTTGTTGGTTTTTTTTTGGTTTTTTTACTTGTATTTTTGAAAGTTTTTTTAGTTTTTTTGCATAGCTGTGTGTTGCCTGCAAGACTGTTTGTTGTCCGGTCGTTTTCTTGTTTTGTTTTTGTAAAATAAACATGAGCATTCACGTACCCGCTGCACCTTGGTCCATTCACTACGACGACCGTTACAGTAGATCAGTGACACAAAATCTCAACGTAATCATTTTATATTCAGGCTGTCACTCAACACAAAGTCACAGGGTGTGAATATTCTGAAGGCACTGTATGTGGTGTGTATAACCAGTGTAGCTGCAGATGTAATGTACAGTAGTAGAAATATTAGGATGAGCTATGTGAAGAATACAGTATTTAAATACACCGTGTGAAACGGGAAGTATCCAGTGGTTTAATGTCTCTTTAACATGGGACAGCAGCATTGGCTGTGTGTGTGTGTGTGTGAGTGTGTGTGTATCCATGCGTGGGTTTGTGAGTATGAGCTGTGTATGTAATTGCTTGTAATAGTGTGTGTTTTGTGTGAGTGTACATCACCTGGTAGATGGCTAGTGGTGGCTGTTCAACAGTCTGATGGCCTGGTAATAGAAGCTGTTTTTTAGTCTCTTGGCTCTGATGCACCTGTATGGACTGTCTGTCAGACGGTAGCCAAACGAACAGTCCGTGGCTTGGGTGACTGAGGTGCTCAATGATCTTCTTGGCCTTCCTTTGACACAGAGTGTCGTACATATCCAGAAGGTGTAGACAGTGTGCCACTGGTGATGAGTTAGGCTGACCGCACCACCCTCTGGAGAGCCATGCGGTTGAGGGCGGTGCAGTTGCCGTACCAAGAGGTGATGCATCCAGAATGCTCTCAGTGGCGACAGGATGTTCTCAATGGTGCATCTGTAGAAGTTTATGAGGGTTTTAGGGCCCATGCCAAATTTCTTCAGCCGCCTGAGGTTGTAGGGGCGCTGTTGCAGACAATCAGACATGTTCTGGGCCATATGACACGTTTCGGCGCCAGATCTGGGCCATAGTCGCCTGCTGTCTAGGTATGGACTGTAAAAGTTCAAGAAGCTGAATGCTCAAGATGCTCCCGCAGCTCTAGCTGGACCTTTGCCGCGCTCCTCCACTCATACGTAGCAAAGTCAAATATCTGCTTCATCATCTGAGCCAAGGGCGTTTGCTTGAACCACAGAGTGGCAGGCGCCGTAAATAACATTTAAGGAGCCAATGTGTCAACAATAAATGCCAATAGCCACCATTACTTCACTACCAAAAAGCCATAAAGCATTGATGAGGAAGAAGGCCTTAAAATGATGCATCAATATAACAAGCTTCTAAGAGCCCATTGATTCTGGATTTGAGCACTGGATAGCAACACTGAGCACTTATGGCAACTTGCTGACAATGGAGTAAACATTGCTCCAAAGGCTATTAACACCTAGTTAATGCTTTCAATGCCTTTTCACATAAACCTAGGTCGCATATGCATAGTCTGATCTATTTTGTTTTTCAATTGTGTCACAGCGTCAGAATCGGCTTGACTATGAACATATCATGTGCGATGGAGAGGAAAAATCTGTAACTTTGTGGCTAATTACACCACATAATTCAATTTTGATTCAGAATTAACGTCTCGTTTCCCACCTAAATATCCATAATTAATCAACAAATCAGCGAGAAAGAATAGTCTAATTGGCTTCAAAACTCAAACCTGACCACTTAATCCAGGGATGACACAGCTAATTGTGGGAGTAATCGAAGTTCCACCCTTTGGGAGTTGATGGAGGGGTTCGTAAATGGTGGGGGGGAGTGCGCTTCCGTCGCGTTGTCGTGACGACTCCATCCGTTACACGGGGAGTATCTCCACGGTGACAACCAGAGTGTTGGTTCATAATAGTTAAATATGTTACAGTATCATTATGAATGAACAGGCCAGACGATTCTGTACGGTATGCCGAAGTGTCAGTCATTGTAACAATTGTTATTACATGAAGTAACAAAGTAACAGAGTTGTTCAGTAACATTAACAAAGTAACATAGTTATTCAGTGATAGAAGTTAGCTGGAGGAAAACACCTATTAGTCTTAAAACTGAACTACCAACAGTTAATATCTGCCCCGATGGAAACAACTTTTTTGCGATTGCTCTAGAAAGTTTATTATATCCCACACTCATTTATTCTCTTCATTACCAGCCACTTTGTCCTTGAGGTGGCATTCCAGAATTTTTTTCACAACCTTATTTTTCTGTCAATTCCTATTTTAATTGGACATTTTTGTCACCAAACAAGATTTATTACCAGTGTACAGGTGAGAGTGAACCTGGCTGAAATTATAATCTTTTTTTTTCTGTGACACGGGCATATCCGGGGAGGAGTGCGACCTTGTAGGCAGCTCTCTAGGGGTGGACCAGTGCTGTGTGTGTGTGTATGTGTGTATCAGATACCTAGTCAGTTGCAAAACTAAATGCATTCAACCAAAATGTGTCTTCCGCATTTAACCCAACCCCTTCACCACTGGCCTGGATACAGAGCCTAGTCACGTTGTCTACTTAGCAGTGTCACCTTCAAACCCAGAAGTACTGACTCCTTTTTGCTTCCCCTACTCAAAGTGCTATTATGATAACTTACTAACATGCTAATGTGACATGGTCGTGCAGTTTGCTAACACCATTGTTCGAGCTGTGCCATGCTGTTAGTAGAAGTTGCCCATATGCACAGATCAGGGACCAGCTTACCCTTCCCAAATGCTAAACTTAAGGACATTGCGCTGACCTTAGAACAGTGTATATCGGCAACCTTCATCCTACTTCCTGTTGCTCTGGAAACAATAATTAATAGACATGGGCTGTAGGAAGAGCTAGGAGAGTAAGAGTCTTGCTTCCTGTTGGTTATGTTGTACGATCTGCTTATTTTTCATTATTAGGAAGCAAGATTAGCTTCTAACTCACTTATGAGCCTGCAAAATTTGCTAACACTTTGGTATGTTTGGTGTTTGGAAATTGTAGCTACAGATGTCGGATCTTAATTTGATCGTCTTGTTGCAGGAGAACTTTCCTGCAATTCAGGAAATTTAAAACGGGTTGTGTATTTGAGGTTTAAAAATGCTTCTGAATTTTTTAATTTCCACTTTGAAATTTCAGACTTGATTTTCCCTTATGAAAATGTAGCAATCCATTATAATCCACATGATAATTTGCATTTCCTGTTGCTGCAGGATTATTTCCCTGCTGTGCTGTAGCAAAATGGCTCAAATTAAGACCCTACATCTGTAATGGATATTGTATTGTTTCATTACATAGAGTAGTGCTCTGATATTATGCATTGTATGAAATAAATGTTGAGAATGAAAACACTGACCGAGGTCTGGAAGGGATAGTACTATGTTAACCCCCACCCCTGTGTCCTTTTCTTCAGCTGCCTGATTTACAGTTGTATGTACTATAGCAATAACAACAATTCATATTTAATGTTCAGAAACATAAGTATCAGCTTTCTGTTTGAAAAACTCAGTATCAGCAAGAGGTCAGAGAGGAGACGGGGTCTAGCCTGTTTGTACTGGCAGCATGCAATAAATGTCTCAATGCACAGGAAAATTATAGCTTTACTGTGCCCACCACCACCTTTCAAATGAAATATTTAACACAAAACGTGATGTTTTACGGCCCTAATGCAACCGACCTAAGAGAGCCAACAAGCGCTCTTTATTTATGTCTTTCATTATACTCAGTTCATTTCACGGTTTTTGGGTTGTTTTTTTGCTTGTTGAGGACCTGTTCCACAGGTATGCTTGCAGGTGCATTTTATATCAGAGTTGTGTATGTTGTTCCCATGCGTATCTGCCCTCTCATTGACTAGAATGTTCCCAATTGATTTCGCCTCCTCATCGCCAAATGACTACCATTGTTAGGACAGAGACAAGACCATGTCGTCATTATATAGAGTATCTCTGTTTAGGGTTAGTTGTGTTTTCTTGTAGGACCCCAGCTGCTTAGGTTGCCTGGCAGGTGCCTGTCCAGATGTGTCCCCGCCACCCCCTTTCTCCTATAGTGATGTCACTCTGAATACAGCTGCTTAGGGGTCCCAAGCCTCCCCAACCACCCCTACCCTCGTCTTGACCATCATACTCTGGGTGTGATGAATACTGTCTGGGAACCCGTCGAGGAGGGTTAAGGGGCTTATTTTTGGTAATTCATTGTAAGTGCTGCGCGACAGCTCCCCTGATGCTAGTGTACAAGTCATGACGCGGGCACTTAAAGCGCACTCACCGGCAACTTGATTGATCAAGCCCAATCGATAACTAGGCCTGTGTGTAACAGGGGGCCTCTTAGCACGGGTTGACGTTCAGTGCTAATTGTGCACGACACGGTTGTGGGAGGTCGTTTGCGGTGTGATTATTCCACATGCCACACTAGTACTTGGTAAAACACTAGTACTTGGTAAAACACTAGTACTTGGTAAAACACTAGTACTTGGTAAAACACTAGTACTTGGTAAAACACTAGTACTTGGTAAAACACTAGTACTTGGTAAAACACTAGTACTTGGTAAAACACTAGTACTTGGTAGCATAATGCGGCTCACTGTAGCTCAGTGGAGAGAAGCGCTAGCACTCGGTTGCGATGCTTACTGTTTTTCATTCATTCAAACTAATATCTCCTGTTTGAGGCCTGTGGTTTGCTTATTGATGTGCAGTAGTGCAGTAGTCCTTCTGTCAAGAGGGGTGTGTGTGTGTATGGGGCATCAATTTACCTCCACCACCATTGCGTGTCATCCACTTGAAAGATGCACATCTCTCCCAGCTCCCCTTACAGATGTAGGATCTTAATTTGATTACTGCAGGATGATTTTCCTACTGTAGCAAACTGGCTCAACTTAAGATCCTACATCTGTAGCTGTACTATGCCTCCCCTCCTTCCCTTCCCTCCGTCCCCTCACTCTCTCTCTCTGTCTCTCTATGCCTGCTGTCCACCTCTGTGACCGGCCTCCGTCGCCCTATCAATGCCACCCGCCACCACCATCTTAATGAGCATCAGATTACAAACAGAAATCAACAGTCGTCACGATGATTGGCAGGTTTTGGCGGCGGGCAGCTGAGTCCGGACATGTCGCTTTGATATTTCCTCTCTATCTCCCTCTCACTGATAATGTTAACCCTCTAATGAATCTTTTGTGTGCCTGTCTAAAGCTATTGTCTTCTACAGGAACCATTATTTTCTCGCGTTTTCACCGCGACTGACATACCTGTGACCGTATGGCGGCTACTGTCTCTTTCTTTATTTCTATTTTCTTTCTTTCTCTCTCTCTCTCTCTCTCTCTTTCTTTCTTTCTTTCTTTCTTTCTTTATTTCTATTTTCTTTCTTTCTCTCTCTCTCTCTCTCTCTCTTTCTTTCTTTATTTCTATTTTCTTTCTTTCTCTCTCTCTCTCTCTCTCTCTTTCTTTCTTTCTTTCTTTCTTTCTTTATTTCTATTTTCTTTCTTTCTCTCTCTCTCTCTCTCTCTCTTTCTTTCTTTCTCACTTTATTCTCTATCAATCTCCCACCGTCTCTCTTTTTCTTTCTTAATCTCCTTATTTGTTTCTCTCCATCTCTTTCCATCCCTCCATCATTTGCATATTAGATGTATTTGCACTCTAATTCACCCCAAGCCTGTGCTATTTGAATTCATACGGGGCTAAAACCCGATGACTCGCTGTACAGCCACTCCCGCTGAAATGTCATCTTGCACGGAACAGCAGTATAATTTAATAGCAATTAACAGTAAACAATGGTGTGGGGTTGGTTAATAAATCAATGGGTGTGGAGAGGAGGGGTGGCGAGCTTGTGTTTCTTCTATTCTTTCGTCTAGTGAAAGGTAGATTAGCTGGGTTTTAGCTGGGTTTCAAAGACCTCGACGCAACTGAACAAATTGCAGTGGCTATGATACTGTGCGTTGGTGTTCTCCTTTTTACTGAACGTGACAGAGATTGTGTACTGCAATAAGGATTCATGCGATACTACAACAATCAATTCATGCACGTCTCCACATTTATTCTCTCTCCTGTATGTGGAATACATGGGGATGTGTGTAAGTTACTCCTCAGCCTGAAGTGTCCCCACTTGCGCCACCGAATAGCTAGCGTTTCGAGTGGCGCGACCGGTAAGATGCTTCAGGAGGGGCGGTCACATGTGCTAGCAAGGCAGAGGTCCTGCGTGTTAGCCGCATTAGGAGGAAGTGGTACTCGCTAAGCAAGCAGCGTGACGTCCTGTACATATGTGCATGTGTAATCCGCTAGCTGTATTGTTTAACACAAGATGTTGCACTTTGTGTACGTTTGCTGCCTTTTGTCAGATACCGCTGAATATACAAGAGTTACAATGCTCAAGAGTATACATAGTATTTTGTTTATCTTAGTATCTGAACCAGCAACCCTATGCTAAACGGTCCATTCCACTGTGTGAACAAAACAATGTTGTTCTGACAAGAACAACTCCACTGTTCGTGTTGTATAACGTAAGCCACCTTCCCTTTTGTCGGGAAGATTTCCTGAAATGCACAGCTAAAGTGACGTGCTCGTCGTCACAGCGAACAGAGGAAGCTACGAAAGGAACTAGACACCTTTGATGAAATGAGCCAAAGAGCCTTTGATGTCTACAGCGCCAAACCCATCTGTTGTCTTACTCCTTCAAGGGCACCCTGCCGCGCATATCCCGCCCAAATGAGAAATGGCATAGAAACACCTTTTTTATTTTGAAACAATCAACGTTTACAATTTGCTGATTACCATTTGTTTTTCCTGTATACCACGCACCAAGTGTTCTATTATCTGTACTGTGCTGCAGGGGATAAATGTAGGGCTAAATACTGTAGGAGTAGGCAAGTACAGTCATTTGTACGCTTTTTATTTACCAACAAGAAGTCCCTACCTGGGTTTGTGGATAATGAAGCTTGCATTTTTGTGTTACAAGGAGATATTAGGTAAATGACAAGGTTGAAATTATGTCAATATGAGGTTGACTTAACCAGGTTTACCCCCTGGATGAATTATGAAATAAGGAAGTCATTGTCATGTTAAAATCATCTAAGTTCATTGCCATTTCGTACCCCCTTCACCAACTTTTCACACGTTGTTTGTCTTGTCAGGTAATGGATTTGGATGCGTAAAGCGATAAGGCATGCCACGTTAAGTTAATGTGGGGGAACTGCACTGCAGTAGAGCCTCTTTGATAGGCCATGATGCCCAGCATGTCTGAGGCCTAGAGGCAGAACCTCAGGCTAACGTGTCACATCCTCTCACTCAAGTGCAGTAGACGCAAACTAGCAATGGAGGGTTTGCAGAACCTCTAGGGTGTAAAATGCATCAGGAAGGATAAGGAGCTATTACTGGTACGATAGATGCATGTGGATGTTATGTAGGAAAGACTGCTGGTTTTACCGCTAGTTGGATACAGTACATCAAGATACCTGATAAGTACATAGGTATCCCTATGTATTTCCTAGGGAAGACTGTTTTGATTTTAACACGTGTACATATCCTATTCACAGACCGATCCGCTAAAAATGATGGTATAGCTTTCACAGATAAATATGAATCGTTTGACACACAATTTGTGAACTGTTTTCACTCGAAATATAGGTCATGTGTAACATCTGCACACCTATAGCACTACCACACTATGAACAAACAGACCATTATATTTTCTTCAACAGAAGACATTTTAGTCCTGGCTATGATTAGCCTGCTACAGAAGCCTTATGCTATCAGAGGTGCTACTGTCCATTCCTAATCTTTTTATGAGCGATTTGCTGTTTTTAATGAAAATCCTTGCAGCCCTATCCACAATCAGCTCCCCCATCTCAGCTTATATTTCATCTGGCTATTGTGATGTCATAATACATAATTCCCCCTTCATGACAAACAGTGGCTTGTGGTGGGGGGGGGGACAAAAATCTTAAAATAAATGCTTTCGGGCTTGTGTCAAGTCGTAGCCACTCGCGTTGGAATAATCATGTTAAGCTGGTTTTCGCAGGCTCTCAGGCTCCCATCGAATGAGTGCTGACGTCCCTCGTATCGAACAGGTTTTGTTGCCCCTGTGGCAGGCTTTCGAGCGATGAACAAGGGACGTCAAAGTGAAGATGGTTTTACATGCATGGCACGAGAGGTGTCACCCTTCCACCGCGTTGCCCCTTACCTTAGCCCCAGCATTCTCTCTCACACACACACACACACACACACACACACACACACACACACACACACACACACACACACACACAGAGAGAGAGAGATACAACTCTCTGTGCAAGTTTGTCACTGTACAACCAACCCAGGATGTAAATCAATTTACACGACCACACACACACACACACAGGGCGAAGGCTGAAAAGGCCTGTGCATGACACAGTTGTGGTGGGAAGAGTGACGACCCAGACGGAATTAACACAAGGAGACTACACGCACACACACACACACACCCACACACACACCCACACACACACACACACACACAGCTACACAAACACAGAAAGACTACACACACACCCCTACCAGAAACATGCCCCCCTTGCTTGCCGCCCCCACCCCTCTCCACTCTCCCCTCAGCCCGAAAATCTTTAGCTGCTACATGATGCATGAAAATATGCTGTCTTTTCTCAGAAGTGTTTGCGCCCTCTGACCCCATCGTCTCAGAGGCAATGTGACCTCGCTGCCGTCATCCATTTTAGTCGGGAGAGTAAATTCGATGAATTTTTATTACTGTCTGTCTGGTGTGTGTTTCTTTTTTTTCTGTTTCTTTTGGTTGTCTCTTCACGGTGGTGTCGAATGTCTTGACACTTACAAAATGAAATTGTTCAGGTACTCTGAGAAGTCTCTTTCCCGCCTCACGCAGTGTTATACCACTGCTCCCTTCTCTTTGTCATTGACGGTCTCTCGTACGGTGGTTGAAATACAAACGGGATATTCAAGCTTTCATTCTGTGGAGGCGAGTAGCGTACCACTCCATTCCTAAGGGTACTGTAAAAAAAAAAAAAAAGATGTTTTAAACTGGTCTACCTACAGTACTTCGTCTAGAGCCTTTTAGACACCCTCACAGTAAGACAACAACATTGACGCAAGGCTCTGAAAGCATCAATTAGCACCACTGGTGGTCCGCGTACATTATTACCTCCTCCATTTACATCTTACATCTCACGGGAGAAGCTGCTAAGGGATACAATTATATTTTTTTGACACAAAAATGAAAGTGTTTATTCACCTGTGATAATTAGTGCTATTCTTACCTCCATGTTGATGAGCGTATAAAGAGGTGTTTATTTATTTATTACATTTTCCCATCATCAGATTTGACTTTGGTAATTGTGGGATCACAAGTTGAGGAGGTGTCCCCCAAAAAATTCTGAAGTTATAGTTTTCTTACTTGCAAGTTTTTTATTTGTTGTTTTGTAGTTAGTTGAGCTTTGGGCCCAGATATTTGGTGTAAGACTGAAACCATTATTTATACCAAGTCTTTGATAGTGATGATTCTCTGTAACTCTCTTATCAAGACAATCTACAGATGAAGTGTCTAAGAAACATACTGTATCTTCCCTGTTGTAGAAAAACGTACCGAAGGAGAAGAGCAACACGGACCGCACAGTGAACAAAAGATAACAACCATTGACAAGAAATGGACGTTAAGAGACTGAAACGTGAGCCGTTGTCAAACAGAGCTCAAGCTAAACTAAAATGCTACCTCTTTGTAACCAAAGTGGGAGGTCTTGGAGAAAAACGTCAACATGTTAGCGTAGCTGCGTAGAATGTCTTCACATCCTCTATGCTGGATCCTGACGCGTTCCTCCACTGATGTTGCAGAAGTACAGAGGTAAAACACTATAATCAGTGTTTGTTGAATCAACATCACAGCATCACTGCACCTCACCTTTGGGAAATGAGGTGAAGGAATGAGACGCTTGTCACAGCTGTCTTAGAAAAGTAGGACATGTTTATCTTCTTGATGCTTTACACATAGATGTACATGCTACAGCTTACGGGCTCAATTCAATGGAACACACCTTTTTTCCCTGTTGTCTTTGCGTTGGATAGGTGTAAGTTGTAGGGCAACTTTTTTGCCTAGCATTTCAGCGGCCAAAATGGAGCTACTACCATTGCTTAAATCTATCCACTTCTTTCATATTCACATGAAGTGTCGACGGGGTAGAGCTCCAGTGGTTGTCTCTGATATAGTGCCATGTGACATGAAACCAGGGTTACACAAGTAACTAAGCATTTCTCTACCCTATAAATGCCACTGAAATCACAGGGGACAGCCCCAACACACCTAACCCAGGACGCAACAGGCACATCTAACCCAGGACGCAACAGGCACATCTAACCCAGGACGCAACAGGCACATCTAACCCAGGACGCAACAGGCACATCTAACCCAGGACGCAACAGGCACATCTAACCCAGGATGCAACAGGCACATCTAACCCAGGACTCAACAGGCACATCTAACCCAGGATGCAACAGGCACATCTAACCCAGGACGCAACAGGCACATCTAACCCAGGACGCAACAGGCACATCTAACCCAGGATGCAACAGGTGTTTCCTTCACCCCTCTACACTAATAGGATTAAAACACTGTTTTACCACATCAGTCAGTACATCCCATCTCATCCAGGTCCATCTCCAAAGGCAGACATAAAGAATGGGAAACCATCTTAAATTACATCTCGCGCCGCTCGTCTAATGACTAGTGAGCTCCTGCATATTTCAACATTCATTCATTAGAGGCAGGGATTGGGCGAGATCAGTGGCAGCGGCGGGCGAATCGTGGCGCTCTGATTGAAGCTGTTGTGTTTTATAGGAGCCATTTTTCAATGCCGCCTCTGACAGCACTCGAGGTAATTAAATTGGCGAATTCAAAAAAGAAAAGAGGGATGGAGTGAGTAAAGGAGGGCGAGAGATATATGGTGAGGAGTGGACTTTAGAGTTGCCCTGTCCTTGCAAAGGGAAGCCAGGCTTCCCCAAAAAATGTACATATAAAATCCTAATTTTCCTTCAATTCGCTTGAGGCTGAATGTATCTCACAGGAGAAAGTTTCAAAGCGAGCGAAACAGCGCCCCTCTGTCTCTGTATGTGTAGGCCCTCTATCTGATGCTGTCTGGTCCAAAAGAGGATGACATTGTTGCCGTCTGTAGCATTGAATGCAAGAGAAGCCAGCGAGCATTTGGCCTCCCTTGATAAAAAAAAGTATAAAATATTAGCCAATCAGCATTGAGCTAAACTGAGTGAGCTGAACTGTGAACGGTCCTGGCGCACCCAAAACATTTTTTCAGCGAAAGCCAGTTTGGATTTGATGTCACTGCTGTCAAATTGCATTGAGAGCAGAAACAACTTGAATTGTTGCATCTCATTGTATTGTTGTCCGCCTGTGGACAGCTAGCTAAAAGTGGCCCGTTCCTAAATTAGCCATGGATGGAGATTGGGATTTGGACTTGTGGTTTTACTTAATTCTCCGTACTGGCCAAGGATTATAACGGCTATTCTGATCCAACCATAAATGTATACATTGTGCCCCTGGCCTGAGAGGATGGAAGTTCAATATGCACAGTAGCTAGATGTAGAAAGTTAATGTTAACTATCTAACGTTACCCCTGAAAGGAAGTTAGGCTAGCGAGCAAGCGTTTTAGACAGGTAGCCAAAGACAACAAAAAATAAAAGAGTGTACCGTTTCGTCAACATGAAGAGAGGAGGATGGCATTGGCGTTTCTCTACAAGTAGGGTGAGTCAAAATGTTTTTTCTACTTGCACGAACGAACGCGCGCACACACACACACACACACATACGCAAACACACGCGCATAGAAATCAGAAACACGGGCAGCCACATCATATTTAGCTTACGTTGATTGGACTAAATTGTTTTTGGTATATTTTAGTTGTCACTATATTAGACTAAACATAAGTGATTTGGTGATGTTGAAGTTGAAATGACGTTGGAATAGTGGAGGCAGCACCTGTTTCCTTTGCGCCTCGCCGTCACTCTCTGTGGTTCGAAATCAACAGTTGTTTAGTGGTCTGAAAATGTCAGCAGCATTACCTTGCTTGACCATGCTGTAGGTAATGTAACTGTTTGTTACATGCAACATGCTTTGTGGACTTCACCGGACAGATGTTGCCCCTCCGGTTTTGAATTTATTCTGCCACTGTGTCTTCTTATTGTCTTAGGCCTATATAATACAGTGTCAAGGCATATGAACTAACAGGTTATAGAGCAAACAATGCAATTATCACAACACATAGGTTGTATTATGTAAAAAAAAATCTGGCTTCCCCAGTGATTTTACCCACGCACCGTTACTGGTTGCCTGGTGTTTTTGGGGCTGGAGATAGTGCGTGTGTGTGTTGGTGTGATCAGATTGACTTTTGTCGGCTATTCGCCATTTAAAGGTCATTTCCGATTGAGCCAACATATGCGTTTACAGTGAATGTGGTCTCCGCGATCGCAGAGAACATTTCCCTTAAAAGTTGCATAGACAACAAAGTGCATAAAAATTGCATGGACAACAAAGCGCGATCGGGTTGAATCCCAGCCTCATTTAGCGTGTGTGTGTGTGTCAGTGTGGTGTTTGTGTGTGTATGCACATGTTCATTGTGACACTGTAGAATGGGGTTTTTCTCTGGCAGTTCTGATATGGGCTTTGAGAGTGGATGTAGGGAATAGGGGACACAAACATAGCCACTATGACCTTGGCGTTCACCCCCCTGCAGCCAAATAGCCACTTAAACTCACATAGAACTTATTCTCATGCAACACCTCCTCTACCACCTCCATCTACATTGTTCATCCACCATATCTCACTCAATCATTTGGCCCATCTCCTTTGTTCACTCCTAGATGTAAATGATATATCTGTGTTACACACGCACGCACGCACACACATACCTACCCTACCTCTCCCTCTTCCAATTAGAACGCAGAGCATCTCCCTCAGTCTCCAAATGACTGCTCATTGCCAAGCCTGTCAAGAAATTAAGCCATCACATGGTGAGAACTGCTCCTCTCTCTCTCTCTCTCTGTTTCTCTCTCTCTCTCTCTCTCTCTCCCCCCCCCCTCTCTCTATCTCTCTCTCTCTCTCTCTCTCCCTCCCTCTGCTTCTCTCTCTCTCTCTCTCTCTCTCTCTCTCTCTCTCTCTCTCTCTCTCTCCCTCTGTTTCTCTCTCTCTCTCTCCCTCCCTCTGCTTCTCTCTCTCTCCCTCTGTTTCTCTCTCTCTTTCTTTCTCTCTCTGTCACTTGTCTAGCAATGATCTAATCACTTAGTAGTTTCAAATACATCACACACAAGCATGCACACAGCTACACATTTTATGTATCCATTAGGTGTGCCAGTGTGTTTTGATACTACGAATGAATGAATATATTTTTTACCCCTAGATATCTACTTTTCCACTTGCTGCTTCTCTCTCTTCCACTCGTCTATGAATGCCCTTCATTTAACAATGCTTTTTGTTGCCAAAGAGTGCTGTCAAAAAGTCAAGTCTCAATCTCTCTCTTTCACTCTTTTTCTTGCTCGCCCTCCTTCATTTAACAATGCTTTTTGATGCCAAAGAGTGCTTTCAAAAAGTCAAAAGTCTCAATCTCTCTCTCTCTCTCACTCTTTTTCTTGCTCGCGTTCCTTCATTTAACAATGCTTTTTGTTGCCAAAGAGTGCTTTCAAAAAGTCAAAAGCCTCAATCTCTCTCTCTTTCACTCTTTTTCTCGCTCGCTCTCTTTCTCTCTCTCTTACCCATTGGCCCCTCTTCTTTCTCTCTCTACCATCCTCCCAACTCTCGCTCTCGCACTCTCTTTCCCATTCCCATTCCCCCTCTCCTCGCTCTCTTTCTCGCCCATTCCATTCCTCCCTCATCTCCCTCCCTTCAGTTGACAGACTCTAATCCACTCCAGCAAGCGGAGCCAACACGCGGATCACTGGCGGCCCCCTCATCGTCTCTCCTCTCTGGGGAGGACTTTGTGAAGCTAGGGGCTGAGCTACAGGCGACTCCTGTGTTACGGCACTCTTTATCCCCCCCCGTCGTTATCCGTGACTATCTCGCTCGGTGTCTGTTTGGGGCCGCACTATAAAGGGAGAGATGGAGAGAGGGAGAGAGAGAGCGAGGAAGAAGGGAGGGACTGCATGTTGGTGTGAGGGGAAGAGAGGATGAGAGAGATGGAAACGAGATATCCTCAATAAATAGAGGAGAAGAAGGTGTGAATAAAGAGGGGTAGAAACAAAGAGGGCGATAGAGGGGGAGTGTTTGTATTAAGGAATGATGAGAGAGTTAGAGAGGTGGCAGAAAAAGATAGAGGACTCATCTGAGCAAGAGTGAGTCACACACAGCAAATGGGAAGAATGAGGGGAAGAACCAGATAGCGACGAAAGGAAAGCAAGAAAGAAAGAGTTTTAGTCAGCCAAAGAGAGGACGAGAGAGACGGCGAGAGAGGCTCTTGAGGGCTAAATGAAGCCTGATTCCCCAGACATTTGGACCTCCCTCGGGAGTATACAGTGGTTGCCTGGCACTGATGATTGGAGATAAGCTCCTGAGGGAACAACACAACAGAATAAGCTGGGAACACAGAAGCGTCTTGCTCCCGTTTGATTGACGCTTATTCAGTCAACATATCCAGCATACCATCGCTCCAACACGATCCCTTTAAGAGACACAGTTGTTGTTGTACTGAATCCCGGGTGTCTAGGGATCTAGGGAAGTCAGGCTCTTGTTTCGGTATTGATACAATTATTTGGAGGCGATAAAAGCACTAACAGCAGAAATATACTGAACATTTATGTGTGTACATGCGTGTGTACTTGAACTTTTGAATATGCATGTCCCTTTGAATGATGGATTGAATGAGTGTGTGTCATGATCTGTTTGCTACGTGTGTCTGTGTGTGTGTGTGGTTGAGTCACTGACCTGATCTTTCCTATCCAGTTTTGCGCCCCCTCGGGCTTGTGGTGTGGGGGAGATCTTCGTGGGCTATACTCAGACTTAGTGGTCTGTTGATATCCCTTTGATGGTGTGGGGGCTGTGCTTTGGCAAAGTGGGTGGGGTAATATCCTACCTGGTTGGCCCTTTTAACTTTAGACGGGGTCACAGTGTGTGTGTGTGTGTGTGTGTGTGTGTGTGTGTGTGTGTGTGTGTGTGTGTGTGTGTGTGTGTGTGTGTGTGTGTGTGTGTGTGTGTGTGTGTGTCTGTTTTGTTCCAATGGAGGAGGAGCTGTGATGGTGTGGAGGTGCTTTGCTAGTGACACTGTCAGTGATTTATTTAGAATTCAAGGCACAACCAGCATGGCTACCACAGCATTCTGCAGAGATACGCCATCCCATCTGGTTTGCGCTCAGAGGGACTATCATTGATTTTTCAACAGAACAATGACCCAAAACACACCTCCAGGCTGTGTAAGGGCTATTTGACCAAGAAGGAGAGTGATGGAGTGCTGCATCAGATGACCTGGCCTCCACAATCACCCAACCTCAACCCAATTAAGATTGTTTGGGATGAGTTGGATCTCAGAGTGAAGGAAAAGCAGCCAACAAGTGCTCAGAGTATGTAAGAACTCCTTCAAGACTGTTGGAAAATGATTCCTCATGGAGCTGGTTGAGAGAATGCCTAGAGTGTGCAAAGCTGTCAACAAGGCAAAGGGTGGCTACTTTGGGGGATCTAAACTCTAAAATAAATTGGTTACTACATGATTCCATATGTGTTATTTAATCGTTTTGATGACTTTTATTCTACAATGTAGAAAAACCATTGAATGAGTTGGTGTGTCAAAACTTTAGACTGGTACTGTATATACATTTTTTTTAAATCTAAATCAAATAGCTAAATGATCCTCGGTATGACCGTCTTAAAACAATTCCATGTGTGATGCGTGTTGTGTGTCTTGTGTTTACTATGTGGTTACAAGCGCGTGTGTGTTCCCCTCTGTCCTATCCACCAGTGAAAACCCCCTGCATTACCAAGGCCATTAGCATGTTTGGAGCTTGCTGTAATATGGGAGTGTTAGTGACGCATGTGAGTGCCCCCCTCCACTTAGGCAGACGGACAGGAGTGACATGTCAGGTGACAGTAACGCGTCACACTGTGGCATTAAGAAGTACCACGGCGTCTCTGACCACGGGGAACGTCCTCATGAAACAGTTTCAGGACGCTTCTGTCACTTTGAAAAGAAGAGAGTTCCATTAACTAGGTCATTTAGGTCATAGTCTACTGACTAATACTAATACTTAACAATTAAACGTCTGATAAGCCGGCCTTATTGATGACAATAAGTTAAGAAAATGCAGAGACACTACTGAAAAACCTTATTGTATACGCTTGGAAAGTGGAGACGTCATAGAGCATCAAAAAGTAATCATTGCTGGGGACACCTTGCCGTTTTGGAGACACACTTGCTAGGAAAGAGATTTGCGGTGGCTAGTTAACGATAAATAAGTTAATTGTTTCGCCTCACAGTTAGCCAAGATGCTAAGCTAGACAGCTAATTGCTTACAGTTTGTTAGCAATCCCTTCTACACTATTTTGCTATGTACAGTAGCGCTGCCGTGTCTCCAAAAATGACAGTGTCTCAAGTTGTGTTGACATTTCACCATTGTGACATGCCTCCATACATATCCACTTTCTATGTGTATTAGCATATGTTATTACATGTCTATTGCATATGTTAATGTTCTTTATTAATTGTTCCTGGACAGCCCACAGTATTAGTTTACAGTGGGCCTCATTTATCAACATATAAGCAAAATAATAATAAGGCTTTGGGGAACCTGGCCCTCCATGGATCCCCTTGGAGCCCATGCCAAATTGGCACTTCAACTTGACAGCCTTCCAATGCACCTATGCAACACCACAGTATGTAGGAGCAGGTGACATCTCTTCACTAAATAATGAGGCAGGCGATTAAAATGACTGATGTCAACCTATACATTCTCTCAGATCTCCCTTTAATGCCACCCCCTTGGCGACCACGTGGCGACCATGTCCAAACCTAGACTATCAAACAACCCCATTTGTGAAGGATCCAGCTTGCTCTACAACTGCCTTCGTGTCACGTTACACCAAGGCATCATTCTCTAGTAAGTGAATGATCATGTATGGACAGAGAACAGGTGAGTAATAGGAGGGAAGAAACCCTAACTGCCATCCTAGCACCTTCACTCCACACCTCACTCCAGCACAGAGCAGAAGTGATACAAACCTTGCCTCAAATACTATTTGTTTCCTTGGAAAATCCTTGAGCTACACTTGAATGAGCTTGCCTGGCGCAATGGAACCAATGGAGTGGTCCCTAACGTGCAAATGCACTTCCGACAGGCTCAAACAAACACCTAAATCATTTGAAAGATAACGGATACTATTTGAATCCAGGAGTGCGCAGGAGTGATAAGAGTGATATAAGCTGTCGGCATTTCCGCTAGCGGGGTCTTTTATATTGTCCGTATCAGGATAGGGGAACAATGTGTCCGTTGTGGCAGGCGCCCATAGTTCATAATGTGCTGATGCTGACCATGTGTCACTTTGATCCATGGATGGCAGAGCAAAATGAATCCTTAAGCAACCTATATACACACACATGCATGGACACACGCAAACACACACACCTTCTGCCTACCCCTATAAGAATGTTACAAGAAGATGTAGAAATGGGACCAGCATCTATCTGCTGGACGGGAGATAGACACATATAGCAGAGAGGGAGGGAGATGGAGGTGGAGAGGGGAAGACAGATAGAGG
Source organism: Salmo trutta (assembly GCF_901001165.1). Lineage (NCBI taxonomy): Eukaryota > Metazoa > Chordata > Actinopteri > Salmoniformes > Salmonidae > Salmo > Salmo trutta. The sequence continues at coordinate 14,280,620 of NC_042990.1, read as the reverse complement.
ACTGGAATAAGACAAAGGAGGGAGGGCGTAAAGTGGGGACCAGACACAATCAAGTTAAAAAGAGATGGCGAGAAAGAACAGGGAGAGGGAGTTCGGGACAAACGAAAGAGGGGTTGGGAGACATGAGAGAATGAAAGTGGTGGTGTCGCACATTTCAAGAAGAGCTAAATGTGAGGCGCTACTATGGGGAACTGCAATGGATATAGTAACACTGGCAACTGATGGAGGGAGACAAGGTTATCAAGAGAGAGAAAGAGAGAGAAAGAGAGAGGTGGTGAGATGAGGATACAGAGAAAAATGTGATTTCAAGGGAGGACAGAGAGAATGAGAAGCAGTTATGTTTTATAGGTAGCAGGGGTGATGAGACCACCATCCCCTAAGTATTGTCATATTCAGATTAGGAAGCAGACATCATTATGTTATTCTAGGATTGACAGATGTTCTCACGGGCTTTAATTCTCCGTTGGCCTAAACCTAACTTGAGATCTGCACACATAACTGACTTTCATGTAAAACAAGCATTGCCAACGGGAGAATTGGGTGAAAATTCCAGTTACGTGTGCCGATCTCAAGTTCAGACTTTAATTTTGCACTGTGCCACAGGTCGTCTTCCATGCCATTGTATGTGAGAGCGAGACACTCCTGATGTCAAAATAATAAGACAAAGCCAACTTGTTGTTGTTGTTCAGCAGAGTGGACGTTTTGATGTTGCTCAGTGCAAGAGTTGCATCAGACACGAGTCCCTCTGATTGGTCGTTAGACCAGATCTTCTCTTTGCGTCGCGCCAGAGCTTGAAAGCCAATACAGACCTTGGACTTGACAGTGGATTTGAGGTTGCATGATTGCATCAAGGAGTGAAATGGGAATTAATTGCATGTATGTGCATGTGTTTGTCAGTATGTGCATATATCAGCCGATTTTAGTTTTCATGTACAGTGTCTTAGTGTGTTTGTGCGTGTAAGTAGCGACCAGCCAGACATGACTCTTGGCAGCTTTTGAGATGGAAGTCTTTGAATCATTTTGTTCTATATACTGTAGCTGCATCCATCCCTATACATTCACACTGATCTGTTAACACATACAGCAGTTGAAGCTAAAATCATTGAAAATGGGCATTTTGGCAACAGTGACATGTTTCCATTTCCACATTGTTACGTGCATAACATAACGCTTTAGGTTGAAGGATGTGAATTGGAATGAAAACCTCTATAGAAGATGAGACTCGAGGAGCAACATTGTGATTGTATGAAGGCACATTGCATTATGGAACATTGAATTAAGGCCATAGTTATAGAATACCTGTGACCAGCACACAAACACACACACACAAACACACACAACCATTGTCTGACTTACGTACACATACTCATCCAGGCAGGTTTCACTTTGAACTTTGAGGTTGATCAAAGTAACACAGTCTGTCCTGACAAGGCAGACTTGACAGAGACACTGAGGAGTTCTTGAGTAGAAGATATGACACACATGCACGCACACCTAGTCATTGGCAATATCTACGACAACACAATTTACATATTTATAAAATCCACATTTTACACATACATAGAGCCCAAGGCATATGTGTTCGTTTGGAATTAATTAGCCTGTACAATAGTGAAATATTTATAGTGTGAAAATAGATTTGTGTCAGGTAAAACTTAAATCATGACGGTGAGGGGACTTGTAAATTATATTTTATTTTTTATTATTGATATAGAATTGTCAAGATTTCGAATCAATGGATCTGTGGCAGTTTTTCTGCAGTACAATCATGTCATTTGGTGATGAACTAGTAGTTGGATGTGAATTTTTTATCATTTTGAATGTGTAATAATCTTGAGAGAGCGAGAGAGAGCGAAAGAGAGCCCTTTGATGGGAGTGCAACCTGTTGAGAGCCCTTTGAATGTGTAATAATCTTGAGAGAGAGAGAGACCCTCTCTGTTGAGAGTATTGTAAGTGGTCTAAAATCCTTAATTTCTTCAGATTATACCCAGATATTCACAACACATTATTACTGTGTGTGTGCGTTGGATTGTCAACATGCAGGTGTGTATCTGCACATGTTTGTTCACTGGTATAGCCAAAGGGTTGTTTGTGTTTGGACGGAGTGGATATAGGTTTCAGGACTCTCTCTCCCTTCCTCTATCCCTCTCTTTCTCCCTATTGTCTCTCTCTCCGCCCTCTCTCCCTCCCTCCTCTCTCTATCTCTAGCTCTTGTTCAGGACTCTCTCTCTCTCTCCCTCTATCCCTCCTATTCTCCCTCCTTTCCCTCCCTATTTTTCTCTCTCTCCCCCCTCTCTCTCCCCCGTCTCTCTCCCCCCCTCCTCTCTCTATCTCTGGCTCTTGTTCAGGGTCTCTCTCCCCCTCTTTCCTCACAATTTATTACACAAGCAACACAGAAAGGGGGAAACCTCCCAGTATGGAACGATTTGTCATCTCTACATTATCAGCGAAACACACCGCCTTCCATATTGTGCTACAAGGGCTCCGGCAAATTACTCTTTTTATGGGACATGATAAAGGAAATGCTCCCTTATGTTCCCATTTTTTACCGCCTGATGCTGGCTAGACACGCCATGATTCACTCGCGGTAACCAGTTTTTCCGCAGGCTGCAGTGCGTTGCTTGGTTTGTGGGGGTGTACAGGTGTGTATGCGTGTATGCGTGTTATGTAGAGCAAAGACACAAACAGAGATGGATACAGGTTGGATGTATAATATTTCCATTTAATACCATCTTTACCACCATCTCGGGAGAGGTTGAAATGTTGTGTATGGAAGTAGTGTCAATGGATCACTCAACAACAAGGAAAAGAAGCTGATGGATGTCGTTCAACTGATGTAGCCAGACAAGTGTGTCTACTGGAATATCTTAGTGTGACTATGAGCCTTGTCTGGGCTCAGTTAGTCTTTCCTTGATTCCTTGCGTTGCTCTCTCCTCGTCCTTCTCAAAGAGAAAGAGCCCTCATCTGGCAGAACGTCCTCTAGCCTCCAGTGATACGCTGCAGTCACAGACGCTTGCGGAAGTCATTCAAATTCAACGAAACACAACCCGAAAACATGAATGTGTACAAAACATTAGGAACACCTGTTCTTTCCGTGACATAGACTGACCAGGTGAATCCAGGTGAAAGCTATGATCCCTTATTGATCCCTTATTGATATCAAATCCACTTCAGTCAGTGTAGATGAAGGGGGGAGACAGGTTAAAGAAGGATTTTTAGGCCTTTGACAATAGAGACATGGATTCTGTATGTGTGCCATTCAGAGGGTGAATGGGCAAGACAAAATATTTAAGTACCTTTTGAATGGGGTATGGTTGTAGGTGCCAGGCACACCAGTTTGAGTGTGTCAAGAACTGCAATGCTGCTGGTTTTTTCACGATCAACAGTTTTCCGTGTGTATCACGAATGGTCCACCACCCAAAGGACATCCAGCCAACTTGACACAACTGTGGGAAGCAATGTAGTCAACATGGGCCAGCATCCCTGTGGAACGCTTTTGACGCCTTGTAGAGTCCATGCCCCAATGAATTGAGGCTGTTCTGAAGGCAAAAAGTTGTGCTACCCAATATTAGGAAGGTGTTCCTAATGTTTTGGACACTCACCGTATAGCCTGCAGGAACTAATACCAGCTATGAAGGCTGCAAGAGAACGAGATGACATAGCATATCTGAGGTATGACAAACTGATTGTTCACCCTCCCTTCCAAGGAGTTAGGAAGAGCGGCAGTCACAAGTAATTCCAGAACCCCCCCCCACACACGCACACGCACACGCACACACACACACACACACACACACACACACACACACACACACACACATTGACTGAGTATCACCCTCTCAGATTCCAACTGCTGATTCATGCTTGGACATATAAATACTGTATATCTACCAAAGAAAGGTTTGTTAATTGCTCACTTGAATATATACAGTTTAAGGAACAAAATTATTGAAATATGCTGTATAGGGCAGTCAAACAATATTCATGTATTGGCAATATCAGAGACTCACTTGGACTCTTCTTTTGAGGATGCTGACATCTCTATACATGGATGCAATTTGTTCAGGAGGGACAGAAATAGATATGGGGGTGGAGTTGCAGTTTACATCCAGAGTCATATTCCAGCAAAACAACGTAAGGACTTAATGTTGAATGGATAAGAGGCTCTATGGGTACAGGTGCATTGACCACATTTGAAACCTATACTAGTTGGTTGCTGATATAGGCCACCTAGTGCTGATGTGAAAAATGTGAAATGTTGGATAAGGTATATATTTTTGGGGCGATATGAATATTGATTTTTTTGAACACCAATTGTCCAATGAGAAAGAAACGTATTTCTGTTGTCAATGTATGTAACCTGACCCACGTTTTGACATTACCAACCAGAACGTTCACTAATAGGTCCGGTATCACATCAACTTGTATCAATCACATTTTTACTAACATGGCTGAACATTGTTCTAAAGCTGTATCAGTGGCACTAGGTTGCAGTGATCATAACTTGGTTGCACTCACTAGGCATAGCCGTGTGATCCATAGGGGTCCAGTGAGTGTTTGGGTTGGCTGGAGACACGGTGATTCAGACAGCTAGCAGTTCGGGGCTAGCAAGCTAGCAGAAGGGCCATAGAGAGACGTCTCGAAGTCTGTTTTGGCCTCCGCGTGCGGTGACGTCGATAGACCAGTCGTGATGGATTAGTATGGTTCTGAGTAGCAGATGGGTCCAAGTCCAATTGGCAAAATAGGTATACAGTGAGGGAAAAAAGTATTTGATCGCCTGCTGATTTTGTACGTTTGCCCACTGACAAAGAAATGATCAGTCTATAATTTTAATGGTAGGTTTATTTGAACAGTGAGAAACAGAATAACAACAAAAAACATAAAAATGCATGTCAAAAATGTTATAAATTGATTTGCATTTTAATGAGGGAAATAAGTATTTTACCCCCTCTCAATCAGAAAGATTTCTGGCTCCCAAATGTCTTTTATACAGGTAACGAGCTGAGATTAGGAGCACACTCTTAAAGGGAGTGCTCCTAATCTCAGTTTGTTACCTGTATAAAAGACACCCAGAAGCAATAAATCAATCAGATTCCAAACTCTCAACCATGGCCAAGACCAAAGAGCTCTCCAAGGATGGCAGGGACAAGATTGTAGACCTACACAAGGCTGGAATGGGCTACAAGACCATCGCCAAGCAGCTTGGTGAGAAGGTGATAACAGTTGGTGCGATTATTCGCAAATGGAAGAAACACAAAAGAACTGTCAATCTCCCTCGGCCTGGGGCTCCATGCAAGATCTCACCTCATTGAGTTGCAATGATCATGAGAACGGTGAGGAATCAGCCCAGAACTACACGGGTGTCACGTCCTGACCAGTATAGGGGTTATTTGTTATTGTAGTTTGGTCAGGACGTGGCAGAGGGTATTTGTTTTATGTGGTTCGGGGTGGTGGTTTGTTTAGAAGGGTGTTTGATTTATTATTTCCGGGTTTTGGGTTATGTTCTATGTTTATGTATTTCTATGTTCTTTCTAGTTTAGTATTTTCTATGTTAGGTAATTGGTGGCCAACTACAAGAAACGTCTGACCTCTGTGATTGCCAACAAGGGTTTTGCCACCAAGTACTAAGTCATGTTTTGCAGAGGGGTCAAATACTTATTTCCCTCATTAAAATGCAAATCAATTTATAACATTTTTGACATGCGTTTTTCTGGATTTTTTTTGTTGTTATTCTGTCTCTCACTGTTCAAATAAACCTACCATTAAAATTATAGACTGATCATTTCTTTGTCAGTGGGCAAATGTACAAAATCAGCAGGGGATCAAATACTTTTTTCCCTCACTGTAGTGGCCCAATAAATTGGCCGATGGATCTATACAGCTAACAGTCCAATATGCTCTAGACAGCTAGCAGTTAGCGGATGGGCATTCAGGGGTGGTCGTGATGTAGAGGCCAGTTGAGTACCCCCTCGAGCAGATTACGTCGTAGTCCAGTCGTGAAGGATCGGCGGGGTTCCGTGCCCCGTACCGGCAGTAGAAGGTGTCCGGGTATTGTAGCCCAGGAGTGGCTGATGGGCCTCTTTAGCTAGCCGGGAGAAAGGGCCTAGCATGGGCTAGCTCCAGGCTAATATGTGTACCTGACCTGCAGAAGTGATTAAATAACTGAACACATGGCATAGTTTTCATCAAAATATGTTTTCCAATGTTCTCCTTTCTCTAAAATGTGGACATGATAATGTGATGGTTGTTCCAAAATGTTTCTTTGGTTAACTCTTCTTTCAAGCTCCGTTAGAAAGCATTAACTCTGTGAAGGTCAGAAAGACAGAGAAGGATGAAGACAAACCTGGAATAGGGAGAGTCATGAGAGACATAGCGAGAAGGAGAGAGAAAGAGAGAACAGAGAGAGAGTGAGAGAGTAAGCAATGGTAAATAAATCAGTTGAGGTAAAAATGCATGGCCTTGTTCTGCGGGCAAAGATGTGTATACCCGTTGTCTGTCTCTATCCCCCTCCTCCACCTCCTCTCCTCTCCTTCAATCCTTCTCTCCCCAAGCCTTTGGCGTTGTCTGACAGCCCGTGCAGTGCCAAACTGACAGGTCCTCAAGCCTGGCCAAGAAAGCAGGCATTAATTAAGTCATTGCCGGACTATAATTTCCTTGAGAAGTAAAAAATTCTCACACTCGAAAAGGTTACTGAGACCTTTTCTGTGTCAAAATTACCATGCGTCATGAATATTAATGTGCCTAATGAAGACAACCTTTGCTTCATCAAGAATGTTCTGGAGCAGGTGCCAAGCTGATAAATTCAACTCGGTAAAGTTTTTTCTCTGTTTCTTTTTCTTTTTGTCTCGTCTCGTCAGCCCCGCTGAAAATAGACACACAGTGAGGTTTACTTATTTAAATCAACATCTATCTGGATTAGTTTATTTCCTTTCTTTCAACCATCACCCATCCTCCCTCCTCCCCTTTTCCACCTAGCTACCGAGTCTATCCTTTTCTTTCATTCACTCTTTTTGAATTTTAGTCCTGTTTGTTGGTCTTGAAAAGTTGCTGACTGGCAGGGAACATTTCAAAAGGCAGTGTGGAAAAATTCTGTTTATTTTATGTTGAGGAAATGTTTTCCTTCTATCACCCCAGATATGGGTAGCTGATTTTATGAGGTTGTGTGTGAAGTATCAGAGAGCCTAGGAAATGGCAGAAGTTGAAAATGACCAGCAGGGCTACATATATAACTAACCTAACACATAATGGTTTAGGGCCTTAGATGGTTAGCTGACACTGATGAGGACAGTTCTGAAGTGTTAGTTTTCATGTTAGTGGTCCCCAAAGAAGGAAGCATCCTATATCTTGCCGGGCCATTGGCACAAAAAGGTTAAGGTACACTGGTTTATGGCATTGTAAGAAAAGCAGATAGGCTTTCCAGGTTAGGACATCTATAGGCTTCCAAGTCGGTTAGGACATCTACTTTGTGCACGACACAAGTCATTTTTCTAAAAATTGTTTACAGACAGATTATTTCACTTATAATTCACTGTATCACAATTCCAGTGGGTCAGAAGTTTACATACACTAAGATGACTGTGCCTTTAAACGGCTTGGAAAATTTCAGAAAATTATGTCATGGCTTTAGAAGCTTCTGATAGGCTAATTGACATCATTTGAGTCAATTGGAGGTGTACCTGTGGATGTATTTCAAGGCCTTACCTTCAAACTCAGTGACTCGTTGCTTGACATCATGGGAAAATCAAAAGAAATCAGCTAAGACATCAGAAAGAAATTGTAGACCTCCACAAGTCTGGTTCATCCTTGGGAGCCATTTCCAAATGCCTAAAGGTACCACGTTCATCTGTACAAACAACAGTACGCAAGTATAAACACCATGGGACCACACAGCCGTCATACCACTCAGGAAGGAGACGCGTTCTGTCTCCTAGTGTCACGATCCTCTTCGTCTGAAGATATGGAGAAATCGCTGTCGGAAAAAGTGGACCAATACGCAGCGGGTTGCTTGCTCATCATATTTTATTTAAATGTGAACACCACGAAAAAACAAGAAACAATGACCGACAGGAACAGTTTTGCAGGCTATATACAACACAATGCAAAAACAACAACCCACAAACCCCAGGTGAAAAACACACTCCTAATATATGACTCCCAATCAGGAACAACGACATACAGCTGTTCCTGATCGGGAGCCACACAGACTAACAAAGAAACAGAACAACTAGATAAACCATACAACACAAACCCCTCTGCCACGTCCTGACCAAAATACTAATACAATACTCCCTCTGCTGGTCAGGACGTGACACCTAGAGATGAACGTACTTTGGTGCGAAAAGTGCAAATCAATCAGAGAACAGCAAAGGACCACGTGAAGATTCTGGAGGAAACGGTTACAAAAGTATCTATATTCCCAGTAAAACGAGTCCTATATCGACATAACCTGAAAGGCCGCTCAGCAAGGAAGAAGCCACTTCTCCAAAACCGCCATAAAAAAGCCAGACTACGGTTTGCAACTGCACATGGGGACGAAGATCGTACTTTTTGGAGAAATGTCCTCTGGTCTGATGAAACAAAAATAGAACTGTTTGGCCATAACGACTATCATTATGTTTGGAGGAAAAAGGGGGAAGCTTGCAAGCTGAAGAACGCCATCCCAACCGTGAAGCACGGGGATGGCAGCATCATGCTGTGGGGGTGCTTTGCTGCAGGAGGAGCTGGTGTACTTCACAAAATAGATGGATTCATGAGGCAGGAAAATGATGTGGATATATTGAAGCAACATTTCAAGACATCAGTCAGGATGTTAAAGCTTGGTCGCAAATGGGTCTTCCAAATGGACAATGACCCCAAACATACTTCCAAAGTTGTGGCAAAATGGCTTAATGACAACAGAGTCAAGGTATTGGAGTGGCCATCACAAAGCCCTGACCTCAATCCCATAGAAAATGTGTGGGCAGAACTGAAAAAGCGTGTGCGAGCGAGGAGGCCTACAAACCTGACTCAGTTACACCAGCTGTGTCAGGAGGAATGGGCAAAAATTCACCCAACTTATTGTGGGAAGCTTGTGGAAGTCTACCCGCAACGTTTGACCCAAGTTAAACAATTGAAAGGCAATGCTACCAAATACTAATTGAGTGTATGTAAACTTCTGACCCACTGGGAATGTGATGAAAGAAATAAAAGCTGAAATAAATCATTCTCTCTACTATTATTCTGACATTTCACATTCTTAAAATAAAGTGGTGATCCTAACTGACATAAGACAGGGAATTTTTACTAGGATTAAATGTCAGGAATTGTGAAAACCTGAGTTTAAATGTATTTGGCTTAGGTGTATGTAAACTTCCGACTTCAACTGTATGTGTGATCTCAGCTAATAGAGTTGAAAAAACAAAGATTTTGTGTAAAACTTGCTATGATTTTATTAAAACCGTCCATTGGGAATGATTCTGTTTCAATAGAGCTATTATCAAAGACAAAAAATAATAATTTTAGACTACAATGCTTTAGACTGGATGTGGGGGAGGAGTTTCTGTCTCTTTTACACATTGATGGTGACGCAAGGTGTTGTATGACTGAGAGTGTGAGAGCAGCCAGATTATCAAACATGGTGGCTTTGACGTGGCGGCGGCAGTGACAAAACACCCTCCCACCTCCTCCTTCCACCCCTCCCCAACCTTTTTTTTCTCTGACATCCTCCGCCACTGCTGCCTATTGTCTCCCAGCTGTAATTGAGATGCAGGAACATTGACAGAACTCATTTACTGCGATGGAGAACTGTGTAATATGGAGGGGAACACAGATTATTACATCAACACACAAACACACGTGCACACACAGGCACATATGCTCAGCACGCACACAAGCACATGCACACATGCGCACAAACGTGCACACACCAGCACACGCACAAGCAGACAATCAGACACACACATACAACCACACGCACGCACGTGCACACACACACACACACAGACATCAAACATACACACAAAAATAAGCCTTGTAATTTGCCATTGTGGTTGATGTGTTTATTCAGTTGTTCCAGCATGATTTGCACTCAGTCTTACTCAGTCTGGATGGCACTGTGAGCGGAGGTGAGAGCAACTCTCTTGATTGCTTTATGTTCACAGCTCAAGTCAGTGGGACTGTGTGGCAGTGAGCTCAAGTCATTTCAGCACATTGCTGGAATAGTGGCTGAAGCAGCTAACGTCCTCTTGTGTATATTACGTCGATGTGAAGCACTTGAACTAACACAGAGAAGTGACGTAATGAAGGCTCTGATGATATGGTATGGACTGGGTTTGAATTGGAATGCTTGGAACTTCTTGACTTGAATGGATGGTTAACTCCTTGACTTCATTTGCAATGCATTCCGGGGTACAGTATATAGGGGTTGCATTAGTTTTATTCTGGCATGGGTGAACCCAACAAGATTAGGGTCAAATCAAATGTCACCAATTCAATTCAGGGAATTAACTCAATTTTTATTGTTTCCTTAAATTGACTGAACTTGACACTTACTCCTGGAACACACCTGTACAATTAAAGGATATAGATATTAAAATGTATAGGAATTCACCTAATTGACCTAGGATGTGCTTTTGCAAATTAAAGTTTAAATTATACTTCTTTGATTTTCCTTCATTGAAAATCAGTATATATTTGGAAGACATTTTCAGAAGGGAAACGTGTGCCTCCCTTTTCCAAGGAAAATATCTCTTTTCTCTTCTTCCTCTTTCTGCATCAGATCGATGGCTCGATCCCTGAAGGGGACCCATCCTCTTGAGACAAAGGGCCTCACTCATTCCACACACACACACACACACACACACACACACACACACACACACACACACACACACACACACACACACACACACACACACACACACACACACTGTAACAGCGCCAGGCTCCACCGTCATACACCTCTCATGAATTCCTACCTGTCAGCCAGTCCCCTCCCATATCAAGCCCCTTGAAAGGTGACAGCTTTCCAATGACTGACAAAGGCTCTTTAGGTGATACCGAAGATCTCTGGCTGCCGCCGTTTCTGTAAAGTGCCCCTCAAATGTCACTTTGCCTCTCCCTCTGTAGATACACACACAAACACACACACCCTACCAGTCCTTATACTTTTCAAACAGAGGCCTGCTCTCAATTGCTCCACCGGCTTTGACATTGATATTGCCAGGAGCACGTAGATGTAACAATGGTGCTCTCCCACAATGCTCCTAACACCTGAGAGGTGTACGATCTGTTGAATGATAGGTATATTGTTGTTTAGTTTTTCAATACATTTGTTTTTATCCATGAGGTAAAATAGAGAAGGAGAGGGAAAATATTTGCACGGAACCATAAGTATCTGTGAGTTTTGTTGTGTTAGCCTGCTGAGCTAAGGCTTGGACATTAGCTCGGGGAGCTAACGCAAGTCTTCCGGTTTCAGACACGGTTACTCATCATGCAACTGTGGTCCACCGAACGACTTCTGTTACATTTCACCCCCTTTGACCTCCTCCGTGTAGAGACCCATCTGAGTCATGGAACCAATGTGACAAACAGGGGTTCAAACCCAGGTCTCATGTGCACCACAAGACTGTATTAGCCCATGTGTTAGCCCTCTGAACTAAAGCCCAGGGATGAATTAACTCAGGGAGCTAACCCAAGCCTTCAGATCTTAGGCAACGTTACTCGTCATGCGAGCGCGGTTCACCGAACCACCTCCGTTACACTTGCAGGTCTAAACATGACTAAACATGACCAGATACGCCAGAAACGAGTCTAGTTAGAGGTTGTTCGAAGAAGTTACGTTTTCAATAGTTATACGATACAGTTCACCTGAAAGAAAGCAAATAATTGACGAGACGTTTCATTTTGCATGATGAAACATTCGCCTTTCAGAAGTCATTAACATTTCTTCATGGCAGCGGGAGGGCTGATAAAACGTTGCAAAGTAAACTTCAAAGACGGTGGTAATTTGTGTTTAGCTGAACGATAAAGGCTGTTTTCGTGTCATAGTGGTGGTGCCTTTATCCAGGAATAGTGGCCCATACAAAATAATAGCCATGTTACGTGTGTATGCTTATCTAATTAACAAGTGATACACACTGTGAGCCAAATGAAAGTCGCGGCGGGGTATCGCTGGTGACAGAGAACAAAGCCTTTAGCGTCTAGTGAAAACACACACAGTAGGAGGAAAGGTACAGTTAGATTGTGTGATGCAACCTTTATTTCATGGAAATGTCATAAGAGTCAGATGTTAATAGAAGCTAGATATATGCGGAGACATACAATATCAAGAGGTACAGTACAGTAGAATACTGTACATTTTAATATGATTCAGTGCAGTACAGTGCAGTAGAATACAATACAATTCAATATGATACAGCACAGAGCACTATTGCTCATTCAGTCGGGTACTGTTTTTTAATTATATATTTTGTGTTAAGATATTTAGCAGCGACATCTTGTGTGAAACAGGACACAGTGAGTACCTAGAAGAACCTTAGGCATGGGATAGAAAAATAGTGTGTTTACTGATTAATAGTAAAGCACAATATATTTTAATCGCTTCTGAACATTTGGAAATCAAGAGCTTGTTATACTAATTAAAACACCTTGCGGATAAAAAGTCAGTCTTGCTTGTGAAGTGGGTGTTGTAGCTTGGTTCTGAAGGTAGGTAAGGAGTCATGCGCAGGAGAGCAGAGATGTCAATGTAGCATTTATTTTAATAGGCAAGTCCAAAAAAACGGTACAGGCACAATCACCAACAAAAAAACACCCAAGACAAGGAGAACTCACAGTGTCTCACGGAAGGAAAATAAACCAACGCTCCTTACTATAACAAACACACGTGAATAAAGTGAGGAAAGCCTCCACAAGCAACATGAAGATAATCCCGCACAAAGGAGAGATCAAGATTAAAAAAGCCAGGAACCAATTATCACAGGAAGCAGAACAAACGATACCCCATTTTTCACACACAAAGGAGATGTCAGACAGGTTTCAATAACTACTCCTTCAATTATCAAGATGCGTGTCTTCAACAAGCAGTAAAGATTTATATGTGCACTACTTGAAGGGCATATTCCATTTGAGTTCGTATTTAACTGAGTTTCTTACTTCAGTGTTCAGAGAAAACTAAGCAATGTCATAGTGGCTTCCCCAATCCATTGTGTGTGACACCAACAACATAATTGTTTTCTAAAACATTGGTAACATGGTACGCTTGTCATAAAGCCAGACATACAGTTGAAATCAGAAGTTTACATACAATTAGAGTGGAGTTATTAAAACTCGTTTTTCAACCACTCCACAATTTTTTTGTTAACAAACTAGTTTTGGCAAGTCGGTTAGGACATCTACTTTGTGCATGACACAAGTAATTTTTCCAACAGTTGTTTACAGACAGATTATTTCCCTTATAATTCACTGTATGACAATTCCAGTGGGTCAGAAGTTTACATACACTAAGTGTAATGCGATGCTACTGGCGGCAGAGAAGTCACGCGCAGGAGAGCGGAAACTGATTTACAACGGTATTGTTTAATAACCATAAACCCCCGTCAACAGAATAATACAATAAATGGGTCAAACAAAACCCATTGAATACCAGCATACCGTGCACAAGCACTACAACAAACAATTACGGACAAGGACATGGGGGAGAACAGAGGGTTAAATACACAACATGTAATTGATGGAATTGGAACCAGGTGTGATGGAAGACAAGACAAAACCAATGGAAAATGAAAAGTGGACCGACGATGGCTTGAAGGTCGGTGACGTCGACCGCCGAACGCCACCCGAACAAGGAGAGGGACCGACTTCGGCGGAAGTCGTGACACTAAGTTGACTGTGCCTTGAAACAGCTTGGAAGATTCCAGGAAATGTCATGGCTTTTGAAGCTTCTGATAGGCTAATTGACATATTTTGAGTCAATTGGAGGTGTACGTGTGGATGAATTTCAAGGCCTACCTTCAAACTCAGTGCCTCTTTGCTTGACATCATGGGAAAATGAAAAGAAATCAGCCAAGACCTCAGAAAAATAATTGTAGACCTCCATAAGTCTGGTTCATCCTTGGGGGCAATTACCAAATGCCTGAAGGTACCACGTTAATCTGTACATTTACATTTACATTTAAGTCATTTAGCAGACGCTCTTATCCAGAGCGACTTACAAATTGGTGCATTCACCTTATGATATCCAGTGGAACAACCACTTTACAATAGTGCATCTAAATCTTTTGGGGGGGGGGGGGGGGGGTTAGAAGGATTACTTTATCCTATCCCAGGTATTCCTTAAAGAGGTGGGGTTTCAGGTGTCTCCGGAAGGTGGTGATTGACTCCGCTGTCCTGGCATCGTGAGGGAGCTTGTTCCACCATTGGGGTGCCAGAGCAGCGAACAGTTTTGACTGGGCTGAGCGGGAACTGTGCTTCCTCAGAGGTAGGGAGGCGAGCAGGCCAGAGGTGGATGAACGCAGTGCCCTTGTTTGGGTGTAGGGCCTGATCAGAGCCTGAAGGTACGGAGGTGCCGTTCCCCTCACAGCTCCGTAGGCAAGCACCATGGACTTGTAGGCAAGTACACCATGGGACCACGCAGCCGTCATACCGCTTAGGAAGGAGACGCATTCTGTCTCCTAGAGATGAACGTACTTTGGTGCGAAAAGTGAAAATCAATCCCAGAACAACAGCAAAAGCAAAAGACCATGTGAAGATGCTGGAGGAAACAGGTACAAAAGTATCTATAGCCACAGTAAAACGAGTCCTATATCGACATAACCTTAAAGGCCGCTCAGCAAGGAAGAAGCCACTGCTCCAAAACCGCCATAAAAAAGCAAGACTACGGTTTGAAACTGCACATGGGGACAAAGATTGTACTTTTTGGAGAAATGTCCTCTGGTCTGATGAAACAAAAATAGAACTGTTTGGCCATAATGACCATCGTTATGTTTGGGGGAAAAAGAGGGAGGCTTGCAAGCTGAAGAACGCCATCCCAACCATGAAGCATGGGGATGGCAGCATCATGTTGTGGGGGTGCTTTGCTGCAGGAGGGACTGGTGCACTTCACAAAATAGATGGATTCATGAGGCAGGAAAATGATGTGGATATATTGAAGCAACATCTCAAGACATCAGTCAGGAAGTTAAAGCTTGGTCACAAATGGGTCTTCCACATGGACAATGACCCCAAACATACTTCCAAAGTTGTGGCAAAATGGCTTAAGGACAACAAATTCAAGGTATTGGAGTGGCCATCACAAAGGCCTGACCTGAATCCTATAAAAAAAATGTGGGCAGAACTCAAAAAGTGTGTGCGAGCAAGGAGGTCTACAAACCTGACTCAGTTACACCAGCTGTGTCAGGAGGAATGGGCCAAAATTCACCCAACTTATTGTGGGAAGTTTGTGGAAGGCAACCCGAAACGTTTGACCCAAGTTAAACAATTGAAAGGCAATGCTACCAAATACTAATTGTGTGTTGGTAAACATCTAACCCACTGGGAATGTGATGAAAGAAATAAAAGCTGAAATAAATCATTCTCTCTACTTTATTCTGACATTTCACATTCTTAAAATAAAGTGGTGATGCTAACTGACATAAGACAGGGAATTTTTACTAGGATTAAATGTCAGGAATTGTGAAAAACTGAGTTTAAATGTATTTGGCTAAGGTGTAAATAAACTTCCGACTTCAACTGTAGCAACACTTGTCATAAGCAATTATAACAACTGACGTCAGATTACATTTTTCCTCTCAGTTGACTGACTTTGTAGTAAGTATGTGACCCCAAATAACCTATTGCTCTGTGAATGCCTGTAGGAAACCTCAGCCTATTTGGTGCACTCACCCTCTCTTCAAAGACTCTCACACAGGACTTCCCACTGAGAATAATCTCCTGGAAAAATAAGTCGGTCTGGGAATTTTACCGGTGTCCCCGTCTGCCTCTGAAGACCAGTGTCAATATTCTCCTTGACTTGTAGACAGATGGACATGGTATTGGAGAATGTGACCGGTACTCCCTAACACAGGGGTGAGCAATTTCAACAGTTGAGGGCTGGTGTGGGGTGCAGGGTTTTGCTCCAGCCAATTCTATTTGGAATTGGGCGTAGTATCTGGAAAAACAGATATGTCAGCCGTTTCCTACTTCCTGATATGCACAGAGCAATATCTGGTCTGAAGCTACTGACCTCCTACTGGTCCCAGTTCAATGTCAGCCAGTTCTGACCTGTTGTTTGGAACACTAGTTCTCAGTCTTTGATCCATATTTGATTTTCTCCCCATTTCCTGTCCACGGAAAGAAAAGGACACAAACAAAAGTAAAAATGCAATGTTTTGGCCGAGAACTTTCAGTTCCTATTACACATACAGAACAAACAAATACAATGTAAACATATATCCTGTGATCACAGGAGATTGGTGGCACCTTAATTGGGGATGACGGGCTCGTAGTACTGGCTGGAGCGAAATGAGTGGAATGGTATCAAATACATCAAACACATGGTTTCCATGTGTTTGATGCCATTCCATTCACTCCGTTCCAGCCATTATTATGAGCTGTCCTCCCCTCACCAGCCTCCACTGCTTGCAATACACACACACTGCTACTACATTTGGTGGCAGCAGTGGGGATCTAGTGGCCTCAGGGCAGCACCATCTTCAAGCAAGACACACACACACACTAAAACCTCCTGAAAAGACCCATCATGCCAAGAAGAGGTAAAAAAATTAAAAATAAACTAGAGGGAAAAGGAGAAAATATATAGCTCCGGGTTTGCAGCGAGTAGAAATTAATTACGTAACCTATTGCAGCTCATCTCCAAAAGTTCACTGTGCATGAAAAACTTAATATGTGCTGCCTTCACCTTTACAGGGTCATAAAAACGATATAGTTGTACTTACATTTTTTCATAAAGTGACACAGAACATTTATTAAGACTGGCATATGTTAATAATATTCTGTCTTAAAACCCAGTGAAGGCCAATGCTGGACATCCAGTAGCACAGTATCGCAAAGGTCAATAATATTTTTATAATACTGTTCTAATGGCATTTCACATCCTCAGGGACCGCAACGGAATTTGACTCACACGTTTGGATCGAAATTAAAAGAGGGAGAGAAAAAAGTTGAATGTGTAAAATATGTCCTAGATATTCGACAGGTTAATTTAATTTCAAAGCAGACCCAGACAAAAAGTAAATAGAATGACCTCTAAAGAATATAGAGTGCCTTCAAAAAGTATTCACAACCCTTGACTTTTTCAAAAAGTTATTGTGTTAAAGGCTGAATTTAAAATGTTTTTAATTCAGCCTGTGCCACTGATCTACACACAATAACCCACAATGTCAAAGTGGCATTTTGTTGTTGGAACATTTTAGAAATTAACAAAAAAAATTATAATAGTGGTTAACATTCTTTTTTAATGACTACCCCAACTCTGTAGCCCACACATACAATTATCTTTAAAGTCCCTGAGTCAAGTATTGCATTTCAAGCACAGATTCAACCACAAAGACAAAGGAGATTTTCCAATGCCTCTCAAATAGGGGCACCTAATGGTAGATGGGATAAAAAAACTAAAAAGCAGCCACTGAATATCCCTTTGAGCATGGTGAATTTATTAATTACCTTTTGGATGGTGTATGAATAGACCCAGTCACTACAAAGATACAGGCATCCTGCCTAACTCAGTTGCCGGAGAGGAAGGACATCGCTCCCGGATTTCAACATGAGGCCAATGGTGATTTTAAAACTGTTACAGAGTTTAATGGCTGTGATAGGAAAAAACTGAGGATGGATCAACAACATTGTAGTTACTCCACAATAGTAACCTAAATGAAGGAAGAAAAGATGGAAGTCTGTACAGAATAAAAATATTCCCAAAACATGTATCTTGTTTCCAATAAGGCACTAAAGTAATACTGCAAAAAATCTGGCACAGAAAATGAATCTTTTGTCCTGAATTCAAAGCATTATGTTTGGGGCAAATTTAACACAACACATCACTGAGCACCACTCTTCACATTTTCAAGCATGGTGGTGGTTATATCATGTTATGGATATGCTCATCATTGGCAAGGACTAGGGAGCTTTTCTTTTATATAAAAAGAGACAGAATAGAGCTAGGCACAGGCAAAATCCTAGAGGAAAACCAGGTTCAGTCTGCTTTCTTACATAAACAGGGAGACAAATTCACCTTTCAGCAGGACAATAACCTCAAACTCAAAGCCAAATATACATTGGAGTTGCTTACCAAGACAACATTGCATGTTCCTGAGTGTCCTAGTTACAGTTTGGACTTAAATCGGCTTGAAAATCTATGGCTAGACTTGAAAATGCAATGATCAACAATCAACTTCACAGAGATTGACGAGTTTAAAAATAATAATTGCCAAATATTGTACAATCCAGGTGTGCAAAGCTCTTAGAGGCTCACCCAAAAAGCTATAATCGCTGCCAAAGGTGTGTTGACTCGGGGTTGAATACTTATCTAATCAAAATATTAGTGTTTTATATTTCATCATTATATAATTTTTCTTCCTCTTTGACATTAGAGTATTTTGTGTAGATCGTTTACAAAAAAATTACAATTAAATCTATTTTAACTGCAATTTGGAGGAACAAGTCAAGGGGTGTGAATTCTTTCTGAAGGCATAGGGGACACAGTCGTTTATGAAGGGTGGTAGAGATCCAGCAAATACAATGTTCCTTTAATGTCAGACATGTGTTTCCATACGGTTTGCATAAGGCAATATATAAGTTAATGGTTTCGCAAGACTTCCATAGGTGAGTGTACGGTTTCCATTCAAACACAATGTATGGCTCAGGAATAGGCCGAGCATATGTCACCGACCGGCACGATTCGGTTATATGTAGCAACATTTGACATAGTGTTTTTTACATTAGATAAAAGTAGAGACTCAGAGCAAGCATCACACACTACAGTTGAGGAACAATGGGAAAGTAATTCTGCTTTGAAAGATGATTCTGCTTTGGCAAGCTAATTACAGAGTGTGACGAAATAAAAGCAGGGCATTTTACAGGAGAATTGTAGAACTTGGACACTGTCTCATTGGCCTAACGTAATATCCTAATTTGACTTTGGTGCATGTCATGTTGTTCTTCACATTACCGTCTCTGGCAAACACACACTATATCAAATTAAATCAAAGTTTATTTGTCACATGCACAGGATACGATGGTATAAACGGCACAGTGAAATGGTTACTTGCATCTCTTCATTCAAAGACTCAATCATGGACACACTTACTGACAGCTGTGGCTGATTTGCGTGATGTATTGTTGTCTCTGCCTTCTTGCCCTTTGTGCTGTTGTCTGTGCCCAGTAATGTTTGTACCATGTTTTGTGCTGCTACCATGTTGTGTTGCTACCATGTTGTTGTCATGTGTTTCTACCATGGTGTGTTGTCATGTGTTGCTGCCTTGCTATGTTGTTGTCTTAGGTCTCTCTTTATGTAGTGTTGTGTTGTCTCTCTTGTCGTGATGTGTGTTTTGTCCTATATTTATATTTTTTATATTTATTTTTAAACCCAGCCCCCGTCCTCGCAGGAGCCCTTTTGCCTTTTGGTAGGCCGTCATTGTAAATAAGAATTTGTGCTTAACTGACTTACCTAGTTAAATAAAGGTTAAGTTAAAAGAAAAATAATTTGTGGAGACTTTTGTTTAAACATGTAGCCAGCTAGCTAGCTAAACAATAAACCATAATCCCAACGTTCTACCCTGCATGAATCTACAGGTTGCTAAAGATAACCAGGTAGGTTCAATGTTAGCTAGCTAGCTATAACTAGCAAGGCAAATGGCTCTGAGATACGAATAATATTACTACTCAGACCATACATGTAATGATAGCTAGCGAGCCAGCCAGCCAGCCAGCCAGCCAGCCAACTAACAATACAATTTAACTTGCAATGAAAACAACTTTCTGCAAAAATTTGAAACATATAATATCTGAAAATGTAGCTTGCTAGACTCTCTTATCCGTATACATGGATTAACGCTTCTCCCTCTGTAGTTCTTCGTGATATCTTTCGAAAAAGCCTTGTTAGAAAGGATTACCTACACAAACTGAGCCGCTCATGTTATAGACAGAAGCGTGCTACATGGCAGACCAATCCAAACTCATCTCTTGGCATGTCCAGCCCATCCATTATCTCATCCAATCATGGCTAGCAGGAAGGTTCCTGGCTTTTTCCATGGTTAAACCAACTAGGCTCGTAATTGAACAATTTCTTTGTTTTCACAGATGGCATACAAGTTTGTTATTTAGGCACATTAAAGTTCACATGTTCCAGAAGGCATTTCTACATTTTACAGTCAAATGCCTCTCATGTGAAGTATTGACGTACGACATACACCTAGTTTCCTGAGTCACATACTCCCAGGCTGATGCAGGCTAAGGCCTGCCAAACCTACCTTCTGCCTGATTAGGCCGCTTCCCTCCACACTATCTCTGACCAGCCAGATGTCTGGTAAGGTCAAGGCAGGGCTGTGGCGGTGACGACATTTCATCAGCTTGTGATTGTCAAGCAAATAACTGTCGGTCTCATGGTAATTGACCGTTAATTTACATAAACACATTTAGCATCTCCTGGGTTCCACACATCATTCACAAGTGATAGTATATAATTCACAAGTGATAAGCTAATATTATCATCCATCAGACTATTCTTGATTTAATCTTCTTTACATATACTAAATAATAAATGTGTGACATTTGTTTCGATTTAGAAAGGACCATTATCGAAATAGGGTCAGCGGGAAAAAATACATGTCATCTATGCACTCGAATTGCGAATGGAGGACGCTTTTCCCAGTGGTTTATTTTCATGCCAGTCAGGAAGGCTATACTCCTGTTGTAAACATAAGCAATGTGCTTAATATTAGGAACGTTGAGAAATAAATATAGTAGACCTAGCCCATAGAAAGCTGATGGGATCCTCCTCTTTTATTAGCGGCCATCACTCTGTTTTCTCCCGCAATTGCATAGACTATTAGAAATGTTGCGCAACATGAGCTCTGATGAAGTGTTTGATTAGGTTTTCGATTACATTTGCATTGATGTCAGAGTGATTAGAGGGACAATAGAGTGCTGGG
The DNA here is from genome assembly GCF_901001165.1 of Salmo trutta. Lineage (NCBI taxonomy): Eukaryota > Metazoa > Chordata > Actinopteri > Salmoniformes > Salmonidae > Salmo > Salmo trutta. The sequence goes on along the minus strand of NC_042990.1, from coordinate 14,259,498 downwards.
TACCAGGCAGTTAGCAAGTTTGGTAGGCTACTGATGACCATCAGCAGCATCAGAGCTTGGAGAAGCTTAATTACCGTGATGTGGAATTGGACTGCCTTCATGACTCGTGACCGCCAGTGTGGCAGTAATACGGTCACCACAACAGCCTAGATCAAGCAGAATGTCAGAGCTGAATGATGATTTTGTTTTTCTGACGCTTTTATTTTTCACCCTCTGACATTTTTTATTTTCTTGTGTCAGTGTCAACAGTTAACACTCCCATCTACTGCGGTGCAACGAGTCTAGGACCGGAGTGAGGCAGTAAAATGCTTAACCCTTCGTTTTGTGTATGTGTTTGTGTGTGTATGCGTGTCAAAGGTCAACCACCACCTGCCTTCAATTTCTTTTCCCGAGATTGCGTTAGCCAGTGGTTTTCAATTGGGACCAGAATTCATGTCAAAGGCGATAGGATTATTTATGTTCAACTTCAACTTCAATTTGCAGCCAATGAATATCCGTAGTGCTGTCACAGTTGTGACGGAACTGGTTCAGTGAACCGGGCTTGCATGATGAGTAACCTTGCCTGAGACCTTAGGACTTGCCTAGGCTTTAGCTCAGTGGGCTTCAATTGAGTTGGAAGATAGCAGGCTGAATTCATAGATTTACCCACAAAAAAACCCTACAACTGTTATCAAGGTATTTCGCCCCCATATATTCCATCATTTTTTCTATTGAGCTCCTTCACCTATTTTGAAAAAAATATTACACAAAAAAAGACTGTGCCCTTTTATAAATACTTACATTATTCCTGTTGACTGTGAGCGCCCTGGATTGGCCCCCTAGCGTGACATGAGTTGCTGTGATTGTGATGCTGTGCCCCGAGCTAAAAGTCATGAGGCCTCCAAAGCTCGATGGAGGTGCCTCCTGTTGCCAAGGGGCGGTACTGAGTTCTCTGCCAATATAAAGGCAACGCAGTCGCAAGCTGTTCTTGTTCTGAGCTTTTGTATCTTTTTGGTTCCTAGCATTCACCACTTGTTATCATTGTTCAAACGTACTCTAAAATAAAACAAAATGGCTGACAGGGAATTGCAAGGGGAGGGATACAGTACTTGGATAAATGTGCAATTTTTTTGTATAGTACATTTATTCAATTATTTCATATTATTAACATTGTTTTATGGAGAATGTGATGTTCCGAGCATGTTACAACCATATAATTGGAATTATTCGATTCTATATCTATGGTTTCAGTCTCTTTATGCCTGTTCTTTCTGGATCTGTCACGCTTTTTTGTCTTGCCCTTGTCATGTCACATGACCTTTCTCATAGCACAGGCCAGAGTCCCACCTTCATTCCCCTATCCACCACAGAGGAGAAAAGACATAAACACAACACAATCAGATGGCTTTGGCAGTGTGAGTGTGTTGTCGTGTACAGTGGTTTACATCCTGGGTTGGTCGTACAGTGACAAACTTGCACAGAGAGTTGTTGCTTCTTTGTTTTAGTTGCTGTATTATTTCCATTCAAGTCAGAGAGCCAAGTTGGGCCCTGTTCAGTCATAATGCCTGTATGGACAAAAACAAGATACAATACTTCAATTGCAACAGGGAATATGCTTGAAACGTATCTAGTGAAGTAAGTTTCATTTGATCACAGTAAACATTGGAAAATTGATTAAATCAATCTAAAATGTGTTAATGTAGCAGAATAGGGATTATCTTTAGGAAGTCTAGTAACCAGCTTTGATTGATTAATTGATTGATTGAATGGAGCAGCCCTTTCAGTACTTTCTTTTCAGATCTTTTTCAATTGAATACATTTTTTTTAAACATGTGTTTGTGTTCCTTTTTATATGACAGCTGTCTCCGCCTGTCTCTCTTTCTGTCTGTGAACAAGATGTGCATGTGTGTATGTATCAGTTTTAGAAATGGCACGTGGCCTTGACAGTCACGTAAACGTTCTTGAAAAGCAGTCGGCGTGGACACTCGAGGAAGCAACTCCAATAGATTCCCTCGCTGTGATGTCTGCGTGTCAAAGGACTTATCTCGCTAAGCATATGCTGGCACTTCACAATCATATTCTTCAAAACCTCCAGCCTTCAAAGCATCAAAACGGCATTCAGCACATCAATCATGTAGCCACTAGCAAAATTCCCGAAGATGTCATCTGTGCTTAACAACAGCATCCAAAGACGTTTTCAAGACATTCTTAATGGCGGTCTTAATTTGAAGACTATAAATGATGGTCGTTTTCAGCTTTTACCTTTGCCTTAAGATAGAAGAGTATGAGAAGAAATAAACACAAAAAGGACAAAAAACGAAATCTGAAACTTTATCATTTATTTGTATTGCAGAAAATCATTAGCAGCACATCCAAGCCAATTATTGAATCCTCTCTTGAATTTCTTTCTAGGATTCCTATATATGGCCATAAAACGAGCAAACCTATGGTCAGTTTTGGCATTTTGTAACATACAGAATCACAATGAAAGGTAAAGAGGACTTGTTCATCAACATTCAACACAATGTAAAGCATCCACAGTCAAGCTTGTATTCAGTTGAGAAAAAAAATACAAAATGACAACTCCCTGTGTTTAACTGTATTATTTTATTTTTTTATTTTTTGTAGCCAACGCCCCCTCCTTCCCTTGTGTTAAGAGAAAATATTCCAGCGCAGGGCGCAGCGGAAGGATAAACAATTTCACTGTACTAATTGGCCAGTGTCACTCCTGATGTTTTGGATAAACAGAGAGCAGGGGAAAGCTGAGACAAATGTTGGCTAATTAAATTGATGGGGGTTGGGGGGGTAGAAAACACCTGACAAAAAATGTGACTGGGAAATAACAACAGCTCTACTCGGCAAATAAAAACACACTTCCTTCTTACTTTGAAATACTCAGCTTTCTCCTAATTGGGCATCATTTGCTGATGGGCGAACAACGTCCTCAAACTGGAATTCTTATTTTTTGAGAAGTAAGAGTGAGGTCCTGGATCCTTCTGAATAATACACTAAACAAAGAGAACAGGACAGAGAGCTTTGAGAGAAAGCGTGTTGTTTTGTTGTGTGATTCGATGTTGTGGCGATTTCCCAGTTCTGTAAGTATGTTGATTAGGAATTAATTCATCCCCCTCCCTATCCAACTGTCTGGCTGTCTACCTCAATATTTATTTCCCTTTCTCTCCGTCTCTGCTTGGCTACTCCCTACTCACTCTCCCTCAAACACACACAGCAACACACTCTCTATCACATACACACACACACACACAAACACATACACATACATTCTCTCTCTCTATAAAACACACATACTCCCTCCCTCCTCTGTGTTGACCACTTGTCAGAGGATGTTTATGGACCATTGTTTGCGGTGCTGATGATCATTGTCATGGGGTGCTTCCATTACCCATACTCCACTCTGATGGATGGGGCCTCCCTTGACGCCTGCTGATATGGGTGTCCTTGACCACTGGGGCAGACAAGACAGGGGGAGGGGGTAGTGTGTGTGTGTGTGTGTGTGTGTGTGTGTGTGTGTGTGTGTGTGTGTGTGTGTGTGTGTGTGTGTGTGTGTCCTGAGGTACGAGATGGGCGATATGTTTTTTGATTTAGCTAGGCGAAGGCTATGATGTATAGATTGCAGTGGGGAGATATATAGATATGGAGCCAAACAGGTCTGGTGTAGGACTATTGCTGTTTAAGATGGGTTAGCCTATATGATGTTACTTGATTTAGCTAGGCTAAGGCTATGATATATAGATATATACTGGGGAGATACAGTTCATAGGTACAGTATAGTGGGGAACCAGACTGGACTGGGATAGTCTATGGCTAATGGGCTTTGGTTAAGCTATGCTTTGAGTTGGGCCAAGGTTCTCCACCATTCTTACCTCATTGTTCCCCATTTGAGTTATACCTCACCTCACCTATTCAGATAAAGCTTTGGCTACATTGGGCTATAGGCTTGGAGCAACGTTATTCTCAGGGCACTCAAAATTCATATTTAAGGATGTCCATTATATGTGCAGGTCCTCGGCCCATAACAACCAATCAGATTGATCTGTGGTGCTTATGAATCTGAATATATTGCTCAGTAACTCATCAATGAGTGTCAGCTCTTGTTCTTCGGGCCTGAAATATATGTACTCAAAGTATGCATACCAAACATGCAAAACACAACAATACTGTATAATAATATGAACGGAATGATAATTGCAATTGATTGAAAGCACTTGCGTTTCATGATTTTGTCACCACGAGACCGGACAAGAGCATTGCACGATTAGATGACAGTATATTTCCCTTGTACGGCAAGATTAACAACTATTATTGAACTTAATGGAAAGCAGAAGAAATACATTTCAAACAAATGATGCCCATCCTGGTGATTTGCATTCGACGTGCCATTCGCCATCTTCCCTGATTACCGAATGATTTATGCGTTAATATAATGCATGGGAATCCATTCAAAGCAACTTTACAAGCCCAGAGACAAAAAACCTTAAAGATATTGAAATGATAGTTTAAGGACTGTGGGGGGTGGGGAGAATGAGATATCTTAATGTCTTATCAGTTAAGACTTCCTTTGTATGTAGTAGTTTTCCCACCTTCACTCTCCTTGGAAAGACAGGGGCGCCACTGATGAATTCTTAAGCAGATCTCACTGATAATTGTATTTCATAACTGTCAAGCTGAGAAGAACGGTCCACTGAGAAGCTATTTGTGTCACCGCTGCCTCCCTCTCCCTCTCCCTCTCCTCACACAGCCCTCAATAAAACTCAAAATCGCGGAGGAGATTGTTAAGTCTTCCTCGAGGATTATTAAATCCAAAGGAGAAATTTATGGGTGACACTTCATAACAATTAATCAGAGTGCTTGATTAATAAAGTTGGCTGCCCCTCCCCATCCTCCTCCCTGATGCTCGTGAAGCCGTCCTATCGGGGACGACGTGGTGTCATTCTTTTTGATTAATGGAGCAGTCTGACCACGCCCATAACCCCCCCCCCCCCCCCCCCCCCCCCCCCACACACACACACACATTCATGCACACACACTAAGTATGCCCAGTCTCACCTCTGTGGGGTGACTTTACTACCTTTCAAAAACAGGTAGGACACAGTCATATGCATATATATGTAGGATCTTAATTTGACCTATATTGTCACAGCAAAATAATTTGAACGTTTAGTCCATACTGTTGCTTGATCAGTGGTTAGGCTATTAGCTGGCCAAAAGTAGGCTACATGAGAAGTGCAATACTGTTAACCCCGAAGGGTCGATTAAGAGCCGACATCTGTAGATATGTTTTCAATGATTTTTGATAAAAGTGACCCTTGAGAGAGAGAGAGTGTTGCAGAAGGGATTTAAGGGGAAAGGGGGAGATTTTGGAGAATGTCACCCACCTAACCTTGTCACTGTGATTAGACTACTGTGATTAATTAGTTTAGTAAGATTGAGCAATTAGGTCAGGTGTGTGCGTGTGTGTGTGTCTAGCAGGGGCATGTGAGAGCACAGAAAAATGACTTCATCATTTGACCTGTACCAAAGCAAAAGAGAAAGAGGGAGAGCAAGAGAGCGAGAGAGACATTTTAGCAATGAGAGACTGATTGATTTTGTAGGTTATACATCTAGTATGATTCAGAAACTTGAAGATGTATAATACATAGGCTTCCACCAGGGGTTCGGTCAATAATAGTTTCAGGATATTTCAGTGGTTTTCAGGTACTGTATTTAGTTACATTCAATGAATCACAAGTCATCAGTGTCCCTTCAGAAATATGACTGTCACTCTTGAGCAGGCCTACAAGTTGTACTGCAGCACAAAGACTTTACAATAACACCCAAAATACCAACAACAGCTTCAAAGGAAATGTCCGTGAAGTCCATTAGAACAGTAAGGTGCACAATTTAAGACACCCTCAGGCTCAAGCTTCACAGCAGGCTGGTATCCTCCATATGTCTGTAGTACTGGGGCCTGTTCAGAAGGGTGCAACCCTTCTATGTACAACATTGTGAATGCTCTGCCCTGCTTAATAGGCCCCAGCTTTCCCCCTCTAAAATAATATTTGGGGTAAAAGGTCTTATCCACTACAAACTACATTTTACCCTAAACTGTGACTGTAAAACACAATGACAAAAGATTAAGTAAACGGTTTGAAGTTAAAGAGGATCTCCAACAAATCCTTGAGAATCGGCCTTGAGGAACCTTTTAAAGGTTTTTCCAATTAACTTGTTAGTGAGGTGGCTGGTATATTTTTGCAATTAAGAATCCCTCTGTGATTTAAGGCTTATTTTCAAGTGTCAGGTCCTCAGAGACTGGGTTTGTAGCCATGTGATCACTCCTGCTGATTATCATTAATGAACATTGTGAGGTCCATCCCTCAATATGACTAGGGAGGAACAGAGGACCTAATTAAGAGGTTCCCATTCATGAAAACGTTCCTCAAACTACATGGGACGACCAATATAGAATACAGACATTTTAGTTACATAAAAGACAATAATCTATTTGGAACATCAATAGTAGTGATACATAATTGTTCAACCGAATCCCAATGAAATGAAATTAATATTATCAAGATTATCAACTGCAGTCAGATTCAAATGTTTTATCAGGTACGAGTCACTCATTCTCATAAAACTGACCATTCAATATTACTGGCATGTTCAATCTCCAAATATACACCTCACCATACATAACTAAAGCAACAGAGATATGGCATGGCTATCCGTTTTATTTATTGCATGTGGAGCCACCTGTGCTGTACTTGGTAGATTACAGCAGTGTTGCAGTTATTATTATGGCATATTTTTTGTATGTTAGGTGTCAATCAAACTGCGCAAAAGTGAAAGTGAAACCTTAACCTCGACGGTTAAGTTCAGGAATACGTTACGAGATTTTGGTTAAACATAGGCATTAGGGTTAACTTTAGGCATTCATTCTGAGTGGATACGGTTAGAGTTAAGGCTTGAAACAGGAAGAAAATACAAAATGAGTGCCTAGAACTGGTTTTGAACAAGCGATCCTCAGAAGCAGACCCCCGGTTTAAACCAATCCTCAATCCCATCCCAACACCCTAGCTTGTCGCAAGCCTCTCTGGTAATAGGCTCTTGTGCTGTCCCTAGTGGACAGTAGGATATTGATATGGAAATAAAATAACACTAAATGGCATAATTTCAGCTTTTAAAATATGCCGAAATACGATGTAATGGCACACCCTGATCTGTTTCACCTGTCTTGTGCTTGTCTCCACCCCCTCCAAGTGTCGGCCATTTCCCCATTATCCCCTGTGCATTTATACCTGTGTTTTCTGTTTGTCTGTTGCCAGTTCGTCTTGTCAAGCCTACCAGCGCGTTTTTCCGTACTCCTGTTCTCTTTAGTCCCTGTTTTCTAGTTCTTCTGGTTTTTACCATTCTGCCTTCCCTGACCCTGAGCCCGCCTGCCGTTCTGCACCTTACGGACTCTGCCCTGGATTACCGACCTGCCCTTGACCTGCCGTTTGCCTGCCCCCTGTTTTGTAAATAAACTTCTGTGATTCGAACTGTCTGCATCTTATCCTGAGTTCTGATATGTAGTCCACTGGGCATGTTGCATGGTTGTTGTAGTGGAGCAGTAAAAGGTTTGGCGAATCATACTGGAAACGACTACGAAATAAGTGCAAACTCACTTTTTAATGATGTTTTTTTTCGAGGGATGGGCAGTTCTTATTTTCTCAACACTAGATCTGTAAAATAAATATATATAATATTCTATATATGCTTTTAAATTGCAGTAAATGCTGTCATTACAATATAAATGTCCTTTACAAACTAATCAGCAATGAAAAATAAAATGTTTGCACTATGCCACGAGACAGTCAATATTACTGATGCAGTGCTGTTTTGTCTGTTTGAGAAAATGTAGTACTGTCTAGCTGAGCTGACAAAGACAAACATTTCACTGCTTGACTTTTCTAATTAACGGGCAAAAAATGCTAATTGGCAGTGGAGTGCTTGTGTCAAAAACAACAAAAGGATCAGAGGAGGAGAGGAAAGTACACGCTTAGAAAAAAGGGTTCCAAAAGGGTTATTCGGCTGTCCCCATAAGAGAACAATTTGGTTCCAGGTAGAACCGTTTTTGGTTCCAGGTACAAACAATTATTATGGGTTCCATGTAGAACCTTCTGTGAAAAGAGATTTAGATGGAACCCAAAAGGGTTCTTCAAAGGGTATGCATGCCAATGGCTGGTATTTTGAAAAGTGAAATCTGTCACTTAATTCAGCGGTGCTATAAAGGTTTTCTGAAGGTTGTTCCAAAGCCCTGGTCTGTCCCATAGACACAACTGTTTGAGTGAGTGAGCGAGAGAGAGAAGGCCATGACCTCACCAGTTATGTCTGGTTGTACAATAACCCATCAATCAACCCTTCCCTGTACCCTCAGCCTTCCCCTCTATTCACATGGGCCATCCGCTTTGTACACCGCTGAGCAACAACATGCACACACAGGACACACGCACACTCTTCCCTGAAACTGACCCCTTGTCTCTGCGGGAAAAACCCACACAGCCTGTGGATGAGTCAGATCAGAGACAGAGGAAAACCACACACGCACGCACGTACATACACACATACGCGCGTACGGACACACTGATTGCCAAATCGAGTGAATGAGTGAGTGAGAGTATGTGTTTAGGAAGCGACCCACATTAGTATATGTGACTCATGCCCCAGCCATAAAGACTCTGTTATTCTTTCCTCTGGGTACCCCCTCTGGGTATTTGAGGCCCTCTCTGGGTATCGGGGGCCTCCTCTGCATATAGGACCCCTCTGGGTATTGGGGCCCCCTCTGGGTATTTTGGTCCGTCTCTGGGTATCGAGGCCCACTCTACGTATAGGCCCCCTCTGCGTATCAGGGCCCCCCTCTGCGTATAGGCCCCCTCTGGGTATTTCGACCCCTCTCTGGGTATCGGGGCACCCTCTGCGTATAGGCCCCCTCTGCGTATCAAGGACCATCTCTGCGTAACGGGGGCCTTCTCTGCATATAGGCCCCCTCTGCGTATCGGGGGCCATCTCTGCGTATTTGAGGCCCTCGCTGGGTATCGGGTGCCTCCTCTGCATATAGGCCCCCTCTGGGTATTGGGGCCCCCTCTGCATATAGGCCCCCTCTGCGTATTTGGGCCCCCCTCTGGGTATCGGGGCCCCCTCTGCATATCAGGGGCCCCCTCTGGGTATTTGGGGCCCCCTCTGGGTATCGGGGCCCCCTCTGCATATAGGCCCCCTCCGCGTATTTGGAGCCCTCTCTGGGTATTGGGGGCCCCCTCTGGGTATTTGAGGCCCTCGCTGGGTATCGGGTGCCTCCTCTGCATATAGGCCCCCTCTGGGTATTGGGGCCCCCTCTGCATATCAGGGGCCCCCTCTGGGTATCGGGGCCCCTTCCGCGTATTTCGAGCCCTCTCTGGGTATCGGGGCCCACTCTGCGTATAGGCCCCCTCTGCTTATTGGGGCCATCTCTGCGTATCGGGGGCCCCCTCTGGGTATCGGGGCCTTCCGCGTATTTCGAGCCCTCTCTGGGTATCGGGGCCCACTCTGCGTATAGGCCCCCTCTGCTTATTGGGGCCATCTCTGCGTATCCGGGGCCCCCTCTGGGTATCGGGGGCCTCCTCTGCATATAGGCCCCCTCTGCGTATTAGGGTATTTGGAGCCCTCTCTGGGTATCGGGGCCCCCTCTGCGTATAGGCCTCCTCTGCGTATCGGGGCCCCATCTGGGTATTTGGGGCCCCATCTGGTTTTCGGGAGCCATCTCTGTGTATCGGGGCCTCCTCTGCATATAGGCCCCCTCTGACTATTGGGGGCCCCTTCTGCATATAGGCCCCCACTGTGTATTGGGGCCCCTATTTTTTTTTTTGTCCTGACGAAAAATCAACCCCCTACAACAAATACACATAATAATTCATATTTCCTGTTGATGCATGATTATTTTACTGTTGTAACAAACTGGCTCAAATTAAGATCTTACATCTGTATGCACAGCAAGTAGTCTGTGTATAGGTTCTTCAGTGTGATAGTGCATTTTTGATCAAAATCTGTCTAATCAGAATAATTGCAAATATGCTAAAGTCAAAGTGCTGAGTGCAGATGTGGATGGACTAGCTACTTTCCCACCATCTACAAATCCACAATGAAAAAATACCTTCAGGAAAAATACTGTATGAGTAGGACATTTTTAGAATGGGGTGATTCCTCACAAAACTAGAACATAATTTACTCTACGGGCATATCAAAGATCCAGAGTGGGATCTCTGAAAGTTTTAATGTTATGGCCCATTTTATATAGAGAAATTGGCATAGTAGGCACTGTAACCAGAGAGGAGGAGGCGAAGCGAGGGAAAACTGGGCCCAAAATGGGTGTTCTCCAGTAGGTGGCATTCATTTTTCTTTTTTTTCACTCACCAAGCAAGGAGTTTTTGTATGGAGGTCAATGAGAGTTTTGTATTTGGTTATAAAATAAATGTATGGTTTATTTGCTACGTGTGGATTAATCGATCGAATAGAAGTTTCGTAATTATTAGGTTTGTTACGAGTGTACTGATATAAGTACAACAGAAAAAACACTATTTTGGAGTTCTGCCTGGTCGTCACTAGTTACCCCAGCCACAAAGTCATACACCCCACCTATTTCCAAAATGTTTCTTCTTAAAATTACATTTTAAACCTAACCCTAACCACTCTGCTAACCTTATGCCTAACCCTATCCTAAAATTAAGACAAAAAAAGCAATTTCTTGTTTTCATGAATTTAAACTTTGTGACTGTGGTAACTAGTGGAAACCATTGTGCCTGTCGGTCACACAAGTATCTGTCCTCTCATTGGCTACAAGGGACCCACCTGATCTTGCCTCCCTACTGCCTTCCCTTTTTTAACACATCTATTCATTGTTAGAGTGGCCACTAGAGTATCTGGTCAATATAATGGATGATCTGTGATTTAACTAGTCACAGCCCTCCTTTTACTTGTATCATTGCACACCCTGCAAATCAACAGACAGAGTGCAACCATTTTGAATCCATTTTCACATTCACTCTGTTGGTAATGCAAACAAATTGGATTATAACTCTAAAAGTTGCAGACATACCACTTTGATATGGTTGTAGAGTATATTATGTTCAACAAGATACTGTATATAAAAAAATAGCTAAATCAAAAAATGTAAATGTTCAATATTCATGTTTATATTATCAATGCTCATAAATTAATGTCAGATTATTTTAATTTAAATCAAAATACTACTCATATTACAGGGCAATCGTTAAAGCTTTGTAGAACACCAATGTTTGCTTTGTAGCACCTACAGATGAAACATTATATTCTTAAATGAGGACTGGTTAAGGCCGAAATGTCACAAATATTCCAACTTCAAATAATTATTTCTCAATTATGCTTTAAGACATACTACATGGTCAAAAGTATGTGAACACCTGCTCGTCAAACATCTCATTCCAAAATCATGGGCATTAATATGGAATTGGTCCCCCCTTTGCTGCTATAACAGCCTCCACTCTTCTGGGAAGGATTTCCACTAGATGTTGGAACATTGCTGCAGGGACTTGCTTCCATTCAGCCTCAAGAGCATTAGTGAGGTCGGCACTGATGTTGGGCGATTAGACCTGGCTCGCAGTCTACGTTCCAATTTATCCCAAAGCTGTTCGATAGGGTTGAGGTCAGGGCTCTGTGCAGGCCTGTCAAGTTCTTCCACACCGATCTTGACAAAACATTTCTGTATGTACTTCGCTTTGTGCATTGTCATGCTGAAACAGGAAAGGGCCTTCCTCAAACTGTTGCCACAAAGTTGGAGGCATAGAATTGTCTAGAATTTTATTGTATGCTGTGGCGTTACGATTTCCCTTCACTGGAACTAAGGGGCCTGAACCATGAAAAACAGCCCCAGACCATTATTCCTCCACCAAACTTTACAGTTGGCACTATACATTGGGCAGGTAGCATTCTCCTGGCATCTGCCAAACCCAGCAGATCAGGATCCATCTGAACATTCCCTTCATCGATGATGTATCCCAGAAACGAGATAGTGGAGCGGTGGAACTCGCACTTCTCAGCTTTTACAAACAACTGATTTTCCAGGAGGCACTGAAGGACCTGTCGAACATGGAGAATGTGTTCCTGGGCAGAACGAGAGAAAACCAGGATGTCGTCGAGGTAGACAAAAACAACACGATTTACATGTCCTGGAGCACATTGTTGACCAGGGCCTGGAAGACAGCGGGTGAGTTGGTGAGTTCAAACAGCATAACCAGGTACTCATAGTGTCCACAGGCAGTGGGAATATATCCGGCCTCGAGGCGGTGTGATGCCCGGGAGGAGGTCAATAGCACAATCATAAGGACGATGTGGAGGAAGGGAGGCAGCATGAGCCTTGCTGAAAACCTCCAGGAGGTCATGGTACTCTGTGGGAACGGCAGAGAGAATCGAGGTCGTACGCAACCCTGGAAGCAGACGTTCCGGGGAAGGCTGCGCCGCCTTCAGGCAGTGTGAATGGCAGAACGGGCTCCAACCCAGGATTGAACCCGTGGTCCAGTCAATATCGGGTTTGTGCTTCTGGAGCTAAGGAAATCCCAAAACAATAGGGATGTGGGGAGACTCAATGAGGAGAAGCTGTATTGACTCACTGTGGTTTCCAGATACCCGCATATTAATGGGAACTGTGTTGTGCGTGACTCTTCCAATGGAGCGGCCGTCCAGTACCCTGGCATCCATGGGAACGGAGTTGAGTAGGGATACTTAGTTCCGATACCAGGGTAGCATCCATGAAACTCTCATCTGCCCCAGAGTCAATGAGCACCCAGAGAGACTTAGACTGGTCTCCCCACAGCAAGATCACATAAAAAGGAGTTTGGGTAATGGGAATTCGAGGGTTTCCAGTCAGGCTCACGAGTGTACTTGTACCTACTAAGGATTCAGGTCTCTTCACTGGGCAGGTGGCTATGTAATGCCCTACAGCACTACAATACAGACAACTATTGGAGCTTAGCCTGCATGAACATTCCCTAGGCGATAATCTAGCTCTTCCCAGTTGCATAGGTTCCGGTATTTCCGACTCACCCGTCGTCGATGATTCTCGACGGAGCTCGGGTGGCCTCGGATCCTCTCGGAAAAACAGCTTTTGGGGACTTCCGGATTCCTTCGGAGGTGAGCAAGCCGCAGCGGATGGACGAGTGTGACCTCGGCCAGACCTCCTCTCACTCCTGCGTTCCCGTAGACGTCCATCAATCCTCACCTCTGCCATGAAGTCTTCCAGATCACGACAAATAGCGGATTGTTGCTCCCAAACTGCCGTAGCCCAGGAGAGCGCCATTCCCGGCATAGCATAATAATATACGCTATCTTCAACCGATCCGAAGGGAACAAAGATGGCTGCAGCTCAAAAATAAGGGAGCACTGAGAAAGAAAACCCCGGCAGGTTCCAGGATCCCCAGAATATGACTCCGGAGGAGGTAAGCGGGGTTCTAGGGGAGCCGGGGTAGGCTGTCCAAACCCACCACTAATAGTAAAAAGGTTACTGGGTGGTTGGGGGGTCTCAGAGGTTGTGGGCTCCCTATGAACTAACACCCTGATTTGCTCCATAATAGCCTTGAACCCTTGGTTGTGGCGTTCTGTCAGGGAGCGAAGCCCTTCCAAAAGGTCCAGCAGTAGCTCCTCATGCCTCCCAATGGTTGCTCCCTGCAGGGAGACAGCATGGCGGAGTTGGTCCAAGTCTGCTGGGTCTGTCACGGCCAGTTCATACTGTAAGGGCACAGGGCGAGACCCAGATGCAAACACTGGAGGCAGATGGTTCGAGTCTCTGATATTTATTATAATCCAAGGCAAGAGAATGGTCGTCGACAGGCAAAAGATCATAAACAAGGTCAGAGTCCAGGAGTTACAGAGTGGCAGGCAGGCTCGAGGTCAGGGCAGGCAGTATGGTCAGGCAGACGGGTTCAGAGTCAAGGCAGGCAAGGGTAAAAACCGGGAGGACTAGCAAAAGAGAGATAGGAAAAAGCAGGAGCACGGAAAAACACACTGGTTGGGTTGACTTGACAAGACAAGACGAACTGGCAACAGACAAACAGGGAACACCGGAATAAATACCCAGGGACTAATGGGGAAAACGGGTGACACCTGGAGGTGGGTGGAAACAATCACAAAGAAAGGTGAAACAGATCAGGGCGTGACAATAAGCAGTCGCTTAGGGCTCCCAGCTGCTGAGGGCCCCCGGACAAAAAAAAAACATGAAAAACTCAGTCGGGGTCTCAACTTACTGTTGAGCGTTAGATTAGTAGAATACACAAGTTGCTATTTCAAAATGTGCTTGTGCAACAGCAGTTTTCCTCTTGTTATGTCAGTCACTGACAGTCACTCAATTAGCCCATGTCAGCAAAAAAAACAAAAAATAGAATGGTAAGTTAGTCTACCCAGCTATCTAAACTTGTAGTAATCATGGCCAAATTACCGACTGGACACGAAGAGCACATGCCAAGGAGCCCTGACCTCCAGGTGGCCCCCATTGATTTTAGTAACTCTCACTCAGATATCAAATTAACATGGTATAAGTAATAGCATAAAATAGCGAATTTCAGGAAATTTGCTTTAAAACTGCAAAAATATATCTCCACCCCATGGCAAATGTGTAGAATTGCAGTAAATTTGCTTTTAAACTGCAAATCTTTCTCTCCGCTCCATGGCAAAACGAGTAGAATTGCATGTAATTAGTTATAAAATTGCAACATTTTCTTTCCACACCATGGCAAAATGTGTAGAATTGCAGAGAACTTTCTTTCAAACAATGATTAAGTTAAACAAAGTAGAAAAATTGTTAGGGAAAAAAGGACAACAATGATGAAAACAAAAGGTAAGTAGGACTACAACAAAGCTAAATGCAAACTGTAAATAGGACTATAGCATAAAACATGGCAAACATTAAAATGTTTGAAGTTGACATAGAATAATGACACAGCAAATGTTTTACTATTGTGGTGTAATTATTACTAACAAACACATCAATTTAATCAGCCCAACAATTTGAAGACGCACAAGCAATCACCAGAGACTTGATTTTGTTTGTGTTCTCTCTGTGTGAATTTTTACCTTCAAACAATTAGGCTTCACAGTCTAACCTTTACATCTTAACAACGAGCAATATTGCTTTTAATTATCTTAGTCAATCATCTAAAGTTCTTTAATAAAAGTCATTATTTTTTGGATCAATTAAATTGTAATAGCATAGCTATAGCCAGGGCCGACCCTGGGCATAAGTGACATAGGCAATCACCTTGGGCACCCGGCCAAAAAATAAATAAAACTCAGTCGGGGCCTCAACTTACTGTTGAGCATTAGAATAGTAGAATACACAAGGTGCAATATCCTGAAATGTGCTTGTCCATCAGCAGTTTTCCTCTTGCTATTTCAGTCACTGACAGTCATTCATATAGCCCATGTCAGCTAACATTTTTTTAAATGGTAAGTTAGTCTACCCAGCTATTTAAACTTGTAGTAATCATGGCTGAATTACCGACTGGGCACTAAGGGCACTAAGGGCATGTGGCCAGGGGCTGTAACCTCCAGGTGGCCCCCATTGATTTTGTTACTGCAAATCTTTCTCTCCACCCCATAGCAAAATGAGCAGAATGAAATTAGTTATAATATTGCAACAACAACAAAAATACGCACCATGACAATATGTGACTCACCACCTGGATTCGGACTTATGTAGCAAAATTTGAAATTGTGTTTTTTACATTAGATAAAAGTAGAGACTCAGAGCTACAAAATGGTATATCATACACTGCATTTGACAATGGGAAAGTAATTCTGCTTTGAAAGTTGATCAGCTTGTAAACTCACTTTTGAGAAAATTGCCATTGAATGTTTTGGTATCTAGTGAAGAGCTCTTCTTTGTCTATACCCATTCAGCCTCGTTCACACCCTCACCCTAAGCTTAAGCCCCACCCATCTCGTTTCCCTCTCGAAACACACACTTGACGCTCTGGCCGATGATTTGTTTACCTCTGAATAGCATGAAAACAGCCTAACCAGCTCTGCTGGCAACAATTTCATTACGCTTTTTTGCAGATGTTTACTGACACCGGCCATATTCATTGGGTGTTGTACACACGTCACATAATATTAGCTAATCAACCATGTTCAATGTTAGCTAGCTAACACTAGGCTCTAACTAGAACAACACACGGCTCTGGGAAACGAATAATAACATCAGCTAGGGAGCCAGACAGCTAACGTTAGCTGGCTAGCTAACAGTACACTTTAGCTTAAGGCATATAGCTAGCTAGGTAAACAATGTAACGTAAACTCACCCGATACCGTATAAATGTGCGCAACCGCGACAATCAAAATAGGTTGCAAAGAAAACTAATGGGACTGTAGCGACTGTGTTGACTTCATAATCTGGGGTGTGAACTACGTTTCTATTCAAGCATTGATCGACATGGTAATGGCTCTATACTATTGGAGAAAAGTTGAAAAAACTGACCCTCCGTTACATCGTGACGTGTCATGCCGTAACGTACAGCACGCATCAAGCAACTATTTCTGTCTTACAATCTCTCTCCACCAGGTGTAGCACTTCTCTCATCATTTAAAAACAAGAAATGGACAGTGACGGGGGTAAGGGGGGGATACCTAGTCATTTTTTGTGTCATCACTGCAAGCATCATGAGTCTCAATGCCGCTGATTACTTCTGAAGCTCATTTTAACATCACCCTTAAAACCCGATTCAAATTCGACACAAACCTTCAAATAGGTATGTAATGACACATTATATAAACTCTTTATAGTGTTTTATTTACACTTTAGAGGCGATAAGGTGATACGTTGGACAGATCGAGTGGAAAAAAGCAGTTCTGCCACCGACATCTCTCCTTCTCACTATCACGCATTAGTTTCGCTTCCCCACCCGCCATTTTTAAAAAGTCCCGACGGAGCTCGTTACCTTCTTGAATCATGCAGAAACGGGCAGCGTGGAGTTCATGTAATTGATTCTGTTGGAAAGTGGAGAAATTGTGCTTTACAATGGTATTGACATTACAGTTGATCTGGAAGTATTACATTTTTTGGGCACTAAAATAAGGTAAATTGTACGGACCAAGGCGATGTACAAAAGTGAGTGAGTTTATGTTACCTAGCTAGGTAAACAAAGTGTAAGTTCACACACGTCACATAACGTTCGCTAACGAGCCAGCCAGCTAACGTTATGTTAGCTAGTTAAACAACAATGAACAGTGCCAACAATGCCACAGTCCTGTGAGCTAACCAACCATGTCAATGTTTGCTAACTAGAACAACAAACAGCTCTGGGAAACAAATGACAACATCAGCTAGGGAGCCAGCCAGCTAATGTTAGCTAGCTAGCTAACAGTACACTTTAGCTTGAAATTAAACCACTTTCTGTCAAAATTAGAAAACGTGTAATATTTGAAAATGTAACTAGCTAACGCTAGACTATCTTACCTTTATACATCATCGTGCATGGATGCGTCTCCCTGTCAGGAATGCCATGCCACCATTGCCCTTAGTTTGAAGTTTAATCCAAAGACTTTAGCTATCATACTCTAATTCCACTGATTTCAAAACTGGATCCTCCAGAAAGTGGTGAGCCACACTTATGCAGCTCCACTACACAATACATTTTTTAAAAAGCAACGTTCGACAGGATTACCAACACAGACTGACGAGCTTCTATGGCAGACCAAGCCGAACTCCTCTCTCGGCATGTCTAGTCCACTCATTATCTCAGCCAATCATGGCTAGTGGGAAGGTTGCTAACTTTTTCTGTGGCTCAATCAACAAGGCTCATAATTTAACAATTTTATTCGTGTTTATAGATGACATACACGTTTGTTATTAAGGTACATGAAAGTTCACATGTTCAAGAAGGCATTTTGATAAACGCATTTTGATAAAAAAATATTTTTTACTTTCAATCGGCTCTCCTGTGAAGTCGTGAATTGCGACATACACCTAGATTCCTGAATTGGGTCACATATGTGTAGAATTGCAGAAAACTTGCTATAGAACTGCAATACTTTCTCTACATCCAATGGCAAAATTTGTAGAATTGCAGGAAATGTACTTTAAAATGTAGATTTTTTTCTATCCGCCATCAAGAGGGAGGCCACCTAAATGTTTTACCCGCGAGGTTGGGGTCCTCCCAACCAAATCTCACCTAGGGCCCCCAAAAGGCTAGGCCTTGGCTATAGCAGAGCAATTTAATTATGAGTGAATCGATATCTGTAGATCTTATACTGTACATGTCCACATATCCATAGCATGCTCAACACCATTTTAATTTAGCTACGTACTAGTATCTCTCTTAATGAACTTGCTGTGCATCTGTCATCCTCAAATAACATCCATGGTACGTTTCATCATCTTGGGGCGTCCAAATTGAGGTAATCAAAAGACCCCGGCAGAGATTATGAACCTTTAATTGCGTTGTCAAAATTACGGCATAGTGTGTCATCTCTCGCGTCTCTACTTCAGATACGTTTCTTCATCAACATTTGTTGAAAAACTACAGAAGTAATTGAGTTGTGGGTATAAAGCTCTATCAAAGCTCTTGTTCTTCTAGGCTAGGTGACATTTTAATTATACGTCCTTATCTGATAGATGGGGAGATATACCTTGTGTCAAAGTAAGACCCACTTCTTTATTGTTTTTTTTGTATTATCATATATGCTTATATTCATGCTGTCAATGGATGCATGGGATTTCATTTGACCCATCATTGATTGAAGATTATGTACCATATAGAGGAGGTTTATCGTAAGCCACAAATCTCTCCGATTAGAAGTGTCTTGTTACTTGAATGACAATGAGAGCAAAAAGAAACTTAATAAGTGAATGGCTATATTTTATTAGAAGTTTAGTAGAAGTATGTTATGGGGAAAAGACTTTGTGCCCGTGGAAGAACTGCAATCTTGAGCTGACAAGCTTACAGTTCTTCCTCAGGCACAAAGTCATTTCACCATAGCATTATACGTAGTTAATAGTACTTCAATTGTAAATAGTACTTATACCATTTGATTACTGATTGAGTCAGTAAGTAATCAATGTAACAATGGTCTCAATGGTGAATCGAGAGTATAGCTATGGACCAATAGTACTCTAACCAATGAGTCAGGCTGTAATTAGGACAAGTTACAGTACATTGCAACGTTATGAGCAACGTTGCAACGTCATCACATTCTCATGGCATGTCCAATTATATTATGGAGTTGAAGCGACATGGAATTCATCCCCCACACTAAAAAAAACTTGATTCACGTAATTCTATCAGTTACCCTTGCATTGGTGTGTTATGGCTGGAGGGTCTCTGTTTGCTTGAGGTGATGCCTCAAACAATGATAATGGTGATAGTAATAGTGATAATGCTACACATATAACCAGGCAAGTCTTTCTCTTTATTGTGCCAACAGCATGTTTACATTCAACTGTATTTGTCTGATTAAGTATTTCTTAGTGTGACTGGTGAGGTTGTGTGATAGCAGGTCAAAAGAGGCATCACACTCAAACATTTTATCTGAAGCTTTGATAAAAATGTAGTACTTAATAAAAAATGCATGTAGGCATAGCACTTTGTATCCAAACTTTACATTTAATAATTATTATATTGGAAGATACAATGGAAAAACTAAATGCGTTAATCAAGTGTCAATCAGTGACAAAACAAATACATTGGCTAATGTATGTAACATATTTTCTCCAATTGTTGGCCTATAAAAGTAAGTTCTAACTTTCATTACTTTTAGTTTTTGGATATTCCATTGTTGCCATCTTACCCATTTCCAGCTTATATTAAGGGGCAGTAAAGTTTGGGTAGAGAGTAATCTATCTCTAGCTAAATATCTTATCCTTACTTCATCAATAAAAGGGTAAAAATGTACAGGTACATTTTGTGTATACTGCATATCACATAAATGTTTGGGATGAGGTTGTTTGTATAAGTAAACAGTACACTACTTTTGGAATGTTCCCTCACCTTCTAGCACTGGGCCTTCAGCCAATGTAGTATTTAGAAGCAGGGGTGAAATAGTAGGTCCATTCTCACTGGTATCACTGTACACCATCCATACAATCCGTGCGTGTTCACGTCAACCAATCTGAAAATAGAAAGAAGAACATAATGTGTGCAAATATACAGTACATGCCAACTACACGAACGTGTTCACATGTACTGAGGGGAGTGTTTTTCATCGTAGGTAAAAAGGGAGATGACGGTGACACAAAACGAGGGTGACTCGTCATCGTGTTGTCATTGTGCCAGTATTAAAAGGTACTTTATATGCGCAGAGGGGGGGGAAATGGGACTATGCCATGTTATTGTTTGCGAATGTGTAAGATCTTGACATACATGTGTGTGGACATGTGTGATGGCGTCCTAGGATTGGGTAGCTTGGAAGCTTTTTGGACCATAATGCACTGATTCATTATGACTGGCTGTAAGGAAGGAGAGAGAGAGAGAAAAAAGAAAAAAACATTTAAAATGCACTAGCACCTGGAACTACAAATCAAAAAAAAAATCTCCCAATTTTCCCTTCAATCTTGTCACTGGATATGCCATACTTTTCCTCAGACACCCACTTCCAGGGAACTGCAGCACAATTCCCAGAAAATTCCAGGGAGTGTGGAAGTGGATCCAATGCCCAGTGAGTTATGGTCTGGCCTCCCGATTTACGCTCTGTGTTGTTACTGACAATGGTAGCCATACCATGGTGCCGTCCGACTCTGCATTCAGCCATGTCTCTCTTATAATCACACTGTTCTTTAAAAAAAAATGCAGTTACTTTCCAATGTTCACGATAGCATAAATTGTGTGGTGTAAAGCATGATCAGGATGGCTGCTTTTAGTTCTATTCAAAGTTAATACAAATGCTGGCTTCAAATTCTGCTTTTTTGTGTCCTGTAGATTTCATGGCCTTGGCACTATGGTATTGTGGAATCTTCTTTGTAAGAATCTTAAATACCTAAAATAAGGTATACCCAATATGTAATTACATTCACACTGGCAATAAACTATAATGTGTTAGGAGTAATGTGTCCTTACCTCTGTTTCTTCCTTTCTCAAATACATAAAAGACCAGCAAATTGTGAATAGTGGTGGACA
Organism: Salmo trutta; assembly: GCF_901001165.1. NCBI lineage: Eukaryota > Metazoa > Chordata > Actinopteri > Salmoniformes > Salmonidae > Salmo > Salmo trutta. Next base: position 14,238,376 of record NC_042990.1, on the reverse strand, counting down.
CTACAGAAAATACTCTGCTGTTAACATTGACTTACACATTACGAGAGGTTATGCATGTGCATGGGGGACGTACAGAGAAACCACCATCTTGTTTTTCAGTTTAACCCTATGTGATAGGGCTTGCGTTGAGTCATCAGGGACATTCAGCAACAATTATAGTTACAATGTAAGTTTATGGGGCCACAACACACTGATAACACCACGTGTGTGAGTTTGTGTGTGCGTGTGTGTGTGTGTGTGTGTGTGTGTGTGTGTGTGTGTGTGTGTGTGTGTGTGTGTGTATGTTTGTGTGCGTAGGTGTGTGTTTGCAGGCCAGTGTATGTGTTTGCAAGCCTGAATCCGTCTGCAATGTGAAGGCATGTGCATGCATGTGTGTATGTGTGAGTTGCATGAGACTGCCTTCCTTTGGGCTGACAAGAAAGCAAACAGCACAATGTTTGGTATGTAAAAATCAGGATAATATCACATAACACATAATATGTGTATCTAGATTCCATAAGAAACAAATGTAGGCCTACAATATACCCTCAAAGTCAGATTTCAGTCCATATGATCATTATCGCATAACCATTTTACCACATTTTCAATACCATGCATATTATGAAAGTGTTCATTTTCTCTAAAATTATTCATTTAGCAAATACAAAAGGTTAAAAACAGACATGAGGATCACCTAATTATTTCCCCCATGACATCTTATTGTAAATACAACACAATGCATAGTGAAAATGTTTTACACTCAGGGCTTTTTAGATGACAAAAACACGATGAACTCTGAATTAAACAAATTCTTTAGCAGGAATATTGTGTGCAAGTTAAATCAGGAATGTCAAATGACAATCCCTTTGAGTTAAAGTTTAACTGCATCCTTATTGAGGCCGGGGCTGGAAAGCATGGTCCAGAAGTGTTTTCGTTCACTATGAACCTTTATGAAGTAGTCGTAAAGTTCTCCTGAGCAGGTGTTTGCCTTGAGAAAAATATTTTCTTGTGGTTTTCTGTAATCATTATAGTGAATAGTGAATAACAGGCAATGACATAGGACCTACAATAAATGCAATACACTCCATTCTACACAGTTTTGGATGAATAGTTTGTAATATTTCTAATAGCCTAATTTCTGAATTCTGTTAACTGGTCTATACCTACATTACACCAAAGATTCCAGCAATGGCTTATAGAAAGAAATGATCAAATCAACAAGACCAAACAAGATGCACAAGGGCGCACAACTAAGGCATGATAAAAGGTCTCAAAGTTCAACATTGGATCAAATGTATAGAATTCAATAAGGTATCAATCTGTATTATGGAGCACAAAACATATATTCATTGTTTTTGACAAAGTTCACCAAAACGTTTTTCTGGTTTTGTTATAAGTCTTAGTCTAACAAATCTCATTGGTATCCTATGTTAAATTAACTGTAATAATAATAATAATAACGACACTAATAATAATATCAACAATATTAATAATAATAGCAATATATGTGTAAAATAATGTAGCTTAAGAATATGAAATTACATGAGACAAAACCTTTCAAGACCAATTCAATTCCAATGTTCAAACTGAACACTTACAATTGTAAACGCAGCTAGAGAAGTCTTGTAACCTTTAACAACTCAGTAGGCCTATTCCCTATGAAAAAGCTCCTAGAACACAGCGCTCTGTCCATAAAGCGCATAAAACCCTCGCCTGTCCTTGCAAGCTCTACTTCCACGATGCACTTTCTGATTGAAGATTAGTGACGTAAGAAACATCAATCGCGACAGGCATGCCGAGGTAGATGGAGGAATGGATAGATAGACAGATGTTGGGGCGGTACTTGGAAATATTGCCACATTATTAGCCCCCTCCGACAACCATTCTGCATAGATGATAAATTTGATAGCATGCTGGCAATGTCTCAAGTATGTCGCGCGCACTGAGAGGTAAGGATTTATTTGAGTGGGTAAAATCCTAACGATAGTCTTATTGGTTCATCATCTGTTACCTTTCGACTTGAGAAAAATATCTTAACATTTTTTAAAAAATGAAGTGCGGAGTGGCATGAACAGATAGAGAGCTTAACATATGGTGCAAATTCCGAGAACTCACCAGGGTCAGTTAAACAAGGTTCGTCTGCCGGCCGCCTGGGCGTTGGGAAATTAATCCGTCTAGCAAAAATGCAGTCGTGCGCCCGAGAATGTGGATTGAGTTGGTGCATTAGCAAGAAGCGGCAGCCATGGTGGTGATGGAAAATCTCCAAAATATCTGATGCATGGGGTGGTGGGTGGAACGGTACGTATCTACCGCTGAGCAACGTAACACAGCTTCAATGCTACCGAAGTTATAAGCTAGCCTACTTAGCACCATCAAACGTGCTTTTAGGTAACACATGCACCCACAGAGTAGCCAAAATAAACGAGCATCTCATTAAAAAAAAAATAGAAGAAAAACTCAACTTCACGGTCAATTGGGGTTCTCTTGATGTCCTAGGTTTAGAATACATTCAACAGCTTGGCTATTTGAGTTATTGACCAAACAGCTACTCTGCCTCAATGCAGTCGGGCAGAATAAGTTGTTGTATTGACATGTTAATAACATAGTGAATGAAATGGATTTAAAATAAATGCGCAGGGATGGAGAGCAGTGCACTGTTTCAGTCACAGTGGATTTGTGCACTCGGCGCCCCTCCCCTTCCCATGCAGAGTAGTCACTTCCTAGCAAGGTGTAACGAATCAATCTGCAACTTCCAATGCCCCCTTTTTAGAGGTGTCAATGAAGAGGTACAAAAAAAAACTCCCAACTGCTGCCTGTATAGATATTTGTTTTCAAGATAGAGAAGTTTTGCAAGCTAACATATGGTCTAAAAAGTTAATGAAAGAATGCATTTCAGAAGAGAATTGAATATCAGAACAGATACAGAATACCCTGTCAGTGTTCTTTTCTGTGTTTTTGTGATGATCATTTCTCCCTATTTTGCAGTCCATGTAACATGAGGACAGTAGCATAAGACATGCAGTACGTGTAGTCTCATACGCTCAAAACGAATTTACTATCATAATGCATGGACGTGGAGAAGATTTTTTTTCCAGAGCATTGCATTGGACATGGGGTGTTTTATAATCCTGTTATAGAAAAGAATAGAGAGAAAACAACAGAACAATTAAAAAGATTGACAGGTGGGCCCTGACTGTCAGAGTGACGCTTCCAGAGGGGTGGAGTAACAGAGAGGCAGGAAAGGCAACTCGATGTGTCTGTCTATCAGTGGAGCCTGTCTGATCAGTCGCGCGTCCCCGCATCATATCTCTCACTGCGGAGACGAGGCTCCAGCTTCACTATGCGGAGTTTTAAAAAATAAGCAATAAATCCACATTCGTATCGTTTCATGGAGTAGCTGTTGGCGTTTCGTTTGTTTATGAAAAGTCTTCGGAGCAGTAATACATCAACTGTCCACATGAAAGCCGAAAGGGCATTCTTTTTTGTGAGCTTCGTCGGAATAGGCTATCCGAGCCTAGCTGTGGGTGTTTAGTTTGCGCGAGGAGACGGAGAGTAGCCTATTGGCGGTATTTGATCAGTAATGCCGTGGTGATATGACTGACGCGGACTGATTGACACAACCCTCTAATGCCAATCTCCTTCTATCCCCATTTTGTGTCTACTTGCAGAGATTGAACAACGGAACAGCACCTGTGCGGAAATACAGTTTGGAACGTTATCCATCGCGGTGGAAGTTTGATACATTGAAAGACTTTTACTTTCAACACGAAAATCTGTTATAAAGTGTCGTTCCAGGGGTGGAATCCTTTTTTGTTGTTGTAATGGAAGCTCCGCGGACTGAAGAAGCTTTGGCGGCTGTCCATGTTCTCCACTGCTAGACTGAAACCTAAAACAGAGGTCTTATAAAAAACTGTTTTCAACTCAACATTTCCAGACAAACGTCATTTTGTTTACAGATAGGCTATTTGTTTCTTCACATTTGACAAACAATCGCTGAAAGATGGTTTCAAAAAATAATAATAATACTTTCACTGACGCTTAGACTTCCTTCGTCAGTCAAAGAACGGGAATCTACATTTCTATTCCTATTCTATTGAAGAGAAGGACAAAACGACGTTATTTTATTTGGTTTCGTCGCACTGGTTTCCTCTTGGGTCGTCTTTTATTTTGGTCTCTGCATGAAAGTCAAGCGGAAAGTCTACCAGCAGCATGCCGAGGAGAAAGCAGCAAGCGCCAAGGCGGTCCGTAGGTAAGCCCAACTCTCAAGTCTATTTCCCCAATTCCCTCCCATAAAATCCTCTCAAGTACTCATTTTCCCATCCTTATTTCAAATAGCCTTAAGTAGACACACATTCGAAACATAAATATAGCCTACTATGTTATACATATTTAGCTACAATCAAAAGGAGATAAACATTAAAAAATATATATGTTTTGGTCCAGAAAAGTATATAGGCCTAATTCAAATACTTTCCATTTTTTTTTGTCACAGGTTCATATTCACATATAAGTTGTCAAAACCCATAGGCCTATTGAAGTTTTATACACATATAATACACCTAATGCAATTGGACGTGTGTTTGATCTAGTAGAATATCTTCGGCTTTAAGTACCCATGAAAAACTAGTCGCTTGCGCGTATTTTAAGTCTGCGTTACACTCGGGGATTGCCATCCTTGATTTGATGCCTGATTGATCGCCTGTCATGCGACTACCTTTGATCTATTCATTCCTGTTAAGCGTCAGTAAATCATTCACTGTGGAAACACGCATGCGCTTGACAGCTTGAGCCACTCAATGGACAACTTTTTCCCCCTGTCGAGAAGCAGGAGAAAAGACAAATTGAAAGAAAAGTTCCCAAGCAGGGGTAAATACTTTGCGATTAATGACCAAGGGGGAGGGACAAGGGATGAGGCGGAGGGGGGGTGCTGGGGCGTGTCAAGATCAGAAAGTAACACTCAAATACTCTTAAGAGTACCTACAGTACGTTGACAATATCCTCCTCAAAGAAGCAACTTTAACTTTCCCCCAGACTTACTAGGCTACTCTGTACCAATGCAATGCTATATTCAACCCACAATAGAAATTGCTTTTTTCAGAGTAGCCTAGATTCTATTCTAGGATAAAGACTATGCAGTATCCACACTTTTTTTCTTTTTCGCTTTGATAGTGCGTTTTTTTTTTTCCTTCTATTTTTGGGGAGGTGCACAAAAATGTATTTGACACACATAGGAGTTTTCATGAAGTATCATGAAAGATGACCAGAGTTGAGCCTGTCACTTTGGAGACGTTTTTCTTTGTCTCTTATAACATGGAATGACTGACAAGGATTTCCACCAATCACCTAATGAGAATTCTGCCTTTGAAGTTCAGGCATTAAGGACTGCTGCTGAACAAAACAGTTCTAGAATATTAAACAGACTTTGGAAATGTGAAGTTAAGCAGGTTGGGAAGGAGTTACTTTGAACTCTGTGGGGTTGTGAATTCCGCTTGAATGCAGAAATATAAATGTGAGGATATTCTGGTATAAATAGGTGATTTGGATAAACTAGTGAAAAAATGGTTACGAATGAAAAGGGCGTCAGGGAAGTGGTTTTGTCACTAAGCATGTAGGCTACAGTCAACTCTTAATAAATACAATGGCTTGAGACTGTCGTGAATGCATGTACTAAATCGGAGCATTTAATTACCCAGTGCAAAAACATTATTTGGGACCGGTAAACTGCAATGCACTTCAACATAGTATGCACATATCCAATGTGGACACTTAAAGGGGACTATATTGTATGCTTTAGCCTAGTTTTACCATGCACTGAAATGTACAAAATCCTGCTGAATTATCTGACCCAGCACTCAACCGACGATCGTCTCCCTGCTCGACTCCCATCCAGCTTTTGAATATTGATTTAATTGTCTGATTTGTGACGGGAACATACATCACTGGCAGTAATGGTCAATCAAAACTTGGCAGGCATCGTCTTTCCATTATTTCCAGTGTGTGACATATGGTGGTCTCCATCAAAACACTGTGACAATAACTAGTTTGTTTGAGTGTGTGTGACAGAGAGTCTTCTTCATTACTGGAAAAAGCACCACTACCCTACCACACACGCACACTCACACACACACAACCCAAAACATCTTCTGTCTACCAACATTTACTATTGTGTACCTTAGTAGCGCTTCCCTTCCTCCTCTTTCAACCCAAAACATGTATTGTAAGTTAAATAAAAATCTTGACTTAAAACACACACTTCAGTCAGGAAAATAAGAATGTGAAAACAACTAGCTTTGTTTTGCTGAAAGGCGATTGGATATCACTGTTTTAAAATGGAGGTCCCTGCTTTAGTGGTGGTTTCTAGCCCCTTGGATGCCGCTGTACCTTGTGTCTAGTATGGCCAGTAACTATACATAATCTCCCCTCCATTTGTAACAACATGGCTGCATCTGTTCCTTTTGGCAGTTCCGCTCACTGCGGTGCAATCCGAGCAGCATCGACTTTTGCTGCAGTCATTTGTTGACGTTTGATCTCCGGAGGGTGCTTCGTTTTCATTTTGGCTATGTTTTATCACTCATATTTGGAGTGACCTGCAAGTCCAGGGTAGGCTTACTGTACTTGATACATTTTCAAGCAAGAGATGAAAAAATGGGTAGCCTATGTAGCGCGCGTGTCATTATATAAGAGTTTCTGAACAAATAGGTCCGGAGAAGCTTTGTTATTTTCATACTAGAGTTTATGGGTGACATAACCTTTGACCTGCAAATGCTGCTTAAATACGTTATAAAAATATTCTACCACAAGAGTGCAGAATGCCAAGATTCTCTCCAAGAGGGTTATGAAATTGAGGCCTTGTCTTGTAGTACTAATACCCTTTGTCACTTATTGTAATAAGTGTTGATTTCAGTACAATTTTCTTCTATACCTCTACACTGTAAAATGTCACGGTAAGACCTACCCAAGAAAAACTCCACAATATTCAGATACATAATCAGCACCTCAACGACACCAAAACAAGAAACTGTGACCAATAAAAACTCACCTTTTCTGTGACGTCGATCAATGCCTCCTTTTCTCCCCAACCAAACCCTGCCTGCTACATGAAAAGGAGTCTCAGTCTCTTAATTATCAAGGGAGGGAGGGAGGGAGGAGGGAGGGAAAAATAAGTTAAGCTTCCTCCCTTCGTACGACGACAAGCGGGCGGCAGCTAGTGGCATCGTTAGCGCGACTCCATAATTATCCGGGATGCTGACGGATCTAGCGACAGGGCCCCGCCGATTAATGCTGACAAATTCAGCAAGGTGTCAAGTTCCGCAGCTGGCTTGATGTAATCAAGTTGATGTTAGCCCAGGTCCCCACACACAAGGCACATTTGCTAGCACGCACACACACACACACACACACACACACACACACACACACACACACACACACACACACACACACACACCTCCAGTTGCAGTATTAACTCAGTTCTTTCGAAGGGGTGCAGGGTGGGGGGCTGCAGCTAGGTGACAAATGGACTATCTAGCTAATCAAGTTGAAGCCGCCGAGGCAAACGAACACTGCTAGATAATGGCTGATCTAAGCCGATTTTCCATTAGTTTTGTACAGGTGTCCTATAACAGGGTTATAAGATGTGCTGGTTTAGGCATCAGTACATTGGAATATGTTGTATTGCATATTGTCCTGCATCCCACTGCTTGATTTCTATCTTCCATCTGTACAGTTTGTTATGAAAGGGGGTGTTCCATTACGAACAGAGATTGTGTTGCATACTGCCGGTGTTTCTCTTCCTGTGTTTGCAGACGAAACGTTTGGTAGCACTGCGGGATGTCAGACGTTGCAGGTTGTCAGGTCTCTTAAACAAAGCTGTAGTACAGTATGTGTGTGTGTAGCAGTCTCTTTACCCTAGCTATAGTCGGGGATATGCAAAGTGTCATTAACAGTCGACATTGACTCTAGTAGTCGATAGTCATGTTTGCCCCCCTATTTCTTAACGCAAATAGTTTCAGTTTGCATATGGGGTCGCAGCCAGTAGGAAATCAAAGAGTTACACACACATATATACCCACCCACCCCTCCACACACATACTCCCCTTCCTCATCTACGTGGAGGTTAAGTGACAAATGAAGATCGATGACTGCTCTTATGGAAAAGAAAGGGTGGTGAAAATATGCCTGGATTAAAAGAGCGCCAAGAGAGTGGCGGTGTGAAGGCGTCCGCCTCAGGAGCAGTGCCCTGCCGAGGTAAAACTATCCCTGGGTTTAACAAGCTTTCTCTCTCACACACACACACACACACACACACACACACACACACACACACACACACACACACACACACACACACACACACATCTTTCCACAACCTCCACACCTACAATAATGAAGAACTTGCTACAATCCCGCAGGTTAGCCTTCCAGTACGTGTATGGGAAACCATAGTATCCAAGGAGAACAGAGCAGCTGTATTTCCTCTTCGTCTCCCCCTCCCTCTGTGTGGCTTGACATCTCATCTGTCCACTCGTTTCTATCAGCGTGAGACAGAGGCGGAGAGCGAGACGATAAAATAAAAAGAAGAAAGAAAGAGCGAGTCATGACCTGGAGAGGAGGGAGAGTGGAAGTCCAGAGTACACTCTTGAGGGCAATGTGTACTCTGGGGAGTCCCTGTCTGAACGGGTTCCGTCTAAGCCCACGCTCTGTGTGTGTGTTTTGGAGGAAGTTGTATGTTATTGTTACAAAGCAATGTGTGTCTCATTGTTTATCTGCCTTTCTTATGTTTCCTTTGACCTCAGAGGATAGGGGTCATTTATAGGCTCTCACTCCAGTCGCCTCTGAGCTTATGTCAAGGCTTCTGTGTGAGAGTGCGGACCTGTGTCAGAGTCGTCCGGGTGTTAACTGATAAGTGCCAGACATGGGATTTTTGTGGCGGGTGTATGATGTTAGGCAGTCCTCTGTTGATTAGCTAAAGCAACTGGATTTCGCTGTGTACTGAATTACAGTATGTGAGTTTGACCTCTCTTCATTTTCCTTTTGTTTTAACAAACCGTTACAGTTTTATGAGGAAAAGATTGATAGGACTGTGAAGAGATTGTTTAGTGCATGTGGCGCAAGGCCAATATTCTATTTTATACTTTGGACAGTGACTTTCAGCCAATATTTTTTGTGACCATATTTAGCATCGATTATATTTCATCTGAATGACCAATTACAAATAAACTAAATGCAACTCTCTGATGTCCAACTTTGTAACTGCCTTTCAGAAAAAAAATCTGCATTCTGGAACTTTGTGTAGCTCCTCCCCAACTTACTGTTTCCTACTTCCTGTCTGAACCTATCTGTACAAAACTAAACTAAATCATACAAATCAAAAGCATCTTTATTATTTCTTTGTTTATTTCCTTAGCAGAAGCTTTGAACACTAACGTGGTAGAGTGCATTTAACGGTGAGTGGAGAGAAGAAAGAAAAAAATGTAGGCAGAAAGAAAAAGGGGGGGGGGGCTGTGAGGAAAAGGTATTGAAAGTGACAGATGAACAGGAGTGGGGAGAAATTCTCCCCCAGCAGCTGTGACTGCTGCCATTACCCTGACAGGTGTCAATTAAGAATTACTGCCAAGGCCCCCAGTCATTTCTACTACACCCACCCCCCCAGCCCAGCTGTGTTGTGTGTGTGTGTGTGTGTGTGTGTGTGTGTGTGTGAGAGAGAGAAATAACACTTTACCCTTGTCGCTGTGTTAGCATGTAGCCACAGTTGCAGCCCCCCCATTGAAAATGAGCCGTTGGGCGGCAGCTAGCTGTGCTAATCGATAACCAGTGTATTAGCAATTATTTTGGCCATTGATTTACGAGGGACAGTAACTCCCGACGCGGTGTTATTAGCCTTTAATTAGATGTCTGCACTACACAAACACACACACACATACACACACACTCCTGCTCACTGTCCTGCCCCTGTTGCCAGGTGGATATATGTTGGACATCAACACACACACATGGACGTACACACACACACACACACACACTGTCCTACAGCTGTTGCTAGGTGGATATATAGTTCCTTAGAGGCAGCAGGGTTTAGAACAATCACTCTCTATCATATCACAGGCACTACATTTGATGCTGAGGAGCCTTAAGACCCTTGGGCAAGCTGAGGGAGGGGGGAGAATGAAATACAGGTCCATTTCAGATAGTAGTTTCATTGTGTGCACGTGTACTCTGGGTGGATGCTTTTGATAGGGTAGCGTGTATTAACGACTACTTAACAGTGGCAACATTGTTCCATATTAGCTAGTGGAATCATGCTAAAATAGAATCAAGTCACCTGTCACGAACGGCCAATTTTCATGACATCGGCATCAGTTTCCTCATGCTTAGAGTGCACAAATACTAAGGATGGATGGGTGTTGGAGTTTAGTGCTCCAAGTAAATTGTGCCAGGACGTTCTTCGGATTCATTTGACGTCTGCGTTGATCAAATATCAGATTCTCTTCCTGTCACTCAGAGGACATTGCTGTGTCAGCAAGGTTCATTTGATCCCAGACCCAGATTAAGTCTATTCCTCGAATAAAAAGCATTCTCATTTGAGAATCTCCATTTAAAATGTGCTTTTAGTCCCGAAGACCCAGTCCCAAAATACTTTGTCTGAGTGCATTTCTGTTAGCCAGCCCCAGTGAAAATAGTATGTTGAACCCCTAGTCAGTGGCTTGTAACACAGACTTCCATCTATAAGGCTTTCCAGACACAACAGGAGCATCAATAAGTCATACGCATCTGTGACTGAACTGCCATACTTGGAGAAACATCCACTAACAACAACACATTTACCTGAAAAGTAATATGTGCCACTTCACAAGACGTTGTTCTATCATGTTGTAAAAGTTTAATTTGAAATGTGTCATGCCCTTGTTTTTGTTTTCCCTAACATACTTGTAGGGTTAGAGTCGAGATTTTTACATTGCCATGCTACTCATCTTTTTGTCCCTTCATTCAGGATACAGGGCATTTCAATATACGGTGCCTTCGGAAAGTATTCAGACGCCTTGACTTTCCCCACATTTTGTTACTTTACAGCCTTATTCTAAAATGGATTAAATAAAAATACTCAGCAATCTATACACAATACCCCATAATGACAAAGCAAAAACAGGTTTTTAGAATGTTTTGGTAATTTGTTAAATTATTTACATAAGTATTCAGACCCTTTGCTATGAGATTCGAAATTGAGCTCAGGTGCATCCTGTTTCTACACCTTGATTGGAGTCCACCTGTGGTAAATTCAATTGATTGGACATGATTTGGAAAGGCCACACTGGTCTATATAAGGTCCCACAGTTGACAGTGCATGTCAGACCAAAAACCAAGCCATGAGGTCAAAGGACTTGTCCATAGAGCTCATAGGTATGATTGTGTCGAGGCACAGATCTGGGGAAGAGTTCCAAAAAAATTGCTGCAGCATTGAAAGTCCCCCAAAACACAGTGGCCTACATTTTTAAATGGAAGACGTTTGGGACCACCAAGACTCTTCCTATACCTGGCCGCTCGGCCAATCTGAACAATCGAAGGAGAAGGGCCTTGGTCAGGGATGTGACCAAGAACCCAATGGTCACTCTGACAGAGCTCTAGAGTTCCCCTGGAGATAGGAGAACCTTCCTGAAGGACAACCATCTCTGCAACACTCCACCAATAAGGCCTTTATGGTAGAGTGGCCAGACAGAAGTCACTCCTCAGTAAAAGGCACATGACAGCCCGCTTGGAGTTTGCCAAAAGGCACCTAAAGACCTGAATGCTAAGCGTCACTTCTGGAGGAACCTGGCACCATCGCTACGGTGAAGCATTGTGTTGGCAGCATCATGCTGTGGGGATGTTTTTCAGAGGCAGGGACTGGGAGACTAGTCAGGATCAAGGCAAAGATGAGCGACGCAAAGTACAGAGAGATCCTTGATGAAGTCCTGAGCACTCTGGAGCAGGTTATCAGACTGGGACGAAGGTTCACCTTCCAACAGGACAACGACCCTAAACACACAGCCAAGACAACGCAGGAGTGGCTTCTGGACAAGACTCTGAATGTCCTTGAGTGGCCCTGTCAGAGCCTGTACTTGAACCCGATCAAACATCTCTGGAGAGACCTGAAAATAGCTGTGCAGCGATGCTCCCCATCCAACCTGACAGAGCTTGAGAGGATCTGCAAAGAAGAATAGGAAAAACTCTCCAAATACAGGCGTGCCAAGCTTGTAGCATCATACCCAAGAATACTCAAGGCTGTAATCGCTGCCAAAGGTGCTTCAACAAAATACTGAGTAAGGAATCTGAATACTTATGTAAATTTGATATGTCCGTTTTTATTTTTAATAAATTATCAAATTCTAAAATCCTGTTTTTGCTTTGTCATTCTGGGGTATTTATTGATTTATGAGAGGAAAAAACTATTTAATACGTTTTATAATAAGGCTGTAACCTACCAAAATGTGGAAAAACTCAAGGGGTGTGAATACTTTCCGAAAGCACTCTAAATCCACGACTCTTAAGTCTGTGTTCTCAGTATATCACGACATAAGACAAATAAAAATTGGTGCTGTTTTTACGGCGAGGTGATGGATAAAAGCTGGCCTCCGCACATTGAGACTGTGTGTCGGGAGGGGAATTTCGCTGGGAATTTCTATCTCCAAGGAGTGTTTATTTAACCGATAAGTGTCTTTGAAAAGCAATGAATATCATTTTTTTTTTGGACAACAGTTTACTGGGCTCTGTAGATAAGATACTGCATCTGGGAATGGATACGGCCCACAGATGACAGTTTGTCCTTGAGACTGGACCAGACGCCAGGGTTTTTGCTGAATCCTCACCTCTCTCTCTTTCCATTTTTCTCTCCTTACTCAATCTCTCTCTCTGTCATGGTCTCTCTCTCTCTCTCTCTCTCTCTCATCTTTATTGCTATCTCTATCCATCCATCTCTCCCGATCTCTTTACCTCTGTCCTCTTTCATATTCTCTCGTTTTGTCTACTCTTTCATACTCTTTCACTATTCTCTCTTTATTTATCCCCTTCCCTCTCCGGTGTAACCGGACAGAGCCAGCAAGCCTGTTTTGAAAAATATGAACTAGAAGACAAAAGGAGAGAGGGTTTCCTATGCTGTACTCTGGCAAACCCATGTGTATATGTGCCTTTCCTTTGCCTAACACCCTTAATAGTCATGTAGCGCCATACATACTAGGTGTAGATTCTCCGTAGGTGTTGGGGAACGAATTTACTGTATAGTGTGTCTCTTTTCTGGTTTATTCGACGCCACATGTGGCCCCAAAATTGCCCGAAAGCTTTATTTGATCCGACGCGGACTCAGACAGTGGCAGTCACTGGGGGGCTCTAAGCTCGGCTCTAAGTCGTCTTTCTTAGGAAACGGTGGGGTGCCCCCAGACCCCCTCTCTGTCTGTCTCATGACTGCCCTGTCACCTGGTCTCTCATAAAGTCAGTCTGAAGACTTGTTTTTGTGTCTGACTTTCATATTGTCTGTATGACCTTTCAGTGGATCTCTCGTGTGGTCTTTCTTTCTGTCTCTCTTTCTCATGTCTGCCTTGGTCACTCAATCTCTCATACAGCCTGTCTGAAGACTTGTTTGTCAGTTAGTCTGACTCTCTTTCAAGTTGCCTGTCTGTTCATCCCTCTGTTTCATCACCCTGCTGCCTGTTCGTCTTTCCTACAGCGGGGGCAAACGTAATCAAGCCGTCTGCAATGATTGAATTCTGTCTGTCTGACACAGAGAGTGAGACAGCCAGAGTCAGGCAATGATTAGTTCAGTTGAACATTAGCTAACTATCGTGGCTGACTCAAACATTCATGTTTTCCAGATCACTGTCAATCATCCGTCAATCATTGACCCGGTTCGTTGTTGACGCCTTCAGTATCTGTCTGCCTTTTTGAGTTCACAGGTTCAGAGGTTAAAATGCAAATTGTTGACTATAGATAGGAATTAGTTGTTTTTGGTTGGATTTCCACAAATTATAATTTATCCTCTGACTAGTGTGACTTTGAGGGGATCCCTTTGATCATATAATGTGAGGCAAGGTGATTTGTAGATCGTTGATTCTGCCCTCTCCATAGAATGGAATGGAGCTCAAACACACACTATGTAAGTGTGTGGTTTCACTGCTCTGCAGACTGACGTTCAATCGCACTTGATCATTCCACTGGTAATCGAGAATTAGAGATGTCTGTTCGTTGCCAATAGTGGAAGGGCTATTAGCCACGTGCGAGTGTGCGTGCGTTACTGTACAGAGGGATAGAGTGTCTAAGTCTTGGGGCAGACAGTGAGGAAAAATAGACTGAGAAAAAGAGGGAGACGGCATGATGTGAGAGGGGGAGAGAAAAGGCTAGAGGTGGAGTGGTAAAGAGGAAGAAAAGAGGGGAGGGCAGAAAGAGTGTAAAAGAGGAGGAGCGACAAACGAGGGAAGGAGGGTGGGAGAGGGGACAGAAAGAGCATGAGAAGGATAGAGAGAAAGAAAGACATGCAACAAAGAAGTAGTGAGAGGGAGGGGCGAGAGAGAGAGGTCAGCCATGCCTGCCACTCATCACTCACTCCTTAATGACTCTCTTTTTTCTCTCTCTCTCTCTCCCTTTTCCCCCGAGAGTCTCAGCTCGGCCCAGCGGCCAATCAAATGAGGTCATCCAAAGTTCACGACCCCCACTACCACCGTGGTCCCACACAACACCCATCCCTTGTGTGTGCATTGTATGTGTGTGTGTTTTTGTCTGCCAACTTTCTGTTTTTGTTTTTTAAGAAACACATTTTTCTTAAAAAATGCAGGTGGGGGTGGATGTGTCTACAGTACATGGTTGATGAAAGACTTCTGTCAGTGAAGTATTTTGTTTTTCGTTGGTCCTTCATTTGGATATCTTTTAGATCTGCCAGGTACACCAGATTGTATGTTATGGTGCAATAAGGCATTTTTGTCACTGTCTACAATTCTGAATTACGCAATAATATATTCTATCGAAACAAAGTCTCAGTTATAGTTTTTTGTACTTTTGTTCAGTCTTCTGTGTGTGTACTATGTATTGGTTCGACGCTGGCTCGGTTCCTATTCCTGCTTGCGTAGGGTGTTGACGGACCAGGTGTGTCTGTGGTACCACAGTGTCCCATTCCCCTTGGGCACGGTTTGTCAGCTATCTGGCTCTGGGAAGCGTCAAGCAACGCAACTCAAAGTGAAGCCTTTTCACTCTCTCCCCCTCACACCAAATTTGGGAAACAGCTGGAAAGACCATGAAGATGATTTGTCTCCCTCTGCTAGTGTGTCTGACAGCTTCTGCTGCACCACACACACACACACCCACATGCACTCACACTCCCCCTTGAGGAGATGTAAAATGAACAGTCCAATTTGGAGATATTCAGCATATTAAATGAAGTTGGTGTCTCTGGGGTGGATGGAGGGAGATTTGATAGGGTTTAATGGAACGAGTGGAACTTTTCATTATGTGTGTGTGTGTGTGTGTGTGTGTGTGTGTGTGTGTGTGTGTGTGTGTGTGTGTGTGTGTGTGTGTGTGTGTGTGTGTGTGTGTGTGTACATTCCTACGTAGGTGTGTGTTCTCAAATATCTCTATGCAGAGTTTGTGAACACACACAGGGTCTTGTATAAAGGGCTGTGCTTTCTTGGTGCGTGTTGCCAAGAAGGCCCTGATTTCCTTTAGCCCAGCATGGCTGGGTCATACATCACTAAGGGGCCTCCCAGCCCCGGTGGCAGGGGCTGACAGAATGACACGTGTCATTTATCATAGAGGGGCCAGGCCTTGGGAAACTACACAGACCGGACCGCACATGACACTGCCTGCGAACGAGGGAGAGAGACCGAGAGAAAGAGGGAGAGCTCAGAAAGGGTCGTCTGTACGATACACAGATAGAATACACATGGACTCAGTGAGTAAGTCTCTGTTCGACCGATCCTTTACGTATCCCTCTATCCCTTGTCCTTCTTTCTCTCGTTTTCCTCTCTCCCATGCACCCATCCATAACCCCGCTCCTCCTCCCGCCTCTCCCCCTGCGACTTCTCCCTCTTTCCCTCCCTCCATCCCTCCCACCAAGTCACTCGCCTGGCCCCCTTTTCATTGGTCTTCATGAGCCTCATTTATTTTGGATGCCACATGCAAGCTGACAGGCATCACTCACTACTGCCCCCCCTGCACACACACACACACACACACACCGCCCTTCCCGACTTATCCGAGGTCAACCCAGCAGTCACGCTTCTCCATTTTACCTCGTCTCCCCGTCTCTCATATCCTCCCACCACCCCCATCAACATTGCTGCCGATGGATGTGTCTTTAAAGCAGAGATTGATTGCGGATATCAGAGTTATGGTGTCATTTATCACAGTAGGGGGACAGTGGATATCGTTGCGATATTCGTGGGTGTATGTGTTCATGGATGGCACGGTGTGAGTGTGTTAGGTGTGTGTGTGTGTGTGTGTCCGCCTGGCGCGGTATGGATGTGGCACGGTCGGCGGGCACTTTGAGAAGCTGTGCAAAAGTTTAATTGCCAGCGTGGTAAGGTTCTCTTTCGTCTCCATTTCTAAAACGTTCCATAGTCTGCCCTCAGTACGATATTATGTTGTGTTGAGCGATGGTTTCCTCTCTCTCTCACTCTGTCCATCACTCACCGTGCTCCCTCCTTCACTTACTGCTTCTCTCTTTCTCCCTCCTATTTCTCTTTTTTCCTCTTGCTCCTCCTCCTTCCTCCCTCTCTTCTAAGTTGTTATGGATGGTTTACTAAGAGTCATGTCCCTACCCTGGGAAATCTCAACACAGGTACACGCGCACGCACAAACACCACTGCGAACACACAACATGACACACACACAAACACACAATCAGAGATGTAGGCATTGATCCCCCAGTGACGTGGTTTCTTCTGTGAGAGGCCAGTTTGTGATTTAGTGTGTCTCCTCCTTCAGGGGCTCTCTCTCTCGTTCCCCCTCTGCCTCCCTCTTTTGTCAGTTCACTGTCACGGCCATCAGGAATAGGCCTCACGTCACCCCCCCCCCCCCACACACACACACACACACACACACACACAAACACTCCCATGTGGGCTGACAGAATTGTTACTCTTTCTTGACCCCCTTTAGTTTTTTTCAACGCTTAACTTTCCAGTAACACTTTATTTAAACTGTTTAAATGAAGTAGCTTGACAACACAGGTTAGTGCAATGATGTAACAAGGTCTATTTTCTGTCACGTTGTTTGCATTGATATGAATGGAGTTGACATTGTTTTGTGGAATGAAGACGATGTTCTCATATGGTCAGCGAATTCGATTTGGCAATCAGTGTGTCCGTACGCGCGTATGTGTGTGTGTCCGTACGCGCGTATGTGTGTATGTACGTGCGTGCGTGTGTGGTTTTCCTCTGTCTCTGATCTGACTCATCCACAGGCTGTGTGGGTTTTTCCCGCAGAGACAAGGGGTCAGTTTCAGGGAAGAGTGTGCGTGTGTCCTGTGTGTGCATGTTGTTGCTCAGCGGTGTACAAAGCGGATGGCCCATGTGAATAGAGGGGAAGGCTGAGGGTACAGGGAAGGGTTGATTGATGGGTTATTGTACAACCAGACATAACTGGTGAGGTCATGGCCTTCTCTCTCGCTCACTCACTCACTCACTCACTCACTCACTCAACTATTCACTCCCCTGCACTGCCTTCACAATCCACTTTGTTTTCTTTTGTCTTTCCTTCTCCAGTGTAGTTTTTTAAATTCATTTTATCCCGTTTCATTTTAGACTCTATTCACTGAATGTAACCATTTGAAAAAAAACACGGTCTCTGACTCCTGAGAAACTAGCAAAAGATCAGTCCAAAACAACTATTAATGTCACTTTTGATTTGCTGCGGGGTTTTTTTTTTTACGGCCAAGCCGATTGGGCAGCGACCAGTGATTATCCAATTAGGGAGCCTCGTACTAACTTTTCTCCCTCATGGGAAATGTTCACCAAATAAAGTGTGACTGATGCAACAGGGGTCATGGAAAGGTGTGTCTGAGCAATACTTTTGTTTTCTCTCCCTTGCCATTTTCTCTCCTGTCCTCTGCAGAAAGAGTGTGATTTATGGTAATTATCGTCTTTGGGGTCATCCATCAAGCCGTTGTTGCTAGGCGATGGGAGCAGCTGTTATTTGGGCCAGGGAAATTCCACTGTCAGGGGGCAGTACACAGGTGACTCCAGGAGGAGATTTAAAGGGACAGGCCCTGTTTTTTTGTTTTGTTCTTTTTCCCAGAGAACTCTTGTACATGTTGATTTCAGTTTGTTTTAATCTGTTTTTTTGGGTTTAGTCAGTGCAGAGAAAAGACTAGGATAGATAGAAACAGTAAGGACTGAATTTCGTCAAGCTCCCAGGAATCCCTTGAGGTCAAACAATGCCTGCGGAATGAAGAGGTAGATAGTGATACAATGATGATTCAGTTTGACCCTACCATTGCCAAAGACGTCAGGGAATGAGGGAAGATTGACAATGCAGCTGGTCTATGAAAATGCTTATCCTAGAACCTGTTGTGTATGAATTAAAATGTCCTACACTAAGCGAAGCATGAGTGCTTATAGTAGCACCAGAAGCACTCCAATGTTGACTTTAACCTTTCCAAAACCATCCGTTTTTCAATGTAGCTCTTCAGAAATAACCATGTGACACAGAGGCTTCACTAAATGTAACAGCTAACCTTCCAGGCGGTTTCTCCCAAAGCTTAACCAGGTGGGAGTGAGGCTACACTAACGCTCAGCTAACATTAGCAAAACGTTAGGACTTTTTGCTTGCATTATTTTGAGAAGCAGCAATAATGGGGGCAGAGGCTATACTAGTCTCTTATGTTCTGTAACATTCAGCTAACATTAGCGAAACGTTGGGACTTTGTAGTTACATAGGTTTGAACAGAAGCAGCCAGCCAGATGGGGGTTGGCTCTGCGGTGCTTATGATATAATGGCCATTGTCTCATCTCTGAGCAGCCTGGAGTTGACAGTGGGGGGGGGGGGGAAAGGTGATTTATTGACTGCAACCGTCGCTATGGCTGCTCAAAGCTGGCTCCCAGGGAACATGGACAAACAGAGAGGGAGGGGAGAAAGGAGAGAGGGAGAACAGGGAAGAAGGAGAGAGACTGTACTGCAATGCAGGAGCAAAGAGCAGCGGAGTAAAATGACTGATTATCAGAAGTTTATTTGTCAAATTCAAAATTATTTGTTTACAGTTAACTAATTCAGCAAAAAATAAATCAAATAACTTTAAGGTTTCATACTGCTTGTTGTTAGTTTAAAGAAAATTATAATATGCAGTTACTAACCCACAATGTCTTCATGTAAATGAACTAACAGGTATGTTGTTAAATCGTTCATTTGTTATGGAGAGTTATAGAGTTATATTTACCTAGGATCTACACTTTTACCCCCCTTTTTCTCCCCAATTTCATCATATCCAATTACGATATTGTCTCATCGCTGCAACTCCCCAACTGGCTCAGGTGAGGCGAAGTTCAAGTCATGCGTTCTCCGAAACATGACCCGCCAAACCACGCTCCTTAACACCCGCCGGCTTAACACGGAAGCCAGCTGCACCCATGTGTCGGAGGAAACAACGTTCAACTGATGACCGAGATCAACCTGTAGGTACCTGGCCCGCCACAAGGAGTCGCTAGAGCACGATAAGCCAAGTGAAGCCCCCCGGCCAAACCCTCCCCTAACTCGGACGACGCTGAGCCTATTGTGCACCGGCCTATGAGACTCCTGGTCACGGCCGGTTGTGACACAGCCTGGGATCAAACCCAGGTCTGTAGTGACGCCTCAAGCACCGCGATGCAGTGCCTTAGATTGTTGTGCCACTCAGGAGGCCCCAAGATCAACAATTTTAAACATCAACTAAAAATAAAAACAGAAATAACTTATTTACGTAAGTATTCAGACCCTTTGCTATGAGACTCGAAATTGAGCTCAGGTGCGTCCTGTTTCCATTGATCATCCTTTAGCTGTTTCGACAACTTGATTCAAGTCCCCCTGTGATAAATTCAATTGATTGGACATGATTTGGAAAGGCACACACCTGTCTATACAAGGTCCCACAGTTTACAGTGCATGTCAGTGCAAATCTAAGCCATGAGGTCGAAGGAATTGTCCATAGAGCTCTGAGACAGGATTGTGTCGAGGCAACGATCTGGGGAATAGTACCAAAACATTTCTGCAGCATTGAAGGCATCCATAATTCTTAAATGGAATAAGTTTGGAACCAACAAGACACGTCCTAGAGCTGGCCGCCCGGCAAACTGAGCAATCGGGGGAAAAGGCCCTTGGTCAGGGATCTGACCAAGAAACCAATGGTCACTCCTGACGGAGCTCCATTGCTCCTCTTTGGAGATGGGAAAACCTTCCAGAAAGACATTTTACCATATATCAGGCCTTTATGGTAGAGTGGCCAGATGGAAGCCACTCTTCAGTAAAAGGCACATGACAGCCCACTTAGTTTGCCAAAAGGCACCTAAAGGACTCTCAGACCAGTCATCAAACCAAGATTGAACTCTTTGGCCTGAATGCCAAGTGTCACGTCTGGAGGAAACCTGGCACCATCCCTACGGTGAAGCATGGTGGTGGCAGCATCATGGTGTGTGGATGTTTTTCAGCTGCAGGGACTGGGAGACTGGTCAGGATCCAGGGAAAGATGAATGAAGCAAAGTACAGAGAGATCCTTGATGAAAACCTACTCCAGAGCGCTCAGGACCTCAGACTGGGGTGAAGGTTCACCTTCCAACAAAACAACGACGCTAAGCACACAGCCAAGACAACACAGGAGTGGCTTCGGGACAAGTCTCTGAATGTCCTTGAGTGGCCCAGCCAGAGCCTTGAACCTGATCGAACATCTCTGGAGAGACCTGAAAATAGCTGTGCCGGGGCACTCCCCATCCAACCTGACAGAGCTGCAGAGAGGAATGGGAGAAACTCCCCAAATACAGGTGTCAATCTGGTAGCATCATACCCAAGAAGACCCGAGGCTGTAATCTCTTCCAAAGGTCCTTCAACAACGTACAGAGTAAAGGGTCTGAATATTTATGTAAATGTCATATTTCAGTTTTGTATTTTTAAGTTAGCAGATAAAAAAGTGAATGGTTTTGCTTTGTCATTATGGGGTATTGTGTGTAGATTGACGAGGGGGAAACAAAACAATTGAATACATTTTAGAATAAGGCTGTGACGTAATAAGTAGTGGAGAAAGTTATGGGGTCTGAGTACTTTCCGAAATGCACTGTTTGTGTTAGTGTTTGTTTGTTTTACCCATTGTTGGTTGTTGTCTCTGACTCATTTTGGTTCAATATGACTGGTGCTGTAGCAGAGTTAGAGTAACCTTGCCCTTGAGGCAATACGACACTGACAATGTAGAAAAGGATAGTGACATTTTCTGGAAACAGGCTTTGGAATGTGTGTGTCAATCTTTGGAAACACTACTAAACATAATTGCAGTTGAATGTTCATTTGTCTGTATGAGGGAAGTATCATGTGTAGTACAATATAATACAAAGTGTTACATTTTAAATCTGAAAATAGTTTAAACAGTATTCTGTCCACACTACTATTTGAGAAATGTTCACATTTTCATAAACAGTACACTGTTGAGTGTTACCTGAGAAGTTCGTATGTACATGACTACTCAGAACCCAGTGTACATAATAGTGATGTTTAGTATTGTTTGTTTGGGGATATTTTCTGCTAGGATCGCCCCTGTGGGTTGACATTCTAGAGAAAATGTATTTTTGTATTTCATACTGATTGGCGTTCACTGGATTGTGTGTTTTCAATACCGTTCAGTGGAAATCTAAATCAAATGTGTAAGGGTGTAGTTTTTGAGAGAGTGAATGAACAGAGAGTCAGAAGGTGAAATTCCTCTTCTGGTGTACTAATACTTTTGTTTTCACTGTGCATCTACACACCAGTCGGTGTCCTTTTAACTGTGAGTAATGCGCTAATTGAGCCTATCAGTTATTCAACGATCACTCCAACGTTCTTGCAGCGTCTGGGATTGTCAGTGCTGTGTAGTTTGGATGTGTATTGGAAATGTGTTAGTAGTTAGGCCTAGGCCTAGTATTACCTTGGTGCCTCTAAGGTTAGGAGGTTAGCATAGTTGTTGCATTTTCAAATAATGAAACCGTGGTGGTCAAGGTCAACTTTTTCCCATGACTGAGAGCTTGTGGTGGAAGACGTACTTGTTCATGTTGCAGTGAGTAAAGTTGTCATGGTGGTCAGGATAGCTCATGTCGGACTTATCTCCCTCTTCTGGACAGGGATATAAGAGTGAACTGACAGAACTCCCCCCTCCACAACCCAATAGTCCCGTCACCTCCCCTTAGCGACACCACCCCCCCCCCCCCCTATTGTTTGAAGCTAATGTAAAATGTTCTGTCTATATGACCCATTTTAGCAGGTTATTAGCAGCCAGCAAGTTGTGGCCAGCAAGTTAGTGTACTGCAGATGACAGGGAAAGTGTGCTACACAACCTTAGGGTATATATATATATATATATATATATATATATATATTATAGGACGAAGTAGGCTTTACATTGGAGTGTGTGTGAGATGGAGAGAGAAAGGTGGATGAGAAGGTACAAATGCATTATACATTTGATACCATGCTACAGGTGTATCATATGAAATTATCTTCATACACCTTTTGTACCTTTTAATATCCATTTACCAACAATAGGCAGAAAGGTTATGTATGAATACAAATTTGGCTTAAATGATGATAATTTTAGTGAATTGAATAGAAAATAAATTACAATCACTCATTATGACAGATAAAGAACTGTCTCCAATCGAGCATAAGATTAGAAAAAAGTAATACTTCCAACCCATTTGAATTCCATTTATCCTACATTTCATATATCTTGTCGAAAGTAGACACGAGCACTCGGTTGTGCAGCGAACACGGTTTTCCTCCACCTCCGGAAGTTTTGGAAAGCCGAGGAGATGAAATCGCACGGCCTGCTGGAACAGTACACCAGCTATTGGAGGCCCTGCAGGTATTGTGCCATATGGTCAATTATTCCACATGGGCAGGGGGAAGGGGGGGCTGGGAACTGTGAGCAGATTTTTATAAGCAGGCAGTTGAGGGGAAATCAGATATTAATTTAGAGCGACCACTCCACAAGATCCACGGCAAACAAAATCAATGTCACTTTTTACTGGGCGAGGTCCATGTAAAACAAGCCTCGGAACTTCAAAGGCCCCCGCTTTTGTTTAGGCTGGGATAAAGTTTGATCTGTCTTGAGACAAAAAAGGCAGTGGACATAATCACAACAATAATGCTAATCAGTGAATGGGTAGCTCCCTAAGCAAGGATTGTATGATGGAAAAAGATGGGTAAAAAACTGAATACCCTTTCCTAGTATAGTTTGTTCCTGGGTATATTGAGGGGCAAATTTGGTTTGAAATCGCAAAAAAGCAGACAAACTTTGCTAGCCGAATAATGTTAAAGGAGATTGTACACCAACAGCAGTCATGAGAGAAGTACTAAAAAAACAGAGGTCCTCACCATTACAGTAAATAATATGCCCTTTTTTTAACAAAGGGAACGACTTTGAGAATCATCTCGAAATTAAAACTATGCTTTCGAACCTTTTACACACAGACGTAAATGAAAAGGTCTGGCATTTTTTCCTCGGTTAGCCTTAGCGAACGTAGGCAGTAGGTCTTAACGCCAGCTTGCTTTAGCGTAGGCCCCGCGAGCGCTTGGAACAGACAGCATCACGCCACCCAGGCCTGTGCAGCAGTGGCTGTCCCAGAGAAGAAGAAAGAGCGAGAGGGAGGAAAAGACTTGCCCCCTGACGTGCGGTGCATTACCATAATTGGCTTTTCTACATGATCGGACAGAGGAAATAATAATGTCATTTTATTTACAGCCAGTCCCACTGTCCCCCTCTCTGTGTGTGTGTGTGTTTGTGCGCACACACACTTCGTGCAGGTCAAATGACACACACTGATCAGGCCTGTCCAAAGCCATCACAGCTAAGTGGCAGCGAGCGGAGGGGCCGGTGACAAAAGCAAAGCGGAGAGAGAGAGAGAGGAATAAGACTGGCCACGTTTCGGCCCCCATTTTGAAGGGCGTCTAAACGGCGACTCGGTTGCCGGTCTGGAATAGCAGAGAGCCCGACACGGGCTAAATCAGCGGAGTGCGAGCAGGCGGAATTGGACATTAGCACCGCAAATGACTGCCGGGATTGGCCCTCTTCTCCGAGACAGAGTAAATAAATATGGAGGGGTGTGTGTGTGTGTGTGTGTGTGTGTAGCATGCGTGTGAGTTGCAATTCTGTGGTGCTGCTTCTCGCTCAACTGCTCTCGCTCCCTGTCTCACATTGTTTCCCTCCCGATAGCTTTGGTTAAGTTTGACACCAGCCAAATGGTGTAACCTCTGCGCCCCGTGACAGATAGATAGTGTTATGGGTTTAAGTGACAGATTTGCGCAAGAGAAACGAGCCAGGAAAAATATATATGAAGCGACTCCATTTTTCAGACGTTATATAGAGAGAGAATCTGCCGGCTCTCTCTCGGGAAAGCAAAACTTAATTTCCGTCTAATTTGTTTTGAAGCAGAGGGGCCTGTCTCGCCAGTTGATTCTCAAGTTGTTCCGATGCAATGTTTGAGCGTGTCAACACATTAGTGCATGTGAGTGAAAGCACAGCCAGTTGGGAATTCACTGTGCATACTATCACAAACACTGTGCCATATAGACAATGCAGAAACACTACTGTAAGAGGACAATGCTTCTTTTTATGTTTATCCATGACAGATAACAATTTCTTTGATGAATACAGTATTATATTTAAGCAATAAGGTCTGAGGAGGTGTGGTATATGCCCAATATACCACGCTAAAGGTTGTTCTTAAAGAGTGCCTGGACACAGCCCTTAGGCGTGGTATATTGGCCAGATATCACAAACCCCTGAGGTGCCTTATTGCTATTATAAACTGGTTACCAACATAATTTGTGCAGTAAAATAAATGTTTTGTCATACCTGTGGTATACGGTCTGATATACCACGCCTGTCAGCCAATCAGCTTTCAGGGCTCAAACCACCCAGTTTATAAAACAGATTTGAGCTTGGCATAGAGGAGGCTTGTACATGTTTGCGTGTGTGTGACTGTGAGAATGTCTGTCTGTTTTTGTCTATGTACTGTAAACTTAGGGGGGTGTGTGTGTGACAGTAAAGGCCCGGTAGTGTCCTGCCGAGGTGTCACCTGTCTGGAGGAAGCCCGTGCCAAAGTGACAGGCTCGTCTCTGGATGCAGATGGCCTCGCTCTCCCTTTCCTCTCCACAGCTGTCACACGTCCCCTCTGTGTTTGACACACACACACACACACACATTTGCACACACACATACTAACACGCACACGTCATTGACACTGACACATGAACGTACTGAGACACACAAACACACAGGGACAGGCCTGATGGATACATACAGAATATCTCCCTAGCACACCAGGTGGATAGATACGCATAGATGCTTACAAACCCACCCACCCACGCTCACTCACATACACGCACACAAATGCACACCTTTCATTTTTATCTCGCTGCCTCAGGTTACAGTCGATTTCACATATGACCCACCCAAAGACAGACAAACTCAAAACTCTCCTGTTCACACCTCTATCAGCTAACACCTAAACAAATCTTCTTTCCTTTTTTTGTCTTTACAAACTTATTTTCCTCTCCCATTCTCCGTGACAGCACAAAGTGGGCTTCTTTTTCTCTTTTGTTGACTGACAAGCACAGCAGACGTCCTCCCCTCCCCCTATTTGAATCCTTCCCCCCTCCCCCTCTCTCCGTTGTTCTGAGGGAGGCTTGAAAGCGGGCGGCTCAACGCGCCTTGTCAGCGTCTCCCCATCACTGATTGCCTTATTAGACACCGGTGACACCAGGAGATTTTTTTATATTTTTTTACACAGATGGCGAAAAAGGAAGGAGAGGAGAAGGGGGGGGGGAATGGACTTTTATGTTGTTGTTTTTTTTCTTTCGCTGAAAGAAAAGGCTTGTTTGTGGACACTGACACCCACCACCCTCACACTGACACATGATTTGACACTGATGGTTGTCGAGGTGGAGGCAGCAGTCTGGGGATGTCGGGGGGAGTACGTGTTTGGGGGGTGTGTGTATGGTGGGGGGGATCTGGGCTGAGGTGTAGGTGTGTGTGTGTGTGT
Organism: Salmo trutta; assembly: GCF_901001165.1. Classification (NCBI taxonomy): domain Eukaryota; kingdom Metazoa; phylum Chordata; class Actinopteri; order Salmoniformes; family Salmonidae; genus Salmo; species Salmo trutta. The sequence goes on along the minus strand of NC_042990.1, from coordinate 14,212,190 downwards.
GTGTGTGTGTGTGTGTGTGTGTGTGTGTGTGTGTGTGTGTGTGTGTGTGTGTGTGTGTGTGTGTGTGTGTGTGTGTGCAGGAAAAGACTGGCATTGTTTTTAGAAGTGTCAGGTTCTCTTGTCTGTCTCTTCTGTCGAGGCGTTCCCTCTTTACCCACTCTGCTCAGTCAGAGCTAAGGGTAATTATAGTGGAGACGCTAATTTACATTTTTTTGGTGTGTTGCTTAGTGTGATGAGCTATTTGGAGACAGTGAGAGAGTAAGAGTGATGGGAGAGTTGTCAGTGCTTTGAGGTACTCAACCAAACGCTCCAATGAAGTGAAATACGGAATGCTCTTGACAATGGATGGACTTCTGACATTTTTTGTTGTCAGTTCTTTAATTGGATTAGATGTGAAAGGGTGTGATGTGGGGCTCTGGGATACGCCTAGTTGTAGTATCGGACAGATAGATTCCAGGTATTATGTGAGCAAAGTAGTATTACCTTTTTGTGTGTATACAGTACACGCTAGAGTTGGATGTTCGTACACATTTATACCAGCACACACGCAGACAGAGACACACACACACACACAGTAGTCACAGTTGCTTATGGCCCTGCAGCTTCTCTCAGGCAGCAGTAAACGGCAGCTCACAAACATCAGGTATTAAGTCTTCTCCGATTATGGGCGTGAGCGGCATGCACAGGCCAGGAGCTGACAGCACATCTGCCTCCTCGCTAGAGACTGATACTGGCACCTTGGACAAGCATCTTATGGGGAAGGATAGAGTGAACTGCCCGAGCACTGTCTCCATCTGTCTGTCTCTGTCTCTCTTTCACTCGCTCTTTCCCCCTCGCTCTCGCTGTCCTTCTCTCTATTTACAGTGTTTCTCCTTTACGATTGCCATTACAATATGGAACGTATGTAATGTAGATACAGCACGTTTTCATATCGAGTGAAACGTGACGTAATATTGTGAAATTGGAACACATTTGATTGTTTGGAAATTTGTTCCTCTACAAAAAAATTTATTCGCTACTTAGTGCAGTTTAGAGACAGTTGAAGTCTGACATTGTCTCAAAGTCCAGAAGGCCTGGATTTCTACTTGAGAGACGGTTGACGCTGGTTATAGGCTTATTCTCAAAGTAAAATGTCTGCCATGATTCCTGCATGGCTCCAGGGGTTGCAATCTCATGTTGTCTTCCATTAAAGATAGCCACCCGGGCAGCTGATCAACACAGGTAGTGCCTTGTTAAGTACTCAGTCACGTGGCTTTCATTCACTTTCCTTAATGGTCATTAAAGTAAATGGCGTGTCTTTTCTATCTTGTCGTGCCCTGACAAAGAGTTCCGTTATTCCCTTTTCGAGGCTGACAACACTTAAAAATGTGAATGCCAGAGGAAAATGCAGTTTCATTAGACACATACCATAGCCATGCTGTTGTTACCTATTATCTCTTCTTTATCTGATGAAAGGCCACATAAGGACTGCATGATTGTTTTGGTGTTGAAGAAAAAATAACTGGTGTAGTTTTTCCTCAATTCAGATTATTATTTTTTTTAATAGTGTACTTCAAAATAGTATGCAGATGAACCTTGATATAGGAGTCTGAGTGGAGAAAGAGAAAGTATACTCAGAAGTCACATCCTCTATGGGTAATATTCTGTTTCCCCTCCCCCCCCGGAAGCCGCCACACTCCGCTCCCTGAGAACTAGTACAGCATGGATGGTGACAACATGTCATGTCATTTCCACCGGCGATTTCCACGCGCCACGCTGTGAGGAGTCCACTGCCTATGCCAACTCTACGCCAGCCCAGCCGAAGGCCTGGCATGCTCACCCACTTATTGCACACTTGACGGGCAGGGTGTGAGTGGCACAGTGGTAGCAGAGACTGGATCAAAGTCAAGAGAGAGTCAGTGCCCTCCAACTAGAAGAGGAAGCCATTTTAGTACATGAACTGGCTTGTGGCTGTGGTGGTCACCTTTTTAACTGGGCAGTCTAATCATTTGAAGGATAGGATTTAGGACTGTGAACTTTTTTTTTTGTATATTTGTATTCAGCAGTGTACATCAATATTATATAGTGTATGATAACTTGGAGTTAAGACATTACAGCACTACAAAGCAACAAACGAGAGTTCTAACATGCTGTATGTAGGCTACTGACCTTTTTTGTCAAGTGGACTCTGTGTTGATTAATATACATCTTCTGCTTTGGGAACTGGTTTTCCATCATGTAGAATTTTGCTTGTGTCCCTAGTTTTTGAACTCAAGGGGAAATATTTATCTTGGTCATCTGTGTTCTCCTTTACCCTTGCTGAGCCGTAATGTTCGATACCTTCGTTAGGCCGCACAGCGAAGGGGACTATCTATCATAGTCAAGATATCGATGTTTGCCACTTTATAATTGCAAAGCTGTGTCCTCCGCCAGGACTATTGACAAAAATCTCTTAAGAATCATGACGCTCACCCACTCTTTACACGTTCAGAGATACACGCATGCATGCATGGTATACACACATTAAACGCACATTATGGGATACAAACATCGAGAATCTTTATACACATCAGGTGGACACATCTGACCAATTTGAGTGGTGCCATTATGAATGTTCTGCCCCAATGAGTTGCCTGCCTGATGTCCCTTTTTTTCTCTCATTTTGTGTTTTTCAGCTTATGGGGACGAGGACGAATTTAAGGCTGATGACAAGATCGATGAGGAGCACCTGCAAGATGATGGGCTCTCCTTGGATGGACAGGACGGCGAGTACCTCTGCAATGAGGATGACGACGCCGGGGACCAATTCAGCTTTCAGAACTCCCCGTTCAGCAATGGCACCAACCCCGACGCCGGCTACGCCTCTCCTCTCAGCGATACCAGCGACCAGCTTATCGACTTCCAGAGCACTCGCTCCAAGGACGGACTGGATAAGGAGGAGGCAGTCAAAGGAGGAGTAGACCACCTCAAGATCCCCAATGGCCTGTCTCTGCAGGACAGCCTGGCGCAGATGAAAGCCGTCTATGCAAACCTGATCTCGGACGCCTCTTGGTCCAGCATCACCAAGGACATGCTAAGAAGTAACAGCAACAGCAACAAGGTCATCAGTGTGATCAGCAACAGCAATGGAAGCAGCCACAAGGGGAGCAACGGTATCGCCAACAGTAATACTATCAGACTTGTGAACAATAATAACCACACCAACAGCAGCAGCAACACCTCTGCCCCTACCAACACAACCAGCAACATTACCGCTACAAGCACCGCTAACACTAACAACAATGGCACTGGTGTCAGCACTGGCAGCACCGGTGGAGTGACCTATGACTGGCACCAAGCTGCTTTGGCCAAAACCCTGCAGCATACACCATATAACCTCCTTCCCGAGCCGAGCCTCTTCAGCACTGTGCAGCTGTACCGGCAGAACAATAAGCTCTATGGCCCGGTGTTCACCGGTGCCAGCAAGTTCCGGTGCAAGGACTGCAGCGGAGCCTATGACACGCTGGTGGGGCTCACGGTACACATGAATGAGTCAGGCCACTACCGTGATGATAACAAGGACAAGGAGGAGGAGCGGGGAAAGAGGTGGTCCAAGCCCCGTAAGCGCTCCCTCATGGAGATGGAAGGCAAGGAGGACGCTCAAAAGGTTCTCAAGTGCATGTACTGCGGCCACTCCTTTGAATCCCTGCAGGACCTGAGCGTCCACATGATCAAAACAAAACACTACCAGAAAGTGCCTCTCAAAGAACCCATGCCAGCCCTCACCTCAAAGCTGGTGCCACCTACCAGAAAAAGAGCATTTCAGGACTTGGTGTCCCCGTGCTCACCAGAGTCTATCCACAACACACCTGGTGTACACCTGGGGGAGACCATGAAAGACCAGAAAGTGGTTAACCCCTATGTCACAGCGAATAACCGCTACGGCTACCAAAATGGCGCCAGTTACACCTGGCAGTTTGAGGCTCGCAAGGCCCAGATCCTCAAATGCATGGAGTGCGGGAGTTCCCACGACACCCTGCAACAACTGACAGCCCACATGATGGTCACAGGACACTTTTTGAAAGTGACCAACACAGCGTCCAAAAAGGGGAAGCAGTTGGTGTTTGACCCACTGATTGAGGAAAAGATACAGTCCATTCCTCTCCCGCCGACCTCTACACGACTCCCTGCGCCCAATGTGAAGTCACAGCCCGATTCTCCTCTCCTGCTCTCCTCCCACACTGAAGAGAAAAGGGAGGAACACGAGGAGAAAATGGAGATGAGTGAACCAGAGACTAAGATCCAAGAAGAGAAAGAGGATCTGACTGAGAAAAGTGAGAAAGCTGGCAAGGCTAGACATTACAAGTATCTCACAGAGGAAGACCTGGAAGAGACTCCCAAAGGAGGTCTGGATATCCTGAAGTCCTTAGAGTTCACAGTGTCAAGTGCAATCAGCAAGGCCCAGACTGGGACGCCCACCTGGGGTGGTGCTGGCTACCCTAGCATCCACGCTGCCTACCAGCTCCAGGGGTCTCTGAAGTCCTCCATGCAGAGTGTCCAGGTGGTTCAACCCTTGTTCAGCACTAGCAGCTTGAAGGTGATGGCCTCTGACTCCAGCAATCTGATCCATTCACCGATCAGCCATTCCCCACCTCCAAGCCACAAGAACAATGTGCTGGCCATGGAGGAGCTGGTGGAAAAAGTCACAGGGAAGGTCTCTGTGAAAAAGGAGAAGGACGAGAAGACCTCAGAAAGTAAATGCAAAGCGAGCTCTACCAAGTCACCGTCCCCACTGTCCAAGGAGAGGAAGGGGTCACCCATGCCGGAGAGCCTCAACAAGCCGGTGAAAAACATTGATGTAGAGGATAAGAGCGAGCCTAGAAGCAGAGAGGGAGAGGCAAAAGACAGCAAAGCGGATCCGCCAATGAAGAACGGAACAGATGTGCCAAAAACGGTAGTCAGCAATGGCTGTAACAGCTTGGGAATCATCACAGATCATTCACCCGAGCAGTCTTTTGTCAACCCTCTCAGTGCGTTGCAGTCCATCATGAACAATCACTTGGGAAAGGCCTCAAAGACAGCCACCCCCTTTCTAGACCCTCTGGCAATGCTGTACAAGATCAGTAACAACATGATGGAGAAGCCCATGAACAACTCCAATCGGGTCAAGCAAGTTGAGTCAATCAATCGATTCTATGACAATGATGACCAGCCCATGGACTTGACAAAATCCAAAAACACGAATGGACGCACCGCTAACAGCACCTCCACTACGCCGAACAACAATAACAACTGTAATACCAATAACAGCAACAGGCCTATTCTCTCAAGCTTGTCTGAATCTCTCTCGTCCCCTTTACGGGAAAATGCTTTGATGGACATCTCCGACATGGTCAAGAACCTGACCGGCCGTCTGACACCGAAATCGTCCACCCCATCCTCCATCTCTGAGAAATCTGACGCGGACAACAGCGCCTTCGAGGATGGCTTAGAGGAGCTCTCTGCATTCCAGAAAAGGAAAGGCCGGCAGTCCAACTGGAATCCTCAGCACCTCCTCATCCTTCAGGCCCAGTTTACCTCCTGTCTCCGGGAGACGTCTGACGGCAAGTTCGTCATGACTGACCTAGGCCCCCAGGAGCGTGTCCATATCTGCAAGTTCACTGGTCTCTCCATGACCACGATCTCCCATTGGCTGGCCAATGTCAAGTACCAGCTGAGGCGGACAGGCGGGACAAAATTCCTGAAAAACATTGACTCGGGCCAGCCCCTGTTTCTCTGCAGTGACTGTGCCTCTCAGTTTAGGACTCCTTCCTCTTACATAAATCATTTGGAGTCCCACTTAGGCTTCAGCATGAAGGACATCTCAAAGCTTTCCATAGATCACCTTAGAGAGCAGCAGGCAGTTACCAGAATGATAACGGAGAAAACGTTCAGTTCCCTGGGACTTAATGAGGAAGACTCATGCTCTGTATTTCAGTGTAAGCTGTGCAATCGGACCTTTGTCAGCAAGCATGCAGTCAAACTGCACCTTAGCAAAACGCATGGCAAGTCTCCGGAGGACCACCTGATCTTTGTCACTGAACTAGAAAAGTTTGACAAAGCATAAATGAGCTGGACAAAAGCTGATGATATGACTGATTACTGAATCGTTGCACTATATCTCAATACTGCACTGCATCTTAACTGAGACTTTGGAATCAGTCCGAAGTAACTGCTGTCATAAAACTGGGCCATGTTCTGTTTTGGATTTTATTTAATTTTTAAATTGAACACACATTTTGCAGGTTATTTATATGATCTTTTGTCTGTGCATGTTTTTCAGTGAATTATAGGCATACTTTGGGATTTTGGCAATGAGGCTACTTATCTACTTCCCCAGAGTCCGATGAACTCGTGGATACCTTTGAGGTAGTTTCTCGAGCCGATGCTACCTAGCGTTAGCGCAATGACTGGAGGTCTGTGAGTATCTGCTAGCATGCTAGTTCATCTGACTCTGGGGAAGTACACTGAACAAAAATATAAACGCGACATGTAAAGTGTTGGTCCCATGTTTCATGAGCTGAAATAAAATATCCATGAAATGTTCCATATTATTTTCAAAAATGTTGTGCGCACATTTGTTTACATCCCGGTTAGTGAGCATTTCTCCTTTGCCAAGATAATCCATTTACCTGACAGGTGTGGCATATCAAGAAGCTGATTAAATAGCATGATCATTACACAGGTGCACCTTGTGGTGGGGACAATAAAAGGCCACTCTAAAATGTGCCATTTTGTCACATAATGCCGCAGATGTCCCAAGTTTTGAGGGAGTGTGCAATTGGCATGCTGACTGCAGGAATGTCCACCAGAGCTGTTGCCAGATAATATAATATTCATTTCTCCACCATAAGCCAACCTCCAATGTTGTTTTAGAGAATTTAGCAGTTTGTCCAACTGGCCTCACAACCACAGACAAAGTGTAACAACACCAGCCTAGGACCTCCACATTCAGCTTCACCTGTGGGATCGTCTGGGAGGGGTATTTCTGTCTGTATTAAAGCCCTTTTGTGAAAAAGGGCTTTAATACAGAAAAACTAATTCAGGTTGGCTGGGCCTGGCTTCCAACTAGCCCACCCATGCCTAGTCGTGTGAAATCCATAGATTAGGGCCTAATGAATTTATTTAAATTGACTGATTTCCGTATATGAACTGTAACTCAGTAAAATCTTTTAAATTGTTGCATGTTACTTTATGTTGCGTTTATATTTTCATTCAGTATAGATAAAGGGCATAATTTCCAAAATCACAAAGTATCCCTTTAAGATGAAACTAACATTTACATTTTTTTTTAACAAAACCACAAATTCTGCAAATATATGATTGATATGAAGGTGTTTAGCTGTTTACAACTAATAAAAAATGAATTAGGATTTATGCACTTTACATAAGTGCTTTTGGGGTACTATGATGAGGTACACATTAGGGTTGTTAAAATAAACTCCATGGCAAGATGACATTTAGACTCTCTCTTCTCCTGATCACCTCAACATTGCATAAGGGATATAACATTTTAAAGGATGATATGTAGGTCAAATGGCAAACTACAGAAAGAACAGAATACTCATTTGTTTTGCTTTTCTCTGCATACAGTATTTGTTTCCCTAATCAAGTATTATTTAATGGTGGTATTGAAATATTTGCTTTGATACCACATTTCTTTGAATTGTGTGCAGTTTCAGTTTCAACTTGTAAATTAAGTTTAAAAAGGATACATACATAAATGATCAGCAAGCGTGTGTAAATGTATGTCATATCTTGCTATTTGCTGCAGCTCAACATTTGTACTGTGTGCATTTTTATATTGTCATTTTATAGAGAAATATGGGAAAAAATATACAATTAACTATATATAGGTATAAATAGTATATACAGTGCCTTCAGAAAGTATTTAGACCCCTTGACTTTTTCCACATTTTGGTAGGTTACAGCCTTATTCTAAAATGTATTAAATATTTTTTTCCCCTCATCAATCTACATATAATACCCCATGATTACAAAGCAAAAACAGGATTTTGTAAAATGTTGCTAATTTATTACAAATAAACTGAAATATCCCATTTACATAAGTATTCAGACCCTTTACTCAGTACTTTGTTGAAGCACCTTTGGCAGCGATTACGGAATCTATAATCTTAGAACCTAGAATCTTCTTGTGTATGATGCTACAAGCTTTTCACACCTGTATTTTGGGAGTTTCTCCCATTCTTCTCTGCAGATCCTCTCAAGCTCTGTCAGGTTGGATGGGGAGCGTTGCTGCACAGCTATTTTCGGGTCTCTCCAGAGATGTTCAAGTACGGGCTCTGGCTGGGCCACTCAAGGACATTCAGAGTAAAGCCACTCCTGCGTTGTCTAGGCTGTGTGCTTAGGGTCGTTGTCCTGTTGAAAGGTGAACCTTCGCCCCAGTCTGAGGTCCTGAGTGCTCTGGAGTAGGTTTTCATCAATGATATCTCTGTACTTTGCTCCATTCATCTTTGCCTCGATCCTGACTAGTCTCCCAGTCCCTGCCGCTGAAAAACATCCCCACAGCGTGATGCTACCACCACCATGCTTCACCGTAGGGATGGTACCAGGTTTCCTCCAGAAGTGATGCTTGGCATTCAGGCCAAATAGTTCAATCTTGGTTTCATCAAGACCAGAGAATCTTGTTTCTCATGGTCTGAGAATCTTTTTGTGCCTTTTGGGAAACTCCAAGCGGACTGTCATGTGCCTTTTACTGAGGAGTGGCTTCCGTCTGGCCACTCTACCATAAAGGCCTGATTGGTGGAGTGCTTTAGAGATGGTTGTCCTTCTGGAAGGTTCTCCAATCTCCACAGAGGTACTTTGGAGCTCTGTCGGGTTCTTGGTCACCTCCGTGACCAAGGCCCTTCTCCCTCGATTGCTCAGTTTGGCCGGGAAGAGTCTTGGTGGTTCCAAACTTATTCCATTTAAGAATGATGGAGGCCACTGTGTTCTTGGGAACCTTCAATGCTGCATAATTTTTTTGGTACCTTTCCCCAGATCTGTGCCTCAACACAATCCTGTCTTGGAGCTCTACGGACAATTCGTTTGGTTTGGTTTTTGGTTTTTGCTCTGTGGGACCTTATATAGACATGTTTGGGCCTTTCCAAATCATGTCCAATCAATTGAATTTTACACAGGTGGACTCCAAGTTGTAGAAACATCTGAAGGATGATCAATGGAAACAGGATAAACCTGAGCTCAATTCTCATAGGAAAGGGTCTGAATACTTATGTGAATAAGTTTTTTTGCAAAAAAAATCTAAAAACCTGTTTTTGCTTTGTCATTATGGAGTGTTGTGTGTAGATTGCTGAGGATTTTTATTTAATCCATTTTAGGATAAGGCTGTAACGTAACAAAATGTGGAAAAAGTCAAGGGGTCTGAATAGTTTCCGATGCCACTGTATACTGTATATATACTGTAGAGCCAGAACATGTCCTTTTTTTCAATGAAAAGTAGGTCCTTCAGTGTGGTTTACATGATTAAATGTAACTACGCAGGCATCTCTTCTGGTGCATGGTACTGTATGTCAAAATAAACATGCAATGCACAAGAAATTATACATTTCAATGTTGTATCATTAATACTGTTCAAAATTCTATCCTCTAAATCATGAAAGTATTGTTTTGTTTCTGCAATTGTAAAATAAACTTTAAACCTGTATTCTGCTTTGTTATTTATCTTGGAGATTTGTTTAACAAGGCAATGTAGCATCAGGAAAACATTGATTTATTCTTAGAGGATATATCAATTCTCGGCTTGAAGGTAACCAGACCCTCAGCAAAAATGTGTTTTAAGTGGTCAAGACATTACCTTTCGTATGTAGTTTGTCTATCACTGATTAGACACACTCATATTGACTATTTCACATTGTATATTTTGTGTGTTAGCCTCTTGATGACACACACCAATGAGCATTAGTAGAGTCACAGCAACGAGGGGATTTGTCTCCTGGACCAGCAAAAAACAAGCTGCACTTTGAAGAGATTCATATTGACAATGGAGTCGAGATACTAGTGATTTTAGCACCATAGCGCCTGTTATCCTTTTACTGCAGTGGGCTAAATTAGGGTCACACAGAGGGATTCACCTTACACACATGGTTATGTGCTTAACCCTTGTGTAGTCTTAACATTCTGTATACTCCCCTTGTCCTAAGGGTAACAAATGAGCCGCCTTCACTAAACCCCTAAAATAAAGCAGCTTAATTGAATTTTAAACCCCACATCTATTTTGCATGAAGAAACAACCTGTCATTCATCACAAACTTTGGGAATATCTGGGTTTTCCCTCTTCACAATGCAGAAAGACTGCATTTAATCAGTGGACACAACTCATTTTTAGTAGATGTTTAATATTAGTAGATGTTTAATATTATTATCATTATTATTGCTAAAGGTACTGCATAGGTGTAAACATACATTTTAGCAAGAGATAGCACTTGTATAGCCTAAGAAAGTAGCAGAAATGTGCAGAAGGTAGTTTTGAATGCATTTTATTGAAGGGAAACAAGTCTTGAACTTTTTTGGCAATATTGTGATATATTCTTACAATATATACTGTACAATGAGGAATTCAACTACAAATACTAGTCTTCTCCCATTTTTTTTAACCATTGCCCCCACCCACAAGGTGTATAAACGATGGCAATAAATAAGAATAAACTAAGATAATAGATACAAAACAAAATCAATCAATCAATCAACTCTAATAAGCACATGTAGGACAGTGTGCAAGTGTGTGTGCATGGACTTTGCAGATGTATTTCTGACATGTGCAGCACATAGTATTTGTTTTACAGTCCTTCTTTGGGGGGCAAATTGGCATCTCCTCCTCTTGCCTGCCCCAGCTGCAGCCTCCGGTGGATCAGGACAAGATTCAGCCCCCTGAACAGCTTTCACAAGCACTGCAGTGGCTGCTGTGTGGGGGAGGCGCTCCCTTCTTTGAATGTGTGGGGTTACAAGTGCCTTTCCCAGCTGCTCCAGGAACACCCTCCTCTTGTTCTGCTTATCAGGCATCCAGGTAGGGTTGATCTTGTACCATATCACAAAGGCATTGTATAAGGACACATCAATTATGTTATGGAAGATGACCAGGGGCCAGCGGGCAGTCATCCTCCTGCAGCTGTAAGTTTCAATCACCTTGTCCAGGTTGTCCACGTCTCCTTTGTTGTGGTTGTAGTCCAGGATGATGGCTGACTTCCTGTCCTCACGATGACTGATCTCAGTCAATCAGTAGCGGTTTTTGTGGTGTGTAAATGATTTTGACCCGAAGACAATCTTTGTACCCTGGTTGTGTACAGCTTTCATGGAAATATGAACAAAGGCACTGTTTCTTATTTTCTAATGTTGGGGTCACTCTAGGAAAAGTCATCAAATTTCAAGTTGAAAAAATATCATTTAGGGGTTTTTCTCTGCTGTTAAACATAGTGGCGGGTCATTTTTGACCTTTAAGAGGGTTAAAGAAAGAAGACACCTGTACCATGTCAGATATAGAGTTGAAATGTATAACAATTTGAGTTTGCATACCAATAATACACTTTATATACATCACAGAAGACTGAAATATATAGAAACGCCAGATTTTCCTAATGAGGCCAAAGAGGGCGCTTTTGGTCATTGACTGCAGGAAAGGGCTAATCTCTATCTTCTCATAGCAGATAGCACTTTGCTGGTTCTGGTGATAGCCTCCCCCTTTTGTTAAGGATCTTAGCATGGTCCTAGTACTTAGACTATGTAAATCACTGTAATCGTAAGTAACGCCATAATGCAGCTACCTGTGGAGCAGACAGCAACATTCGGAGATAGGCACAGTTTAAGCAGATTTGCATGGCTTTGCCTCGTGCGATCCCCAAATGGATTCCGGGGGGATTCGTGGGCCTCCCGCTTATTTGGTAAATGTCAGTTTCCTTTCGGGAAACCAAAGTTTACTCCTTTCAACTCAATTACGGGCCATGGACACGGGGCCACAGAAAAAAATAACAATAATGGGTATGAGAGCAAATATGCATTGAGTGCACGATCATCTCAAACACTCTTTTACTTGAATGGACAAATACAGTTGTCCAAAACCGTACACATCAGCCAATCTAATAATATTACGAATCTCTGTTGAATGTCATGGATTGGTAATGACAGATGTCATAACATAGTCACAAGTGTTATGTACGTCATATGCAGCAAATCATTGGTTAAATAGTATCAGATTTACCACAGTCTGACTGGTGGAGAAATAAACTTGTTATTTTGATGATTGCAATGTCTAATATCCTCTGCCCAATCCAATGATTGAGTTAGATGGAACTGGTAACATACACATTGTATATTACAGTAAGAGATGAGTTTCTTTGTCAATAACATCTGACTACTTGGGAAAATCAGAACTCAAAAACCTGACGCTCAGCACATTTAATCCTAGTAGGAATAGCTTCAAATTTAACTTACCAGAGGAAATAGGAATATACAGCAGGCTTAGTCACTTCTCTCACCGAAATACAGAGAATAAGGGGTATTGTCATTAAAATCAGGATTTGTGAGGGACTTAACAGTTTCAGGTGTATTATAAAATTAAGCCTCCAATTTTTCTGAGCCACCTGGGGACTTGATAAAGGGGGCATGGCAGGTTTCTTCCGGACGGTATTTAAGATGACACACAGTACTGCCACCCCACACATCTCTTGTACATTCGCCTGAGGCGCTTCATACAAAACAATAAGGAACCGAGGTGCCTAGCAGCTTGTGTTCAGTACGTGGAAGTCATAAAAGAAAACAAACACATACTAAGGGATTTAAGTCACAGAAGAAAAGTTGTGAGGCAACATGAGACATAAACATTGGGGTAAAGCCTGCTTTGGAAAACTAACATCTGGGGGTTTGTTCAGTTGGTACAAACAGGTGGAAATATTCTTAAATGGAACAAACATATTGGAGAAATTCTGAAATGTCCAGGAAACCCTGGACTATACCACTCAACCAGCAACTTCATGTATAAAGGGAACTTGATAAGTGGACCACAGGACCAGGCAGGCTCTAACAAACGCTCAAGGCCATTAAACCCATGGTCTGGGTGGATGGCTCATTATAGGGGCGGATGGCTAGGGGCGGATGGCTCATTATAATGGCTGGAATGGAGCAAATGGAATGACATCAAACACCTGGAAACCATGTGTTTGATGTATTTGATACCATTCCATTAATTCCGCTCCAGTCATTACCACGAGCCCGTCCTCCCCAATTAAGGTGCCACCAACCTCCTGTGATCACACACACATGATAGAAAAGCAAAATCACAGAATTAACAATGAAACTATCCTGATGTTTACACATGCACCAGCATTGCTTTCAACCACAGGAAATATGAATAGAGGTTTTCCTAGATGTCCTTTGCTCGTCTTGTGGAAGAGCTGTCATCACACAAACACAGCCCGTCAATATCACTGTCAGTCAGACAATGTTTTGTTTGTTCTCTTGCGATTCCATTTTTGTTGTTGTTGCTGTAAAACAAACAGATAAATAAATTGGCTAGATGTCATCAACATTACCCTACAAGACCACAGCATAAATATGATGTTAAAAAAAGGGTGTTTACAGCAGAAGGCATCATGAATTCTATTTGTTTTTACAACTTACAATATTCAAAATGAAAAATCTTGAGTCCGAGCACTGCAATGTGCTGCAAATGAATTAGACTTTTTTTTTTCTTCAAAATATCACGTTTCCATGATGTATTGGTGGCCAGACAATTGGACAGGGAATGTAAAGGATTGAGACTTGTGGCAGACATATCGTTGTACATTCATTTCCTCCTTACAAAATGAATACAAAAGGAAACTGTAAATAATATCAACAACCTCATGTCACTCATCTTATATTTCCGTGCTCTCCTTCCACTCATCACCTGCCAGACTTACCACAGTGTTAAACAACATGTACTCACCTATATCTCAGTAGGGACTTGTGTCATAGTGAGTACGGATGTCCTAAAACGTACACCATCATGCACTCCGCATCGTTGCTATGATCCTATCATATTCTAGACGATTAGTTGCTAACTTCTTTCTACTTCCATCATCTATCCCAGGTACTCAACTACTATTTGAGATGGCCCAGTCGCACACATTTCCTAGGTGGCAATGGTCCGGATGGATATTGTCACGTCATGACCAGTAAAAGGGGTTATTTGTCATTGTAGTTTGGTCAGGGCGTGGCAGGGGGTGTTTGTTTTGGTGTTTTTGGGTTAGGTTCTATGTTTTCTATTTCTATGTTTAAATCTAGTTTTCTATTTCTATGTTGGGTTTTTGGTAGGACCTCCAATTAGAGGCAGCTGGTTGTCATTGTCTCTAATTGGAGGCCATATTTAGTTGAGGTTTGTTTCACTTGTGTTTTGTGGGTGGTTATTTTCTGTATAGCCTGGATGCCTTATGGAACTGGCTTTCGTCGTTTGTTTATTTTGTTTAAGTGTTTTTATCGAATAAATTAAGTATGAGCACTTTACCCGCTGCGCCTTGGTCTGTCCATTACGACAATTATGACAGATATTGTAATTTATTGCCATAGTAACAAACCACCAACTTTCAATCCTTTTTTTTTTGTCGGAACCGGTGGGCTGTAATGACCCTGTTCTGGGTTCGGATTTGAACCGCTGTTGAATATGGCTGATCTATCCATTGCCATTTCCTGGCCTCCAGGCCTGAAGATAGAAAATGAAGACTCAAAACTCAAAAAGACCCTTCATGTCGGACAGAGAGTTAATTCCAATGCTAGTTGACACATCTTTCCCTGCTGAAATCGTCCCAGTCACTCGAGAGCCATCTTGTAAAGTGTTGTGTCCCTGTCAAAAGTAAGCCGTGTTCGGAGATAGAGCGCAGCCGCTATTCATCAGGGTGAGTCTAACGCTCATGAAGAATGGAGATGTGACAAAATAATCTCTTTGGAGAATAATGATTGCTGCCAAACCGTGTTTTCGAAATCTATCAGACGCTTTTCTTGATGATGCCCGTCCTCTATGAGGACCCGCAGGTGTGCGGTGATGACAGACGACGGCATCTTTGCTTTGGCATCAGTCACTGTTGGAAGCAACTGAAAGCATACCTCTTCATCGTTGAGTAGCTTTACTTTTTATTTTACCTTTATTTTGTCTTAGTTTACCTAGAAGTGACTGAATAAGCCATTATTATTTCTGACTGACGGGATATACCATCTCATGTACAAACAATGAGAAGAAATACATTTGTTATGTTTAATTTATGTATTCTTCCCTCAGTCCACATGCATTGTGGTTAGATTGGTATATATTTCCATGCATTCGAGTCTAAATGATTGAATTGCACCCGGGCTGAATAATATTTCCTCAGTCTGTAATTGCATAGGGCCTCCACGGCCAACAAAAGCTACTACTGCTGCGGTGGGATTCCTCTAGCAATCAAATCTTAAATTGATAAGAGGAGGAAAAAAGTTGCCTGTGTACATCAGTAATAACAGAGATAGCTCTTTCCCCATTTGTGTATAGGAAATGTAGATTTAGCCTTCAGGGCCTGAGGAAAAGAGATGGCTCGTACTATCTCGTAGTCTGAGGTTCAAAACATTGTTCTGTCGACATTCCCTTGTTATGTGGGACTATTCCTGGCACAGGTTGCCCGATTTGAATGTCTATGTGTTTTCCAACCCCCCAAGGTACAAGAGAAACTGCTGTCACATGGTTGGTATATAAGCCTTGGACATTGTGGTGGGTCCCGTAACGTCTAGAGTTTCATTCACATTCTGTCCAATCCTGATTCCTGACATAATTTGCATGAGAATAAGCACAAACTCCAAAAAGTGACACGTCCCAGACGGGCGATCACAACTCGGCTGTCATAATTATGCCTGTAAATTCAGGTGACACAGATCTTGTGTCCTCATCAAGTCTGACTTGACAGTGGTTCGTTCATGTTCCCTCCTGCTTTTTTTGTGGGGGGTTGGTTTTGTTTTTAATCAGTGAGATGGACGTATCTTGGTTGCGGGAGCCTACGGAGGGGCAGCGGGCTAGCCAGTGTGGCATCATTAGCCGAAAACCTGCAAGCTGCTGACACTTGTCGAACGAGGCTCACTCGAACCACGGACGATGCATCCGCATAATGTTGAGAGGTGAAGGCGTTTCTATGTACAGCAGTGCTGTCAGGTGAAATCTCGCGGGGAAGGGACTCCAGAGGGGATGACGGGAGGAGATGGCGGACAGAACTTCCTTCTTCAATGGATGGTCGTATACAAACCCAGATAGGTAGTCATACACACTTTCCATAACTGCAGTCAACAATAATAAGAGTCAACAATAACTTTGACTGATCAAATTTACAGTATGTTTCCCTATCGGAACAGCAATTGTCTGCAAAAGTTAACTAAAATAGTGATACATTGTCATACATCCATACTGAGAACCAGGCTGAACCTCACTTGCATCCTACCAGATGCACGCACAGTATGTACAAACATGTCCCATTGATTTGAAATTGATGGAGCAATGTTGATATGTATCCCTGCCGCTGGTGCTGCCGACATCATTGACATCCCTGACGCCTTGTCCCTTTGAAGGCACTCTGTTTTTTCTCCATCCTCATCCATCAGTCTATCTATGCATAATGTATATCTGGGGTCACGTACATGGCTGGCTCCCCTCTATCTGATGTAGTAACAAGACTCTAGAGGGGGAAGGGGTATTTTGTGGGCACTGGAGAGGCTTCGTTATGACCTCATCAAAGGTAACAAGCGGAGTGTATGATGAGAACTAAGATCACCATTACAATTCAGGGGGTGACCTTTGAACCGAAAAGAAGGTAAGGGCAACTTCCTCATTATTGTGCTTTTCCCATATTATGGAAAATGTTAGTGGTTTAGTTAAACGAACTGTAACTTACTGTGCCTGACTCACCTCTTCTCATTGACGCACAGTACACAATGTAATAGCTTACTTTAAGAGATGGGGCAATCATTCACAGCTCACTCTGTAGCATATGATGTTGTGTGAAGAGACGACTATAAACACTTTGTCCTGTCATGGTTTATTTTTTAAGAGCATATGTCCCATAACTGTCATGAATGGACGCGTTGAGCCACTGATATACGGCTGTACGGATTATGGAGTGGTGGACAAGGCTGCTTGCTTTCGACGCTGATGTTTAGAGTCTATTAATTTTACAGTGCTGTTTAGAATTATCCATTCGCTTAAAGGTTAACGGCCTTCTCCTGCTTATGAAGAGTGCATTTCCCCCCCTCGTGCCAAAAGTTCCAACACGAGCCCGTGGACCTCTCTACACTGACACAATGATAAAAGTTTGCAGGAGTCACATGCTCAGTTAAAACGGGAAGGCCATAAATTAAAGGACATATCCTCGGAACTCAGCCTACAGTTCTACAGTAACTACTATACATACAGTATATATCTTAAAGAGATGTATTAATAAGGGAACAAACAATCCACTTAATGCCAAAGTGAAGGAGAGAGTCATATTTACAAGTCCCCCAGATGAGATTCCTCTGCTTCTGCGGCACCCAAGTCAGGGTGGATGATTTAGCGCGCAGGCCTGCCGGTATTTTGTCACTCAGCTAGAGTCATTGTTCTCTGTCAGCTGCCAGGAGGGAGGCTGAAGTTCACCTTTAACAATAATGCTAAATGCATGGTGGCGCGATGGTCCAATAGCTCATGAATATGAATATAAATATAAATAGACAAGTTGAAGATGGATGCTGGCTTGTCACTTTCATCTTACCTAACATCTCCACCGAGAGTTTGCCGTGTCCCAGATCTTGCGACTGAAGCAGCAGAGCTGACTTCAACAAAGTTTGCGAGGGACAGAGGCCTATAGCTTGTCACACTTTGAGAATACTTTGTCACACATACCTTTTTTTTATTTCAAATAGATTCCCAGGTGATCATGTTTCTGTGAGCTTGAATATTATTACAGCAGAATGGATTAATCAAATCAGGGACGCTCCCCTGTAAATAGCCAGGGGAGCATCAGCTGATTTTAAGTCCTTGTTTCGAAGTGCTTTATAACAAATATTTAAGTCTTTTAATTCTATTAATTGTGCTTTTTCATCTGTACTGAAATGAAAGAGCAGACAACAAATCTTTCAGTTTTCAGATCAGTGAAGATCAAGAACAGGAGATAAGGAAAGGAAATGAGTAGAGTAAACCCCTTCTGACTATAGAGATGCATCCATAGAGTCCCAGTTGACCAGAGGACCAATCAGAGGGGTGGTGGGCATGGCTCAGTCCCGTAGATGCTGAGATTCTCAACCGGGCAAAACTCTGTCCTCTCCTTCACTCCTCCGTCCTCCTCTACTGCGTGACCCGGAAACTGATAAGTGGTCGAGTGGTCGAGGAGAGTGTCAATTCGTTAATAGGTGAATGTCCTCTTCTCCTCGATAGCCTCCTCCCCACCGAGGAAACTCATCGGTATTCTATCGGCTCCCTATCACGGAAGCGTTTTGAAATCCACCACCCTATTTAAATCAGCTGTTGTTTTCTCGGAGGAGAAAAGCATCCACTAATTTAAAAACGATATGTTACTTGTCTTCTATCTATAAAATGCCTGGCACAACCAGCTACATTTTATTTTACCACTTTACACATATATTTTGGGATTCTCTGTAAATGTAATTTGCTTGGTGAGTGGAGAAGGAGAGTTTAATTTCATACAAGCGCAATTGTTTCTACATTTCCTCTCCCCGCCACCTCTCCTCGATTACCTTTGACCTTTTTCAAAAAGAGGCAAGGAGAGGACAGAAGAGGGTGTGAGAAGTCGAGCAAAACCGATTTGAGATTCTCCTATCGTTAGGGTTAGGGGTGGGGCTTAACCTCTCTGGGGTATGTGGGACGCTAGCGTCCCACCCGCGGGATACACTATTCAACAACCAGTGAAATAGCAGGGCGGCAAATTCAAAACAACAAAAATGTCATAATTCAAATTTCTCAAACATACAACTATTATATCCCATTTTAAAGATACACTTCTCGTTAATCCAACCACATTGTCCAATTTCAAAAAGGCTTTACGGCGAAAGCAAAATATTAGATTATGTTAGGACAGCGCCGAGACAAGAAAAACCACACAGCCATTTTCCAAGCAAGGAGAGTCGTCACAAAAACCAGAAATACAGCTAAAATTAATCACTAATCTTTGATCTTCATCAGATGGCCTTCATAGAACTTCATGTTACACAATACATGTATGTTTTGCTCGATAAAGTTCATATTTATATCCAAAAAAAACATTTTACATTGGTGTGTAATGTTCAGAAATGTTTTCCCTCCCAAAACATCCGGTGAATGAGCACATCAATTTACAGAAATACTCATCATAAACGTTGATAAAATATTCAACAGTTATTCAAAGAATTATAGATACACTTCTCCAACCTCTTACATCTAGACGTTCCGTTAGCGGAACAACTGCTCCAATATCCAATGATAGGCGTGGCGCGAATTACAAATTCCTCAAAAATACAAAAACTTCAATTTTTCAAACATATGACTATTTTACACCATTTTAAAGATAAGACTCTCCTTTATCTAACCACACTGTCCGATTTCAAAAAGGCTTTACAGTGAAAGCAAAACATTAGATTATGTCAGCAGAGTACCCAGCCAGAAATAATCAGACACCCATTTTTCAAGCTAGCATATAATGTCACAAAAAACAAAACCACAGCTAAATGCAGCACTAACCTTTGATCTTCATCAGATGACACGCCTAGGACATTATGTTATACAATACATGCATGTTTTGTTCAATCAAGTTCTTATTACAAGTTATTTATATCAAAAACCAGCTTTTTACATTAGCATGTGACGTTCAGAACTAGCATTCCCACCGAACACTTCCTGTGAATTTACTAAATTACTCACGATAAACGTTCACAAAAAACACAACAATTATTTTAAGAATTATAGGTACAGAACTCCTTTGTGCAATCGAGGTGTCCGATTTTAAAATAGCTTTTCGGTGAAAGCACATTTTGCAATATTCTAAGTAGATAGCCCAGCCATCACGGCTAGCTATTTTGACACCCACCAAGTTTGACCCTCACCAAACTCCGATTTACTATTAGAAAAGTTTGATTACCTTTGGTGTTCTTCGTCAGAATGCACTCCCAGGACTGCTACTTCAATAACAAATGTTGGTTTGGTTCAAAATAATCCATAGTTATATCCAAATAGCGGCGTTTTGTTCGTGCGTTCAAGACACTATCCAAGGGTGACGAAGGGTTACGCGCCCGACGCGTTTCGTGACAAAAAAATTCTAAATATTCCATTACCGTACTTCGAAGCATGTCAACCGCTGTTTAAAATCAATTTTTATGCCATTTTTCTCGTAAAAAGGCGATAATATTCCGACCGGGAGTGGTCTTTTTCGTTCAAAGAGAGAGAAAGTAAACATGGAGTCGACTCGTGCACGAGCCTCAGTCTCTCTCTTACAGGGTACTTCCTGTTTGGAATCTTCTCAGGTTTTGGCCTGCCAAATGAGTTCTGTTATACTCACAGACACCATTCAAACAGTTTTAGAAACTTTGGAGTGTTTTCTATCCAAAGCTAATAATTATATGCATATTCTAGTTTCTGGGCAGGAGTAATAATCAGATTAAATCGGGTACGTTTTTTATCCGGCCGTGAAAATACTGCCCCCTAGTCATAATAGGTTAATGCAACCGCTGTGTCAGATTTCAAAAAAGCTTTACGGCGAAAGCAAATTTTGCAATAATCCGAGTACAGCGCTCAGATATCAAAACAAGCCATACAGATACCCGCCATTTTGGAGTCAACAGAAATGACAAAAATTACATTATAAATATTCACTTACCTTTCATGATCTTCATCAGAATGCACTCCCAGGGATCCCAGTTCCACAATAAATGTTTGTTTTGTTCGATAAAGTCCATCATTTATGTCCAAATACCTTATTTTTGTTTGCGCGTTTAGTCCACTACTCCAAATGCAGGAAGCGCGCGCAAAATGTCACGATGAAAAGTCAAAAAAAGTTCTATTTACGTTCGGAGAAACATGTCAAACGATGTATAGCATCAATCTTTAGAATGTTTTTATCATAAATCTTCAGTAATATTCCAACCGGACAATTCCAATGTCTTCAAAAAAGAAAAGGAACACAGCTAACTCTCACGTGAACGTACGCCTCTGAGCTCATGTCATTTTCTCACTCATCTACTTCCAGGAGCTCTTGTTCTCTCCCTATTCACAGTAGAAGCATGAAACAACGTTCTAAAGACTGTTGACATCTAGTGGAAGCCTTAGGAAGTGCAAAATGAACCCTAAGTCACTGTATACTGTATAGGCAATCACTTGAAAAACTACAAACCTCAGATTTCCACACTTCCTGGTCGGATTTTTCTCAGGTTTCTGCCTGCCGTATGAGTTCTGTTATACTCACAGACATTATTCAAACAGTTTTAGAAATGTCAGAGTGTTTTCTATCCAAATCTACTAATAATATGCATATCCTACCTTCTGAGCCTGAGTAGCAGGCAGTTTACTACGGGCACGCCTTTCATCCGGAGGTCAAAATACTGCCCCCTACCCTAGAGAAGTCTAATATATTCATCCTTCTCCTTGTAGCTTGTTGGATGGTGAAGCCACTGTGTCCTGGTTATAACTAGAAGCAATGCAAAGGCCAGTTCTACATAAAGCAAAGACTAGCTCATTTTTATTAAGTTGAGCCCTCTGTGATAGTATAGTAGATTTAAACCATATATTGTTATTGACATACTGCACACAATGTCACATCCTGATCGGTTTCACCTGTATTTGTGCTTGTCTCCACCCCCCTCCAGGCGTCGCCCATCTTCCCCACTATGCCCTGTGCATGTATACCCGTGTGCTCTGTTCATCTGTTGCCAGTTCGTCTTGTCTTGTCAGGTTTTACCTGCGTGCTTTCCCATCTTCCTGTTTTCTCAAGTTTATGTTTCCCCGGTTCGGACTATTCTGCCTGCCCTGACCCCAGCCTGCCTGCCGTTCTGTACCTGCCTGACTGCCCTGAATTACGGACCTCTGCCTGCCCTTGACCTGTATTTTGCCTGCCCCCTGTTTGGTTAATAAACATCTGTGATTCTAGCTGTCTGCATCTGTGTCTAATCCTGAGTTCTAATACACAGGATTGTTTGCTGTAGGGAGGTACAGTAAATAATGAAATGAGGGATGGCAAAGTTATTATTCACTTAAGAATTGTCATTTCTTATATTAAAATATTTATTTTAATATATAATATCTATACAGTATTTATTTTTTTACAGTGGACATCTCTGGAAGTGCATAATCCAGGAATGCACTCTGTTTGACACTCTTTACTGACTATCAGAATGTACTGGAAGTATCCTACCTGTCCAGTCATTGAGTGTGATGGGTGTAGGCCTTATTTTGAGTTGAGCAAGGCACTCGCTAAACCCGGCTCTCTTTCTTCCGCCGGAGCTGCGACTCCCACATTGTCACTATCTTCGATGGCTTTCGTTTCACCTAACAGTGGGAACCTTGATGTGCGACATTGAATATGACTCCCCTAGCACAACAGCACACCGAGATTGAGTTCCCCTGGTGGTATGCTCACTGCCTGTGTCTGTTGTTTTTTTTTTCAATAACTTTCACTCCAAGTTAAGCCAACCCCGACTGCCAGGAAACAGAGATGTGACAAAAACAGGGGGAAGGGGGCAAAGGGAGGGGGGAGTGAGGGAGAGTGTTAGCGTATGCCAAAGCCAATCTGCCACTCAGCGACAGGCTGTTTGACAATCATAGGCTGTCATCACTTTCTGATCAGACCTGTCACCGGGAACGAGGGGAACGAGACAGCACTGCGTTGGAAAAATCCACACGTTTCACCCCCCACACACACTCATACACGCTCACACCGCTCACACACACATCACTGATAGGCGAGGCACTTCTGTTATTTATACACACACAAGCCACATTTTGGAGAGCCAACAAATCTATTTTTTCACCAAGTGCCACACAACACCAATACGAGAAAAACTAGAATTGGATGTGTATTTAAGTAATGGGATGTTATATAGTTGAAGTCGGAAGTTTACTTACACCTTTGCCAAATACATTTAAACTCAGTTTTTCACAATTCCTGACGTTTAATCCTAGTAAAAATTCCCTGTCTTAGGTCAGTTAGGATCACCCCTTTATTTTAAGAATGTGAAATGTCAGAATAATAGTACAGAGAATGATTTACTTAATCTTGTATTTCTTTCATCACATTTAACATTTACATTTAAGTCATTTAGCAGACGCTCTTATCCAGAGCGACTTACAAATTGGTGCATTCACCTTATGATATCCAGTGGAACAACCACTTTACAATAGTGCATCTAAATCTTTTAGGGGGGGTGGTTAGAAGGATTACTTTATCCTATCCCAGGTATTCCTTAAAGAGGTGGGGTTTCAGGTGTCTCCGGAAGGTGGTGATTGACTCCGCTGTCCTGGCGTCGTGAGTGGGTCAGAAGTTTACATACACTCAATTAGTATTTGGTAGCATTGCCTTTAAATTGTTTAACTTGGGTCAAACGTTTCAGGTAGCCTTCCACAAGCTTCCCACAATAAGTTGGGTGAATTTTGGCCCCTTCCTCCTGACAGAGCTGGTGTAACTGAGTCAGGTTTGTAGGCCTCCATGCTCGCACACACCTTTTCAGTTCTTCCCACAATTTTCTATAGGATTGAGGTCAGGGCTTTGTGATGGCCACTCCAATGTCCTTATGCCATTTTGCCACAACTTTGGAAGTATGCTTGGGGTCATTGTCCATTTGGAAGACCCATTTGCGACCAAGCTTTAACTTCCTGACTGATGTCTTGAGATGTTGCTTCAATATATCCACATCATTTTCCTGCCTCATGATGGCATCTATTTTGTGAAGTGCACCAGTCCCTCCTGCAGCAAAGCACCCCCACAACATGATGCTGCCACCCCCGTGCTTCACGGTTGGGATGGTGTTCTTCGGCTTGCAAGACTCCCCCTTTTTCCTCAAAACATAACGATGGTCATTATGACCAAACAGTTCTATTTTTTCTTTTATCAGACCAGAGGACATTTCTCCAAAAAGTACAATCTTTGTACCCATGTGCAGTTGCAAACCATAGTCTGTTTTTTTATGGCGGTTTTGAAGCAGTGGCTTCTTCCTTGCTGAGCGGCATTTCAGGTTATGGCGATATAGGACTCGTTTTACTGTGGATATAGATACTTTTGTACCTGTTTCCTCCAGCATCTTCACAAGGTCCTTTGTTGTTGTTCTGGGATTGATTTGCACTTTTTGCACCAAAGTACTTTAATCTCTAAGAGACAGAATGCGTCTCCTTCCTGAGTGGTATGACGGCTGTGTGGTCCCATGGTGTTTATACTTGCGTACTATTGTTTGTACAGATGAACGTGGTACCTTCAGTCATTTGGAAATTGCTCCCAAGGATGAACCAGACTTGTGGAGGTCTACAATATTTTTTCTGAGGTCTTGGCTGATTTCTTTTCATTTTCCCATGATGTCAAGCAAAGAGGCACTGAGTTTGAAGGTAGGCCTTGAAATACATCCACAGGTACAACTCCAATTGGCTCAAATTATGTCAATTAGCCAATCAGAAGCTTCTAAAGCATGACATAATTTTCTGGAATTTTCCAAGCTGTTTAAAGGCAGGGTCAACTTAGTGTATATAAACTTTTGACCCACTGGAAATGTGATATACTGAATTTTAAGTTAAATAATCTGTCTGCGAATAATTGTTGGAAAAATTACTTGTGTCATGCACAAAGTAGATGTCCTAACCGACTTGCCAAAACTGTAGTTTGTTAACAAGAAATTTGTGTCGTGGTTGAAAAACGAGTTTTAATGACTCCAACCTAAGTGTATGGGTCTTCCAAATGGACAGTACGCTGACCTTGCACTCTGTCAATAGCTGACACTCTGGTGATGGGTCGTTTGCGAAAAATTACAGATTGAGCGGGGCCTGTTTGAAAGTGACAAGAGACATACAACATACTTACATTATACTTACACAAAACAAACTGTCCAAAATGCTCGAGGGAACCATTACTGTAGACACTCAGAAAATCTAGTTTGATAGTATGAGCATGTTAATAGCTTTCACTTTTTGTTACAGATGACTGACACAAAACGGACACAAAAAGAAACCTAGTGAGAATTCACCCTTTGAAATGGGTCACAATAGGTTGTTATCAATAAACGTCACAATATGGTGCAGAAAGTTAAATTTACCTGCTATGGGGCAGGGAGACCCCCAGCTTCTCTAAAACCATTGACAAATGTTAAAATCATCACCTCTTGAAAAGCACAGCCAGAACTACTAATTTCAGATTTTTCCATGCAAAGGAATTGCGCACATTTTGCTCTATCCTCAGTAAGTAACTGCATGCTTTTCATGTTAGGTATTCATGTCATTTCAGATATGTTTGCTTCATCAGAGATAAGGCTTTTGGAAAGAGATTGACATTGACAAGTATATTTTGAGTCTAAGCTCGTTCTGGTAAACTTGTCTGTCTGACTACTGATATCATCACTGGCAAGCAAATCATACAATATTAAGAGATAACTAAATAGTTGTATCCACTGAAAGTTAGCTTATTAGCTAGCTGGGCAAATTGACATGATCTGTCATTAGCTAGGAAGCAGATTTGACGTGGTCCATCAATCAAAGTCATGTCTGTCTTGTTGCACAGCAGCAATGGTGATTAACCAGTTTTAAAAACAATGCTGAAAGGGGGAAATGTTAGCTAGCCTAGAGAAAAAAGTACATAACTTACCAAATCAAATCAAATCAAATTTATTTATATAGCCCTTCGTACATCAGCTGAAATCTCAAAGTGCTGTACAGAAACCCAGCCTAAAACCCCAAACAGCAAGCAATGCATGTGAAAGAGGCACGGTGGCTAGGAAAAACTCCCTAGGAAAAACTCCCTAGAAAGGCCAAAAGCCTAGGAAGAAACCTAGAGAGGAACCAGGCTATGAGGGGTGGCCAGTCCTCTTCTGGCTGTGCCGGGTGGATTTGATTTGATTTGATTTGATGATAACTTACCACAATGCTTAGGCAACTTTACAAAGTTTCTTGCTAGTGTTCTGAAATCAATAACTAGCCTACTGATTTTGCTGCACTCGCTATGTCTAGGGGTCTTAGGCCTAGCTAAATGGTCCTGTAACCTAAATGAGTGTGTGCATTTATGTGATAAATCAGCATTTGAGGACCGTGTTGGTTGCATGTACCCAGGAGACAGCCACCTTATCTTAGCTCCTTCTTGACCTCTTGGTCGGCCAGTCCAGGCAGGTTATTAGTTGTTCAGATGGTGATGAAGCATAATTATGAACAAAAAGGAAAACTACCAAAGGCAAGCCCAATCTAAAGACTCCAAAAACAAGCAAAAAGCCTCGTGGCCAACAAAGACAACCAGCAGCCTCACAGCTTTTCCAGCTGGGACAGACTGACAATCTTCCTAACTGGCAGAACCTGATGCTCTTATCAAAGCTTACTGGCAGAGCACAGCCCTTGTATTGGTATAGTACACTTTTACTTTATATTACTCAAATATCTAATTAAATGGTGGCTAATATTGAGAGATGGATGTGTACTCTTGCCCCCCAGGTGGGAAGGGCAATCGTTTCCATTTGAAACAGAACAAATTATGACGTTAACAACTTATACATGGTTTGCACGTTTCATCACAGTATTGTTTCGAACATTTGCTTTGGACTGATGGGCATTCTACTAAATGCATTGTCAATATGCGCTGATTAAGATTTAATCAAAAGTACATTATTGGAACTGCAATGACATTACAAAAGAAAGCAAATAATTAGTAGGAAAACCTTTCATCATCATTTTGATGTCGCCATATTGACTTTGATTTCAGTATAACGTTAGCTAGCTAGCTAAGATTGACAGAAGACAACTGGATTTTAGCTAGCGTTAGCATTGCTAGCTATTTTTGACAAACATTGCCATCTGTCTAAATGAAAATAAACATGGTACTGATGGCAAAGATGTTTCCTACTAAATATTTGCCTACTTTAGCAATGTCATCGTATTTCCAGGCCACTATAGTGTCAATTAGACCAAACAGTCCAGAATGACTGGGCTTATCATGACTTTTGGGCACCACTCTGGCGCCATCGGCATGAGAACATTCATAACAATGGCATGACGCAACCGAGGTACGGAAGTGTAACCTATGAATTGAGTTAATTACTCTATGATGTCATAGAGGAACTAGTGGCCCCATGAAATTACTGATAGGACGCATGGAAGGTAGCTCCGTTTCGTACCGTCAAAATATGCAGAAGCCAGACAACATAGTTTAGATTGAGCCACCATTAAAATCGATAGAGCAATATATCCCCAAGCAACCAGGAGACAGTGAGCAGGTTAGTTATACACAACAGCAAACCAATCTGTGAGTAAAGCGACGCTGAGACTCAAACCAACTCTGATTCCAAGCAATACTGTTGGTATGGAAGGGAACACAGAGAATGGAGTGGAGTTCACAAGAGCCGATGAAGCCCTAAACAGGTTGCAGAAAACCTTTCCAGTTGAAAGAGAGCCCAGTACCCAGCAGAGAGGCAGAAGTGGAAAAACAGATAAGCACACTAGGCTACAAACAGTGACGCCCAAGACCAGTTTATCGTATATTGAGACAATAGTACTTCACCCTACCCCCAATACAGTCAAGACTCTATTGTCCCCAAGAAACTGTTGTTCTCTAAGAAGTAACGATAGAATTAGCCAAAGCCAATGAGATACATGGACACTGAAAAGACAATATAAAAGAGGAAGTTAGCACGTAAGTCAACATTTGTCAATAATTATTCTATGCGTGTGTGTGTGTGTGTGTGTGTGTGTGTGTGTGTGTGTGTGTGTGTGTGTGTGTGTGTGTGTGTGTGTGTGTGAGAGAGAGAGTGTGTGTGGGCAAGAGGGTGTGAGTGGGTGTATGCGTGGGTATGTGTCTGTGCATATGAATATGTGTAGGAGGGCGGTAGAGAATGGGTGTGTGGAGGCTTTGGGTGTATGCTCTGTGTGAATAAAGGAGAATGGATGATTAAGTAGTAGTATAGAGGGGTGTAAATATGTTTGAAAAGAAGGGAGAGGGGAAAGGATGGAGATTGGGATAACTTGGTCTGGGTGGTTATGAGAGTACAAGGAGGGGAGGTGGTGACAAGGGGGGGTAAAAGGGAGAGAACAGGGAGGGGTGGTGGAGAGGGATGGATTTGGTTTCGGAGAGAGAGAGAAAAAAATACTTAATTATACTACAATGTAATTGTATTTCTTTCTTAAAAGTGGCAGTCTTTCTTTAAATGTATGTACAATGTATGTGCAATGTATGTATACAGAGTTTTTATTCACAAATTTAGGGAGCCTCCAAAAGAGGCTGAAAATGTTCATCTCTACAAACGATTTACCGGACACCTGGAGATGTTATTATTGTAAGGTGTGGGTGTTTGCTGACGAGGAATCAAGTGCAGGAAGCAGCGAATCAGGGTATTGGCTTTAATAGGCACAATGGCTAAACGACAAGCCAACCCAAACAGCGCACAGAGCGCACTACCAAACAAAGTGCCCCAAACACAACGGACAAAACACAGCTTGCGCAAAACACACGCACCACTGAAAATGTACAACAAACAGCGTGTCACCACACACAGCATACAATGAAATAAACGCAATCCCGCACAAAGAAAAGGCGGACCAGCTAATATAAATAGCCCCGCTAATCACCCCCACTCAGAACAGAATTACAAACAGGGGAAAAACAAAAAGGGAATCAGTGGCAGCTAATAGGCCGGTGACGACGACCGCCGAGCGCCACCCGAGCAGGAGGGGGCGCCACCGTCGGTGGGAATCGTGACAATTATCCCCAACTACAAAGGACTATTCCTTTTTTTCTGAAAGTAAGAAAAGCTATTCAAGAATTGACTACATTCTTATTTCCAAAAATACACTAAACAATTTACTGGATTAAAAGAATTCATGATATAGTGATATCGGATCATTCTCCGGTAACATGTTTAATTACACCAATAGAAAATACACTCAGTGACAGAGTTTGGAGATTGAACAGAGCGCATCTTCTGGACCCCAAATGTATTAAATACGTAAATTAAAAAATAAAAACCTTTTACCATTACAAATGTAGACATAGAGGACAGAGAAAAGCCGACCTCCGATAGAATTTGAGATGCCTTTAAGGAGTACATTAGGGGGATAATAATCTCATACTCTGCAAAATTCAATCTGAATCAGAAATACGTTTTCAATAAAAATGTAATAAATCATTATCTTAGAAAAAGGTAGAGAAGAAAATACAATTTCGGAACTTAAGAATGAATACGATCTTTTACTTTTGAAGAGAGCCAACAAGTACAGGTTAAACTCAAATAAAGCATACTACTTAATGGAAAATGAACCTGGTAAATATCGCACAAAACAAATACATGCTAAACCAATTATAATTTTAAAAGATAAAGATACAAAAGCAGTAATTAGAAACAACAACGTAATTAATAAAACATGTAAAAGCTTGCATGTATATAAATCAAAATTAAACAATAGTTGGATGGATCCTACAGCCTTCTTAGACTCAACAACTCTGAAGCAATTATCAGCAGGCAAAAAGTATTCACTAAAAGCAAAGATCACCCAAGAAGAAAAATGAGATACTGTTAAGACATTCACACAGAGAAAAGCACCAGGAATGGATGGCTTTCCTAGAGAATTCTATTCAACATTTTGGGACAAAGTAGCCACCCAATTTACACAAATGACAACACACATGTCACTCAATTCAGTACTTCCTAGTTCCATGTATCAAACAGTTATTTCAGTTATATTAAACCCAGAAAAATCTGGAGTGTCCCATTATATGAAACCCATAAGTTGAATAAATTAAAGCAATAGAATGGCAAAAGTCTTACCAGACTTGATACATATCAATCAAACAGGGTTTATAAAAAAGTGGCACTTACAAACAAATACAAAAACATGTTTAAGTTCAATACAATATGCAAAAAAAAACAAGATATAGATTTACCAATAATGTTTTTTGATGCCGAAATCACAACGTTT
Source organism: Salmo trutta (assembly GCF_901001165.1). Lineage (NCBI taxonomy): Eukaryota > Metazoa > Chordata > Actinopteri > Salmoniformes > Salmonidae > Salmo > Salmo trutta. The sequence goes on along the minus strand of NC_042990.1, from coordinate 14,182,093 downwards.
TTGTATTTATTGTCGATAATACCAATTACCCAAATGAGGACATTCTTTACAAAAGTATAGTCGGTCATTAAAGAAAGTTTTACATTTTTCTAAGTCTGATGGTGGTTTTAACCTTCCAGACTTGGAATTGTATCAACTCGCCACCCAAGGCTTTACTTGCGACATATTGTTAAATGCACTAAAGAGGAACAATGGGTACATATTGAAGATCCCCAGAATGTTTTTACCTTTTCATTTTCAAAGGATAACGCTAACATTAAGAACTTCATAGTTAAGAACACTATAACAATATGGAAGAAAATTAAATGTATTCTACAATAACTAATATCACTTCCTAAAAACATAACCTCATGGAAAAATCCTTAAATAGCTTTTCAGAATTCTCAGATAAATTGGTCCTGATGGAAAACAAAAGGCATGGAAACAGTTAATGACTTAGTAATACATTTATTTCCATGACAGAATGTAAATGTTTTATATCACATTGTGGGTGGAGCTAGAAAGTTGGCTGTCAGAAGTATTATTATGTAAACATACTCTTAATCCATCTGTCTGCATATTTCAAGACGTGCCATATGGGAGTGTAGTGAGATTCCCGATGGGTTGGACGATTCTCTTCTCATCAATCATCTAGAAAAAACGTATCTTTAAAAACGTGGAAATCAATCAATTCACCGTCATTAGCACAATGGAAAAATCAAATGATTTATTACTTAAATATTGAAAGTGTGTGGGCTACGGAGAGAAACAAAATGGTGCAGTTTCAGGCCATGTGGTGGAAAGTGACGTTTGCAGGTGCGATGTAGTTGATGTTTGTATGATGTTGTCATTTGTATGTGTATGTTTGTATTGTTTATAAAAGATTAAATAACACCCCCCCCCAAAAAGAAACTACTGATCCATCCTACTGCAGGTTTTCAAGCTGACGCCAGCTGAACACCCTTTAGTTTACAGCCTAAAACATTACCTTTGGTTCATGCAACTCTATCAATTTAACATGTTCTCTATTGTCTGCTGCTATAGAGTTGTGCTTATTGTATTTTCTCAAAGTAGTCCTTAGTGATTGTGTGCATGTGTTCTTGCGTGAGTGCATACGTTCTTGCGTGTGTGCGCGTGTCGGGATGTAGGTTCGTCGGACAGCGAAATCCCTATAGAACATCCATTTGAGTTTGTAGTGGTAAAACATACAAAATCAGTGTTCATATCAGCATAGAGTACAACTAGTACTCATAACCCTACCATTTTAAAACAGCAATGGTGTACTTTGTATGAATAATGCAATCTAAAGCCAAGGCGTATATTGTGATGGCTCACTGAGTGAGTAGGGATGGCTGCCACTCTCCTCCTCCTTTAATGGGTCATTACCAAGGCCCATTCCAATCCCCTGCCTGGGGCCTGGTAATATTATCATTAACATCAAGAGCACATGTAGCCTCGTCTGCCGGAGACAGAGGTGTGTGTGTGTGTGTGTGTGTGTGTGTGTGTGTGTGTGTGTGTGTGTGTGTGTGTGTGTGTGTGTGTGTGTGTGTGTGTGTGTGTGTGTGTGTGTGTGTGTGTGTGTGTCGGAGAGATAAGAGATAGGCACGGGTTGAGTGCACCTTGGGGCCTGTTCGTTGTGCTAATCACTTTCAATATGACACACTCCGATGCAAACAACAATAACGCTAGTGTATACACACACTCACACACACACACACACACACATTGAAGCTTATTGTTTTTACAAAACACATGTAAAAATTTGAATTGATAGTGTTTAAACTGCCTACACATTTACAGACACACACACACCACAACTAAAATCTCACTCTCTGATAGTACAATACATGGACACTCAATGTACTGTGTTACACCACCCCAGTAGTCCAGGAAAGGGTTAATATGAAGCCCATACAGGAAAGGGTTAATATGAAGCCCATACAGGAAAGGGTTAATATGAAGCCCATACAGGAAAGGGTTAATATGAAGCCCATACAGGAAAGGGTTAATATGAAGCCCATACAGGGAAGGGTTAATATGAAGCCCATACAGGAAAGGGTTAATATGAAGCCCATACAGGAAAGGGTTAATATGAAGCCCATACAGGAAAGGGTTAATATGAAGCCCATACAGGAAAGGGTTAATATGAAGCCCATACAGGAAAGGGTTAATATGAAGCCCATACAGGGAAGGGTTAATATGAAGCCCATACAGGAAAGGGTTAATATGAAGCCCATACAGGAAAGGGTTAATATGAAACCCTTACAGGAAAGGGTTAATATGAAGCCCATACAGGAAAGCAGTGCCTGGAGCCATTTGAGGAGCTTTTTGATCAGTTTGATGCTGCTGTGATGGAAATGTGCTCGGCGGGCAGTGTCGGGAGAGCAGATCAGTAGCTAGGGCGATGTGGAGTGAAGCGCGGGCCAAAACCGCCTGCCATCTTATCCGTCTAGCTGGGCTCACTCTGTTTTTTTCCCCCCTCATCCTTCCCATCTTCTCTTTTCTTTCTCTTTTCTCCAGGCCCCTTTTCATCGTTCTCTTTCAGGGGAAGCCTTGGGGATGCTGGGTGGGTGGCTGGGTGGTGGGGTGGGGTGGGGTGGTTATGTTTCACTAAGGTCCGTGTTTTGAACCCAAGCAACTGCGGTCATGTCGACAAGGCAACTTTTTACTAAACTATCCCAGAGATGGTCATTACGTTGGCGAACCATGGTGGGGGAAAGTCGACACGGTGAGGGGAGCCCAAATGGAGAACCGGTGAGGGGAGAACGAATGGAGAACGGGTTAGCCGCCAGAGACTGAGATCAATGACCCTCATATCCTCTGATAGCAGCTCCACAGAGCACTAACAAGTTAGACCACCAGCGGTGTGTAACGACATGGTCGAAAGATGCAAATGAATCACTGAAATGGAATCTGCAGTTCAAAGAGGATGAGTCGGAAGTTAATCTACCTTGAGCCCAGGGTACCCTTTAAAACTCATCAGTCGGGACACAACTTGTGTGGAAGTGCACCTGAATAGGGAGATGAATCTGAAAACGGAGGGACTAATGTTTTGAGTTAGTTACATTGGTTGGGCCTGAATATGTAAGACAAGTGTGACCAACTAGCTTTCAATCTGGCTATTCTGCATGCTGTGTTAACCCTCTAAACTAACGCCTAGGCATCTACTGTATTTGTTGTCTACTTTCACTGCGCTTTGCAACTCCATTGTCTGTACTGAATTGATATATAAACGCAACATGCAACAATTTAAAAGATTTGGCTGAGTTACACTTCATATGAGGAAATTAGTCAATTGAAATATATCCATTAGGCCCTAATCTTTGGTTTTTGCGAATCAGAATAATTTTTTCCCTACAAAAGGGCTTTATTACAGACGAAAATACTCCTTCACATTGTTGAGATATTTTATTTCAGCTCATGAAACATGGGACCAACACTTTACATATTTTTGTTCAATGTACAATTGAATTCTGGCCTGTGTGTCCTCAGCCTCTGTTTACTGTAGGTGTGTAGTGGTGTAAACCATGTTTATCCCCAGAGAATGATGATAACCCAAGTCTGTAATTAACAGCCTGTCACATTATCCTCTTGTATTCAGCCATATGCCTTTTTTGAGAACGTTGTATCAAGGACTGTCTCAACTTGTACACGATAATTAAAATCAAATGACAATTCCACTTGGCTTTTTTTAATTATCCACTTAAGATGTGCATTGACACACGAGCACAAACACATACATACACACAAACACACACACACACACACACACACACACACACACACACACACACAGAATGCCTGTTTTCACCACATTTTTTTAAGTGCCCGCACTTCAACTTTGATGCTATTCATAAATAAATCACCTCCCACTCACGCATCACTCAGGCTCTCATCATTGGGGTGCAAATTCATATAGGTTTGACGACACCCCAGAACCAGCAGATTTTTCTACGTGTTTATGACAGCATGCTTGGCGGAAATAATTGGCAATAGCTAGTTCGCTGCGCTAGGTCTAGTTAACGAGGCAAATTCCAAAAACAATACATTAATATGCAAATGATCTCTGTCTACCGCTAATTTTCAGAGGCAGTGATATCAGAGTGCTGTTAAGCTTTTTCTCTTAACGCTGATTTTCTTTATCCACCATAACAAACAAACAGAAACTATAATCCTATTATATCGTTAATGGCACCATTTTGTTTCTGAGGCGTTTTTGTGAGCCCATTTTTGTAGGTTCGTATTTTCTTTATTGGAACTATCACAACTTAAAATCAATTTTCATCTATTTGTATTGCCCCTTTTTTAATTTGATACCCTTCTCACTTATCTTTGTGCCTCCATTCTCATTGACTTAACTTCTCCTTTCCTTTGTCTGAGTCACTGTGCTTAATGTCTGTCACTGGGAAGACAGTGATAACAAACAATTTATATTTTTGTGGAATTAATATTAAGTACCTTACCATCATGTTGTCATTGGTGTTTTAGGGTTGCCATTCCACATTAGGGTATGTCGGATAGTACTCTATGTACCAAATGTATTCATTCTACCATAAAAAACAAAGTGGTGTTTGTATGTGTAGGAAATACAACTGTAGTAACCTGTCCCTGGACAATGAAACAAAGTGAGAACCCCCGTCACTTCAACAAATTGTTTAGCTCTTTATACAAGACTTTAGTGGTATGATGGTCTAAAACATGGAGCTTATTCAAGAGATCAACGTCACAGACTGTTTGCATAGAAATAGACATGCCTGCATTCTCTTAGACATTTTAACCTTCTAATCAAACCCCTGATGTCACTCATTTGACTATTTTAACACAATGTTTAATAAGACCAATTCAGAACAGTAAATTGCAACTAAGACAAGCAAACCAAGCCCTTAAAATGTCAATAGGTAAACCGTACTATGGTCTTGATTTGAACCAGCTTTGAAAGAAAGATGGTTGTTTTATCAGCCAAACCCCCCAGCTTGTACAAATGGGTACTCATGTTTACATTCAATAGTGGCTCTGCTAGTCACAGCCACAGAGTTTTTGACAGGCTCCTCTCGAGTTCAGCAACCTTGTCTGCATTGACAGCTACCGTTATTAAGGGCATGAGGCTGCCATGGCATCCCGCTGTGTTACTGACTGGTTAAAGGCATTTGGAGTATTCTTCCCTCTAAAACACCCATCTAGTATGTCTCTGTCAAATAGCTATGCTATACCTGTGTCTTGCCGTCTAGCCATAGAGTATGACAACAAAGTTTGGGAAGTGTGAAGGCGTGCGGTGTAGATGGAGATTGAATGAGAGAGAGAAAGAGAGGGATGGGGGAGGGGCGGTTTTGAAAAAAGGATGAGGGATTGGTTGTGAAGTTGTAGAGTCATCCTCCTAGAGTGAGTGATGGAGTAAATCAAATTCGGTGTGCATCATACTGAAGATGCCTGAAGTACTATTAATCCTGTCTCTCTCTCTCTCTCTCTCTCTCTCTCTCTCTCTCTCTCTCTCTCTCTCTCTCTCTCTCTCTCTCTCTCTCTCTCTCGCAAAAGCATTAGTGAGGTCAGTCACCGACGTTGGGCGATTCGGCCTGCCTCGAGGTCGGAATTCCAATTCATCCCAAAGGTGTTCGATGGGGTTGAGGTAAGGGCTTTGTGCAAGGCAGTTAAGTTCTTCCACACCAATCTCGACAAATCATTTCTGTATGGACCTCGCTTTGTGCACAGGGACATTGTCATGCTGAAACAGGAAAGGACCTTCCACAAACTGTTGCCACAAGGTTGGAGGCACAATATCGTCTAGAATGTCATTGTATGCTGTAACATTAAGATTTCCCTTCACTGGAACTAAGGGGCCTTGCCCGAACCATGAAAAACAACCCCAGACCATTGTTCCACCTCCACCAAGCTTTACAATTGGCACTATGCATTGGGGCAGGTAGTGTTCTCCTGGCATCCGCTAAAACCAGATTTGTCTGTCAGACTATTAGATGGTGAAGCACGATTCATCACTCCAGAGAACGAGTTTCCACTGCTCCAGAGTCCAATGGCGGTGAGCTTTACATCACTCCAGCTGACACTTCGCATTGCGCATGATGATCTTAGGCTTGTTTGCGGCTGCTCGGCCATGGAAACCTATTTCATGAAGCTCCCAACAAACAGTTATTGTGCTGACGTTGCTTCCAGAGGCAGCATGGAACTCAGTAGTGAGTGTTGCAACCGAGGACAGACTATTTATATACGCTACCTGCTTGAGGACTTGGTGGTCCCATTCTGTCAGCTTGCATGGCCTACCACTTCGCGGCTGAGCCGTTGTTGCTCCTAGATCTTTCCACTTCACAATAACAGCACTTACAATTGACCGGGGCAGCTCCAGCAGGGCACACATCTTAGGAACTGACTTGTTGGAAAGGTGGCATCCTATGACAGTGCCACATTGAAAGTCACTGAGCTCTTCAGTAAGGGCCATTCGACTGACAATGTTTGTCTATAGAGATTGCATGGCTGTGTGCTCGATTTCATAGACCTGTCAGCAATGGGTGTGGCTGAAATAGCCAAACTAATTTGAAGGGGTGTCCACATACTTTTGCATATGCTGTAAAGTGCATTCGGAAAGTATTCACACCCCTTGACTTTTTCCACATTTTCTTACATTACAGTCTCATTCTAAAATTTATTAAAAAATGAATACATTCTCATCAATCTACACACAATACCCCATAATGACAAAGCAAAAACTGTTTTTTAGAAAAGTTTGCAAATATATACATACACATATATTTTATATATATATACACATATATAAAAAGGAAATATCTCATTTACTTAAGTATTCAGTACTTGGGTATGACGCTACAAGCTTGGCACACCTGTATTTGGGGAGTTTCTCCCATTCTTCTCTGCAGATCCTCTCAAGCTCTGTCAGGTTGGATGGGGAGCGTTGCTGCACAGCTATTTTCAGGTCTCTTCAGAGATGTTCGATCGGGTTCAAGTCTGGGCTCTGCCTGGGCCACTGAAGGACATTCAGAGACTTGTCCTGAAGCCACACCTGCATTGCCTTGGCTGTGTACTTAGGGTCGTTGTCCTGTTGGAAGGTGAACCTTCGCCCCAGTCTGAAGTCCTGAGTGCTCTGGAGCAGGTTTTCATCAAGGATATTTGCCTTTACCCTGACTAGTCTCCCAGTCCCTGCCACTGAAAAACATCCCCACAGCATGATGCTGCCACCACCATGCTTCACAGTGGGGATAGTGCCAGGTTTCCTCTAGACGTGATGTTTGACATTCAGGCCAAAGAGTTCCATCTTGGTTTCATCAGACCAGATCATCTTGTTTCTCATGGTCTGAGAGTCTTTAGGTGCCTTTTGACTCCAAGTAGGCTGTCATTAGTTTGTTTTCTGAGGCTTCCATCTGGCCACTCTACCATAAATGCCTGATTGGTGGAGTGCTGTAGAGATGGTTGTCCTTCTGGAAGTGTCTCTCATCTCCAAAGATGAACTCTGGAGCTCTGTCAGAGTGACCATCGGGTTCTTGGTCATCTCCCTTATCAAGGCCCTTTTCCCCCGCTTGCTCAGTTTGGCTGGGCGGCCAGCTCTAGGAAGAGTCTTGGTGGTTCCCAAACTGCCTCGACACAATTCCCTCAACCTCATGGCTTGGTTTTTGCTCTGACATGCACTGTCAACTGTCAGACCTTATATAGACAGGTGTGTGCCTTTCCAAATTATGTCCAATCAATTGAATTTACCACAGGTGGACTCCAATCAAGTTGTAGACACATCTCAAAGATGATCAATGGAAACAGGATGCACCTGAGCTCAATTTTGAATCTCTTAGCAAAGGTTCTGAATACTTATGTTTGTTTTTTTATTTAAAACAATTGTAATTGTGGGGTATTGTGTGTAGATTGATGAGTACAAATGTTTATTTAATCCATTTTAGAATAAGGCTGAAACATAACATAATGTGGAAAAAGTCAAGGGCTCTGAATACTTTCCGAAGGCACTGTATAGTGCATGTTTAAATTGCCAAAGCAAGTGAAATAAATAATAAACAAAAGTGAAATAAACAGATTTTTTTTTTTTTACAGTAAACAGTCAACGTTTCAGAGGAATAGAGACATTTCAAATGTCCTATTATGGCTATGTACAGTGTTGTAACGATGCTCTCTCTCTGCCTCTCTCTCTCTCCCTCTAAAAGGTGCTCTGTAGTCTCTCATAGCTGTATATTTGAGATTACTTTGGGGAGTATCAAATTCCAGCTATGATGATGAAAAACTGACAGGTAATACTTTACTACCAGTGTTGGATTAGAGTTATTGGGACCATTTGCTTCATGGCCCTAATGTGCTGAAGTCAAAGTGGAATACTGAACTAAAACTGTATAATAAAAAGTGTAAAGATTGCGTTGATGTCATTTCTGAATAAATTACCTTTTTTCTTGCTCAATATTATCTAGACGTTCGTATTAAATCGTCTATAGTATTTTTGATTTGGTAACTGAACCAGAAATCTCATTGATTTAGCAAACACTGTATCAATTCACCACCCATTGCCGTAGCATAAATTCTAAAAATGGATTGGCGTTTTCTGTACTATTCACGTGTTTCCATTGCACCAGGCAAGCTCAATCAAGCACAGCTAAAATATTTGAAAGAAAACAAATACAATGTTGAAACCAGGTCGGATTCATACCGTAGACAGGTTTGGAGTACGACTGACTGTCTGTCTGTCTCTCCCCCTCAGTCACCTTCCACAGCGTGTATAGTAACCTTAGGAGAAAAGTGACAAGAGCCAACATGACAGCTTTGCAGGTGTAAGAGGGAAGAGCACAACGTTTTCAAGGACATGCTATGTGTGTACGCACCTAGAAGGGCCAACAAATGCCACCAACTGGCACACTGAGCACTGCAAAACTGGGCTGCTGTTGAGAAACAGAGAGTATTGGCATCGGTGAATGTTCCCATGTCTTGGAACAAGGATGGTTCAGAGGAGAGACAACAATGATGGTAGGTTGGGGTCAATTCCATTTCAATTCACTCAATTCAGAAGTTGAACTGAAATTATGATCCAATTCCAGTTTACTTCCATAACTGAAATGGAATTGGGACCCAATCCTAGCTTACAAGTTTGTTTTTTATATACATGCAATTATATTATATTATATTATAATTATATATGCCATTACATTTACAATTGATGTATTAAAGGAATTCGAAATGTGTGTTTTGTGTGCGTGCTCACCGAAATACTGCTACAAACGACAAAATATCACATTTAGATTCCTTCCTAAACCTCAATAATACCTTTCTTGCAAGGATGGCATCCTGAGCAGTTGACGGTAACTATTGTGGAAGTGTTTGTTTCGATCTCGGTTGTCAATGAGGTTTTTAAGAGGCTGAGCCAAATCCTTGTGAAATGTCTCCCGAACCTGGCTCAAGACGTTGCCTCCCTCTGTTCTCCTTCTCCTTCTCTATTCTCTCTTTCTTTCTCTCTTTCTCGTGGTGGGCGGAATGGGGTTGTTTCATGAACTGCAACTGTAACAAGCAGGAAGTTCCAGTTGAACCACACAAATCATGGAGTCTGGAATCCTTGCACGTAATTTCATTGAAATCAATGCATGATTTACCGGACATTTTAAGTCATTGTCGAAAGCAGGTACATCACGCTTGGCAAATTTCCTTGAACTCTCAATTTACATACACTATATATGCTAAAGTATGTGGACACCCACGTTGTTGACAGGTGTATAAAATCGAGCACACAGCCATGCAGTCTCCATAGACAAACATTGGCAGTAGATTGACCCTACTGACTAGCTCAGTGACTTTCACCGTGGCCCCTCCATAGGATGCCACCTTTCCAACAAGTCAGATTGTTGGACAGCCTCTGGAAGCAATGTCAGCACAATAACTGTTCATTTGGAGCTTTATTAAATGGGTTTCCATGGCCGAGCAGTCGCACACAAGCCTAAGATCACCTTGCACAATGCCAAGCGTCAGCTGGAGTGGTGTAAAGCTCACCGCCATTGGACTCTGAAGCAGTGGAATCGTGTTCTCTGGAGTGATGACTCACGCTTCACCATCTGGCAGTCCAGTGGACGAATCTGGGTTTGGCGGATGCCAGGAGAACGCTACCTGCCCAAATTCATAATGCCAACTGTAAAGTTTTGTTTTCATAGTTCGGGCTAGGCCCCTTAGTTCCAGTGAAGGGAAATCTTAACGCTGTAGCATACAATGACATTCCAGACGATTCTGTGCTTCGAAATTTGTGGCAACAGTTTGGGGAAGACCCTTTCCTGTTTCAGCATGATAATGCCCCCCTGCCCAAAGTGAGGTCCATACAGAATTGGTTTTTCTAGGTTGGTGTGGAAGAACTTGACTGGCCTGTACAGAGCTCAACCCAATTGAACACCTTTGGGATGAATTGGAACGCCGACTGCGAGCCAAGTCTAATTGCCCAGTTCCTGACCTCACTAATGCTCTTGTGGCTGAATGGAAGCAAGTCCCCGCAGCAATGTTCCAACATCTAGTGGAAAGCCTTCCCCAAAGAGTGGAGGCTGTTATAGCAGCAAAGGGGGCACCAACTTCATATTAATGCCAATGATTTTGGAATGAGATGTTTGATGAGCAGGTGTCCACATACTTTTGGTCATGCAGAGTATTATCTCCTTTGTCTGTGCCCCATGTACACAAATCCTTTTAATGCTTGTTACTATGAGTCCTTAATCTCCTTCATTAGTGGGCACCTCTTAATTGTCTGTTGCTTCTCAGACATCAGACTTTGATAAGAGGATTGTACTGGTGGTCAATTGTTTCGGGGGCTGATTTCCCCAAATGCTATACTAGACAAGATAAAGATCAGGGTCATGTTCTTTAGGCACCAATTGGGGGAAAAAAATGGCTGAAACAGGGAGGGATTTCCAGATCTTGTCTAATAAGAAACGCTCATTTTCGTTTCCCATTGCAAAACTTTTCCGATGCAAACCTCAACGAACATGACCGAGTTCACTTATAGGTGTCTTTGGAATTGGGGAGGAAGGGGGGATTGGAATCTTTTGATATTTCCCGCTTCCCGCTGTTTTTCTCTTCAGGGCTCCGCCAAGTGCCATATGGAGAGGGATTCAGAATGCTGCTGTCTACAAAAGAGGATGATGGGCATGATTGGGCAGTGACTTAAAATGTCTGGAAGTTCAATACGGTAAGTAACTGTGCCACGTAATTGGAATTAAATTCCTCCTGTTTTGTTATCATGTTCAGATTGCTTTGTAATTTGTAAAAAATATACATATTGTATATTCTGTTTTTTTCTTAACATCTTGTCTGTTGGCAAGAAAGCAGACAACAACCTATTTGTATTTGCTCTGTTCTTAATATTTGATAATTATAGAACTAGTGCAAATAGTTTCATATCATCCCCTCTCCCCGTCTTGCCTGTGAATATATTATTTTCTATATCCTCAAGTTGGGGTCCAGACCAAATAACAGAGAATTGGAATACCCCCCCTCCCCCCTCTGTTTTACTTCAAAGTCTTGGCAATTTCTGATCCTCATGACATTCACACTCCTCCAGGGTCAAACAACATCTTTCAGCCTTCATAAAATGATTAAATATTTTAAACAGCCTCTGCTCATACCTCAGTTGCTCTCCGAGACCGATGCTGTTATCGTTTTTGTCAAAGCCTGTTTCAATCTGCATTTGTCATTCTCGCACACATTTACCAGTTATCAATCGCTGTGTCAGAATGCAAAATAACTGATGTTCTTCAGGGCGGTATTGGATGGACTATCTGAGGCTTTTAATCAATGCATATTTTCTCTCTCTCTCTCTCCCTCTCTCTCTCTCCCTCTCTCCTTTTTTATCCCTCCACTCACATAAATCTTTTAACGTTGTGCCTGAATGTAATGTATTTGCACAGAGAGCGAGAAAAAAAACGAGAGCCGTGACAGAAGCAGTATATTATCAAACATTACACCTCAGGGCTAACAGGGTATCAAGGGGCTTTCCGGCTGGGAATGACTGGGAACGCTGGGAATCACGGCGGAATCACACACACAAGCTTTCTGTTGTCCATAAATCAACTTTTCCAAGCTAATCTTTCTCACTCAAAGGCAGAGTAAATACTCTGAATATGGATGGTGGATTGATCTGACGGGTCGCGCTTCCTGCGCCGCACCTGGCTAAGGCTGTTTGGGTTTACACTACAGTACAGTACAGTACAAGGCCACTGCCAGTAGTAATAAGGTTGTTAATGTATCTCTCTCTATCTAAAATATTCTTCTCCATCTTGTCTCCGCTGTTTTTGTAGGGTGTTGAGAGAAGACATGAAAGCAAGGGATGGGGTAAGAAGGGTGCATCCCTGACAGATGGGTACTATGAGCGTGTAAATGTATGCATATATCTTAGGTAGAGATTTAGTTCAGAATCACAATTTTAAAAACTTTTGGTTCTTGGTATATCCTGTATATCCTTAATCTGGTCTGCCAAAAAAGGAGTCATATTAATTGATCAACCACTGAAATACAACCGGCTTATGAAAAAAGACTGCCACAAGCTTGTAATTAAGTTAAAAAATGAAGAGGTATAAAACATTGGGGTGATATTCCGAGACCGGAAATAAATGGTAAATAAATTCACCATTAAAGCTAATTTTGTCCTCAAGTGCCAGAGGGTCAAGGTTTAAGTGTTTTGTGATGGCCCATGCCAAGCCATTAAGACTTTTAAGACGGATTTAGGCAAAAATCCCCAAAATGAACATCGTAAATGAAAAACCCGATGACATGGCCGTGCAAAATTAGCCACTTAGCTAAAACAGCGGAGTTAGCATCCTTAGCTAACACATCAGAGTTAGCATCCTTAGCTAACACATCAGAGTTAGCATCCTTAGCTAACACATCAGAGTTAGCATCCTTAGCTAACACATCAGAGTTAGCATCCTTAGCTAACACATCAGAGTTAGCATCCTTAGCTAACACATCAGAGTTAGCATCCTTAGCTAACACAGCAGAGTTAGCATCCTTAGCTAACACACCAGAGTTAGCATCCTTAGCTAACACATCGGAGTTAGCATCCTTGGCTAGCTAGTTAAAGTGAATAAAATCAAATAACAATTAATTTCAAATTCATTTATAAAACCTTTCAACACACTTGACAAATATATACATCTTTATTTAAAGGGAACTGACTCCTATGTGTAACGGAGGGATCAGTTTAATGTTTTATTCCCTTTCCTCGCTGTAACAGCCCTAGTTAGTTAGGGGAAAGCCGCTCAACCTCCCTGGAACAGTGTTCGATCAACTAAGCGGAAAGCATTTGTTTTGGGCCTATAGTTAATTGTTGTCCGTCCGATGTCTTTTCCCTGGGTGGTTGGAGGAGACAAGGAAATATCATGATTTGGGGAGGGGGACTGGAGGGGATGAAAGCAGGAAGGGCTAAGCAATGAGTTTCCACAGATGCAATTTAGGTTCAAATCAAACCTCTGAGAAGCTGAGAAAGCCCTGGTGACAGCCACCCAGCTCTGAAATAAAACACGTTCTATTGTGTTTGGGAAAGTTTGTGGCCTCTGAACTGACAGACAGTCTATGGGTTTTTACATTTCCTGGAGAAGGGGGTTTTACCGTTTGTGCTGGCCGCTTAAGAGGACACTGTCAGGTTGTGTTCAGGCCTTAAATGACTGTTTGAAGTCCCAGCTTGGACACAAACCTTGCTATTCTGCATTGTACCTCAGTGAGAGAATATCCTCTATACCCCAAGATGGTATGATGGCTGAGAGTACATTTAGAGCTATGCCCATGAATGAATGTGTAACATATTGTTTATGAAGAGACACCTCAACATCTCCATATAATGCAGCATATATAGGGCCAGGATTTTCTCATGACTACTGAACATGACCTTGACCAGGAAAACCTCTGGGGCCTATAACAGAGGTTATAATTAATGGACACGCTGCATTATAACTTTGGCAATGCCCTATTGCTTGAAGAGACCTGGGTCTTGTTCATTAGGCACCAAATGGACTAAAACAAGGGGAAACTAGCTGGTCCAATAAGAAATGCTCATTTTAGTTTTCTGTTGAAAGATGTTTTCCATTGCGGTGCCTAATGAACACGACTCTGATTGCATTGACAAACAGAAACTTTGACCTGTGACATGGCCAAGGTAAATCGGTTCAATAGCCCCTTTCCCTTCTAAATGAGTCTGCTCTCTTAATTGATGAAGAGTACAGAGGTTCTGATCCGATTACTGTTGGTGTGGGACTCAATTAGCAGAAGATGTAGCACCGTCTGATTTCCCTCGATCAGCTGTAAACCAATAATCTGCCTCTAGTTATACCTCTTCAACAATGACATGACTGATCTTAGGTCAGTCCTACTGACTGAGTGCCCTGAGCACAGTCCTCCTAAAGCTCTCATTGCCTGACTTTGAACTACAGTATTCGATTTTTTTTCTTCTGTAGGTCCCATTTCATATCCTTACTGACCAGAAGGTGACATCAACAAGGTTGAGACTCTGCCAACCGGTAGGTTCCCACCTTCCTTCATGTTCTACTGCTTTTATCTGAAGGTGAGCGGTTTTCATCTCTTCGGATTTGGGAGGTGTATTACAGACACAGTACATCAAAGGAAACAACACCTAGTAACCTTGTCAAGGAGTTGAAAGACGCTGGACCCAGGTTTGGGTACCGGTTGGGTCTGCCCCCGAATTCGTTGCAGTATAGAATTTCACTCACTGAAGTTGAGTTGCATTTCAGAGAGACACAAGGCCTGAGGCCGTTCTAATTGTTCCACTTGCTGTAGACCACAACATCCCCTCCAATCAAAGCCCCAATCTAATTGATCTTACCTGGAATATCTCTGATGATTTATTGTCTTGCTAAAAGGATATGATAAGTCGAGGGCCTGACGGCTATCTATTTGAACCATTTATTTTGTGTGTGTGCAGTTTTAATTAAAATTCATGAAGGGTTTGTGCTGAATTGCATTGGCTATAGCTGCGGATCTCTCTGTGTGCTATGGTGGTGAGGGTTGGTGAGAAGGATGGTGAGTGATGTCAGACAGGAGAGAGTGTTGACGAGGGCAGAGAATTCACATCCCAGTGTTTATCACCATCTCTCATCTGCATCTGGAGCCACTTCTACAGTACTGTCTGTTGGCAACAAGCCCCCAGTGTCCGGTCTGGAGCGGGAAGTCACAAGCTCTGCTGGTCGGCTACTACGTAACAACCTAGCGGTGCCGGAAGCCTTGGTTTGCGCTAGAAATCCTATGTAAATTTGAATGTCCATGGGTGGCAGGGTAAGCAGTTGTGTTTTGGGTCCGCATCAAATAGCACTGACTGGATTTAGGATGACTGATAATGTCTGGATCGTCAACTAGTAATGTCTACATCAGGGATGAGCAACTCTGGACTTTGAGGCCTGTGTGTCTGCTGGATTTTGTTCTTTTTTTCCAAATCAGTGTCTGGTTAAGACCTGGGAAACCAGGTGCGTGCAATTTGGGGACATTTACGGATCAAAATATTGCCGGGAATAAAATACAACCAGCAGACACTCAAGCCACTGAGGAGGGGAGTTACCCATGCTTAGGGCTCTATTCAATCTGTAACACTGCATTGTTGGTTAAGGGCTTGTAAGTAAGCATTTCACGGCAAGGTCTACACCTGTTGTATTCGGCGCATGTGACAAATACATTTGATTTGATTCCGCGATAGAAACGTAAAGATAATTTCCGGTTAAGCTGACACGTGCAGCGTTTACCCGTGAACGCGGTCTCCGATCAAGCTGGAACATTGCCATTGAATTTCAATCACCCTGCAAAGCTGAACCTCCGCTATGCGGCTTGAAGAGAG
Source organism: Salmo trutta (assembly GCF_901001165.1). Taxonomy (NCBI): domain Eukaryota; kingdom Metazoa; phylum Chordata; class Actinopteri; order Salmoniformes; family Salmonidae; genus Salmo; species Salmo trutta. Next base: position 14,166,297 of record NC_042990.1, on the reverse strand, counting down.
CCCTAAGTCTAGATATACAGCAACTAGATCTGCAGCAACTAGATCTACAGCAACTAGAACGACATTAACTAGCTTTACTGTGGGTAACCAAAAATGTTCTGTACCTGAAAAGTTCTTGTTGTTGGTTGCAAATCGAATCACACGTACGCGAGTGTGCGCGCACACACACACACTTTCTAAGTTACCCTCAAACTATTTTGCACCTACATGAAGTTGAACGCAGTATTACACTTTGGGTGGGACTGCATCCATAAATGCATGTATCCTGTAAGACACCAAGGTTAGGTCCTGGATGCCCAATAATGACTGTAGTGTCATTGCAACACCTGACCTTGAGTCTGAGTACCAACACATCTCTCCTTACATGCATTTCAACCCAGAAGAGCTGTTTGTTTGTCAGCAACCATAGGTCTCTATGTCTCTTTCTGGATCCAACTGGCCAGACTTCGACTGCATTATTCATCAAACACAGACACACAGAGAATGGATTCCTGTGGACTGCTACTCACATAAGTAACAAGATTTATGAGTCCCTCTTTAGGTTATAATTCAAAGTTCATCCTCACATACATCATATTTTGAAGCACATAGATTATGAGAGAGAGCACATTTATCATATGACAGGGCGCACATACCCAGGCACACACAGACGTGCACACAGACGTGCGCACACACACACACACACACACACACACACACACACACACACCAACAAATATACACACACCAACAAACATTCACACACACACACACACACACACACACACACTTGGTTCCCCCATCCCCCACAATTCAAATTTTATTCTCCTCCTCTGAAGCGTTAAAGTGCCTGAGCTTTTTGTTCACAATCAGATGAGACAGGAACGCTCTGAACAAGAATGCTTTACTATATACTGCCCATGAAGAAAAATAAGTGATTATAATCATTCATCATACTGTTTACGTAATACAAAATATTGAGTATACAAACTATCAAATTAAGGGTTAAGCCATGCTTGTGCCATCTATTGACCATTGCTGTTCACTTACTGGAACATGACATTTTGTGTACAAAATACTGTATAGATCAAAGTGTTACAAACAACTGGAAAGGACAGGACGGTATAGGATATTGTGTAGTGAGACATACTGCATTAGATTTCTAGAAATGACAATGAAAGATGAAAATGGTATGAGAGTTAAAGTCTAACCCTCAAGTAACATCCAACTATCCGTTAACCCTGCCTCTCACCATGATAAATTGTATTATGGCCTAATCTTCTCTCAAACACTTGATGAGAAAGGGTAATTTGAGAGCTGATGGACTGAGGGATCTAGTTCAAATCTCTCAGGCCCAGTGAATAGATACAGATAATAATCGCAGACAAGAAGCCTCGATTCCACATTTGGCACCAAAACAAACTCGCTTCTTCAGAAGTCCCAAATCACAATTTTGGGGATGCCGACAGATTTGATTCTCTCTAAATAGGCATGATAATGTTATTGACGCCACTTCAAATGAGGTTTCAATGACACACTCAAATTGGAGATCATTGGCTTAGGCTAATCCCCATATTTGAGCACTTGTCAGAGAGGAAACTGAAACTGCCATTTCGCAAGTGCCCTCGTGATCCAGTCCTTCAAATTGCCGCCTTTAAAACACTCACAAGAGATGTGTCTTCTGTCTTTCAAGAAGGAGAACAACTTCTGTGTTTTTTTTTACTCTTCGGGCTAATCATGAGATAATGAATCATTTTGAGTGTGTGGAGGAAAAGGGGTGTTGTGGAGATAATAAGTCAAAATATTAAAGTCTAGGGAGGGAAATATTTAGTTGCGGGGTGATGGTGGTGGTGGGGGGGGGGTGCATGGTGGTGCAGGACACATGTCGGGGAAGCTACATGAATTACCGAAGCTATTATTATTTTATTAGTCTCTTATCAAATCAAATTCAAATTTTCTTTGTCACATGCGTCAAATACAACAGGTGTAGACCTTACCGTGAAATGCTTACCTACAAGCCCCTAACCAACAATGCAGTTCAAGAAATACAGTTAAGAAAATATTTACTAAATAAACTAAAGTAAAAAAAAGTATATATATATTAAAAAAAGTAACAAGAAAATTACATAACAATGTGCGGGGGTACAGGTTAGTCGAGTTAATTTGTAAAGTGACTATGCATAGATAGTAAACAACGAGTAGCAGTAGTGTAAATACAAGGGGGGGGGGGGCAGGGGGCAGGGGGCAATGTAAATAGTCCGGATGACCATTTGATTAATTGTTCAGCAGTCTTAATACTTGGGGGTAGAAGCTGTTAAGGAGCCTTTTGGTCCTAGATTTGACGCTCCGGTACCGCTTGCTTTGCTGTAGCAGAGAGAACAGTCTTTGACTTGGGTGACTGGAGTCTTTGACAATTTTTTTAGCCTTCCTCTGACACCGCCTAGTATATAGGTCCTGGATGTCAGGAAGCTTGGCCCCAGTTATCTACTGGGCCGTACGCATTACCCTCTGTAGCGCCTTACGGTCAGATGCTGAGCAGTTGCCATACCAGGCGGTGATGAAATCGGTCAGGATGCTCTAGATGGTTCAGCTGTAGAACTTTTTGAGGATCTGGGGACCCATGCCAAATCTTTTCAGTCTCCTGAGGGGGGAATGGCGTTGTCGTGCCCTCTTCACAACTGTTTTGGTGTGTTTGGACCATGATAGTTTGTTGATGATGTGGACACCAAGGAACTTGAAACTCTCGACCCGCTCCTCTTCAGACCCATCAATGTTAATGGGGGCCTGTTTGGCCCTCCTTTTCCTTTAGTCCAAGATCAACTCCTTTTATCTTGCTCACATTGAGGGAGAGGTTGTTGTCCTGACACCACACAGCCAGGTCTCTGACCTCCTCCCTGTAGGCTGTCTCATTGTTGTTGGTGATCTCGTTCATCAACTCGACGTTCATGATTCTCATTAGAAAACAGTCTAGGACTTGGTATATAAGTGCCACAGTTTTTTAAATATGATCATCATTGTTTTAAAACCATTACTTAATGGACAACATTTAAGATATTTTTGTGTCGTCAGCAAACTTAATGATGGTGTTGTGCTGGGCCGCGCAATCGTGGGTGAACAGGGATGGGACTTAGCATGCACCCCTGAGGGGGCCCCAGTGTTGAGGATCAGCATGGCAGATGTGTTGTTGCCTGACCTTACCACCTGGGGGCGGCCTGTCAAGAAGTCCAGGATCCAGTTGCAGAGGGAGGTGTTTGGTCCCAGGGTTCTTAGCTTAGTGATGAGCTTTGTGGGCACTATGGTGTTGAACACTGAGCTGTAGTCAATGAAAAGCATTTTCAAATAGATGTTTGTTTTGTCCAGGTAGGAAACAGCAGTGTGGAGTGCGATTGATATTGTGTAATCTGTGGATGTGTTGGGGCGGTATGCAAATTGGAGTGGGTCTAGGGCTTCCGGCATGATGGTGTTGATGTGAGCCATGACCAGCCTTTCACTTTATGGTTACTGACATGAGTGCTACGGGGCAGTAATCATTTAGGCAGGTTACCTTTTCTTTCTTGGGCACAGGGACTATGGTGGTCTGTTTTAAACATGTATGTATTACAGACTCGGTCAGGGAGAGGTTGAAAATGTCAGTGAAGACACTTGCCAGTTGGTCCGTGCATGTTTTGAGGACACGTCCTGGTAATCCGGTTTTGTGAATGTTGACCTGTTTAAATGTCTTGCTCACATTGGCTACGGACAGCGTGATCACACAGTCATCAGGAACAGCTGGTGCTCTCATGCATGCTTCAGTGTAGCTTGCCTCGAAGCGGGCATAAAAGGCATTTAGCTCTTCTGGAAGGCTGGCGTCACTGAGCAGCTCATGGCTGGGTTTCACTCTGTAGTCCATAATATTTTTCAAGCCCTGCCACATCCAACAAGTGTCAGTGTAGTAGGATTCATTCTTAGTCCTGTATTGACGCTTTGCCTGTTTGATGGTTCGTCCCAGGGCATAGCGAGATTTCTTATAAGCTTCCAGATGAGAGTCCCGCTCCTTGCAGGAAACTCAGCGGCAGCTCTAGCATTTAGCTCGGTGACGATGTTGTCTGTATTCCATGGCTTCTGGTTAGGAAATGTACATACGGTCACTGTGTGGATGACATCGCCGATGCGCTTATTGATGAAGACGGTGACTGAGGTGATATACTCCTCAATGCCATTGGATGAATCCCGGAACATATTCCAGTCTGTGCTAGCAAAACAGTCCTGTAACGTAGCATCCGCGTCATCTGACCACTTCCGTGTTGAGCCAGTCACTGGTACTTCCTGCTTTAGTTTTTGCTTGTAAGCAGGAATCAGGAGAATAGAATTATGGTCAGTAATTAATCAAACACTTTGATGTAAAGTTCAGCTTACAAAAATGCAAGTAAATCATATTCCGAGATGTTCCCTGAGTTAACGGATGAGCAATGGGAGAATCACAAGACAGGGGTTAAACTCCCCGGCTGTAGAGAATGTTTCTGAACTGTGACACAGTGTAGCGAACATTAGTAAACGAGGATCCCATTTTCTTCATCTCACTCGTTTAGAAAACCCACCTCAAGTCAAACTCAAATTCATCTGCTGTGTAGCATAACCTGCAAATGGCCTAATGATGGGGGTCACTTGAGGTTCATTATGGAGCCGACAGAGAGAGAGAGATCTTAATATATATTAGCTTGTTGGGAGATTCGCTGCAAAAGCTACACTACGCCTTGTTCTATGTCTGATTCTATTCTATTAATTACGATTAAGATACCCCCTCCCATTTTTTTTTTGCTTACGTTTTCACTGTTACCGTCTGCTTGTCTGAATTTGAAATTGGTGTTTTGATAGAAACGATTTCCTCTTACTTGAGCTTTCTTTTTCTTCAAAATATTACTATGAACAACTTACGAGCCGGAGGCTTTGAAATGCATTAACAGTGAACTGTACTCACTCATTTCGATATATCTTTAAACGTACATCAAAGGACTCACATCAAATCAGATCTGAAACAGCGTGTGTTTGTGTGAGTGTGTTTGTCCGTCCGTGTAAATACACTTCAAAGGCTTAGGTCTACTTCAGAATAAATGTCAAAATTTGCTTGTGACACACTGAATTTTATCTTTATTTAACTAGACAAGTCAGTTTAGAACAAATTCTTATTTTCAATGACATCCTAGGAACAGTGGGTTAACTGCCTTGTTCAGGGGCAGAACGACAGGGATTCAGGGATTCGAACTTGCAACCTTTCGATTACCAGTCCAACACTCTAACCACCAGGCTACGCTGCCACCCCTGCACTTTTGATTTCTATGTTCTGGGACATGAACATATTATTCTAAAAGTGATTGAGATGAATTGTTCCTGATGAATGATGGAAAGAAACCTGATCATATTCGACATTAGAGCCATGATTGTGTATATTCTTTTTTATATTTCTTACATACACTTTGGTCAGACTTGATTTACTTTATAATGTTGTGTTTTAAATCATATTACTCAATGTTACTATTTTTTACCAGCTTAAAAATATAGCGTTGATGTACACTAACAATGAAATTGATCCATCGTTAAAAGCTGTAACTTCTTACACAGTTAATTACAACGAGTATTGGTTCTCTCTCTCTCTCTCTCTCTCTCTCTCTCTCTCTCTCTCTCTCTCTCTCTCTCTCTCTCTCTCTCTCTCTCTCTCTCTCTCTCTCTCTCTCTCTCTCTCTCTCTCTCTCTCATGATGAAGCCAATCAGTTGAATAATGAGGAAAGCTCTGCCTCCCAAGAGATTGTGTGGGCATTTTCTGCACACAATCTTTCTAGAGGGACTAGCATATGCATGTGGGTTTACATGTGTGTATGTCATGCAAGAGTAAGGTTCATTTGTACGTTTGTTGTTCCTCTTCAAGTTCTCTTTTTATATTTTCTTAGTACCGTTGTTTTGATATGAGGGCAAAGACAGTGTTAGGACATAGAAAAACACACTATCCAGAATACACTTCCACACTCCATTCCCCCAGGGGGCAGCAGCAACCGTGTCCAGGTGCTGAGCCTGGTTGATAAGCACATCAGGTGCTGCCAATTAGGGTGGGGAACTGCATTGTGGGATAGAAAACCGGTGCGGTGGCCATTCGATGGGGGTAAGATGGCGGACAGGAATAAAAGGAGAAAAGTAAAACATGTTTTGAGTGAATATGGAATGGTGGATCACAGATAACTTTGGGAAGAGCTACAAAAGGAAATTGAACGGGACGAGAGTGAGGAGGAATTAACTGCAGTGGCAGGTGGGGTGAAGACCGCCGAGTTTAAACTTAACCTGATGATGAGAAAGATGATTCTGGCCCAGTGGGATTGAGATTTTAGGAGAGAATGGATTCTTGCCTTCTTTCATTTCCATATATGGTGTCAGGTTGGGTGGAGAAAAGGTTGGGGAATATTGGGTCGTGAAAGTGACTCGAAGTGGAATAATGTTAATTTGTTGTGTTTCTGCTGTCCAGAGGGCGTGTGCGCTCTGCATCACACAACTGGGGACAAGAACTGTGACTTGCTTTCCTCTCTGGAGTAGGGCGCCATTGAAAGGAGTGATAACTTCCAGTTGAAGCTCGCATCCGCTACAAGTCCATGGTGCTTGCCTACGGAGCTGTGAGGGGAACGGCACCTCCGTACCTTCAGGCTCTGATCAGGCCCTACACCCAAACAAGGGCACTGCGTTCATCCACCTCTGGCCTGCTCGCCTCCCTACCTCTGAGGAAGCACAGCTCCCGCTCAGCCCAGTCAAAACTGTTCGCTGCTCTGGCACCCCAATGGTGGAACAAGCTCCCTCACGGCGCCAGGACAGCGGAGTCAATCACCACCTTCCGGAGACACCTGAAACCCCACCTCTTTAAGGAATACCTGGGATAGGATAAAGTAATCCTTCTACCCCCCCCCCCAAAAAAAACATTTAGATGCACTATTGTAAAGTGGTCGTTCCACTGGATATCTTAAGGTGAATGCACCAATTTGTAAGTCGCTCTGGATAAGAGCGTCTGCTAAATGACTTAAATGTAAAAATGTAAATGTAATAACTGGAGTGGCGTTAAGTGTTGAGGAGGATCACCTGAAGTTGAACATTTCCGGTGTCTGTGATGCCCAGTGGAGAGCATGGTGAAACTGGGAAGACATTGTCTGTACTACTGAGTTTTGATGCAGAGTCTTTAACAGATAAAGTCAATTTAGGATGTGTCAATTATCCCATGAGATCTTTGTCCCCAATCCATTATGGTGTTTTAGTTGTCAAGCTTTATGGTCATGTGGCAGCAGTGTGTAGGCAGGGGAAAAAGGTTGTGTGTGTATAAAGGAATGTGTAGTATCTGTGGAAAAGGTTTTGTGTGTGGGGTACCCATGGTGCTAGAAAGATCAGAGGTGTCTTGTGGGAGAAAGGCAGGTTGAGGTTGCCAGGATCAGAGTAGTGCAGAAGGTTCGTATGCAGAGACAGTGAAGAGAGTAGTAGAGGAAGATGGGTCCAGGGTGAGGGATCCTAAGAGGATCATTGTGAGTAGGCTGAGGCCAATAGAGAGAGATAGGAATAACATGTGCTTCAGGAAGGTTGTTTGTTTTGGCGTTCGTGGCCATGGTTGTCAACTGTACTGCAGGAATGGAAAGTAAATCACAGAGGATAGATGTTGTGGTGGCAGCTGCATAGAAGTACTTGGGTGTACTACATTTTACTGCAGAAGAGTTACACGGTGTTTTGAACGATAGTGTCCCGTCCTCCCAGGCTGCTGGCTTGGAGTAGGATCAGATAGGGCCAAAGTAGTGGAATAGTGGTGAGGTTTTAATGGGTGCAGGGTTAGTTGGTAGGGTAATTATTTCACAAAGTTTAAAGAATTCATACTATAGAACAGTAAGCTGATACACAGCCAATACAGTATGTTGCGAGATGCACCTATAACATTTGTTTGCGGACCGCCATAATACCAAAGAAGAAGAAGAATATTAGGGGGATCACCGATGAGTGTCCCAGCTTGCAAGCCGCAGGTTATGTTTGGTGGCCATGAGGCCTTTCGTTTGTTTTTGAGTCTTTAGTTTAGGCATGCCATTAGTATTTTTTCCTTTTTGTACTTATTTATGTTTTATTACCCTCTGAATAAATACTAATCCGCTTGGACTGGCCGACCAAGAGGTCAAGAGAAACAGAGATGGCCCTGGATCAAGGTAAGGTTGCTGGCTCCGTGGGTACATGTGCATCCAACAGACTTCAAATGCTGATTTCTCACATATATGCACACATTCATTCAGGTTACAGACCAGTTAACCAGGCCTAAGACGCCTTGACTTAGCGAGTGCAACAATAGTAGCAGGCTAGTTTTGGGTTTTGGAACATATGGGAGCTCGTCCTGCATTCATTTGAACAGAGGTGAACATTTGCAGATGTAGTCTGGGTGATTTTGAACCAGTATGGTTCGGTACTGTGGTTGTGCATTTGTTGAGAGAGTTTGTAGCAAGTGTTGTGTCGAGCTAGCATGCTAGGAGAGATTAGCAAGATAGCTGATGGTTTTGGTCAACAGAAATGTTTGGTGCGGTTGTAAGCTACTGTATGGCTGATAAGCTTTCTTCTTGGTTGTATTTGTGGTCTGAGAAATGAGTTGGCTCCCCCAAGTGATCTGTTAAAGTCAGAGTTTGCCGGTGAGTCTTTTGTTCCTTTAGCTGACACGTTTTTTTTTTTCCAAAGCAGAGGAGATTATGGTTGCTCAGCAGGTTGACCGTGAGGTTGTTTGGATGTCAAGTTTGATTTAGCTGACACATTTCTCATAGAGATATGGAAGGGAGGATATTCTTCCCAAGGATGTTGTGAGGATTCTCTGGAAGACCTGGTCTGGGTTTTGCAGGTGGACATGGCTGTGTCTTGTGATGAGAATCAGGAGTTTGAAGAAGTGAGGTTGGCGGAGAATCCAGATCCATCGGTGTTGTCACTTCCTGTTGTTGAGGAGCAGTTGATAGTTCCTACTGCACGTAGGCCTAGTGTGTCTCCTGTTAAGGTGGAGGAAAGTGAGGAGGATATGGCTAGCAGTTCCCTTCCAGTGAGTGTGCAGGGCTGGAGCAAAGAGGCGTTAGGGAACGTAGATGGTGTTCTTAGTGAGTTGGCTAAAGTTGTGGTCGATGTTCACGTGCCCCTAGTGAAGGTTGCTCCAAGTCTCTAATCGTTGCCTACATACCAGATGGAGCTTGGCGCTTGTGACCATGGGGTGTTATGAAATGGGGGCAAGGGTAGTGTAAGAACATAGACAAACACACTATCCAGGATACACTTCCACACTCCATTCCCCCAGGGAGCAGCAGCAACCTTGTCCAGATGCTGAGCCTGGTTAATAAGCACATCAGGTGCTGCCAATTAGGGTGATCGTCAGTCAGTGTTCCAGTTTGCAAGCCATGAAGCTGCAGGTTTTGTTTGGTGGCCATGAGGCCTTTTGTTTGTTTTGAGTCTTTAGTCATGCCTTTGATATTTTTGCACATACACTGAATTTATGTTTCATGACCCTCTGAACAAATACTAATCTGCTTGGACAACCACGAGGTCAAGAGCGACAGAGCTGGCCCTGGACCAAGGTAAGGTTGCTGTCTCCCTGGGCACATGTACACCCAACACGGTCCTCACATAACCGCACACATTCATTCAGGTTACAGACCCGTTAACTAAGCCTAAACCCCCTAGACTTAACGCGTGCAAGAATATTAGCAGGCTAGTTATGGGTTTTTTGAGTGCATCTGATTGTCAATGCAAGGCTGAGATCACACACAAAGCTTTTGGCTCAATTATATAGTGGGATTTTAGATATCCAATCAACCAACCTAGTGTGAGTTCTAATCGGGATTTAATGACCATTCTGATGTGCTGTGAAAAGGATATTTTCACCTCCTCTTTCCATCCATTGCTCTCGTCCTTGTCTTATTGGACGCCATCATCCGCTACGCTCTCTCTCTCTCCTGATTTCCATTTTGGGTTTGTGGTCAATGAATCCGATCTCCGCTCTTCCCCTAATTTTCTTTTTGATTAACAAATAGAATCCCCAGTTTCCCTTTTGTACCATTCTTATAAAGCATGTTCATGCAATTAATGCATAAATTAATGGCAATCTGGGAATAAATGAAAAATGATGATGAGCAATGAAGATTCAAGACGGAGAAAGAAAGAGCGAGAGAACGGAGAAAGAGAAAGCGTTTCAAGCTCCATCGCTTCCTTCCAGGTGTCTTTGCCCGCATCATTTCAGCTGTGAACCATAATCAACTTCCTTAATGAAATACGTAATTAACATATTATAATTGTACTACGGATGGTTTTGACAGAAATCATTTTCCATATCTAATACTATGCTAATTTAATCTGTTCCCCGCTCGCCAACATGACCTTTTGTGATTAAGTTTCATGGCGGATTTCTTCAGTGTGTTTCTGTGCGAAGTGTGTGTGTGAATGCATTTGTGTGGTTGATGGATTGATTAAGCCACTGCGAATGCTCAGCCTGTGCTAGGACGTGGCTGTCACAGTTTTAACACCCGGAATGCAGACGCAGATGGCGAGAAAAGGTATATGAGAAGTGAGAGGAAACTTGGGGAGATATGTAGACCGGATCTACCTAGCTGAGAAAAGGAACTGTTTGGTCTTTAGAAACCAACTCAGAGGCAGTTATGATTTGTCAAATAATACCAGAATAACATTTGTATAGACCATGGGCAAACAGTCCACTACTTTCCCCCCCTCAATTATGTCAAAAGCCAACATTTTGCATTCATATAAGCCATATGCCCAATAGAGATACAGGAAATCAGCCAATGATTTTCTCCCCTTGTAGGACCACAGATGGCTATTATCAGAGTCATGTGAAAGAAAGGCATACTGATGAACTGGATACCATAATGCTGCTTCTGCACAGTCTACTCACCCACTAATGATGAATACATGGGAGACCTCTTGCATCTAAAGCTGTTTGGTTTGTACGCTTAGTGAACATTTCTGAAAATTCAACTGACTGTTATTGGTCAATAATAGCCCTGAGGAGCCAACATGGATGGCTTTGAGTCACGCGACGTCATCCCACAGCTTAGTGTTTCACAATGCATTTCAGTTGAAATGGGGACGGCCTAGATATGACTCCGGCGTATATCATACTGTGATAGAGTTCCACCCCTACAGTATTTCGCTCCTCTTCGTGTACACAAAAAGGTCAAGTAGGAAGGAATGCAGGAGGTGGGGAAACACAGGAAGTGAATAGGAAGTAATCTGTGTCGTGGCCTATAGTGCGGGGGGATATTTGATGAGTGACAGATTGGATGCCAGCGAGTAATGAGAGAAAGTGTCCCAGACCGCCAGTGCCATTGTTTGTCTGTGTGACGGCTTCAGTGCCCCAAGGTGTGCCAACGACACTGCCACTTTTCACCTCCGATCAACAGTGTATCCCTCTGCCTTTCAGTGTGGCACAACCCATATGGGGTGATGGGACTTGACATGTTTGTGTTATGCTGGCATGTCACTTGTTGTTTAACGCGTGTAGTGCCGGAACGAGCTGCAAAAAATACTCAAACTGGACAGTTTTATCTCCATCTCTTTATAGAAAGACTCAATCGTGAACACTTACTGACAGTTGAGGCTGCTTCGCGTGACGTATTGTTGTCTCTACCTTCTTGCCCTTTGTGCTGTTGCTGTGTCCAATAATGTGTGTACCATGTTTTGTGCTGCTACCATGTTGTGCTGCTGCCATGTTGTGTTGCTACCATGTTGATGTCATGTTGTGTTGCTACCATGTTGTCATGTTTTCTACCATGCTGTGTTGTCATGTGTTGCTGCCATGCTATGTGGTTGTCTTACAGGTCTCTCTTTATGTTATGGTGTGTTGCTTGTTGTGATGTGTGTTTTGTCCTATATTTTATTCATTTATTTTTAATCCCAGCCCCCGTCACCGCAGGAGGCCTTTTGCCTTTTGGTAGGCCGTCATTGTAAATAAGAATTTGTTCTTAACTGACTTGCCTGGTTAAATAAAGGTTAAATAAAATAGTGTGCTTGTTAGTTTACTCGAAGTCTGTTTGTATAATTGGGAGTGTTATAGAGCAGCGCACCGGACAGATGAAAATCTACCTTTTAAATGCATTTTCCTCGATGTTTGAGGAGGTTGCATTCACAGTAAATGCTGCACATGTCAGCTCAAGCCTGCGCTATAATCTGACTTGGATTTAAATGTTTGAATGTTGTAGCACACTGGCTACCTCATTGGCTATTTAACTGGCTAATATTGTTTGTGGCATAGGTTTACGATAAATTGACACATTTAATGGCTACATTTAGGATTGGGGTGACCATGTAATTGAAGGAAATAACATTTTATGGAATATTTTTTGGTTTGTTAATAGGCAAGTCAGTTAAGAACAAATTCTTATTTACAATGATGGACTACCAAAAGACAAAAGGCCTCCTGTGGGGTTGGGGGCTGGGATATAAAATAAAAATACAAAATATAGTAGGACAAAACACACATCACGACAAGAGAGACAACACAACACTACATAAAGAGAGACCTAAGACGACAACATACTGTAGCATGCAGCAACACATGACAACACAGCATGGTAGCAACACAACATGACATCAACATGGTAGCAACACAACATGGCAGCAGCACAACATGGTAGCAGCACAAAACAGGGTACAAACATTGTTGGGCACAGACAACAGTACAAAGGGCAAGAAGGTAGAGGCAACAATGCATCACGCAAAGCAGCCACAACTGTCATTAAGAGTGTCCATGATTGAGTCTTTGAATGAAGAGATTGAGATAAACCTGTCCAGTTTGAGTGTTTGTTGCAACTCGTTCCAGTCGCTAGCTGCAGTGAACTGAAAAGACAAGCGACCCAGGAGTGTGTGTGCTTTGGGGGACCTTGAACAGAATGTGGCTGGCAGAACGGGTGTTTGTATGTGGAGGATGAGGGCTGCAGTAGATATCTGGGATAGGGGGAGTGAGGCCTAAGATGGTTTTATAAATAAGCAACAACCAGTGCGCCCTGCGACGGGTATGCAGAGATGATCAGTATAATACATTTTGGCAAGGAGAGACCTGAACTGGAACTGAAATGAAATGTAAATTAACCTTCTGATTGTAACATAACATATTGGAAAATGTAAATATTGTAATGCATCACACACACGTGAAATGACTGCTGATCCTGCCTTCCGTATGGCACATCTGTACCCATAGCAGTTTGATTGACAGGCGTAGTCATACACCACATCAACTGCCAACATGGATTCGGGGCTATGATTAGGCTTTGCAGTTGGACACACTAGCGCAATACTGGAAACCACTTTCCTAGAAGTTTAGCTATCTAGTTTACAACCTCCTCTTCTGTCCTTATCTGGAAGGTTTTGGTTTCAATCATGACTTGTTACAACCCTCCAGTGCCTTCCAGTGATTCCATGCAAGCAAATTGAGGCGTCAGTGCTTTTTTTGCAGGGTTTGTTCTTTGTCCACTTTACTTGACCATACAATACATTCCAAAGAAAATGAAACTACATGATAGGTTCATTTAATTTGGGGGTTTGGCCCTAACTGATATTCAAACTCGGGTAACACTTCTGCATAGTCAAGCGTCTATAGATCAACGATTGAAATAAAGTGTTGCCATAATTCAGAACCACTGTAGAGATGATGATGATAAGGACAAGATATCCACAAGCACCGCAGCTTTCCTTGGAACACACAGACACAACCACATTAGACACACAGATACATCGCAAATCACATTGATGTGATCATGCGAAGTAACATCATGCTGGGTATCGAAATGAATGTTTGCTGAATGCCGCCACTGCACTAAGCCACAAATCATTAGTAAGGCTCTCAAATGTTTGGGTTATGGTAGACTAAGGCAAGACAGGGTTGGGCATATCATCCATATGAAATACAATATTCATCCACCTTCTCACAGAGGTTCTATAGGTCTAGATAGCAGTTGCCCCTGATTACTGATACGAGGTCAGATATTCTTTCATTACGTATTGGTGACGATTCGGGGTAATCTGATCCTAGATCTGTGGTTTTAGGGAAACGTCTATGTTTTGTTCTATTAGAAACCACAGAAGCTAGGGCTTAATGCTTTTGCTATGGCTAGTGGCTAACGCTACGGTACGAGGGTCATAAGTCATATCCATCTCCATCTGTCAATCACAGAAAGCCAAACCTCCAATCTGATAAAAGTATGCGGTCGCCATCCCTCATTACTGAGTCCACAACACAAAATGAGCCTGATGCACACTGATAGTAGTATCTAAAATGGTTTCTAGCCCTCGGGCTAACGAAATGATGAGCACTATCCAATATCAGACACTTCTGCCTGGGTATTAGGGTTCATATCTGCCATGCAGCTTTGATCACTCAGCAACAAAGTGTGCGCTTCTTTCGATACCCCTTCATCCACCCACCCCTGACAGACATCTATGAACAGACAGTGACGTGAGCGCTGACAGGGTCGATGGAGACATTTGACAAAAATGTGGTTGTTTTGAGGAAGAGACACTTTTGTTAGAGCGCTTGCTCTGTTTGTTGGTTATAAGTAGTGCAGTACTTTAAATATGGAATATATATTGGCATTCAGTAGGAGACAAGGGTAATACTTGAATGACTGTGGTCGTTTCTGAATAAGAGCATTGTGACATTTCATGACAGATCATGCACTGATAAATTGGGGACCTTTTTAGCCTCCGAAAGGTTCTCAAACATTTTCTAAAAGAGCCGCTACATCTCTTTGCAACTTGACTGAGTAGTGAGCTCTCTGTTTAAATCTAGAACAGCTGAACACACTTCCAGACCCGCATGGCGAATTCCCTGGCAATCTTCCACACTGTCATCCTCATCTCTCCTCTACCTCTTCTGTCCTCTCCTCTGCTCTATCCCTTTTCCCTCTCTTCGTTACTCCTTTATCTGTCCTTCCTTCCCTGCACCTTCCTCCTTATTTTCTGTCTTACCTATTTGTCTGGGTCCTCCTCTCCTGACTTCTCTCTTCTCATGTGTCCTTTCATCTATTTACCATTTACATTTTAGTCATTTAGCAGACGGTCTTATCCAGAGCGACTTACAGTAGTGAGTGCATACATTTTCATACTTTTTTATTTGTATTAATTTTTCATCTTCAGTTTCTACCCACTTACTTGTTCCTTTAGGAACTCCTATTCTCTCCTTTCCTCCTCCAATTTCCCTTTTATCACTTCAGCATTTCTCCCTTTCCTTTCTCTCAACGATACACCCCTCTCTCGTCTCTTTATCTCATTGCAGTCATTGAGGATGTGCTCGACAGTCACCACCTGGCTATTTCCTCACTAGACTCTAGGAAGGTGAGGATGCCTATTGATTGAAAAAAACGTTTACCCCCCACCCCCCAGAAGCATAAGCAAATGGATGATAGATGCTTAAAATCAGTCCCTATTGGCCATTTCCCCCCTGGTTGCTATGTCACGGCTGACAGACAGAAAGGACGTGTCAGCCTTGTTGATGGGGAGGGGTCTCTTACTCGACCACTTGGCGCCAACAGTGCTAGTTGGTGTTAGCTTTGGATTTACCTGTGAACCTTGTATGCTGCACCTCTAAGTCTGGTCAAGGGAGATCAAGGGAATCATCATGGGAACGTCTAAGATGAACACTGGTATAAAAGAAGAGACAAGGAAATGAGAATGAGATGGTTGGAATGGAGGAAGAAATAGGATGAAGGAAAAGAGGACCACAGAGAGAAGTATTATGGAAATAATTAGATTTAGAATGAGTTTAAGTTTATTGAAATACTCAGGACAGTTCTACACTTAACGATTAAAACACATGGGTCATTGCAGGGGGGGGGGTGAGAGAGAGAGAGAGAGAGAGAGAGAGAGAGAGAGAGAGAGAGAGACCTACACAGGCTCTAGTGAATGGAAGGGTTTATTATTCTCCCCCGCACTCAATCAAACGTTGGCCCCGTCACTGGGAACAGAGTCATGCTAGAGAATCATCCTGGGGCATTTTTTCTCTTTCTCCCCCTCCCATCCAGTGTGAGTGGTATCCATCTGTCAGCTGTCAGTGCCAGCGAGCGATATAGAGTGCTGTCACTTCTTGTCAGCCAGCGTTTGTGAGGCCTTTTTGCAGCTGCTGTGTTATACATCCTGACTGACGGCCAGCACAGGGCCCAGAGGAAAGGGAGGGAGGGAGGGCGGGAGGGAGGGAGGGAGGGGGAAAAAGAGTGAGGATAGAGAATGGAGGAGAAAAAAAAGAAAGTGATCAAGAAGGGGGGAGGGAAGAGAGAAAGAAAAGGGATAAAGGATAGAGAAAGGGAGGAATGAAGAACTGGGGAGAGCAAAAGTGGTGGAAAACGGGCAGGCCATCTTGAGCAAGTGAGAGGGAGGGAAAAAGATGGAGGACAAAAAGAGGGAATGAGGAAGAGTAGTGAGACTGTGGAGGTAGATGAGTCAGAGGATTGCGAGCTCTTCACTTGCGTCGCTTCAGAGTGGGGTTTGGGCAGAGAAGGAGAGGGAGACGTGACTGCCAATGGCAAAGAGAGGAGGGCAAGCAGCAGCAGACGGCACAAGGAGCCAATCAGAGAACAGGAAGGTGTGTGTGTGAGCTGTTTACCCAACACCCGTGCCCCGTTTCTCACAAGAGCTGCACTCAAGTACAACACAGCTGAGAGGCAAAGTGCCAAAACTAAACGCAGCTCTTGGAAGCAGCAGACCCTCCAAGATTTCAGATCCAAGCGTTGTTATTCATCCAATGCATCTACTGCATAGTAATGTTCAGTTAATTCGTCCTCTAAACACAAACACTCTGAGGTGCTTTAACCTTCAGAGGATGAACCTTTGTATCCTCTGTCACTTTCAGCTAGGAATTCTTCCCCCTACTGTATGTCAGTTTTACACTACTGTTCTGGCCTGGTTACACATTCATAGGAAAATGGTTAACACTTTATTTGGATAGTCCATCGGTAGATGCTATACAGACTAATCAGTCGAATTTAAACCATCTATCTACTAATCCTAACCCTAGCTCTAACCCTAACTGTAACCTTAGCAAGCCGTTGCTTATCAACAGATAGTTGTTGATAGAAAATCCGGACTATCCAACTAACGTGTGACCGGATGTTAAATGAAAAACTCTGTGCCAGAACGGTATGGTTCAGGTGGGCAAAATGGTGTGAAAAGGGTATCTGATAGACACACTTCTAACCCAGCTAACAATTCTAGGGAGAGAAAATGTTTTTGTAATGTTCCCCTGATGTTTGAGTGTCCAGTTCTCCATTCTATGTATGTTGGAAAAAACCTCCTAAGAACCTATTTGGCATGTTTTTGCATTAGTTAGGAGAACATTCCCTTAACGTCAAACAGAACATACTCAGAACATGGTTAGCATGTTCTCAAAATATCCAATATTAATGTTCTAGACACGTTTCATGGAACGTTGCAAGAACATTCATGTGTCCAGTTTTCTGATGGTTAGGAGAATATTCCATCAACGTCCCACCAAACATACACAGAACATGGTTGCCATGTTCGCAGAATATATTGATGCTCTAGACACATTTCATGGGACATTGCAAGAAAATGACTGTGTCAAAGAACTTTTAAAACATAGAACATTCCGTCATTGTCCTCTAGAGGTTTTAGTCTAGGTCCCGGCTTGATCCAGGGACGTGCCTTAAGACGTTTTTAGGATGTCGTCTGACGGTCCCAAAGAAACATGTTTCATTACAAAATCCCTTGTTACAGTGCTCTGATCAAGGCTCTGATCGTGAACCACTGATCCACTCTCAACTCTTTGTCTGTTGGCAAGGTTTGGGACACCCACACAGTGCTTTTAAGACGCAGCTTTTTCAACATCCATAAATGACACACTTTTTAACCTACATGATTACATTGTGCGTGTTAAGTTATGCAGTAAGTATTATTCAACATGTACTAACCTGAGATCTGAACTTACAACCTCTTGGGTCACAGAATTCCGAGCATCCTGCTACACCACCATGTCTGTGTCAATGAATGATTTCAACTGCATTGCTACGTTTTGCACTTTGAAGTATATCTCAGCTCTGTTAAAAGTACACTCATTATTTTTTGTATTGATCATATTGATTTAGTAGGCCTAACATTAAAACAGTAATATGCCCCAACAACATAAGACAATTATACAGAAAAACCTGAAATAAGTAAATAAGTAAATCAAATCAATGATGAGAGAAGTCAGACTGATAACACCGACATGTCACAGACAATGCCAGTAGAAGCTACAAGCTGTAACCTGAATCAGATTGCTGGCATCGGTTATCAGTCAAGCTACCAGGACATTTACAAACAGAACAGGAACTAAATCATCCATGTGTATACATCTTTATTAATCCAGCAGACATCTGATCTAAAGCAGTATCCACACCCATCAGATGTGATCATAATATAATAGTCATGTCTAGAAAAAACTAAGTTTCAAAGAATGGACCTAAAATGTCAGATGTGTATTAAACGGTTGTCCTGCTTGTTTGTGGTCACTTAACATCCTATGGCACTTATCGTATGAGTAGGGGTGTTAACCCCGATGTCCTGGCTAAATTCCGAAACAGGCCCTCGTATCATCATGGACACTTAATCATTCCAAGCTTCCAAATGGCTCATTAAAGAAAAAGCTGCACCACAGCCGGCTTGGGCCATTGTTTTCTGTTTTTACTAATGACCTTCCACTGACCTTGAATGAAGCTTGTGTCTATTGCGCTGACGACTCAACGGTATACACGTCGGCTACGACAGTAAAATAAACACCCTTAAAAAGTCAATTTTAGAATGGGTAATTAGCAATAGGCTGGTGTTAAATATCTCAATAACTAAAAACTTCTGTAACGAGTGCACTGAGAGTCGGGAAGCAAGTTCAGGAAGTTACTGTTAATAAATAAATGCAACTAAATACAAAACAAGAAAGAAACGCACAGACATCACACTGGAACAGAAACAATGATGCCTGGGAAAGGAACCAAAGGGAGTGACATACATACATACATACATACATACATACATACATACATACATACATACATACATACATACATACATACATACATACATACATACATACATACATACATACATACATACATACATACATACATGCATGCATGCATGCATACATACATACAGTTGAAGTCTGAAGTTTTCATACACTTAGGTTGGAGTCATTAAAACTGTTTTTTCAACCACGCCACAAATTTCTCGTTAACAAACTATAGTTTAGGGCAAGTCGGTTAGGACGTCTACGTCTACTTATTTCATTTATAATTAATGTATCACAAATCCAATGGGTCAGAAGTTTACATACAATAAGTTGACTGTGCCTTTAAACAGCTTGGAAAATTCCAGAAAATGTCATGGCTTTAGAAGCTTTTGATAGGCAAAATAACATCAGTTGAGTCAATTGGAGGTGTACCTGTGGATGTATTTCAAGACCTACCTTAAAACTCAGTGCCTCTTTGCTTGACATCATGAGAAAATCAAAAGAAATCAGCCAAGACATCAGAAAAAAATTGTAGACCTCCACAAGTCTGGTTCATCGTTGGGAGAAACGTTCACGTTCATCTATACAAACAATAGCACGCAAGTATAAACAGCATGGGACCACGCAGTCGTCATACCGCTCAGGAAGAAGACGCATTCTGTCTCCTAGAGATGAACGTACTTTGGTGCGAAAAGTGCAAATCAATCCCAGAACAACAGCAAATGACCTTGTGAACATGCTGGAGGAAACAGGTACAAAAGTATCTATATCCACAGTAAAACGAGTCCAATACCGCTAAGCAGGGAAGACGTCACTGCTCCAAAACCGCTGTAAAAAAAAGCCAGACTACGGTTTGCAACTGCACATGGGGACAAATATCATACTTTTTGGAGAAATGTCCTCTGGTCTGATGAAACAAAAATAGAACTGTTTGACCATAATGACCAGCGTTATATTTGGAGGAAAAAGGGGGAGGCTTGCAAGCCGAAGAACACCATCCCAACCGTGAAGCACATACAGTGGGGGAAAAAAGTATTTGATCCCCTGCTGATTTTGTACGTTTGCCCACTGACAAAGAAAGGATCAGTCTATAATTTTAATGGTAGGTTTATTTGAACAGTGAGAGACAGAATAACAACAAAAATATCCAGAAAAACGCATGTCAGAAATGTTATAAATTGATTTGCATTTTAATGAGGGAAATAAGTATTTGACCCCCTCTCAATCAGAAAGATTTCTGGCTCCCAGGTGTCTTTTATACAGGTAACGAGCTGAGATTAGGAGCACACTCTTAAAGGGAGTGCTCCTAACCGCAGCTTGTTACCTGTAAACAAGACACCTGTCCACAGAAGCAATCAATCAATCAATCAGATTCCAAACTCTCCACCATGGCCAAGACCAAAGAGCTCTCCAAGGATGTCAGGGACAAGATTGTAGACCTACACAAGGCTGGAATGGGCTACAAGACCATCGCCAAGCAGCTTGGTGAGAAGGTGACAACATTTGGTGTGATTATTCGCAAATGGAAGAAACACAAAAGAACTGTCAATCTCCCTCGGCCTGGGGCTCCATGCAAGATCATACCTCGTGGAGTTGCAATGATCCTGAGAACGGTGAGGAATCAGCCCAGAACTACATGGGAGGATCTTGTCAATGATCTCAAGGCAGCTGGGACCATAGTCACCAAGAAAACAATTGGTAACACACTACACCGTGAAGGACTGAAATCCTGCAGCGCCTGCAAGGTCCCCCTGCTCAAGAATACATTTACATGCCCGTCTGAAGTTTGCCAATGAACATCTGAATGACTCAGAGGACAACTGTTGAAAGTGTTGTGGTCAGATGAGACCAAAATAGAGCTCTTTGACATCAACTCAACTCGCCGTGTTTGGAGGAGGAGGAATGCTGCCTATGACCCCAAGAACACCATCTCCACCGTCAAACATGGAGGTGGAAACATTATGCTTTGGGGGTGTTTTTCTGCTAAGGGGACAGGACAACTTCACCGCATCAAAGGGACGATGGACGGGGCCATGTACCGTCAAATCTTGGGTGAGAACCTCCTTCCCTCAGCCAGGGCATTGAAAATGGGTCGTGGATGGGTATTCCAGCATGAGAATGACCCAAAACACACGGCCAAGTCAACAAAGGAGTGGCTCAAGAAGAAGCACATTAAGGTCCTGGAGTGGCCCAGCCAGTCTCCAGACCTTAATCCCATAGAAAATCTGTGGAGGGAGCTGAAGGTTCGAGTTGCCAAACGTCAGCCTCGAAACCTTAACGACTTGGAGAAGATCTGCAAAGAGGAGTGGGACAAAATCCCTCCTGAGATGTGTGCAAACCTGGTGGCCAACTACAATAAACGTCTGACCTCTGTGATTGCCAACAAGGGTTTTGCCACCAAGTACTAAGTCATGTTTTGCAGAGGGGTCAAATACTTATTTCCCTCATTAAAATGCAAATCATTTTATAACATTTTTGACATGCGTTTTTCTGTATTTGTTGTTGTTATTCTGTCTCTCACTGTTCTAATAAGCCTACCATTAAAATTATAGACTTATCATTTCTTTGTAAGTGGGCAAACGTACAAAATCAGCAGGGGATCAAATACTTTTTCCCCCCACTGTATATATATACATATATGGCAGCATCATGTTGTGGGGATGTTTTGCTGCAGGAGGGACTGGTGGACTTCAGAAAACAGATCGATTCATGAGGCAGGAAAATGATGTGGTTATATTGAAGCAACATCTCAAGACATCAGTCAGGAAGTTAAAGCTTGGTCACAAATGGGTCTTCCAAATGGACAATGACTCCAAGCATACTTCCAAAGTTGTGGCAAAATGGCTTAAGGACAACAAAGTCAAGGTATTGCAGTGGCCATCACAAAGCCCTGACCTCAATCCTATAGAAAATTTGTGGGCAGAACTGAAAAAGCGTGTGCGAGCAAGGAGGCCTACAAACCTGACTCAGTTACACCAGCTCCGTCAGGAGGAATGGGCCATAATTCACCCAACTTATTGTGGGAAGCATGTGGAAGGCTACCTGAAACGTTTGACTGAAGTTAAACAATTTAAAGGCAATGCTAACAAATACTAATTGAGTGTATGTAAACTTCTGACCCACTGGGAATGTGATGAAAGAAATAAAAACTGAAATAAATCATTCTCTCTACTATTATTCTGACATTTCACATTCTTAAAATTAAGTGGTGATCCTATCTGACCTAAGACAGGGCATTTTTACTAGGATTAAATGTCAGGAATTGTGAAAATCTGAGTTTAAATGTATTTCGCTAAGGTGTATGTAAACTTCCGACTTCAACTGTATATACACTTCTCCAGTATTATGATTTTATACCAATTCATATGAGGTAGATGAAGCATATGCACCAAAACCCAAAAGTGGTAGTCATAATAACAAATGAATGAATCAGATGGCGTTCACAGAAAACGGCTGATGGGGAAATCCTCATTAAGTCCCTTTTGGAGACATAATTTCCAATCGGAATATCCAGTATTATTCTCTTTGGGATTAAAGATCTATCAATATCCCCTCCTCGCCTCGGGTCTTTGACATGCTCGATACCCATGTACTTTAATGAGGAAACCTTGTGTCTGGCAGTCGTAAAGGGCATGAAGACTGGATTTTTGGGGTCTTAGTTTCTGATGCTACTTCTATGTTCGGATATGCGTGTCTTGAGTGCCCGCCGCATTTAGTCCACATGCTGTATATTTAATTGTTTTTGTGCTGCTCATTTCAACTTAAGAATGTATAGACTGCCCTGATTGGTGCTTGTCTTATGTCTATTAATATGGGTATGGTACACTTCCTGTGAAATGACCTGATGAAAATCATTGCAGGATCGAAACATTGTTTGTTTATAAGTAAAGGTATGTGGTGGACCTGATGAGTGTGAGGGCTCTATTTCTTTTATACCGAATTATATGTTCAGTTGACACACAGTACGGACACTCATCGGTACAACACAAGACATGCAATCAGAGGTCTGTTCACAGTCCCCATGTCCAGAACAGAGGCTAGGGAATGCACAGTATTAAATGGAGCCATGACTACATGGAACTCTCTGCCACCCCAGGTAACTCAAGCTAGCAATAAAAACACATAAAAAGAAAAAAAAGATCAATGAACACCTTACGTCACAACAGGGACTGTGAAGAGACAGCCATTTTTATATATTTTGTATTCTATTTTGCATTGTATTGCATTATGTAGTCATCTTCTATTTTCTGTTGCGTGAGGCAGGAGATTATGTAGTGTTATGTATATTATATGTATTTTATTTGTTGTTTGTTTCCTGTTTGGACCCCAGGAAAAGTAGCCACTGCCTTGGCAGTGGCTAATTGGGATCCCAATAAATAAAAATAAAAACCCAAGTCTAATGTTGCTATTTCAGGCCTTGATAGTAAAACAAGCATACAGATGAAGAAACAAACAAGCAAAAGAGCACCTGGAAAGGTTAGAACATTCTGTGCATTGAGAGTATCTTCATATATTTGTAAAGAAGTCACCATGGAGATGAAGATGGATGAATTCTCTAAGCAATGTTTCAGAGATCTTGCCGTCACATATCCTGAAAATGTTACATGTGAGTCGGGAAAAAAGACATTCAAAAATAAGTTGAAAGTGAATGAGGAAATTAAAGGAGACCTTCTGTTCTACACGGATGATCCTAATGCTTGGTACACAGTTCTCCACAAGACCAGCAATCAACTTAATGTCAGAAAACAAAACAATAAGGCAAATGGTACATTGATTCCACCTCCAAATGTAACATTAATATTTATAATATCAGCAATGTGATGGTTCAAGGTTTGGAGGCCAGTCTGGATCAATTTGTCCACTACTTTGACCAAATAAAACCTCTTGTTGCTGAACTTAACCTCTCCACTGTCCACTTAACCTCTCCCAGTATGTAGTCCACAGTGTTCCTCGCCTGAGCAGACACAGCCCTGAGCATGCCTCTCTCACACGTGCACCTGCAGTACCACAGCATCTTATAGAGGAGGAGATCAGCCTGGCGCGTCAGCATAGGAATGAGATCCGGGAGCTGCAGTGTGCAATGAAACCGTTGAGGAGGACAACCCCATAATTAATCCCATCACTCCTGCCATCCACCACAGACCTGACGAGAAACCAGACACTACATTAATGATGGACTCCAATGGAACGTTTATATTAGATAATAAACTTTTCCCAAATAAAAAGGTGGCAAAGTTATGGTGCCCCACAAGAGAGAGCTATGGAGCTCTTGACTGTGGCCCAGCTTGGCTCCCCCAGTCATCATCATTCACACATGGACCAATTATCTGCTTGCCCAACAGGAGAGGGTGGCCACATCCCTAAGGGGAGTGATAGAGCAGGCCTCCACCATCTTTCCCCTTGCGAAGATTGTAATATCTACCCTGCTCCAGAGAAGACATTTCCACCCTGCCACCATCCAGAGGATAAATGCCATCCCCTCTCGGGACTGTGTGCTATGGCACACCATCCCACCCTCAGTCTGGACTGTCTTTACAACAATGTACAAAGAGAGAGTTCCCATCTTCGCCATTACGTTAAAGGATGTTGCTCTGGGTGGCCATTCCACCTCACCTCACCCCACAGTAGCAGCAGACCAGCCACCAACTCCCTGAGACAAATGAGACACTCCTTTATACCTGCATCCAGCGGCGCTTCACAGAGACTGGAGAACAGCCATAAACACTTCCCCCCACACCACCCTCCACCACTTCTCTACCAGGAATTGCATGTGGATACACTGAACTATGCCCGAAACCGTATGCATTAAAAGAGGCCCCACGCAGAGTTTGGAGCCTTGCCCCGCACCCTGCCCTGCACACCACCCTCTTCCATTTCCCCTAAAACCTCCCTCCCATGATACCAGTCCAGGCCCGCCTCAGCACAGCTCAACCAGACCTGACACATCACAACACAGCTCAATCAGACCATATCTATCACAGCCATCCCCAGGTCAAGCTTGGGTCACTCCTGCCCCCCAGCCCAACCCTGCAACAGGAGCCACAACCAATACCTCCTGTGCACACCCAAAATGGAACATTGGCAGCCACTCTGGTCCCCTGCAGCATCTCCACTCCTTTAGCAGGGAACTTCATCGGGGTGGACTGAGCTCTGCCAAAACTGTTCTCCCAGTTCGTGCCCCTACCCCTGCATCCAGCGACTTGAGGGAGGTCTGACGAGTACAAATTCCTTTTCTTCCCTGCCTAAGCAAGTTCTGTCTAATTCTGGCATCATAACTGAGAATAATGGGTTGTGATGCATTTAATAATAATTTGATCTTGAAAGGCTTTTTATTTGAGAGAAACTGCGGTGTAGTTGACCCTGGTCAGTCAATCGACTGCTCTTCCCTCTGCCAGCCTCTAGCTGACTCGACGGTTAACCCGTCAATCTCTAGTGAATCTTTGTTTTCATTTCAACAATGTACTATCTGTGATGTGCTAGATGCTTTGCTTAAGATTGATGTTTAAAAATCCACTGGGGCTGATATGCTTGATCCATTTTTGCTACAGCTCTCTGCCCCACTGATTGCTGAATCATTAACCCATATTGTTCATCTGACAATTTATTTCTGGTACTATCCCCAAGGTTTGGACGGCGGCCCATCTACTCCCCCTTCACGAAGGTGGTGACCCTTGTGACCTTAATAATTATCGGCCTACTTCGAAACTTTCTTGCCTAGCTAAAATATTTGAATCCTTGATTAATTCTCAGCAAAGATCTTTCCTATCTTTGAAATGTATTCTAAATGTACATCAGTCGGGTTTTAGAACAGGTCATAGCACTATCTCCGCTGCATTCCTAGTTATAGATGTGGTTAACTGTATGGACAAACGGCAACATTGTGCTGCCCTCTTCATTGACCTTTCAAAACTGTTGATCACTCGCTGCTAATTAAGAGGCTTTCCTCAATTTGCCAAGACCGGGCTGCATGTAACTGGTTTAAAAATTATACGACAGATAGAACGTATATAAATCTACCGATCTGTGTTAAATCCGGTTTCCTGGATATTACAAAAGGTGTCCCGCAGGGGTCGATTCTGGATCCTTTACTTTTTACTGTTTGCATTAACAATATTGACTTGCCTGTAAACATTTTTTACCTGCACTTGTATGTCGATGATACTGTTGTGTACGCTGTGGTCCCCATGGTTGACCAGGCTCTATCTGAGCTACTATTTTAGTACTCATCATTAAATGATCTACCAGAAAGTTAGTAGGCCCTCTTTGAAGTCATGTAGGTTGATGCAGTACATTGCTATGTCTTCATTTATAAAGCCCTTTTACAAAAAGTCCCACTGTACCTAACATCATTAGTACACTTTAGTAATAAGAGTTATCACACCCGGTCTCAGGGATGGCTAACTCTGGAGATTGCTTTGGTCTCTACTGAGTTAAATCAGCTTTTAGTTTTCTTGCACCTTATTTGTGAAACAATCTCCAAATGTTCTTTCAATTTGATGTTCTGGTGCCTCTAGGGCAATTCAGAAAGCTGATTGAGGACCTTATTACTGATGAATGTGTTTGTTTTTATGACTGTTTTTCTTTCTGCTTGCATTTTGTATTTATATTTCTGTATTTTCTGTAACTTATGTATACTGAGCAAAATATAAACGCAACTTGCAAAGTGTTGGTCGCATATTTCATGAGCTGAAACAAAAGATCCCAGAAATGTTCCATATATAGAAAAAGTATATTTCTCTCAAAGTTTTTGCACAGATAATCCATCCACCTGTCAGGTGTGGCATATCAAGAAACTGATTAAACAGCATGAGCATGTCCAACAGAGCTGTTGCCAGATAATTGAATGTTCATTTCTTTACCATAAGCTGCCTCAAACATAATTTTAGAGAATTTGGAAGTACGTCCAAACGGCCTCACAACCACGGACCAAGTATAACTACGCCAGCCAAGGACCAGCTTCTTCACCTGCAGGAAGGGCTGCTAAGCAGTATTTCTCTTGTAATGAAGCCATTTAGTGGGGAAAACTCATTCTGATTGGCTGGGCCTGGCTCCCCAGTGGGTGTGCCTGCCCAGTCATGTGAAATCCATAGATTAGGACCTAATGAATTTATTTGAATTGACAGATTTTTGTTATATGAAATGTAACTCAGTAAAATCTATGAAATTGTTGCATGTTGCGTATATATTTTTGTTCAGAATAACTCAGGGCTCATCTGTAAAAGAGAGCTTGATATCAGTATGACACCCTGATAAAATAAAGGTTAAATACAAAATAGTGCCATGCATCTTATGAACTGAGCCACATACAGGACCAATACCTAAGTAAAATACTGGAAAATAGAATACACGATTCAAATACAGGTGGAAGATGTATGATTGCCATCCCCATGAGCGTAACACCCTCCTTCGGGCCATGGATGAGGCATGCAATGACTTCAATCCAGACCTACTGTACCAGTCATAAGTTTGGACACACCTACTCATTCAAGGGGTTTTCTTTTTTTTACTATGAAATGACACATATGGAATCATGTAGTAACCAAAAAAGTGTTAAACAAATCAAAATATTTTATATTTGAGATTCTTCAAAGTAGCCACCCTTTGCCTTGATGACAGCTTTGTTAAAATAAAGGACAGTAAAACTAAAGAAAAACCCTTGAATAAGTAGGTATGTCCAAACTTGTGACTGATACTGTATATATATTTAAGTTCTTTTTCCACACAACTTCATTTAAAATTGTTGAATGAGTTTCCTGTAAACAGACATTATTTTCCTTCTCTTGTAGCCTGGCATATACTGATAGTCTTTTCTTATCATCTGCTAAGCCATTGCAATTATAACTGGCTATACTTATTTCACCATTTACTATAATGAGTTACAAGTTTCAATTCTATTCATCATAATATATTTTTGTAAACTTACCATTAAAAAGTACCATAATGATTGAGTGTCCATACACTGTAGCTATACCATGATTTTTACACAAAGTAAACCTCCCCCCATCCCAAGTTGGACAGTCGTCCTAGTGACTGGCAGACCACCCCCGTCCCCCAGGATCCCAGGGCCCCTGAGAGACTGGTACCCATCCTTCAAAAAGAGCGCACAGTACCCACAGAACAGAAGCAGATTAACCGCCAAAAGCATTTCCAACACCCTCACCTCGATTGTATTATATACAGTTGTTTAAAAAAATATATATATAACAAAACCTTTTGTATCTTCATTTCCACAATTATCAAATAATATGCGTAATAATCTAGGCAGTTCATGCGAAGGATTGTTACCTATAACCAGGATTGACATTACAAAAATTACATTTTTGGCAAGCAATTATTATTTTAGGAAACAGTTATTGTGATACATCCTACATTGTTCCTAACATTACCCTACAGAAAAGATGTGGGATCCACACACACACACACACACACACACACACACACACACACACACACACACACACACACACACACACACACACACACACTCCCCACCCTTCTCTCACAAACTCAGATGTTCAACAGTTGTTCCATCCCCGAGCCCAACTCAAGAAGGACTTGATGTGTGAATGCATATAGAGTTGCAGTTGTTTGAGAAGGCATGCAACATTTAACAAGAATGGGGTGATTTGATTAACCAATGTTACCTCCTAGCTAATGAAACTATGATACACCCCCTTCCCCTGAAACACACAAATGCTCGTCAAGTTGTGACCATTTCCCAAGCATCTCTGTGCAGTCATATCTTTGATTTATTTTGTGCCACCAGGGCCACAATAATTTGTCCCCTCTCTGAATGTCTTGAGTGTGACCCCCTCCCCATGGGTTACTGCAGCTAGTATTGCCAGCACTGCCACTACCTGGGTGGGGGCACCCCACCGGCTAGGTACAAGGTCGTCAAGGTTCTCATTAGCAGCTTTGAGAAATTCCTTGTATATTACGCTCATTCATCCGGGGGCTTTGGCTTTGTAGGAACAACCCTGCCAGGCAGGCTCTGAATCTTGAGGGGGCGGTGCTGCTTTAGTGGGTCTCTGACCACATTTATCTTTCTGTCTTGGCTGCATATAGGCTACATGCAGTAGGCCTGTAAAACAGATAAGGGCTTCTCCTCAGTGTATGGGTTGCTCAGGTGGGTGGGGACCATTCCATCATCATAGGACAATACATTTTTATAAACTATATTTATTTGAAAATGTATATCCCATAACTGCACAAAATTGAAAGCTTTCTGTCACAACTCCTGCTCGCAGACACACATGGCATTGGCAATCATTTTCCTTTTTCACTCCCTTAACTTCACACTTTTCCAAACACAAAAGCACACACCCCACCTTCCATCACAATACACCCGCACATACCTACATACTGTGCCTTCTACAGTATGTCCTCTGTGTTTTTATCCGTACCATGTTGATTCCTACATAATTTCAGGCTTTTGAGTACTTTTGTGTTCCTGTTCCTTATATTTGAACTATTATTTCAAGAATTATTCTGTCTTTCAATAACCCCTCCTGTCTCAGCCTCCAGTATTTATGCTGCAGTAGTCTATGTGTCAGGGGGCTAGGGTCGGTCTGTTATATCTGGAGAATTTCTCCTGTCTTATTCGGAGTCCTGTGTGAATTTAAGTATGCTCTCTCTAATTCTCTCTCTCTTTTTCTCTCTTTCTTTCTCTCTTTCTTTCTATCTCTCTCTCGGAGGACCTGATCCCTAGGACCATGCCTCAGGACTAACTGGCCTGATGACTCCTTGCTGTCCCCAGTCCACCGGGCCGTGCTGCTGCTCCAGTTTCAACTATTCTGCCTGTGGCTATGGAACCCTGACCTGTTCACCGGACGTGCTACCTGTCCCAGACCTGCTGTTTTCAACTCTCTAGAGATAGCAGGAGTGGTAGAGATACTCTGAATGATCGGCTATGAAAAGCCAACTGACATTTACTCCTGAGGTGCTGAGAGGTTGCACCCTCGACAACCACTGTGATTATTATTATTTGACCCTGCTGGTCATCTATGAACATTTGAACATCTTGGCCATGTTCTGTTATAATCTCTACCCGGCACAGCCAGAAGAGGACTGGCCACTCCTCATAGCCTGGTTCCTCTCTAGGTTTCTTCCTAGGTTCTGGCCTTTCTAGGGAGTTTTTCCTAGCCACCGTGCTTCTACACCTGCATTGCTGTTTGGGGTTTTAGGCTGGGTTTCTGTACAGCACTTTGTGACATCAGCTGATGTAAGAAGGGCTTTATAAATACATTTGATTGATTGATATAAATGGAAAGTCAACACTAATTATTTGACAACATTCCCTATCTTGAATGAATTACTTTTTTTTAATTGTTTTCCTTTTTTTATTACAAACCCTACCTTGGATAGTATTGGATGTTCCATCTATGAAAACTACATTTAGAATAGCCATGGTAGTCTTGGTGTCTCGGAACAATTGGGTATCAATATACAATTTATAGACTACGAGAGCTACACGTTTCCTTTTTAATCTATTCACCTTGAAAAGTGGGTACAGAACTTTGTACCGTTCTGCAATTTCCTTCGGGAATTGATCATTCATGCCTATTTTCGTGCTAGCGAATCTTTGACCCAGGCTTTAAACCATTATTTTATCTTTAAAGAATGTACATTTGGCAACGATTGGGCACTCATATCTCTGTCCTCTCTGTCTGAAACAGTGTACACGTTTTGAGTTTGATTTTGTCAACAGTACCGCTTGGGATCTGTAGTGCTTCAATAAATGTTTCTTTCACCACACTTTCAGGATCTTCACCCTCATTTACTTTGATACCAGTAAGTACCAGATTTTCTCTCATAGATCAAGTCTGTATTTCATGTAAGTCTTGTCTCAGAATTGTTTTTCCTTTTTAAGTCCCTTAACGTCCGTTTCAATCGTGTTGACTGTACCTTTTAGCTTGTTTTGTTTCTTTCTCCATTGTCACAGCTTTTTCGTCACTCATCTCGAGGCTCGTCTTCAACTCGTTTATATCTTTACTGACTAGTTCAAGTATGCCCAGTTTATCATTAATCGACCTTAGTAAGTCGGTTTCTACACTTATCGTTCCTGGTGGTGAAAAGCATAAATCGCCTGTGTCTGTCGGAGTCTCGTTATCTTTTGGGGATTGGTTCTCCATGCTTACTCTCTGACATGTTTGGGTGTTGATTGTATTGGTGATATTGGTCGATCAATTTCTCTAGCCTTATCATTTGTTTTGTGTTGTTATCCAGATTGAAGGTAATTGCCCACGAGTATGTGGAGTGAAGTGCTAATATTTGTATTTATTTTTATTTCACCTTTATTTAACCAGGTAGGCAAGTTGAGAACAAGTTCTCATTTACAATTGCGACCTGGCCAAGATAAAGCAAAGCAGTTCGACACATACAACAACACAAAGTTACACATGGAGTAAAACAAACATACAGTCAATAATACAGTAGAAAAATAAGTCTATATACAATGTGAGCAAATGAGGTGAAATAAGGGAGGTAAGGCAAAAAAAGGCCACGGTGGCGAAGTAAATACAATATAGCAAGTAAAACACTGGAATGGTAGATTTGCAGTGGAAGAAAGTGCAAAATAGAAATAGAAATAATGGGGTGCAAAGGAGCAAAATAAATAAATAAATACAATAGGGGAAGAGGTAGTTGTTTGGGCTAAATTATAGATGGGTTATGTACAGGTGCAGTAATCTGTGAGCTGCTCTGACAGCTGGTGCTTAAAGCTAGTGAGGGAGATAAGTGTTTCCAGTTTCAGAGATTTTTGTAGTTCGTTCCAGTCATTGGCAGCAGAGAACTGGAAGGAGAGGCAGCCGAAGGACGAATTGACTTTGGGGGTGACCAGAGAGATATACCTGCTGGAGCGCGTGCTACATGTGGGTGCTGCTATGGTGACCAGCGAGCTGAGATAAGGGAGGACTTTACCTAGCAGGGTCTTGTAGATGACCTGGAGCCAGTGGGTTTGGCGACGAGTATGAAGCGAGGGCCAGCCAACGAGAGCGTACAGATCTCAGTGGTGGGTAGTATACGGGGCTTTGGTGACAAAACGGATGGCACTGTGATAGACTGCATCCAATTTATTGAGTATGGTATTGGAGACTGTTTTGTAAATGATATCACCGAAGTCGAGGATCGGTAGGATGGTCAGTTTTATGAGGGCATGTTTGGAAGCATGAGTGAAGGTTGCTTTGTTGCGAAATAGGAAGCCAATTCTAGATTTAACTTTGGATTGGAGATGTTTGATGTGAGTCTGGAAGGAGAGTTTACAGTCTAACCAGACACCTAGGTATTTGTAGTTGTCCACATATTCTAAGTCAGAACCGTCCAGAGTAGTGATACTGGACGTGTGGGCAGGTGCAGGCAGCGATCGGTTGAAGAGCATGCATTTAGTTTTACTTGTATTTAAGAGCAGTTGGAGGCCACGGAAGGAGAGTTGTATGGCATTGAAGCTCGTCTGGAGGGTTGTTAACACAGTGTCCAAAGAAGGGCCAGAAGTATACAGAATGGTGTCGTCTGCGTAGAGGTGGATCAGAGACTCACCAGCAGCAAGAGCGACATCATTGATGTATACAGAGAAGAGAGTCGGCCAAAGAATTAAACACTGTGGCACCCACAAAGAGACTGTCAGAGGTCCGGACAACAGGCCCTCCAATTTGGCACACTGAACTCTATCAGAGAAGTAGTTGGGGAACCAGGCGAGGCAATCATTTGAGAAACCAATGCTATTGAGTCTGCCGATGAGGTTGTGGTGATTGACACAGTCGAAAGCCTTGGCCAGGTCAATGAATACGGCTGCACAGTATTGTTTCTTGTCGATGGTGGTTAAGATATCGTTTAGGACCTTGAGCGTGGCTGAGGTGCACCCATGACCAGCTCTGAAACCAGATTGCATAGCGGAGAAGGTGCGGTGGGATTCGAAATTGTCGGTAATCTGTTTGTTGACTTGGCTTTCGAAGACCTTAGAAAGGCAGGGTAGGATAGATATAGGTCTGTAGCAGTTTGGGTCAAGAGTGTCCCCCCCTTTGAAGAGGGGGATGACCGCAGCTGCTTTCCAATCTTTGGGAATCTCAGACGACACGAAAGAGAGGTTGAACAGGCTAGTAATAGGGGTTGCAACAATTTCGGCAGATAATTTTAGAAAGAAAGGGTCCAGATTGTCTAGCCCGGCTGATTTGTAGGGGTCCAGATTTTGCAGCTCTTTTATTTAGTCAAACTTACAGATATTGAATATTACCTTTTTGTCTTGAGGCATTCTGCACTGCTGGGTTCAGTCCGCCATGACAGCTCTCTAGGGTTCTCTTGCCTAGTTCGTTTTGCATACTAAGTCTTACGTAAGTCATTTTGTTTTGGTATGCTGCATTGAAAGAGGCTAATATTGTGTTGTTTCGATCACAATTCCCATAGTAAAAGGAAACATTGATAGTGTTAATTAACTAAGGTGGAAAACTCTAGAAAGTAAAGTTATATCTCCTGCTTCTCTGTGTGGGCTGATATTCCTTCTGCACAGCAGACCCGGGGGGCGCAGCTTAGATGGAACATTGATGTGCGCAATACTAAAATGGCCTGGAGCATTTAATATCAATGCTTATTTGTAGGACTTATTCAAAAATGTCCACGAATGGCTGCAAAAATACATAGTCTCATATAAATCATTTTAAAAGACACAAATAGGCATATCAGACACTGGCAAACTTGGGAAGAAGTGAAATAATAAAATACTGTAAGTATGGGGAATACATTTATTTTAGCCCTTTGAATGAGAATTGTTCAAATGATCAGAATAAATAAAGTTAATTGATTTAAAAAAAGACAAGATTGCATCAATCTGCCCCTACACCCTAATCAATTATTATTATTATTTTTTTTATTGTCCCCCCTCGAGAATCAAAGTTACACTTTTGGGTTCACAATCTGTTTGACAAAATGTATTTTTAATCTTTACAAATCAGGTCACCCTACCAAACTTCCCTGCTAAAACCGACTGTAGGTCTGTCTGCTGCCTTTTCATTGTCACAGGCTAAATGCCAATCACCAGAGGGGACTAATTCAAGCGTGGATTAAATCGATTTTAGTACATGCGGTCAAAAGACTGAATTCTGAAATAGGGACAGGAGTAACAGAAACCTATTTTTGTTGACAACATTCTACACAAAACAGTGCTACCATGCTACTCTTTTTACGGTTTTAGAAATGTAGCGGAGAACATTCTCTCTCTCTCTCTCCCTTCATCTCCACTCTAATCTTGAGGGGCGTTTCTTTAAAATGTTTCATACAATCCCCTTGATCCCTTACATAACTAGACCAATCATATGCTTCAGTGTGCAGCGGTTCATAGTGCTGTGGCAAGACAGGACAACAATAGAGGTTCTGCATGTGATGTTAAATTGCAGTTTCAAAAACATTTTGAGCACAGTTGAAAAGTTAACCACTATACAATGGACTTAGAAGCAGTACTTTTCAATGCTTGAGATATAAGAGTTGTGTCTCACGGCCAATGTGTGAGAGTTGGCAGCTCTGTAAACGTATATTTTGGTTGTGTGGTGCAATTTGTCTACAAGCAAAAATAATTCATAATGGAAGGTTTTGAACACAAGACTAGCTGTGTTACCAGTTTGAAGTTTGTACTAAGAGTTTTGAAATTCACCACATACTTGTGAAAATAGCACCAAAGCAATAAACTGTAACAGAGCTGAGATATACAGTACTTCAAAGTGTAGCATTGAAGGTGAAATCAGTCATTGACACAGACATGATGGTGTAACAGGAAATCAGAATGAGGTGAACCAAGAGGTTGGGAGTTCAAATCCCAGGTGAGGATATGTTGAATAATACAGTAATTACTGTACAATGTAATTATGTCAAATTTGTACATTGAAAAAATGGTATGTTAACAGCACTGTGTGCACCTTACCTTGCAAACAAAGAGCTGTGAATGAATCAGTGATTCATCAATCAGGGCCTTGATGGGCTTGGCAACAGTAACAAGGGGTGTGTAAAACATTTTTAGGGTCTTTAGGGACATCCCTGGAACAAGCAAGGAACTAGACAAAATCCTCAAGAGGACAATGACAGAATGTCCTATGTTTAAAACGCCATTGGACACATGAATGTTCTTGCAACATTCCCATGAAACATGCCTAGAACATTCATATATTTTATTCTCAGAACATGGCAACCATGTTCTGTGTTTGTTTGGTGTGATGTTGATGAAATATTATCCTAACCTTCAGAAAACTACACTATTCCTGCAATGTCCCAATGAAAAGTGTCTAGAACATGAATATTGATTATTCGGAGAACATTGTAACCATGTTCTGGGTAAGTTCTGTTTGACATTAAGGGAATGGTCTCTTGGAAACAGTCCTTGCACATCACTGGAACATTCCTATGAATACGTTAGTTAAAGACCTAATGAGACTCCTAAGGAAACGTTCTCTAAAGTTGTGGGAATGGTTGTTGTTAGCTGCGAAGGTTGTAAACTAATCCACCTAATTCGATCAAAGTTGCACTGTGGAGAAACATGTTTCAAATGCAATCAAATTGGATTTTCGCTTTATTCTAACTAGAGATTTAGGTCTGGGTTGCTTTTAAGCACCTTGTGAGAAATGTATTCGTAGATTGACAGATTTGAATCTATCTCTAAATAATACAAAAAGCAAACTTTGGAGAAAACAATTATTGTAATGCTGACAGTTCTCTTTTTTCCTCATTGAAATTGCTTCTTAAAATGTTCATTTCTGTTTGCATTTTATTATTGCCTTTGTCAAAGTCCCTTCTGGCCACCCCTCAATCCAGATTTATGTTTTTTGCAAGTGGAGCGCCTCCCAGACAAGTGCCTGTCAATGTAGATTCAACGTGCCAGCTAAGGATCTCTCTCTCTCTCTACACATGCCCATGGGTTGTTGATGTATCTGTGCTTGGACAGTTGTCAATCTGCCAAATTTGCATATGCAGTCTCAGCAGCCCCTCACTGATCTAAGGTGTGTTTGTGCATTGAGAAGGGAGGGGGTTATGAAGACAGAGATTTGCAACACTTTCCAAACTGCCTCTTACAAAAATGACTCTCTTTCGCTCTCTCCCACTTTTCTTCAAAGCGTCAGACCAAAGTATGGAAGCGCCTTCCTGACGCGCACATCAAAACAAAAACAACGAGCAGAACATTTAACGCACCTCTTAAATTCCTCAAATCGTATGTCTGTGTTCAAAAAGAGGCAACTGGGGGATAGGGAAACATCAGTAAAAACGTTTGAAAGCAACCCCCGCCCAAAATACCCAAACCACTACCACTCTTTGCCTTTCCTAATCTTTACTGCCTAATACAGAGCGGAACTTAAAAACAAACAAGCTTGAATTCAAAGAGCGTCTTTTTTTTGCCTCAGTGTGCATTCAACAGACTGACACAAGGGCTTATGGGTTGGTTATGGGAGTAGTAGTGGAGACTAAAGTATTTATGACAGACTATCACAGTTTCCTCTCAAGGGAAAAGTAGGTTTGAATATTGTTGGGTAAATGACTTTTTATTTTTGTATTGATCCTTTATTTAGCCAATTGAGTCCCACTGAGATAGGAATCTATTTTGAATTTTATTTCAAATTAAAACATCTTCCATGTTCCCACTGGGAGAACACATGCATTTCGTAATGCACTGTTCAGATTGATCCTTTCAAGCCATAGACATAATGGTCTAGCTCTATTACGAGTCATAACTCATTACCAATACCTCAGGCCTCACTCCCCTGTCATTGCATAAACAGTCACTGAGTCATACCTCTAACAAACTGTAGGCTACACAATATACACGTTCATAAACATCCACCGTACCAAACACTGTGTTTAGCTTAGACGCCTTATTGACTCATTCAAGCAGGTTAAAGTTACTTGCAGAGGGAGAGATGGGGGGGAAAGGAAAATACATAGAGGAGTTAAAAAGTGGGAGGAGGGAAGAGAAGGGCGAGATGAAGCAAGAAAACAGAATGAGAGAAACAAAGGTTTAAAGTAGTGGAGAAGGAAACAATAGAGGGAGAGAATGACACTGAAAGAGAGAACCACATCAAATGGTATTCATCACATGCTTCATAAACAACAGGTGTAGACTTAACAGTGAAATGCTTACTTACAGCCTTTCCCAAGAGAAAGAAAATGGAGAAATAATAGAAAAGTAAAACACATAATAATAAAAGTAATAATATATACACAATAAATAACGATAACTTAGCTATATACACGGGGACCCAGTACCGAGTCGATATGCAGGGGTATGGGGTAATTGAGGTAGATATGTACATATAACAAGGAACACATTTACATATAATAATCAGTAGCAGCAGTGTACAGTGGATCCTCTTTTTAAAAGTTGCTGCGTACTGTAGTGCAGCTTGCATGGTGCCGCATAATTCTACGGCACGTTATTTAAGTGTGAACAACTGGTACCATTTAATGCTACTTAGTGCTAGTTTGACCACCAGAGGGCATCTTTGAGAAGCATTTGATAGCCTTCAATAATGTCTGTAGTAGAGCGGGCACACGGGAGACCGGGATTCAATTCCCCGACAGGGAGTAGGCTGTCCTTGTAAATAAGAATTTGTTCTTAACTGACTTGCCCAGTTGAATAAAGGTTACACTAAGAGCATAACATTTCTACACCCTCATTTTCTAATTCTAGTCTAACTAATACCCAAATGGAGATTCAGTGAAAATAAAATCTCATTGATTTATCAAGACCAGTCCCCATGCTTGTCTCAGAGCAGCGCGAAAAGGTGCTAAAATAGTTGTAGGCTATTGCTTCAAATGCTATTGCTTCTAACTTCAATATGCTCTTTAAAAGAAACAAGACCTACACCACTTTTAACAGCAAATTACTAAACACTAGTGAGACTCATGTCGCCTACGATTGGCCTAAAGTATATCGAAAAATATGACATGACTCTCCGCCAATAATTATATATATAGAATTGGAGAATATTTCTGTAATTCAGTGATATTTACTCCCATAGTAATTCGTTATGGATCCATAACTAAATAAACATCGGCATTTTGAAAGAGTATTTTTATCCTTGTTTTATTAATGAAAGCATAAAGATGCCATTATTAGTTACATTGTTTTAGTTTGAACATGCAGACTGGCACTAAGAACAGAACAGCGGGAACGTTTCCCTAGTCAGCGCCATTATTAGTGCAATGCCCCTTAAAGTGTTGCCAGTGTGGCGGGTCCACCCCTCCCCCTTCCTCCTCCCCGCTTCCCCATGGGCTAGGTCGGTCTTCTGTGGGCGGCTTTGTGGCCCAACCCGTGCCTCGTGTATGTGATGTAACAAAGTTAGTGCAAAAAGGGTCAATGCAGATAGTTAACCTAGTAGCTACCTGGACTAACTATTTAGAAAAACTATGGCTTGTTCAGAGTTGGTTCCAGACTTGGTGCATAGGTACCACTTGCCGTGTGTTAGCAGACAGAACAGTGACTTGGGTGGCTGGAGTCTTTGATAATAGTAAGGGACGAAGCATGCACCCCTAAGGGGCCCTATGTTGATGGTCAGCGAGGCTTTTGGGTTGTTCCCTACCCTCACCACTTAGGGGCGACCCGTCAGGAAGTCCAGGATCCAGTTGCAGAGAACCATCAGAGTCAGAGAGATCTGCTGCAGGAGTTTGTTCCTGGCGCCGTTTCCTCTTTGTTTGTTTGCGTGCATAACAAGCTTTGTGATGAACTATTGATAGCTCCTTCCTAACTGTCTTTAAGTTGTCTCCCCTTCTCTTAGCTCTCCCTCTATCTGTAGCACCTGGGGTAGATGTGGGGAAACGCGCACGTCTGTCTGAAGAGATGAGGCACAACCTTGTGCATCGGGCTGTCAAAGATGACAGACCACTTTTCCCTCCCTCCATCTCTCCCTCTATCCCCCCATCACAACCGGGGGAATACTGTTTGACTGTTTTCCCTTCCCTTCCCTTCACTCATAAAAAAAACATATGCACTGTGTAATTTGATTGATGAAGACTGCGCAAAGTATGGATAGCGTGTTTGGTGGACAGGTGATGCTGTCGATTTGTTTGGTCATCTCTCACAATGCTACTATATGTTGTGTTTGTAGTTTGTGTGCTTGCGTGTGTGTATGTGCATGTGTCTGTCTGTTTGACGTGTGTGTGTATGAGACAGAGAGAGAGAGAGAGAGAGAGAGAGAGGTGGGGAGCGAAGGAAGGAAAGGGGGGGGATTAAGTGCTGGCACAGACGGAGTGATAGGCGGGAGATGACATTCCAACTGTGACAGGTTTGGCAGGGCAGGCCCATGTTGGCATCTGCCACTCACTCACATGGTCGAGCATCATAACTCTCTGTGTGCCTTGGAGGTAAAATTGTACAGCTTTAAATCCCTTTTTTGTCTTAAACATAGGACATAATCTCACAACCATGGAAATTGTAGAAGCTCAATCAGGCACGTGCACAGATAGGGCCCTAGGGGTGCTTGAGCACCTACCCATTTGCCCTCGTATGAGAAGTGCCCTTGCAGATTGGCAACGTTTTTAATGAATACTTTAATTATTGAGAATGTATTCTGTTTTCTTTCTTGTAAATGTAATGAATTGCCAATCAAACTTGCTAGGCTAACCTCACAAACTCTTGAATTTTTGAAAAATCCCCCTCCCTAGCACCTCTGCCACCACGAGAGCACATCCTGGCGCCATATGGTACATGTGTAATTACACTAACAAGTTAACTGTAAGGACTCATAGTTACAATGTAATAACATGTACCTGGTAGTAATTGCCGTCTGTAATTACAGAAGTGTAGCAACGAAAACTTGTTACCATGCTTGTTACAAGTGGGCAGGTTTCCACTAAAGTTACCAATTTAGTACTAGCTTCTTCTCAGCTGCGACAAATGTTTGGATATCTTGTGGATTTGCTGGGTGTCTGAGAGACTATAGCCTATAGGCTCTAATTACTTAACCTGAATGTGAACTGTTCAAAATATATCTCCAGTCAACGTTGTTGCTAGCGATTGCCACCAAAATAAAGCTTGCCATCTGGGTTAACTTTGTTGAGCTGACGAAAACAGATTTAGTGTGCCATCCCAGATGAGGAATAAGACACTTTCTAAGCACAAGTAAGATTTGCCTAAATACAATGTAATTACTAGTTGTTACACAGGGTTTAGCTAGTTAATATTAAGTGTATCTTGAGGGCTACTTACTTATAAATAATGTGTACTTACACAGTACATTACCAATCCTGACAACCTGGCCGTCATTTTAAAGCTTCTGGAAACACCATCCAAGTGGGAGAATAAACACACTAGTACACTACAGAGTACATGTAAAAAGTTTTGGGACACTGTAAAGTCCATGGAGAATAAGAGCACCTCCTCCAAGCTGCCCACTGCACTGAGGCTAGGAAACACTGTCGCCACCGATAAATCCACGATAATCGATCATTTCAAAAAGGATTTTGCTATGGCTGGCCATGCTTTCCACCTGGCTACCCCTACCCTGGCCAACAGCTCTGCACCCCCCGCAGCAACTTGCCCAAGCACCCACCCCCCCCTTCTCTGATCTACCTTTACGCAGACGACACCATTCTGTATACTTCTGGCCCTTCTTTGGACACTGTGTTAACAAACCTCCAGATGAGCTTCAATGCCATGCAACACTCCTCCCGACTAGCATCACTACTCTGGACGGCTCTGACTTAGAATATGTGGACAACTGCAAATACCTAGGTGTCTGGTTAGACTGTAAACTCTCCTTCCAGACTCACATTAAGCATCTCCAATCCAAAATTAAAGCTAGAATCTGCTTCTTATTCGCAACAAAGCCTCCTTCACTCATGCTGCTAAACATACCCTCGTAAAACTGACTATCCTACCGATCCTTGACATCAGCGATGTAATTTACAAAATAGCCTCCAACACTCTACTCATTAAATTGGATGAAGTCTATCACAGTGCCATCCGTTTTGTCACCAATGCCCCATATACTACCCACCACTGCGACCTGAATGCTCTCGTTGGCTGGCCCTCGCTTCATATTCGTCGCCAAACCCACTGGCTCCAGGTCATCTATAAGCCTTTGCTAGGTAAAGCCCCACCTTATCTCAGCTCACTGGTCACCATAGCAACACCCACCTGTAGCACGCGCTCCAGCAGGTATATTTCATTGGTCATCCCCAAAGCCAACTTCTCCTTTGGCTGCCTTTCCTTCCAGTTCTCTGCTGCCAATGACTGGAACGAATTGCTAAAATCACTGAAGTTGGAGACTTCAATCTCCCTCACTAACTTTAAGCATCAGCTGTCAGAGCAGTTTACCGGTCACTGCACCTGTACACTGCCCATCTGTAAATAGCCCACCCAACTACCTCATCCCCATATAGTTATTTATGTTTGCTCTTTTGTCCCCAAGTATCTCTACTACACCTCTATCACTCCAGTGTTAATGCTAAATTGTAATTATTTCGCCACTATGGCCTATTTATTGCCTTACCTCCCTAATCTTACTACATTTGCACACACTGTTTATAGATTTTTATATTGTCTTATTGACTGTACGTTTGTTTATCCCATGTGTTACTCTGTGTTGTTGTCTTTGTCGCACTGCTTTGCTTTATCTTGGCCAGGTCGCAGTTGTAAATGAGAACTTGTTCTCAACTGGCCTACCTGGTTAAATAAAGGTGAAATAAAACATATTTGCATAAGTACAATGTAATTACTAGTTGTTACACAGGTTTTAGCTAATTAAAATGTGGTGTATCTTTAGGAGTACTTACTCGTAATTAATGTGTAAATATACAGTACATTACCCATCCTGATAACCGGGCTATCAATTTAGTGGGTGAATAAATACACTGTACACCACAGAGTACATGTAATATTTGCATAGGTACAGTGTGATTAGTGGGTGTTACACAGGATTTGGTTTGTTATAATGACCTTTATCTTGAGGGGTAGTTACAGTACTTGTAATTATAGTGTTCCTACAAAGTAAGATACACATCCGGACAATCTCATCAGCTTCTATGGGAAATAAACACACTAATACACCTCAGAGTAAATGTAATATCTGCATAAATACAAGGTGTTACGCAGGTTTTAGCAATTTCTATATAATTACTTAGGCTTACTACTAATTACCAAGTGAAAATGCCTACAAACAATAGTTGAGATTATACTATAATAACGATTATTAATTAAATCTTGGTTTCATCAGACCAGGTGATCTTGTTTCTTGTGGTCTGAGAGTCCTTTAGGTGCCTTTTGGCCAACTCCACTTTAGAAGCCTATTGGCCAACTCATGTACCTGTTACTGAGGAGTGGCTTCTGTCTGGCCACTCAGACATTATTTACAAAGTATTTGTGTTTAGTGAGTCCGCCAGGTCAGTGGCAGTATGGATGCCCATGGATGTTTTCTTGATAAGTGTGTGTATTGGACCATTTTCCTGTCA
Organism: Salmo trutta; assembly: GCF_901001165.1. Lineage (NCBI taxonomy): Eukaryota > Metazoa > Chordata > Actinopteri > Salmoniformes > Salmonidae > Salmo > Salmo trutta. Next base: position 14,123,894 of record NC_042990.1, on the reverse strand, counting down.
TTCAAAATGTAATGAGTAATTTTGTGTGTCAACAAAAATGTATTGAGAAAAAGGTACATTATTTTCTTTAGCACTGTAGTGGAGTAAAAGTAGTACATTACAGATACCCTTTTGACTAAAAGATGCACTCTCAAACTTTCGTTTAATTTCAGCCTGAAAGTGGTGCTCATGAACCAAAAGTGTTCCCTGTTTGTGTACTATGTCATCAAATTGTGTATTATGTCATCCATGTCATATGATATGATACTGTATGTCCTGCAAAATGTTTTTTTTTTTGCTGTTCGTACTATATTGTGTTACACATTTGTTGCGCTTAAGATCCTGGAGTGCATCTTTAAGTATCAGAACTTTAGTTTACACAACTGCCAATAGCATCCCAACACACCATGTTTCAGCCTGGACAAACCCTGTGATATGTGTTAGCCAGCTGAGAACCGATCTCCTCATTGACTCTGCTTTGATCACCAGGTAGAAAGTTAACTTTAGGTGTTTTGTTTACTAGTTAACTATACGAATACGGAAATAACGTTCTACAAAGCGCCTATGAAGGGCTCTGGAGTCTGATTCCAAGGCCCAGTTCAAGCTTTTCTTTCAAATTCATGGAAGCTTATGAGTGCAATGGCAAAAACAGGTTCACAAATGGTTCACATAAAAAAACAAATTTGTATCGTTAAATAATTTTAAATAATCTGCGCAACACGCTCGAAGTAATGATGACCTCAAAAGTGTCCCTTTGTAAAAGGTCATTGTGCAAAATCCAGACATGATAGATTGCGGCAAAATAAAAATAGTGTTGTAGACGAGACAAAAACGCCACAACAGAAGAGAGAAAGTACGTTTTCCATGAAATCTGTTGAGTTTTGTTTGATTTGGCTAGCATGTTAGCTAGTTTTCTAGCCTTCACTAGCTAGCTAAGTTACCTCACCTAAACTGGCAAGTATCTATGCTATGGCCGCGACTCGCTAACTCACCTTTGTGTGAAGCAAGCCACAATGATTATCCACAACAGTGGAATTTACGGTTCGCCTTCATAATAAAAGTCCCCCATTGGAAACAGGGTGTTTTCTGTGTTGGGTTAGTTATATAAATCTTATGGACTTACAGTTAGCTGCATAACACAAGAACCAGCTAGCTATAGGTCTAAACTATAAAATAAAAAATAAAAACATGTGGCTCAGTTGGTAGAGCATGGTGTTTGCAACGCCAGGGTTGTGGGTTCGATTCCCACGGGGGGCTAGTACGAAGAAAAAAAATATATATGAAATGTATGCATTCACTACTGTAAGTCGCTCTGGATAAGAGCGTCTGCTAAATGACAAAAATGTAAATGTAAAATAATGCTGATAACTATACTGAATAAAATTATAAATGCAACAGGCTACAAGTTCAATGATTTTACTGAGTTACAGTTCACATTAGGAAATCAGTCAATTAAAATAAATTCATTAGACCCTAATATATGGATTTCACATGACTGGGCAGGGGAGCAGCAATTGGTGGGCCTAGGAGTGAGGGGAAGGAGAACTGCTCACTAACAAGGATGTAAACAAATTTGTGCACCACATTTTTGAGAAATAAGCTTTTTGTGCATATGGAACATTTCTAGGATCTTTTATTTCAGCTCATGAAACATGGGGGACCAACACTTTACATGTTGTGTTTATATTTTTGTTCAGTAAGGTATTGGGTAACATGGTGTCTCTAATGCTAAATTGTCATACATTCTTCTTCTCTACCACAGATTTCCTCAAGGTCTAAGACTCCAGGATGGGAAAATGCTTACAAGAAAGAAACATATAATGAAAGAGACAGTTGTTGATTTCCATTGTTTCTTGTAAAGTTAAAAACCTGTTTTTCTAAATTAGCTACTGTATCTAGGCTAATCACCATCCTATAGGCTATAGATTTGAGTCACCACTAGAGTAGTCATATTTATGGTATCTTTGTTCAATGAAATTATGAATCTTTATTATTTTGAAAAAAAATGAAAGGTATTTTTACATGTTACAATAAAGTTGACTAAAGTAGTAGCTCAACTGTTGTTTGTAGGTATTTTCACTTGGTAATGAGTATTAGGCCCAAGTAAGTATGTAGAAATTGCTCAATCCTGTGTAACACCTAAACTCAGCAAAAAAAGAAACGTCCTCTCACTTGCAACTGCGTTTATTTATAGCAAACTTAACATGTGTAAGTATTTGTATGAACATAACAAGATTCAACAACTGAGACATAAACTGAACAAGTTCCACAGACATGTGACTAACAGATATTGAATAACGTGTCCCTGAACAAAGGGGGAGGGGGGGGGGGTCAAAAGTAACAGTCAGTATCTGGTGTGGCCACCAGCTGCATTAAGTGCTGCAGTGCATCTCCTCCTCATGGACTGCACCAGATTTGCCAGTTCTTGCTGTGAGATGTTACCCCACTCTTCCACCAAGGCACCTGCAAGTTCCCGGACATTTCTGGGTGGAATGGCCCTAGCCCTCACCCTCCGACCCAACAGGTCCCAGACGTGCTCAATGGGATTGAAATCCGGGCTCTTTGCTGGCCATGGCAGAACACTGACATTCCTGTCTTGCAGGAAATCATGCACAGAACGAGCAGTGTGGTTGGCGGCATTGTCATGCTGAAGGGTCATGTCAGGATGAGCCTGCAGGAAGGGTACCACATGAGGGAGGAGGATGTCTTCCCTATAACGCACAGCATTGAGATTGACTGCAACAAGCTCAGTCCGATGATGCTGTGACACACCGCCCCAGACCATGACGGACCCTCCACCTCCAAATCAATCCCGCTCCAGAGTACAGGCCTTGGTGTAACACTCATTCCTTCGACGATAAATGCGAATCCGACCATTAACCCTGGTGAGACAAAACTGCGACTCATCAGTGTTAGAATAATTTGTATGTGTTAGAATAATGACTAAATTGTTCCACTCTGTTATTATAGAATAGGGAGATATGTTTAAGAATAATGGGATGATAAAATCAGGATATGGGGAGATCGGTTAGGATTGTAAAACTTTGAGGTTATATCCTTTAGTAGGGATGTAAACTGAGTGAAGTTGTAGATTAGTTAAAAGAAAAACATTGGAGAGATTTCAAACCAAGAGGGTCATAAAGGGGGAGGGAAGGTGAAAGCCTTGAAGAATGTGGCGAGTTTTTATGGTTCTTTGTGGTGAGTGGAAATGTACTGGTTGTTGGAGAAGGGAGTGGTCTAAAGATAAGAATGTGTTTGTATTATAAAAGGACTGAGTCTTGATTTTTGACGTTAGAACATTCTCTGAATAAACTGTACAGACCTTTTGCAGAAAGCTGAGTCCTTGCCTAAGTATTCTTAACCCAGTGTCTTACAAACCTTGGGGATTAGTCAAGGCTTATTGATTGCTCATTTTTATCATTGGGATTCAAAATTCCCATAACAGTCAGTGAAGAGCACTTTTTGCCAGTCCTGTCTGGTCCAGCGACGGTGGGTTTGTGCCCATAGGCGATGTTGTTGCCGGTGATGTCTGGTGAGGACCTGCCTTACAACAGGCCTACAAGCCCTCAGTCCAGCCTCTCTCAGCCTATTACAGTCTGAGCACTGATGGAGGGATTGTGCGTTCCTGGTGTAACTCGGCCAGTTGTTGTTGCCATCCTGTACCTGTCCCGCAGGTGTGATGTTCGGATGTACCGATCCTGTGCAGGTGTTGTTACACATGGTCTGCCACTGCGAGGACCATCAGCTGTCCATCCTGTCTCCCTGTAACGCTGTCTTAGGTGTCTCACAGTACAGACATTGCAATTTATTGCCCTGGCCACATCTGCAGTCCTCATGCCTCCTTGCAGCATGCCTAAGGCACGTTCACACAGATGAGCTGGGACCCTGGACATCTTTCTTTTGGTGTTTTTTCAGAGTAAGTTGAAAGGCCTCTTTTAGTGTCTTAAGTTTTCATAACTGTGACCTTAATGGCCTAACGTCTGTAAGCTTAACGACCGTTTCACAGGTGCATGTTCATTAATTGTTTGTTTCATTGAACAAGCATGGGAAACAGTGTTTAAACCCTTTACAATGAAGATCTGTAAAGTTATTTGGATTTTTACGAATTATCTTTGAAAGACAGGGTCCTGAAAAAGGGGCGTTTATTTTTTTGCTGAGTTTAGTAACTAAATTGTATTTATGCAGATATTACATCTACTCTGTTACTGTATGTAATACTGTTTTCATTTCCCACTTGGATGGCGCTTTCAGAAGCTGAAGATTAGATTGTCAAGATGTGTAATGTACTTTGTAGGTACACTATAATTAAAAGTAAGTACCCATCAAAATCAGTGGCGGTCAGTGCCATTTAAGATGAGGGAGGATGATTATTTTTTTCATGAGCATGGCCTTATTTCTATTACAGCATATTGGATGACTGTCATTCATATTCCATTCACCCAGTTCAATGTAACAGCGATAGGTTTAGGCTACTGCATGATACTCACATTTTCTCTATACGCATCATGAGGTTGGTACAACCTAGCCTATGAATGAAAGTGTACAACGTAGGTGCACACAGGTCAAGAGAAAAATGAGGTGACAGACAGTGACATATTCAATACACACTCTTGTCTGCATCTAGCTGATTTGGGGTGTAATCATTGGTCTAACAGTTGCAAATGAGTGGCAATAAATTAGTAAAACCTAAAGCTTACCTTGACTTGGAAGAGTTCCAGTGTTGTGTTGGAAAGTCATCGCCAGCTAGCTCACATAGCATCCCTCTGTTTGAGCAGTGTGTTTCAGTAGGCTAAACTATCTAGCTGCATTTGCTTGCTAAGTAAGTGAAACTGAAAAAAATATGTAAATCTCACTCTCTCTTGCTTCTACTTCATTTTGGGATTAATTAATTTGTTCAAAACTGTTCAACCATTTGTTCAACCATTGTCTTTCTCTCTCTTTGCGTCAACTACTCACCACATTTTATGCACTGCAGTGCTAGCCATCTCTAGCTTATGCTTTCAGTAGTAATTCCCTGATCATTTGATTAGCTTGATTAGCTTAATCCGGTGTAACAACTAGTAATTACATTTTATTCATGTGAATATTACCTGTACTCAATGGTGTACTAGTGTGTTTATTCTCCGAATGTTGTTTGGATGGTGCTTCCAGAAGCTTTAAATTGAGGGCCAGGTTGTCAGGATGGGTAATGTACTGTATAAGTACACATTAATTACAAGTAAGTACTCAAGATGCACTTTTAACTAGCTAAATCCTGTGTAACAACAAATAATTACTTCGTACTTAGGCAAACATTACATGTACTATGCTTTGAAATGGTGTATTATTCTTCATCTGGGATGACACTCATATTAATTAGATCTATTTTTCGTAAACTCAAACAAGTTAACCCAGATGGTATTTGGGGGGCAAGTGCTAGCAACAACATTGACTGGAGAACATTGCACATTCATGTTTAAGTAATTGGAGCCTCTTGAGCATAGGCTATAATCGCTCATACACCCAGTGCATCCACAAGCTATCCAAACCTTGGCACAGTTGTTAATGAATCGGATGCAGCTGAGAAGAAGCAAAACAATAAGTTGGTGAATTTAGTGAAAACCTGCCCATTTGCAACAAGCATGGTAACAAGTATTTGTTGTTATACTACTGTCATTACAGACCGCAATTACTACCAGTTACATGTTATTACACTAACTATGAGTTATAGTTAACTGCAATACTTGTTAGTGTAATAACACTGTAATAAGGAACCCATAAAAGGTAGTGTTACCTTGTATTTGTTGGAGCATTTGTGAGTATGGGTCCTAATCCAATCATGCCAATAGCATGGAGTTTACCCATAACACACCTGCATACACCGAGTGTACAAAACATTAAGAACATCTTCCTAATTTTGAGTTGCACCCCCTTTTCCTTAAAAACAGCCTCAATTCATCGTGGCATGGACTCTACAAGGTGTTGAGTGATTTCCACAGGGATGCTGGCCCATGTTGACTCCAATGTTTACCAAAGTTGTCTCAAGTTAGCTGGATCTCCTTTGCATGGTGCACCATTCTTGATAGACACGGGAAACTGTTTAGTGTGAAAAATTCCAGCAGCGTTGGTGTTTTTGACATACTCAACCGGTGTGCCTGGCTCCTACTACCATACCCCGTTCAAAGGCACTTAAATATTTTGTCTTGCCCATTCACCCTCAGAATGGCACACATACCCCATATGTGATGTCTCAATTGACTCAAGGCTTAAAAGTATTTTTTTTACGTGTCTTCTCCCCTTCATCTACACTGATTTGAAGTGGATTTAACAAGATACATAAACAAGGGAACATAGCTTTCACCTGGTCAGTCTGTCATAGAAAGAGCAGGTGTTCCTAATGTTTTGTAACACTCAGTGTATAATGGGCTAGACCACCCCTTACACCCTGCAATGGAAAAGACCTCCACAATTTAAAATGAGCAGGTGGGATGTACCATTTTGGAGTTACTACCCATTGGGCACAGACATCAATTCAACGTTTATTCAAAGTTGGTTCAACATAATTTTAATGAAATGATGTGGCAACAACATTGATTCAACCAGTGTGTGCCCAGTGGGTAGGGAACCAGGCTCCTACTTTTCCAAAAAGGCCAGAAGGTTTACATTTGTCAATCTTTATTAGGCTCTGTGAATGAAATCTAACGTCCTAATCTCCGACACCAACATCTGTGCACTAAGCCTTTTAACCCAAGGCCAGAGGAAAGCAAAAACCAAGAGGTGTTGGGGGAGTGTGCCATACTGTCAGCCAACTCTATTCTGGGAATGGACATGGCAGAGAGCACGGTACAAGACAGCCTTGTAAACAAGCATAACAAGGGGAGGTGTGTGTATTCCTCTCATTTCTCTCTTTCTCTCTCGTCCTTCACCCATCCCTCCCTCGGTTTCTGTCTCTCTGTCTTTAAACCCGCCTCTTCCCTGATGAATTGGCAGCGAGGGCCCGTCCATAAAATGACGGCCCAGAAATCCTATTAATTTGCATACTGTAATTATTCTTTGAATCAGCCTACCTTTATTGCTGCCCGTGAAAATCTACTGTCAGCACTGCCCAATAGATCACTGTTGAAAAGCCAGTCCACTGAAGGAAAGAGGGTCTGTGAGGAGATATAGGCTGGGCTCCACCCCACCAACTAACAGGTCAACACACACCATGCGCACGCTCATAAACATACACTCAGATAAACATACTTCTTCGCAGACACACACACAGCTATGAACTGAACTGATCCTAGATCAGTGTAATAGGGTATTAGGACACGGACTATGCTACTGTACATGGTGTACTGAGCCTAGATCAGTGCCACATGGGTTGGGAATAGCTTGATGCCACTTTGAAGAGCATGCTGCTATTGTGTTTCTCACTATGGCTGCACTTTTGGTCTAAAATCTGACAGAGGGAAAAAAGGCATTATAATCTGTCAATTTAGCTAAAGATCATGTTTGATTTTTCACAACCAAACGCACACTGTACACATGCGTGTACACACACACACACACACACACACACACACACACACACACACACACACACACACACACACACACACACACACACACACACACACACACACACACACACACACACACAGTCTTGTTCCACTTGGCTGGGCTCATTATGGAATGGAGTCCTCCTGACTCTCCACTCTGATAATAATACACCGATCTAGGCTCAATTCAGTTCATAGCTGTGTTCAGCTCTAAAAAGCCCAATTCTGATTTTAGTTCAGGTCAGTTAACTGAGTTGAGTAACACTAGCTATGTACAATATGGTCTGTGTTTTAATATCCATTTTTGAATGTACATCATCCATATCAGGACATTGTCATTTGTCAGATAAGAAATACCGTGTCTGATTGGCTGTGTCCCATTCATCTTATTAGGTAGCATCCTTTCCTCATCTCCTTCTTCTTTTATTCAGGAGCTCTAACAGGTCAAATAACATTGGCCCTAAGATTTTTGAAGGCGGTTCTTTTTAATAAACTGCCTCCAGGTCAGGGAAGGTCAGCTCTGCCGTCTCTCTTCAGTGCCATAATCTGATGTCGTCTCAGTTGTGTTCAGCAAGGCCATCTGTTCCCTTAGCTCACCTTTCCCAGCTAGCACATAATGTTCTGAGAACCATATGTTTCTTAGCGCTTGGTGAGAGCATTGTTGTCCCATGGTTATTTTGCATGCAACCTTCCCATAATGTTTCCTCATGGTTCTATTTAAAGTAATGTTCTCAGAACATTAAGAAAACTTTACATACAAACATTTACGTTTAAGGAAATATTCATTCCATTCTCAGCATCAACAAAACTGTCTTCCATCTTGTTAAGTGTGTTCATGTGTGTCGGCCACGCCCACTAATTGGCCACACCTGAATACACTTAACAAGATAGAGGATTGTTTTGTTGATGCTGAGAATGGAATGTATATTTTTTCAAATAATATTCTTAGAACGTTGCTAATGTTGTGGATTTTATGGAAAGTTTTCTTAATATTCTGAGTAATTGGCCACACCTGATCTTAATGAGTACTTGTTTCCCTTGAAAAAGGATGTGTTTGAATAGACTAAGATTAACAGCTTTGTATAAGTAAAAACAAACATGGCATGCTAGCTCCATCCTGATAGCGTGGTGGACTAATTTCATGGATAGACAGCAGAAGGTCATAGGTTTGAATCTCACTGACGCCATGCCACAATAAAAAATAAATATTTGCATAATTAATGCCTAAGCAAATTAATTTCCATGTGTCCTATCTGTGCTTTGGAGTTCAAAACAGTTCAACAAAACTAGCAGTATTATTGAAACCTGTTCTCAGAATGTTATTTAATTACCTTCAAATATCCGATAATTTAAATTCTTAGAACGTTAATGAAACCTCCCAGGAAAACTTTCAGGGAACCATAGAAACATTTTCTCAAGAACAGGTCCATAAACGCCATCTTGTCTGCTTTGATCGGACTGCTAATGTTAATGAGTCTAATTCACATTTGTGCATATGGGATTGCAGATGCTTGTTTATTTTACCCGCACACTTCTCTCTCCCAGGCTTCCAGTGTTGTCATCTTTACAGCGGATAAGATTGCCTAGCTTTGCCCTGCCTCTCAATCTCCTCTATGTGTGCTAGAATGTCCCCTTTCCTTGCCAACACACACACACACACACACACACACACACACACACACACACACACACACACACACACACACACACACACACACACACACACACACACACACACACACACACACACACACACACACACAAAGAGAAGAGGGGAGCAGCTCTTGGCCTACATAGAAATCCCTGTGGGAAAAGGGGGAGAATCTCTGAGCCTCTTTGAGTAGCTGTTTTGTCATGTTTTATATCATTCAACTAATAAAACACAAGTCCTTTACTAAAGACTCCGGCTCCCAGAAGACCCCTGTTATAAATGTACTGTAAACACAATTGTTTGTCTTCAAAACATGTTCCTCCTTTTTATCCCCCTCCTCCTCCTCACCAATCTAGTCCCATATATGTACTGCTGTTGTTTTCTTGGTAAACACACTAGTGAAATGTATTTGTTGATGGCTATGGGAAGAAAAATTAAGAAACTGCTACTGAGTCCATTTTTGTTTCTTGTCATCAGTTTCCAAGTGAGCCTTGTCTTTGGTGGAGATATCGTGAAGAGGATTTCACTTTCATACAAATGTGTGGACAGCTTATTTGTTCGCTTTCTGAATACAGTATCATGTAATGCGGGTATCTTCTGAATTTCGATGTTTGAAATATTTTACATATAGAACACAGGGTGAACCAGATACTGTACATCTCAAAGCGTGATCTGCAGAGAGAGAGAGAGAGAACCTGTTTTGACACTGTGGTCCCTCAACTGTGACGAAGCGCCAGTGCTGCTCCCTCTCCTCACACATGACCGTAATCCCTCTCCGAACCCTATGAATGACACACTACATTGGTGGCAGCTGTGTTTTTGAGCATTTTTAAAGACTGGAATAGTCTTCTGAAGTCATTACGGGACGTGACTGTGCTTGGCTACATGCTAGGCCTACTACTAGCCCCGTGGAGCCAGCATATGAGGAGGAGCATGCACCATGTTCTCTGAGCTATCATCTCTCTCGCTGCTAGCTGTCGGACAGGCAAACAGTGAGTATTGACTGTCGCATTGCCACAATCATCCCTGGATCTAAACTGAACAAAAATGTAGATGCAACAATTTGAAATATTTTACTGAGTTACAGTTCATGTAAGGAAATCAGTCAATTGAAATCAATTCATTAGGCCCTAATATATGGATTTTTCTATCTGCTGGTCACAGATACCTTAAAAAAATGGCCCTCAGGATCTCGTCTTATTATCTCCGTGCATTCAAAATTGCCATCAATAAAATGCAATTGTGTTCGTTGTCCATAGCTTATGGCTGCCCATACCATAACCCCACCACCACCATGTGGCACTCTGTTCACAACGTTGACATAAGCAAACCACTCACCCACACGTTGCCATACACGTGGTCTACAATTGTGAGGACAGTTGGACATACTGCCAAACTCTCTAAAATGACATTGGAGGCGGCTTTTGGAAGAGAAATTAACATTAAATTCTCTGGCAACAGCTCTGTTGGACAATCCTGCAGTCAGCATGCCAATTGCACTCTCCCTTTGAGACATACAGTGACTTCAGAAAATATTCAGACCCCTTGATTTTTTTCCCACATTTTGTTAGGTTACAGCCTTGTTCTAAATTGTATTAATTTACACACAATACCCCATAATGACAGAGCAAAAACAGGTTTTTAGACATTTTTGCTAATTTATTAAATAAAAAAAACTGAAATATCACATTTTCGTAAGTACTCAGACCCTTTACTCAGTACTTTGTTGAAGCACCTTTGGCAGCGATAGTCAAATCAAATCAAATCAAATTGAATTGGTCACATTCAGTACACGTGATTAGCAGATGTTATTGCGGGTGTAGCGAAATGCTTGTGCTTCTAGCTCCGACAGTGCAGTAAAATCTAACAAGTAATATCTAACAAATTACACAACATATACCCAATACACACAAATCTAAGAAGGAATGAATTAAGACTATATACCTATGGACAAGCGATGTTAGAGTGGAACGAACTAAGAAACAGAATAGTATAGAATACCGTACATAAACTCAGCTAAAAAAAAAATGCCCCTTTTTCAGGACCCTGTCTTTCTAAGATAATTTGTAAAAATCCAAATAACTTCAGAGATCTTCATTGTGAAAGGTTTAAACACTGTTTCCCATGCTTGTTCAATGAACCATAAACAATTAATGAACATGCACCTGTGGAATGGTCGTTAAGACACTAACAGCTTACAGACGGTAGGCAATTAAGGTCACAGTTATTAAAATTAAGGACACTAAAGAAGCCTTTCTACTGACTCTGAAAAACACCAAAAGAAAGGTCCCTGCTCATCTGCGTGAACATGCCTTAGGCATGCTGCAAAGAGGCATGAGGACTGCAGATGTGGTCAGGGCAATAAGTTTCAATGTCCGTACTGTGAGACGCCTAAGACAGGGCTACACGGAGACAGGATGGACAGCCGATGGTCCTCGCAGTGGCAGACCACGTGTAACAACACCTGCACAGGATCGGTACATCCAAACATCACACCTGCGGGACAGGTACATGATGGCAACAACAACTACCCGAGTTACACCAGGAACGCACAATCCCTCCATCAGTGCTCAGACTGTCCGCAATAGGCTGAGAGAGGCTGGACTGAGGGCTTGTAGGCTTGTTGTAAGGCAGGTCCTCACCAGACATCACCAGCAAAATTGTCGCCTATGAGCACAAACCCACCGTCGCTGGACCAGACAGGACTGGCAAAAAGTGCTCTTCACCGACGAGTCGCGGTTTTGTCTCACCTGGGGTGAGGGTCAGATTTGCGTTTATCGTCGAAGGAATGAGCGTTACACCGAGGCCTGTACTCTGGAGCGGGATAGATTTGGAGGTGGAGGGTCCGTCATGGTCTGGGGCGGTGTGTCACAGCATCATCGGACTGAGCTTGTTGTCTTTGCAGGCTATCTCAATGCTGTGAGTTACAGGGAAGACATCCTCCTCCCTCATGTGGTACCCTTCCTGCAGGCCCATCCTGACATGACCCTCCAGCATGACAATACCACCAGCCATACTGCTCATTCTGTGCATGATTTCCTGCAAGACAGGAATGTCAGTGTTCTGCCATGGCCAGCGAAGGGCCCAGATCTCAATCCCATTGAGCACGTCTGGGACCTGTTGGATCGGAGGGTGAGTACTAGGGCCATTCCCCCCAGAAATGTCCGGGTACTTGCAGGTGCCTTGGTGGAAGAGTGGGGTAACATCTCACAGCAAGAACTGGCAAATCTGGTGCAGTCCATGAGGAGGAAATGCACTGCAGTACTTAATGCAGCTGGTGGCCACACCAGATACTGACTGTTACTTTTGATTTTGACCCCCCCTTTGTTCAGGGACACATTATTCAATTTCTGTTAGTCACATGTCTGTGGAACTTGTTCAGTTTATGTCTCAGTTGTTGAATCTTGTTATGTTCATACAAATATTTACGCATGTTAAGTTTGCTAAAAATAAACACAGTTGACATTGAGGACGTTTCTTTTTTTGCTGAGTTTACATATGAAATGAGTAATGCAAGATATGTAAACATTATTAAGTGAATGAGATACTGTAGAATAGTATAAACAGTATATACATATGAGATGAGTTATTCCAGATATGTAAACATTAAGTGACTAATACCGTGTAATAGTACAAAATACAGTATATACACTACCGTTCAAAAGTTTGGGGTCACTTAGAAATGTCCTTGCTTTTGAAAGAAAAGCACATTTTTTGTCCATTAAAATAAAATAAAATTGATCAGAAATACAGTGTAGACCTTGTTAATGTTGTAAATGACTATTGAAGCTGGAAACGGCTGATTTTTTTGTTCAATATCTACATAGACGTACAGAGGCCCATTATCAGCAACCATCACTCCTGTGTTCCAGTGGCACGTTGTGTTAGCTAATCCAAGTTTATAATTTTAAAAGGCTAATTGATCATTAGAAAACCCTTTTGCAATTACGTTAGCACAGCTGAAAACTGTTGTCCTGATTACAGAAGCAATAAAACTGGTTGTGTATCTGGAGCATAGCACTTGTGGGTTCGATTACAGGCTCAAAATGGCCAGAAATAAAGACCTTTCTTCTGAAACTCATCAGTCTATTCTTGTTTTGAGAAATGAAGGCTATTCCATGCGAATTGCCAAAAAACGGAAGATCTCGTACATCGCTGTGTCCTACTCCCTTCACAGAACAGCGCAAACTGGTTCAAATCAGAATAGAAAGAGGAGTGGGAGGCCCCGGTGCACAACTGAGCAAGAGGCCAAGTACATTAGAGTGTCTCGTTTGAGAAACAGACGCATCACAAGTCCTCAACTGGCAGCTTCATTAAATAGTACCCACAAAACACCCGTCTCAACATCAACAGTGAAGAGGCGACGCCGGGATGTTGTCCCTTCTCCCCCGATTGCTCATTTTGGCCAGGCAGCCAGCTCCACGAAGATTCTTGGGGGTTCCAAACTTCTTTCATTTAAGAATGATGGAGGCCACTGTGTTCTTGGGGACCTTTTAAAAAAAAAAATATTAAACTTTTATTTAACTAGACAAGTCAGTTAAGAACAAATTATTATTTACAATGACAGCCTACCAGGGAACAGTGGGTTAAATGCCTTGTTCAGGGGCAGAACAACAGATTTTTACCTTGACAGCTCAGGGATTCAATCCAGCAACCATTTCGGTTACTGTCCCAATGCTCTAACCACTAGGCTTCCTGCTGCTCCTACAATGCTGCAGACATTTTTGGTAGCCTTCCCCAGATCTGTGCCTCGACACAATCACATCTCAGAGCTCTACAGACAATTCCTTGAACAACATGGCTTGGTTTTTGCTCTGACATACACTGTCAACTGTGGGACCTTATATATACAGGTGTGTGCCTTTCCAAATCATGTCCAATCAATTGAATTAAGTTGTAGAAACATCTCAAGGATGATCAATGGATACAGGATTTACCTGATTTCAATTTTGAGTCTCATAGCAAAGGGTCTGAGTACTTATGTAAATAATGTATTTCTGTTTTTGTTTAATACATTTGCCAACATTTCTTAAAGCTGTTTTTGCTTTGTCATTATGGGGTATTGTGTGTAGATTGCTGAAGATTTTGTATTTATTCCATTTTAGAATAACGCTGTAACGTAACAATATCGAAAAGCTCTCACTGCTGCTCGATCAGCCTACTTTTCCAACCTGATGAGGAGTATAAAAACAATGATTTATTTTTTTATAAAGCAAACTAAAAAGCAGCATTCCCCAAGGGATGATGGCCTTCACTGCAGCAGTGATAAATTCATGAACTTCATCAACGAAAAGATCACGATCAGTAGAAAGCAAGTTGTCCTGAGTCTGTACAGAACAGCCAGGACCTCAGATCAATGGAGACACTATGTTGAGCATAATAAATGGCTCCCTATCCTCCGGATCTGTACAAAACTCACTAAAAGCAAAACCTTGACCGGAAAATGTAAAAAACTATCGGTCTATATCGAATCTCCCATTCCTCAACAACAACAAAAAAAATGAAAAGCTGTTGCTCAGCAACTCACTGCTTTCCTGAAGACAAATCATGTATATGAAATGCTCCAGTCTGGGTTTAGACACAACCATAGTACTGAGCCCACACTCGCGAAGGTGGTAATTACCTTTTAATGGTGTCAGTCCCTAATTTGTTTACGAGGACAAGTTCTTGCCTGGTTTGGATCTTATCCGTCGGAAAGATATCAGAAGAAGAAGAAGTAGTATCTTGGGGGCTCGTATAAACACGGATGCCGGCGCTGGCTGGGGTGATTGATCTCACAACCGATGCATTTTTCACGTATATACTCTCCAATCACCACGTTTAAAAGTGTGGCTACAGAGGCCTTGATGGTGTCCACAAAAACAGTACTGACCACCCCATCAAACACATCCTCAGGCTGTGTACATGTAGGGGGTGTCGGGGGTCTTGGCTGGGGGGAGTAGAATGGTTGGCTGCGAGGCATAGAGTCCTTAGGGTCTGGCCCCCATGACGTATCGGAGTCCTGTTATGTTGTAGGAATATCCATGGTATATGCTGAAATGAAGAAGTGGAGGCTTTAAGGGACCTCCTTTTATTGTTGAACCAGTCCTTTGGGGGTCAGGGCGTGGTTATAACGCAGCCGCGTACTTAGTTTTCTTTGGGGCCTGACCCTTCTGAGGATGACCCTTCTTGGGGTTCCTTTGAATCATAATCCTCAGGATTCGTATATATTATGCATTTCCTTAGCCGAACAATGCTCTGCCACTGTTGGCTCTGTACAAAAGAACATCCAACAACTCTAACATGTTCAATTCCATTAGATCCCAACTTTTAAAAGGAATAAGCATGCGCAACCTGAAATCCCTAGTCAGGCCACCATCACGAATGTTTTGGTTGCGGATTTCCTCGTTGCTGATATAGAACTCCACGCAGCCACAAGGAAGTCCATTCTTTCTCTGTATTTTCACCCTGTGAAATACTCTTCCTGAGGAGTCTGTGGTACCTTCCCAATGGGTCTCGTAGCCCGTGAGCAAGCTATACCCCTTTGTGATAACTCTCAGTTCGGGACACAAAACCTTGCGAAAAACCGACCAGTCTTCAGCCCCGTAGTCCACTCCTAAAGTCTGGTCTGTATATTCTCCACCTTCGGCTACGGTATAGAGTTTCACTCTACGGGCCGGGTAATCAAACTGATACAGTGCTGTCCATTAGACATCATCACTTGATCTTTCAGTGCAGTTGCGGGCGGTATTTGTGTTCTATACACACATAGAAACCGCTTTTTTGGCGCAACGTATATTGTTGCTTTATACTGGGCCTTCTCTCTATGTTTCAACCGAGGTCCTGCTTCCGTTGTTACGGTCATCACTGCTTTACCAAAATCCATGTTTATTTTTAAAATCTTGTTTAGTGATCTGGGGCCGCATGTGTCTGGGTCTTATTTATAAGTCGTCTGCCTCCAACACAATCCCCCCCCCCCGGACATTCCTACTTTATAGACAACAACCCTAAGAGCAATAAAATAGGTGGGGTGTGGGGCCATCCTCTTTGAAATGTTCAAACACAACCCCCCAGTTCAACGAGGTCCCTACACATCAATCATCATGACAACTTCAAAGGAATAGATGCAATATAGATATAAAATAGCACACACTCTAACACGTGACCGTGACACCTTCCCGCCAGGATGGCCTGACCGGATGCCCTTATTTGGGCATGTACGCGCCATCTGGACATAGGGTCATAAATCACGATTTTGACCGATGCCATCTACTTTATTCTCTCTGCTCCTCTATGCGGCGTCTGTCTAGTCTTAACTTTCCTATAGTTGAAATCCTACTCTCCGAACCTTATAAACAGCACGTTACAGTAGAAAGCGTTTGAATGAAAACCAAAAGCAAGCATTTTTTTCGTTGATAGGTTCATGTACTACCTATACCCGTTTTCTTCCGTTTTGTCCCTATTGAACACGCCCCTGGGTTGAAGTCATTGAAATACTATGAGCATTTGCACGAGTCTACCTGGAGTGCCAGATGGAAGAATGTATGCAGAATTTATCTCGAAACCAGTGCTAAGATACAGTCTGCAAAAAAATTAATTCAAAAAAACGCAAGGCTTGACTTCCTTAGCAATCATCTCTCTCTGCCAACGAGCCAAGTCAGCACTCAGCAAGACACTGCAGACATCTCCCAAAACATGTCGTATGACCTTGTTGTCCAGCCTGCAGGTGAATTATCTCACTCCCTCCCTCCCCTCCCCTCCTTCCTCCACCCCCTCTCCGGCCTTTAAAACGGGGGCTGGAGAGGAGTTTTATTGCTAAGTGGGCCCGGGCACGGTAAAGAGCCAGATGACGGTGTTTAATGGGACCATTAACAATGGGATAGAAAATCAATACAGAGAGGTAGAGAGGAGGTGCATCTCTGTCACGGTGATGTGTAGTTAGTGCCTGATTGTTCTCAGGCTGAGATCTGGCCTCACTCCCAAAGCCTGGCCGTTGTAATGTTGTAATGTACTCTGCTCCGACGCAATTAAATTGAGTCCCCCCTTTAGGCGTGGTGGTGGTGGAGAGAGTGGAGGCCTGTAAACACATATAACAATATAAAAAGGGCATTTTCTTTTGGATTAGATCCACAATTTTTATTCAAACTTTGTTTTGGGATGTCTGTGTGAGCTGAATATTTGACAAGGTAGATCTTTGTGATGGTTCGATTTATTTATGTTTATTTTTTTCATGGGTTTACACACTCATTCATAGTTAAATGTCAAAACTCGGTAAAGATGTATTACATAGAAAAACATGAACAAGTCCATTTCTTTGCAAAGTTTTGCGATCGAGATATTAATCTGTGCCTCAACTTCTGTCCCTATCAAGCATGTTTTACAAATACATTTCTACCTAACTATAAATTGAGGCAGATACCTAACTAAGTCGATGCAGAAAATGCACCGAACAAAAGGAAGAAACACTCAAGCGTTGATCAGAATACATTTTCAGGTAAACACACCACAAAAATATCATGGACTCTTCGCCATTCCAAAATAGTCAGTTCCAGCTGCCCTTCCCTTCTGCTGCATCTAATAGACAGAGAAGTGTGTGTAAGAAGTGTGTTTCAGCCTCCAACCCCCCTTGTGTGTGTGCTGATTGACAGGCCTTACCTTCCTAATGGAACGGTGAAGGCAGCCGGATGGCACCACCGAGTTTGCCGGGGGGGTTCCCCCTCAGGCTAGCACAACGATGATGACTACAAAAGGCAAACAAAGACAGGCACCATCCAAATGAAGAGGGGTAGTTGGCAGATACACTCAGTGAATACTGTTTGTTGATGAGGCTACTGAGCCTTCTCTCTCTCGCTCTGTGTGTGTTTGCAATGCAGTATAGCCCTTTGGGACCCTCTTCCCCTGCTGCCACATCTTATTTGGGGCTTGGGTTTTGTAAATGAGAATAACAACTCAAGGAAACAAGACTATTGCTCTTGCTCTGTCTCTCCATCTTTCTCTCACATACACACAAACTCTCACCCCACCCCCTCACTGATTCCCTCCCTCACCCCCTACCACCTCTCTCCTTGTCCTCCCCCCAATAGTAAAGGATTTTGTTTTTATCTCTGTCTGTGGCTGTATAGTTTTGCTGGTGTGAAGGATAAACAGCATCAGCTAACTATTTCCTGGGCAGTTGCCAGTGTCTTGCTCACTCATCCGCTGTGTAGGAGACTGTGGGAAACTCGGATCCACATGGGGAGGTCGGATGGTTCTCTGCAATGCATGCTGGGAGTGAGAGGGTGTTCTTGCACCTTTGTTTTGAATCACTGGAATGACCCAGGGAAAGTGTTCAGTGGAGATTTGTAAACAAAAGTCTGCATTGGACAGTAACTAACTACATCTAGCACGTTGGTTTGTAGCCTATCCAGCACTGTTTCAAAGGTGGCTAGCGAGTCATTCCCTCCTCCCAATTGATCAACGCACAGCAACAATATAACACATCTATGGTAATAATAGGTCACCACATGAAGTGTTCACTTCCAAAGCCACATACCAATTTTTTTTTTTGTGCCCTTCTCTTTCTAAAAAGTCACTTCCTCTCTTCCTGATCCCTCTCGCACCAAAGAACTCAAATGGCTTATCAGAATCCTTTCACTCTCTCTCTTTCCTTTCCCTTTTCTCACTCCAAGCCTCACTTATAGAAACTCATCCGGCCTCTCTCCCATCTCCTACTGTTCACAGTAGGGTGTGTTTTTCATCAGGATGTCAGTCATGTGTATGGTCTGATTGATGGAACAGATTCGGTTTAGTTTCCCGAAAGCTTTGTAGCTATCATGGTCCTTTATTTCTCTCAATGACCCCAACTGACACACTCAAACAACAGCAAATTGCTTAATTTAATGAAATGCATATGCCCATGTCCAGTATTGCGGAGTAGTGAACTACATGTAGTTCAATTAGTAATTGAACTACAAATCTTAATAGTGTGTTACTTTTTTAACATGAAGCGGTATAGCTAACTCCTGGAACACCACTTTTTTTGCTCAAATATAATATGTGTGAAGCAGTGGCGGTCAGTGCCGTTTAAGAGGAGGGAGGAAGATTTTTTTTAATGAGCATGGCCTTATTTCTATGACAGCATATTAGATGACAGTCATTCATATTCCATCCACCCAGCTCAATGTAACATCGATAGGTTTAGGTTACTACATGATACTCAAATTTTCCATATAGCCATCATGAGGTTGCTACAACCTAGCCTATGAATGTAAGTTTACACGGTAGATGCACAGGTGAAGAGAAAAATGTGAGTAATCAAGGTGACCGACAGTGACACATTTAATACCACCTTGCACACGCTTGCCTGCATCTAGCTGATATAGGGTGTAATTATTAGTCCAACATGTGCAAACGAGAGTTTCTGTTTGACAAATTCAGGTATGTTTGGTTTGGGATGAGTTGGACTGCAGAGTGAAGGAAAAGCAGCCAATAAGTGCTCAGGATATGTGGGAACTTCTTCAAAACAGTTGGTAAAACATTCCAGGTGAAGCTGGTTGAGAGAATGCCAAGCGTGTGCAAAGCTATCATCAAGGCAGAGGGTGGCTACTTTGAAGAATCTCAAATATAAAATATATTTTGATTTATTTAATACTTTTTTGGTTACTACATGATTCCATATGTGCTATTTCATAGTTTGACGTCTTCACTATTATTCTACAATGTAGAAAATAGTAAAAATAAAGAAAAACCTGAGTAGGAGGTGTATCCAAAACTTTTGACTGGTACTGTATATAATTTCTATAGCTAGCTAGCTCTCTTGCTCACTCTCTTACTTACTTCTCCTTCATTTTTGAAGAAATGAATTTGTTCAAACTGTTCAATGATTGTCTTTCTCTCTCTGAGTCAACTACTTATGCGTTAAGTACTTGATTCATTCTCTGATCCTTGGGTGGACAACATGTCAGTTCATGCTGCAAGAGCTCTGAGAGGTTTGAGGAAGTCCTCCGGTAGTTAACATAATTACTGTGTAAGTGAGGGTGAGAATCAAGAGTCTTCTAGGTTTTGTATTGAAGTCAATGTACCCAGAGGAGGACGGAAGCTAGCTGTCTTCCGGCTATACCATGGTACTACCCTACAGAGTGCTGTTGAGGCTACTGTAGACCTTCACTGCAAAGCAGTATGTTTAAATCAATTATTTGGTGGTGTGAATATATTTAGTATATTTCTATCTAAAAAGGATAACTTTTATGAATGGTTCCCTTTTTATTTTTCTGAAACTCACTGATGATGTTCCTTCCCTTAACAGGAGTGATCTGACCTTGCAATTTGTATTCTATTATGTTTTAGATTGAAATATGATACATTTTCATGTAGTTTGGATGTAGTGAACGACTTTTTTAAAGTAACTTTAGTGAAGTATACTATGTTTTTCTTAAGGGTACCTTTAGTATAGAATAACTTCTTCCAGTGTGAAGTAATTGGTAGCTTGGTAAACTATCTTTTCAGAGTAGTTTCTTCAACACTACCCATGTCCATGGAGAAAAAAGCATCCCAACTCCAGATCTTTTATTGTAAAAAATGTCTATTTTGCTGCATTCAATCCAAATAATGAGCTATTCTGTATTCGTTACGCTAGCATCCAATCAACGCAGCATCCAATCAATGCGATTCCCAATTGACACAGACTAAGTTTCCAGGGAAATGTAGTTTTAATCTCTGCTCTCCCATGTGCTAATCTGTCAAACCCTCTTTTCATCATTTCACCAAATTCCATCTGCATCGCTCCAATACAACACCTGGAGTCTGTTGCATTGAAAACTGCAAATTCTAAAAACGTGACAGAAAATTTGGAGGGAGAAAAAGTCTTAGTTTGATATTGCCTTGGCAACTGATGCCAAATTCTTGATTCGGCCTCTTGGGTTTTGAAGGGGGGAAATTATATGAAACTTCATTGGATTGTGTCCCGAGTCCATTATCGACAAATTCTGTGTTTTCTAGTACAATGAAACCCAAAATAGAATTCCACAATTTCGAGTCGATTTGGTTTTGCAAATGAACACAATTTGTAATCTGCAAACCTTTTCTCTTTTCTCTCTTTCCTATCTTTTCATGTTTTACTTTTATTTCCTCTCATTTTGCTAAATTACAACAAATTACAACAATTTTAGCTTTACCTCTAATTCTTTGTTTCTTCCCTCCCTGTCACTATCTCTTCTCATCCCTCTTACCTGTTATACTCCTCATTTTCTCTCTCTCTCTTTTAGCTCCCTCTACACGCAACATATTTATACAATATATTTTCTACCCAACGAAATGGTCCCGCAATGTAGCATTGTTGGATTATATCCAATAGCGTCTCATCAAATAAGGAACCACATCATTTTCTAGTGCTATAGTGGATCCCTGCTGGCCTTACATCATTAAGAAAGCCCAGCACCTGTCATGTCCTCCAAACAATAATAACATGAGGTTAATTTGGTTATTGGGAGTATGAAGAACCATTTCCTAACGACCTGCGGGCTATGATAATAGGAGCATCAGCAACGTCACCCAGTTGATTGTTGTGGTAACCGGGCCAACCATCCAAGCATGCTGCCCCCGACTGCCATCTGATGGCTTGGCCCAAATAACGCAAACCCACACACACACATGCCTCAACAGATACACACATGCCTCAACAGACACACACATGCCTCAACAGACACACAAATGCCTCAACAGATAAACACAAGCATAATAACAAAAATAGAAACACTGCTTAGAGCAGGGATGGGCACCTTTGATGGCAGTTGGGGGCACAAAAAAAATCTGAACTCATCATGGGGGGCCGCAGTGGCTCACGGGTGTGCGTACCCACATCCGTGCTCACACATTTAGCCCTGGCCTTTTGGTGGCCCTAACCAACATTTTATTTTCCCCCACCTTAAGGGCAAAATATTTTAGCTGCATCCCTACAATTTTAGAGTTAACTGCCTGCAATTCTACACATTTTGCCATGCGGTGTAGAGAAAATGTTGCAGTTTTAAAGAAAGTTTTCTGCAAATCTAGACATTTTTCCATGGGAGAGAAGATTTAGCAATTTTATATCTCATTTCATGCAATTCTTCCAATTTTGCCATGGGGTTGAGAGAAAAATGTGCTGTTTTAAAGCATATTTCCTGAATCCCTACCTGTTTATTCCCTCATGAAAACCTGGACATTTTTGGAAAGGTTTCTGGAAATTTGCAAAATCACCCAAGTCCTTATAGTGGATTTGGCTACGGGGGAGGCTCCTCGTTCCTCCCCACCCCTAATGTCCCTTCACACTATGTCAATGTTAGGGAGAGTGTAATTTTGGACATAAAAATAATCATCCAGTTGATCATACGTTGTTTACTGTGGGCAGGGCCACCGAACTAAAGGCTTTTCTGAAGAGGGTGCTGGCTGAGGCTAAAACTGGCGAGTGTAAATGATACAGTGCATTCTGAATGTATTCAGACCCCTTGACTTTTTCAACATTTTCTTCCGTTACAGCCTTATTCTAAAATGGATTAAATTGATTAGTACCCTTATCAATCCACACACAATAGCACAATGACAATGCAAAAGCAGGTTTTTAGAAATGTTTGCAAATGTGTATATACAATTTGTTTTAAATTAAATATTACATTTACATAAGTATTCAGACCCTTTACTCTGTACTTTATTGAAGCACCTTTGGCAGCGATTACAGCCTAGAGTCTTCTTGAGTATGACGCAAGCGTGGCACACCTGTTTCTCCCATTCTTCTCTGCAGATCCTCTCAAGTTCTGTCAGGTTGGATGGGGAGCGTCCCCTGCAAGGCTATTTTTAGGTCTCTCCAGAGATGTTTGATCTGGTTAAAGTCTGGGCTCTGGCTAGGCCACTCAAGGACATTCAGAGACTTGTCCCTAAGCCACTCCTGCGTTGTCTTGGCTGTGTACTTAAGATCATTGTCCTGTTGGAAGGTGAACCTTTGCCCCAGTCGGAGGTCCTGAGATCTCTGGAGCAGGTTTTCATCAAGGATCTCTCTGTACATTGCTCCATTCATCTTCCCCTCGATCCTGACTAGTCTCCCAGTCCCTGCCACAGAAAAACGTCCCCACAGCATGATGTTGCCACCACAATGTTTCACCGTAGGAATGGTGCCAGATTTCCTCTAGACGTGACGCTTGACATTCAGGCCAAAGAGTTCAATCTGGTTTCATCAGACCAGAGAAATCTTGTTTCTCATGGTCTGACAGTTTTTTAGGTGACTTTTGGCAAATTCCAAGCAGGCTGTCATGTGCCTTTTTACTGAGGAGTGGCCACTTTACCAAAAATAAGTGGTTGGTGGGGTGCTGCAGAGATGGTTGTCCTTCCGGTAGGTTCTACCATTGGGTTCTTGGTCACCTCTCTGACCAAGGCCCTTTTCCCCGATTGCCCAGTTTGGCCGGACGGCCAGCTCTAGGAAGAGTCTTGGTGGTTCCAAACTTCTTCCATTTTAAGAATGATGGTGGCCACTGTGTTCTTGGGGACTTTCAACGCTGTCTAAATGTTTTCGTACCCTTCCCCAGATCTGTGCCTCAACACATTCCTGTCTCGAAGTGCTACGAACAATTCCTTTGACCACATGGCTTGGTTTTTGCTATGACATGCACTGACAACTGTGGGACCTTATATAGACAGGTGTGTGCCTTTCCAAATCATGTCCAATCAATTGCATTTACCACAGGTGGACTCCAATCAAGTTGTAGAAACATCTCAAGGATGATCAATGGATACAGGATGAACCTGAGCTCGATTTTGAGTCTCATAGCAAAGAATCTGAATACCTACAGTTGAAGTTGGAAGTTTACATAGACCTTATCCAAATACATTTAAACTGAGTTTTTCACAATTCCTGACATTTAATCCTAGTAAAAATTTCCTGTCTTAAGTCAGTTAGGATCACCACTTTATTTTAAGAATGTGAAATGTCAGAATAAAAGTATAGAGAATGATTTATTTCAGCTTTTATTTCTTTCATTACATTCCCAGTTGTTCAGAAGTTTATGTACACTCAATTAGTATTTGGTAGCATTGCCTTTACATTGTTTAACTTGGGTCAAACATTTCAGGTAGCCTTCCACAAGCTTCCCACAATAAGTTGGGTGAATTCCTCCTCACAGAGCTGGTGTAACCGAGTCAGGTTTGTAGGCCTCCTTGCTCACACACGCTTTTTCAGTTCTGCCCACAAATTGTCTATAGGATTGAGGTCAGGGCTTTGCGATGGCCACTCCAATATCTTGACTTGTCCTTAAGCCATTTTGCCACAACTTGGGGTCATTGTCCATTTGGAAGACCTATTTGCAACCAAGCTTTACCTTCCTGACTGATGTCTTGAGATGTTGCTTCAATATATCCACATAATGTTCCTTCCTCATGATGCCATCTATTTTGTGAACTTCCCTCCTGCAGCAAAACACCCCCACAACATGATGCTGCCACCCCCATGCTTCACGGTTGGGATGGTGTTCTTCGGCTTGCAAGCATCCCCCTTTTTCCTCCAAACATAACGATGGTCATTATGGCCAAACAGTTATATTTTTGTTTCATCAGACCAGAGGACATTTCTCAAAAAAGTATGATCTTTGTCCCCATGTGCAGATGCAAACCGTAGTCTGGCTTTTTTATGGCAGTTATGGAGCAGTGGCTTCTTCCTTGCTGAATGGCCTTTAAGGTTAGGTCGATATAGGACTCGTTTTACTGTGGATATAGATACTTTTGTACCTGTTTCCTCCAGCATCTTCACAGGTTCCTTTGCTGTTGTTCTGGGATTGATTTGCACTTTTCACACCAAAGTACGTTCATCTCTAGGAGACTGAACGCGTCTCCTTCCTGAGCGGTATGATGGCTACGGTTTTAAACTTGCATACTATTGTTTGTACAATGAACGTGGTACTTTCAGGCATTTGGAAATTGCTCCCAAGGATGATCCAGACTTGTGGAGGTCAACAATTATTTTTCTGAGCTCTTGGCTGATTTCTTTTTCTGAGGTCTTGGCTGATTTTCCCATGATGTCAAGCAAAGAGACACTGAGTTTGAAGGTAGGCCTCCATTTGAAGGTAGGCCTCCACAGGTACACCTCCATTTGACTCAAATTATGTCAATTAGCCTATCAGAAGCTTCTAAAACCATGACATCATTTTGTGGAATATTCCAAGCTGTTTAAAGGCACAGTCAATTTAGCGTATGTAAACTTCTGACCCACTGAAATTGTGATACAGTGAATTATTTGCGAAATAATCTGTCTGTAAACAATTGTTGGAAAAATGACTTGTGTCATGCACAAAGCAGATGTCCTAACCGACTTGCCAAAACTATAGTTTGTTAACAAGAAATTTGTGGAGTGGTTGAAAAAGCAGGTTTTAATGACTCCAACCTAAGTGTATGTAAACTTCAGACTTCAACTCTATGTAAATAAAGTATTTATTTTGTTTTATACTTTTCCAAAAATGTCCAAAAACCTGTTTTTGCTTCATCATTAAGGGGTGTTGTGTGTAGATTGACGGCGAATAACATTATTTAATAAATTTTAGCATAAGGCTGTAACGTAACAAAATGTGGAAAACGTCTAGGGGTCTGAATACTTTCTGAATGCACCGTATAGGAATATTGTTATCCACGTTGGCACCAACAATGTTATGATGAAACAGTCAGAGGTCACCAAGTGAAATATAACTTCAGCATGTAACTTAGCTAGAAAGATTTGTTGACAATTGAGTAATTGTCTCTGGCCCTCTCCTAGTTAGGGGGAGTGGTGAGATCTACAGCAGACTCGTACAACTGAATCGCTGGTTGAAAACTGTTTTCTGCCCCTCCCAAAAGATAGAATTTGTAGATAACTGGCCTTTTCCGGGAATCCTCCACAAACCGGACCAAGCATGGTCTGCTGAGGAGTGACAGACTCCATCCTAGCTGGAGGGATGCTCTCATCATATCTGTCAACAAAGACAGGGCTCTAACTCTTCTAGCTTTACAATGAGATAGGGTGCAGGCCAGGCAGCACGGTGCAGGCCAGGCAGCCAGCTTAGTGGAGTCTGCTCCTAGCACAGTCAGTGTAGTCAGCTCAGTTTACCCCATTGAGACGTGTCTGTGCCTCAATATAGGTAGGGAAAACTAAACATGGCTGTGTTCGCTTTTGCAATCCCACTGGAAAAAGAGCTCCATTCCTATTGAAAGGGATCGTGATAATACCTCACATCTCAAAAAAAGGACTATTTAATATTAGATCCCTCACTTCCAAGGCAGTCATAGTCAATGAACTAGTCACTGATCATAAACTTGATGTGATTGGCCTGACTGAAACATGGCTCAATCTTGATGAATTTACTGTGTTAGAGGCCTCTCTTCCTGGTTACACTAGTGACCATATCCAAATCAAAATGTATTGGGCACATTATGTATGTGACTCAAATACACATACTGTATTTAGCAGATGTTATTGCAGGTGTAGCGAAATGCTTGTGTTCCTAGCTCCAACAGTACAGTAGTATCTAACAATTCACAATAATGCACACAAATCCAAAAGTAAAGAATGGAATTGTGAAATATATAAATATTAGGACCAACAATTTCGGAGTGGCATTGACTAAAATACAGTAGAATGGAATACAGTATATACATATGAAATGAGTAAAGCATTGTGTTAACATTATTAAAGTGACTAGTGTTCCATTATTAAAGTGACCAGTGATTTCATGTCTAAGGTGGAGGGCTAACTAACCGGGTGGTAGCTGGCTAGTGATGATTATTTAACAGTCTAATCGCTTGAGAAAGAGGCTGTTTTTCAGTCTCTCGGTCCCAGCTTTGATTCACCTGTACTGACCTCGCCTTCCGGATGGTAGCGCGGTGAACAGGGTGCGGCTCGGGTGTTTGATGTCCTTGATGATCTTTTTGGCCTTTCTGTGACATCGGGTGCTGTAGGTGTCCTGGAGGGCAGGTAGTTTGCACCCGGTGATGCGTTGGGCAGACCGCACCACCCTCTGGAGAGCCCTATGGTTGCGGGCGGTGCAGTTGCCATACCAGGCAGTGATACAGCCCAACAGGACTCTGTCAATTGTGCATCTGTAAAAGTTTGTGAGGGTCTAAGGGGCCAGGCTTAATTTCTTCAGCCTCCTGAGGTTGAAGAGGCGCTGTTGCGCCTTCTTCACCACACTGTCTATGTGGGTGGACCATTTCAGATTTTCAGTGTTGTGTGCGCCGAGGAACTTGAAGCTTTCGCATTCTCCACTGCTGTCCCGTCGATGTGGATAGTGGCGTGCTCCCTCTGCTGTTTCCTGAAGTTCACTATCAGGTCCTTCGTTTTGTTGACGTCGAGGGAGAGGTTATTTTCCTGGCACCACTCTGCCAGGGCCCTCACCACCTCCCTGTAGGCTGTCTCATCATTGTTAGTAATCAGGCCTACTACTGTTGTGTAATCTGCAAACTTGTTGGCAGTCATGGGAGAACAGGGAGGGTTGAGGATCAGCAGAGTGGAGGTGATGTTTCCTACCTTCACCACCTGGGGGCGGCCCGTCAGCAAGTCTAGGGCCCAGTTGCACAGGGCGGGGTTCAGACCCAGGACCCCGAGCTTAATGATAAGCTTGGAGGGTACTATGGTGTTTAAGGCTGGGCTATTGTCAATGAACAGCATTCTTACATAGGTAGTCCTCTTGTCCAGATAGGAAAGGGCAGTGTGCAGTGCAATGGCGATTGCATCGTCTGTGGATCTATTGGGGAGGTATGCAAATTGAAGTGGGTCTAGGGTGTCAGGTAAGGTAGAGGTAGCGGTTCTCCTGGCTTCTATTTTTCCCAGTCTCTGTTTTTTCCTAGCCCTCCTGGTTTTGACCCTT
This sequence comes from Salmo trutta, assembly GCF_901001165.1. NCBI lineage: Eukaryota > Metazoa > Chordata > Actinopteri > Salmoniformes > Salmonidae > Salmo > Salmo trutta. The sequence continues at coordinate 14,095,932 of NC_042990.1, read as the reverse complement.
GCCTGTCCTGACACCGTATCCGCCTGCCTGACCACTCTGCCCGTTCTGACCTCGAGCCTGCCTATCCCCTTGTACTGTTTGGACTCGGACCTGATCACTGAAACCTTACCTGTCCTGACCTCGAGCCTGCCTATCGCCTGGTACTGTTTGGACTCGGACCTGGTTTATGAACTCCCTCCTGTCCCCGACCTGCCTTTTGCCTACCTCTTATGGTATAATAAATATTGGAGCTCAACCATCTGCCTCCTGTGTCTGCATTTGGGTCTCGCCTTGAAAGAGATACTTCCTGTACTTGACCTTCCTATGTTGAACGTAATAAACAGCTACCTATCCTCCAGATGTGTACAAAAGTAAGTAAAAGCCAAACCTTAAAAATAAAAACAACTATTGACCTATATCGAATCTCTCATTCCTCTCAACATTTTTAAAAAGGACTGCCTTCCTAAGGACAAATAATATATACAAAACTCTTCAGGCCTCCTTTGTTTCCCTGGAATCTTTAAGCAAACAGCTGGGGGCAGGGCTTTCTCCTATAGAGCTCAATTTTTATGGAATGGTCTGCCTATCCATGGGAAAGACGCAGACTCAGTCTCAACCTTTAAGGCTTCACTGAAGACTCATCTCTTCAGTAGGTCCTATGATTGCGTGTAGTCTGACCAGGGGTGCGAAGGTGAATGGCAAGGCACTGGAGTGACGAACCACCCTCGCTGTCTCTGCTTGGCCAGCTCCCCTCTCTCCACTGGGATTCTCTGCCTCTGACACTGTTACGGGAGTTGAGTCACTGGTTTACTAGTGCTCTTCCATGCCGTTACTAGCAAGGGTGCGTCAGGTCATGGCAGGCTTTTTTTGCTATAATCGACTTGAGTGGGTTGAGGCACTGAGGTGATCTTACTGTCTGGTTTTGCGCTCCCTCGGGATTGTGCGACGGAGGAGATCTTTGTGGGCTATACTCAGCCTTGTCTCAGGGTAGTAAGTTGGTGGTCTCTTGATATCCCTCTAGTGGAGTGGGGGCTGTGCCCCCCGGTCTCAGTCTCCAGTATCTATGCTACAATAGTCTGTGTGCAGGGGTGCTAGGGTCAAGCTGTCCTATCTGGTGTAATTATCCTGTCTTGTCTTGTGTCCTGTGTGAGCTTAAGTATGCTCCCTCTAATTCTCCCATGTCCCTCGTGCTCTCTCTCTCTAGTCGCTGTGTTTTGATGGAAAGAGAGGTGACAGGTCACGGGGAATACTCAATGGCCATGTCTAGGTTTGACAGTTCATGCAGCTTTTGAATTCTGATCGTGAAGTTCTGATGATGGAATTCTGGACACATCATGTGTCTACACCTACATTTAAATATCCACCGTGTCCACATTGTGTCTGGATTCCATTTTCCAGCACTATACTCAAATTCCAGTATGCATTCTGCAAACGGTGAAACATGCTAAATCTGATAATAACAGAACAACATGGCAGTAGCCAACAACTACTGAGGGCAGTAGCCAACTACTGGAGAAAACTAGCAAGCAAGCTAGCTAGCAAAGCTACAGTGAGGGAAAAAAGTATTTGATCCCCTGCTGATTTTGTACGTTTGCCCACTGACAAAGAAATGATCAGTCTATAATTTCAATGGTAGGTTTATTTGAACAGTGAGAGACAGAATAACAACAATAAAATCCAGAAAAACACGTCAAAAATGTTATAAATTGATTTGCATTTTAATGAGGGAAATAAGTATTTGACCCCCTCTCAATCAGAAAGATTTCTGGCTCCCAGGTGTCTTTTATACAGGTAACGAGCTGAGATTAGGAGCACACTCTTAAAGGGAGTGCTCCTAATCTCAGTTTGTTACCTGTATAAAAGACACCTGTCCACAGAAGCAATCAATCAATCCGATTCCAAACTCTCCACTGTGGCCAAGACCAAAGAGCTCTCCAAGGATGTCAGGGACAAGATTGTAGACCTACACAAGGCTGGAATGGGCTACAAGACCATCGCCAAGCAGCTTGGTGAGAAGGTGACAACAGTTGGTGTGATTATTCGCAAATGGAAGAAACACAAAAGAACTGTCAATCTCCCTCGGCCTGGGGCTCCATGCAAGATCTCACCTCGTGGAGTTGCCATGATCATGAGAACGGTGAGGAATCAGCCCAGAACTACATGGGAGGATCGTGTCAATGATCTCAAGGCAGCTGGGACCATAGTCACCAAGAAAACAATTGGTAACACATTACGCCGTGAAGGACTGAAATCCTGCAGCGCCCGCAAGGTCCCCCTGCTCAAGAAACCACATATACATGCCCGTCTGAAGTTTGCCAATGAACATCTGAATGATTCAGTGGACAACTGGGTGAAAGTGTTGTGGTCAGATGAGACCAAAATGGAGCTCTTTGGCATCAACTCAACTCGCTGTGTTTGGAGGAGGAATGCTGCCTATGACCCCAAGAACACCATCCCCACCGTCAAACATGGAGGTAGAAACATTATGCTTTGGGGGTGTTTTTCTGCTAAGGGGACAGGACAACTTCACCGCATCAAAGGAACGATGGACGGGGCCATGTACCGTCAAATCTTGGGTGAGAACCTCCTTCCCTCAGCCAGGGCATTGAAAATGGGTTCTGGATGGGTATTCCAGCATGACAATGACCCAAAACACACAGCCAAGGCAACAAAGGAGTGGCTCAAGAAGAAGCACATTAAGGTCCTGGAGTGGCCTAGCCAGTCTCCAGACCTTAATCCCATAGAAAATCTGTGGAGGGAGCTGAAGGTTCGAGTTGTCAAACGTCAGCCTCGAAACCTTAATGACTTGGAGAAGATCTGCAAAGAAGAGTGGGACAAAATCCCTCCTGAGATGTGTGCAAACCTGGTGGCCAACTACAAGAAACGTCTGACCTCTGTGATTGCCAACAAGGGTTTTGCCACCAAGTACTAAGTCATGTTTTGCAGAGGGGTCAAATACTTATTTCCCTCATTAAAATGCAAATCAATTTATAACATTTTTGACATGCGTTTTTCTGGATTTTTTTGTTGTTATTCTGTCTCTCACTGTTCAAATAAACCTACCATTAAAATGATAGACTGATCATTTCTTTGTCAGTGGGCAAACGTACAAAATCAGCAGGGGATGAAATACTTTTTTCCCTCACTGTAAGGGGATTGCAAACAGGTTAGCGTAACTTTTTTTTTCTAAATAAGCTCGCTACCATTTATGAAGACAGAAAAAAACGTTACACGCTAGGAACATATTTACTCCAATGTTTAATTAAAAAAAGGTGCCCCTCGCTCCCAAAACACACGTTTTATGGAGACTTGTGGTCAGAGTGCTGATAACGTCGCCCACGGTATGCGCTTTCGGTAGCCTGATTGCATCCAGATTGAGGACAAATCCAAACACAATACGTCCCTGACCGCCACCTGAAGTGGTCAGCCAGATCTGAACACAATCCGACCTGTCTTTTCATTGCGATCTTCATATTCGGATAGCAGAAGTCGCATGTAAGTGTCAAGTGTAGACGCAGTAGGGTTTCAACTTCTGATGAGGATCATTTGAAGAAAAAGTCCATATAGTCTGAGGTTGATGATCAAGAGGATGGCACAAGGGTGAGGAACTTTGTTTCATGCCTTTTCGATATACCGTATTTGATGTATACATAAATATATCTATAAACATACAGTATATGTTCAGCATGTATATTTATAACAGTATAGTATTTTGAAGACATTGGACAGTAGATGTACAGTTCTGATTCAACGGTTATCCTCCTTTCGTCTGTCCCCATCATGCTACATTTGCTTACCCTCTATCTCTCTCCCCCGTTCTTACAGTCGGACTCCTCCTTTTCACGTCCCTACTTCTATAGCCTTCTTCTCTCCCCGAGTTATGGCAACAATACTAAAAGATGCTGTGCATTCCAGAGCATCAGGGTAGAAGCGCATGATGACTGTATTCAATAACTGTCATGTCCATTTAGTCCCCTCAGGGATGTTGCTCCAGATTGGAACATGTGCTCGCGGATGGCACCCATCAGTAGCATTGTCTCTGCCTTTAGCTCCCCTCTCCTAACAGAGCAAATTCAACCTCCAGGGTCATGTTCATTACAGCGCTCAATGGAAAACATTTAAAATCAATAATGTCTGTGATAATATCAAGTTAATACGGGCCAAAAAACAAAATGTTGTTTGTCAATTGCTACACATAACAGAAGTTAAGGATATGTCAGTAGTTTGCAGCCTTAAATACAAATCATTTCTCCAATATGAGATATATTTTATAGAAGGCAAACTTCTTATTCAACACAATAGAAATATTGGGAAACCGAGAGAACTCCAAACGGAACCCACAAGACAATCAGTTGAGAGAGCATTTACTTGCTTTGCCATTTACAAATACCCTGTTTTGTTCACATGTTTACCTTGTGTGCATCGTGCAGGGTTGTCATGACACTGACATGTCACCCTGGCAAGGAGTTAAAACAGATAAATGAGACAACGCCGTCAGAGCGCGGATAATCCCTTTTGTTTCGGCGGATTTGCTCTTCTCATGTGGTAAGGCAAACAATCTTCTGTGAAACTGAAAGACAGGGAGAGAAAAAAATGAGCAGCTTTGATATGTAAACCTACCAAATCTTTACCTGAGGCTATACAATCATGGTTTTCCTCCTCGATCCTGAGGAATCAAAAGGGGGTAGAGAACAAAAGAGATGGGAGAGGAAGACAATAGGCCCAGACAAATCTCTCTTTAGAGGAAAACAACAAAAGAATGGAAGAACGAATGCAAAGCAAGTTTTTCCTGGGTAGTAAAGCCAAGTTGGTTGTGCAAAGGAGAAAAGATCTGGTTACGCATTCCCATAGCTACACACACCCACACCCCACATCACTTTGCTGTAATCACACATGTTAAAGGGTTAAAAGGTTACACAAGCATAGTGATAGAGTGCAATACAGTTCATTCCTTTTGGCTATGTTTCATGGTAACATAAGAGAGCACTTATTTTTTAGACACCTCCAAGGTCAAACTATCACTGTGTTCCTTTTTCCAAATGCAGAATGTTCCAGAGTGAAACCGACAATAGAATGAACACCGCCACATCCACATTAGTGACACACATTAGCGACTTGAACTTGGTGCTACGTACATGAACCGCAGAGGCCTAAGCTTAGAGGTCATCTCCATGTTTTTCTGCCTTTCCCTCTTTTGACTTAATCTAAAATAGTGGGGGCTGGAATGAATTTAACCCCAACGCAATGACATGTTCATTTCCATAAACTGTATGGACACAGAGCGTCCAGCAACAGGAAATTCAAATCAACACATTGTTTCGGCAACGTCGAGAGCAGCTAACCGAGTAGCCATCACCGGGTGGCTCGGGGATATACATTGTCAAAACGGTGGCCTTGCGAAGCGCTTCAACTAATCTAATCTTGCTGATCTCCCCCTGTATGTCTCCTAATGCACGTCTGACCTCATTCTGTTCGGAGGGATACATCGGAGGGAGGACAGGAGGTATCCGGGTAAACAAGTTTAATTCGCCTAGTCAATCCGAGAAGATGTGTGAGAAGCTGCCTTAACGGGTGGCGACGTGGTGGCAGTGTTTGCCACTTGCATGCCAGCCTTGTCCTGAGGGGGGAACAGTAGCTGTTACACTTACAGAGAGGGCAAGTAAATATTGGCCTCACAATTGAATGTGGGGGTTAAGTAAATCACATTTTGGGTGATATTTGCTTACGTAGTTCTATTAAATCTGGTACCACTAAAGCAGGGTTATAGTAAGACTATTTAAACCAAAAAATTACCCTAGTAGGATGATTTTGTAAATGTAAATTTTGTCAGGTATTCATGCCTGAGATGGTACTGAATATCATCAAAGTCAGACCAACAGAGGCAAGACATTCCTCCATTATACCAATATCTTATTTGCCTCAGCTATATCTGTACTGTGATTTTAACTGTTTGCTTTCCCACCTTTTCAACTTGAGCCAAGTCTACCTCAAACCAAAATTGCAGTTACAGTATGTGGTAGTTACCATTGTTGTCTTTTTCAAAGTTTTGCTAGAGCAGTAGAGGCGGCTGTCGCTCATACCTGCTTAACAGACCCTACTGTGCCAGTAATGGTTGGACAGCGGGCAAAAGACAGACTGCTGAGCCAGACAGGTGGACATTGGTGATAAGGAGATTTCAGAGCCACATATGACTGAGTGGCAAAGCAGTTTGGAGGATATCCAGCTGAGGACAGTAAATAACTGATGGAGAGAATTGATAGAGATTGCCATCATATATCTCTCCTCTGGCTTACCTTCGGTCCCTCCCCCACTAAATTTCTTCTCAAATCTATGTGAATTAAAAAATGTTTTGTGGCTCATGAGCTTTGTACGCTGGTCATATAGAGCATGCCAATTTTATGCTTATACTGTTTTTACACAAAATTCATTGTATTTCTATGACTGACAGGTGAATAACTAGCTTTTGTCAAACTGCAAGTATCTCAAGTTTTAGATAATAATGATGCCCATAACACAGTAACCATTCCTTTTTAACTGCACACAGCTTTGTCTTCTCTCAATAGATCTCTACTCATAACAATCCATTGTAAAGATATGACAAAGAGTCAATGAGCTACGTGGGAGGCCCCTTGTCAAAAACTCAGAGCCATCTGCTAAACATTTGTTCAAACAAAGATTGATTGTGTTTGGAAACCCTGATCCAATATGTGGCTCTCACCTCCTCTCCTCTTCTCTCGCCACAGAAGAGTGGAGGACGTGCTATCCATCTCTACATCCTCCTGAGAGGAGGGATGTGAGAGTTGGCAGCGGAGGTGAAAAACACTCATTATGTCCTCTTACTGGTACGCTTCTCTGAGAAGTCATTTTGTTGAGCGCTGTTGTGTATCATGCATGCTGTTACACTCCTACACTCTTAGAGCTATAACCTGAAAGGGTTCTTAGGCTTGTCCCTGTAGGAAAACACTTTTTTATTCTACAAAGGTTCTACATAGAACCTGACCCCAAACCCTACCTGTCCTCAAATAAACTTTTTTTCTAAGAGTGTATTAATGCATGGGACTAAATAATAATTGAACGGGACTACATGTGCACATTTAGAACCATCCACTGAATGTAGAGCACACTATGTACTGTTAAAACAACGCTGAAACAGAATAACAAATGTCAACCGTTTTCAAATGAGTTTCACAAGGGGACATAACATCAATACAGATCATTTCTCAGAGTGTCTGTTTGTGTGTGTTGGGTCGTACGGGTTAAGAGTTCAACAGTTAGATGTAGAGTTTCCATATAACTGGTCCCTGGCCAGCCAGTGGGCTTATCCTACTGTTCATTTGCTCCTAACCTCTGTTACGCACATCAAAAACAGAAATGAAAAACATAGGCGGTGAGGTGAGAGAGTGCATATCCTTTCGCTATAGGGATGAAGGGGTAACCCTGAGGGGATAGTGTGTGTATCGCCATTGAAACGGTCACCCCTTGGTCAAGGCCCCGTCCCCATCAGGCCAGGTTCACAGCCCCTCTTGACAGCAGTGACACACAAGCAGGTGGGCCAAGGTTAGAGATTGCGAATGTGGGCACAGGAGTGTGCACGATCTACCAAGTGAATGTAACACTGTAGTGTGAGGACTTGTTCTCTTGGGATGCCCCGGGGAGGGTAACTAACGACAGGGGTGGTGAGTCAGTCAAAGATTCTACTCAAACTCCTTGCCCTGACCCAAATTATAAGTTTGGCTTGATAGGATGATGCTAGGCAAATAAAGAAATCGCTATGAACACATTTCAATTCATGATAATTTACACAGTATAGTGCAGTGGCAGTCAGTGCCGTTTAAGATGAGGTAGGATGATTATTTTTCATGACCATGGCCTTATTACTATTACAGCATATTGGATGACTCTCATTCATATTCCATTCACCCTGTTCAAATTAACATCGATAGGTTTAAGCTACTATATGATACAAACATTTTCCCTATACCCATCATGAGGTTGCTACAACCTAGCCTATGAATGACAGTTTACAACGTAGGTGCATACAGGTTGAGAGACAAATTTGACAGACAGAGGGACACAGACAGAGGGACAGACAGGGACCTTCAATACCGCCTTGCACACTCTTGCCTGCATCTAGCTGATATAGGGTATAATCATTAGTCCAACAGTTGCAAACAAGGGTTTTCTATTCGACAAATTCAGCTATGTTTATCCCCGTTTTTGTTCCGTTTGCTTATTAAGAAACGTTTTTTCAACAGAATCAGCGGAATGAATACACCATTGATGTTACCTGGGCAACAAGAACAGACACTTAAATATGGAAAGTGATGGTCATAGAAGGAACTGAATAGGCATAGTAAGCCAAACAACCTTTTTGTGGAACAAACCCAATCGTTTGTTTTCTTGGCAACAATATGTCAATTTAATCTGGCCATCTTTTTGGAGACACCAAATGTGTGTAAAGTAAAAGACAGATCCACAGCCACAATACCCAGCAATCTGCCTTGTCTCCCATAGTGGCTTATTTTACTCTCTACGGGGCTAGTAACAAATGTGTCTTGTATTGTACTAAAACAGCCTCAGTTCCAGCTATTCCAACAACTGAGTAGTCAGAACAGGCTTTTCCTCCAGGGGGTAAAATGCCCAAGCCTCACATAGCGTCCTCCTGAATGCAAACATCTACCAGGATACCCAAGGGACCTCCCTCCACACTGTTCCTTCTTAACAGATCCTCACCACTATAATCACATGCACAGCAAGCGTGACAGTCAAGGGACGTTGTGGAAAAAAAGCTGCAAATTGGATCGAAATAGCGTCAATGTAGTTTTCTTAAACACGCCATTGTTAAAATTATCTTTGTTTTGCATGTGTGTCTCAATCTCCATTTTGGCTATTCCTTTTACTAATCTTCTTGTCGTTATGAACAATGATCTTAAGGGACTACATGCAGTTGAAAACAAAATGGATGATGGCCAAGGTAACTATTGCATTACCTAAGGATTTTTTTTTTATATCATTGGTCACGAATGAAAGTTAACGAGGGATGGTACACGATTGTTGAAAACCATTGGGACACTGCTGTTCTCTCTTGGTTCTCTCTCTTGGCTTTGTTCGCAGAGCTGTTCCCCACAAATCCACTGTTCCTTCAGTCTCAGAGACCTTAAACACCTGTTTCTCCTCTCCTTTGATAATTACAAATGGAGCACTTCTTATTGCGCTCTAATAGTGTTCAAGCTGAGTTGGTTCGGAGCTACTAATGATACTCACCAGCAAAGGTTGTTTTGGTCGTCTCTGGGTAGGACGAGTTTGATTCGATACCTTTTGGAATAACCACAATCCCTGAGCTGCGGTAGAAGAGCTGGGCTCTTTCTTTAATGTTTCCTCAAGTCCTCTCTCTTCACTTCCTTCTTCAAACACATTGGAGGAGAAGGTCTTAGGGCACAGACCTTGGGTGTTCTCCTCCTATGCAGTTTGAGAAAGCGGGAAGGAGAGGGGACCCGAGGAAATGAAGAAAGATAACTTCAGAAAAAGCCAATTTCTGTAGATTGTTTAGGGTCCAGATTAAATTACAGAATCAGCTATGTTGTCGAATAGGACACTTAACGTACAGAAGTCGAAAGTTTACATACACTTAGGTTGGAGTCATTAAAACTCGTTTTTCAACCACTTCACAAATTTCTTGATAACAAACTATAGTTTTGGCAAGTCGGTTAGGACATCTATTATGTGCATGACACAAGTCATTTTTCCAACAATTGTTTACAGACAGATTATTTCACTTAGAATTCACTGTATCACAATTCCAGTGGGTCAGAAGTTTACATACACTAAATTGACTGTGCCTTTAAACAGCTTGGAAAATTCCACAAAATGATGTCATGGCTTTTGAAGCTTCTGATAGGCAAATTGACATCATTTGAGTCAAATGGAGGTGTACCTGTGGATGTATTTCAAGGCCTACCTTCAAACTCAGTGCCTCTTTGGGAAAATCAAAATGGGAAAATCAAAAGAAATCAGCCAAAACCTCGGAAAAGAATTGTAGACCTCCACAAGTCTGGTTCTTCCTTGGGAGCAATTTCCAAACACCTGAAAGTACCACGTTCATCTGTACAAACAATAGTACGCCAGTATAAACACCATGGGACCACGCAGCTGTCATACCGCTCAGGAAGGAGATGCGTTCTGTCTCCTAGAGATGAATGTACTTTGGTGCGAAAAGTGCAAATCAATCCCAGAACAACAGCAAAGGACCTTGTGAAGATGCTGGAGGAAACATGTACAAAAATATCTATATCCACAGTAAAACGAGTCCTATATCGACCTAACCTGAAAGGCCGTTCAGCAAGGAAGAAGCCACTGCTCCAAAACTGCCATAAAAAAGCCAGACTACGGTTTGCATCTGCACATGGGGACAAAGATCATACTTTTTGGAGAAATGTCCTCTGGTCTGATGAAACAGAAATATAACTGTTTGGCCATAATGACCATCGTTATGTTTGGAGGAAAAAGGGGGAGGCTTGCAAGCCGAAGAACACCATCCCAACCGTGAAGCATCATGTTGTGGGGGTGTTTTGCTGCAGGAGGGACTGGTGCAGTTCACAAAATAGATGGCATCATGAGGCAGGAACATCATGTGGATATATTGAAGCAACATCTCAAGACATCAGTCAGGAAGTTAAAGCTTGGTCGCAAATGGGTCTTCCAAATGGACAATGACCCCAAGCATATTTCCAAAGTTGTGGTAAAATGGCTTAAGGACAACAAAGTCAATGTATTGGAGTGGCCATCACAAAGCCCTGACCTCAATCCTATAGAAAATTTGTGGGCAGAACTGAAAAAGCGTGTGCGAGCAAGGAGGCCTACAAACCTGACTCAGTTACACCAGCTCTGTCAGGAGGAATGGGCCAAAATTCACCCAACTTATTGTGGGAAGCTTGTGGAAGGCTCCCCGAAATGTTTGACCCAAGATAAACAATTTAAAGGTAATGCTACCAAATACTAATTGAGTGTATGTAAACTTCTGACCAACTGGGAATTCGATGAAATAAAAGCTGAAATAAATCGTTCTTTCTACTCTCATTCTGACATTTCACATTCTTAAAATAAAGTGGTGATCCTAACTGACCTAAAACAGGGGATTTTTACTAGGATTAATTGTCAGGAATTGTGAAAAACTCAGTTTAAATGTATTTGGCTAAGGTGTATGTAAACTTCCGACAGCAACTGTAGATGCTGTGATAATGTACTGTGTATCATAGCTTAAGATCAAAGGAAATACAAATTAAGATTGTTGTGATGGAAATATTTGCTTTTTAAAACTAACCTTAAAATGCCTTTTTTTAGGGAATGTGATTCTAATACACCTGGTATTTTCCACTGAACACAAACCTGAAAGTATTTTGTAATGAAAGTTGAAGTGTATGTATTTTCCTGTGGAAACCGTAGTGAACATGTGTGTCATGCAATGTTTATGTAAGACATCTTGACGGCCTTATGTGCACCCAATTACCGTCCAACCAAAGGAAGAAATTATCTCAGACTCTGAAGGATGCACACTGGCAAGTCACTCCCAGAGACCACCTTAGGGACTCATAATCTATTGCTTTCTTCCTGAAGTCAGTCAGTGCAATCATATCATCATATACCACTGGAGCTGCTTCTTTTAGATCAAATGATGTTTCCCGACATCCAGAGAAAAGTCTGTTAGTTTTACTGTAACTCCGGAGCTTTTGCCCGGGGCTTTATAAACATAGGGGGACTTCGATCTGTGCTCATCAAAAGCTCACTTACAAGGGAAGTAAAATAAAACACCATTTAAATAGTGAGTAATCGAAATGTTTTGCCATTGGTTTGAAGACCAAAGACGTGCATGCTGGATGAAGATGATTCAGAAGTAGTTGTTTGTTTAAATTGCACTCAAAATCGACACAGGGAGTAAAAGAGAAAAGCCTGGAAAGAGGAAGATGAGAGGGTGAGGAGAGAGCGAAAGCTAGGAACAGGTGGGGATCAGTGGAGGACGGCTCATAATAATGGCTGGAATGGAGCGAATGGAATGTCATCAAACACATGGAGACCATGTGCATGATGTATTTGATACCATTCCACTAATTCCACTCCAGCCATTACCACAAGCCCGTCTCCCCCAATTAAGGTGACATCAACCTCTGGTTGGGATGGAGTCCAAAAAAAGGTGGAAGGTGTGTGAGCTATTCGGAACTGGAGGGGGTCTATGGTAAAAGGAGAGGAGCAAAGAGAAGATGGGATCAGAGCAATGCAAAGAAAGACAGAATGTGTGATGGAGATGAGAATGCAGAATGTGTGTTCTGTCTAAGAGAAGCCAAAAGAGTGAATGCCAGCCTGTGCTTGTGTGTTTAGCTGAAATAGAGTGGGAGACAACAGAATGTTCAGGCCACTGTGGTATGGAAGGTACTCAGCCTGTACCTTACAGTTCAACTGAAATAGAGCACATGGAGGATTGTTCAGTGTACTTCAGGATCTGCCTGTGTGCTGTTATAGGTTCAGTCACGACAAACCTACGTTAGGACATACAGTACAAGCTACATCAGACGTCCAACAAAAACTACAAGCTAGGCTACATCAGATGACAATGGTCTGTGTGTTGCGTTTAGTTGTACCAGAAAGGGAGTGTTCACGTTCAGGCCACTGCAGGCCAAGCCTCAAGCTTCATGTCCTCACAGTGTCCTTCCCCACGACCCTGAAGTCGCCCATCACTCATGCTTTCTCCGTGAACTCCAGATGCTCCCACCCGGGAGAATGGAGTCGGCTCCCGCTCATCCCTCTTCATTCCCGCTAACAATTTGGTAATGAAATATAGATTTTTAGTTAGATTCATATTGATGCTATTAGCTTTGCATTGATAAATCACCCTGGCCTGGGGCTCGGCCATGACCGCGGCTGGCTACAATAGAGTTGGGGGAGATAACAATCAAGTCGCCCATGTGTTAATTTGATTGATATGTCTTATTTCTCTTCTGTGTCTCTTAGCTGGCTCGCTCTGTCTCTCTCTCCATCTCTCTTAGTCTCGGGAACACAGTTTCATAACAATGGCTCAGTACAAATCGCATTTGTGCAGTATTTATGGCTGTCCATTACCTAACTCAGCCCTCAGTCTCTTTCTCTCTCTAACGCGCACGCACGCACGCGCGCGCGCGCACACACACACACACACACACACACACACACACACACACACACACACACACACGCCAATATTGACACTCTAATACCTCCAACAAATTCAACACAATTGGTTACTGGTACAAACTGTTTTGCTCAAATGTAATTAGCCTTTTCAAAGTCCAATTACTATTATTAAGAGCATATCATAACCAATAATGGATATGCTTTTCACAGTGCCCTACCGTACTGTTGTTTATAATCTCAAATTAAGAAGTTCAGCAGTGCCACAGTCCCAAATCCATTATGTTTCCCTGCTCTGTATCTGCATGACTTAGTTAGTCCCAAGCCATTGCATGTATCCAGGTTGTGTTCATTAGGGCACACAAGGGAACACGTTTCGAATTGAACAAGTACAAGTAGTAACTCTCTGTTTGACCCAGTTTGCTTCTGTTTGGTGCCTAATAAACACGACCCAGTGGTCGACGATAGGCACTCAAATGTTGAGAGAGAGGAGTTTGGATTGAAGTCAGTGGCTACATTTGATTTGATTTTATAGGAGTCTGATGAGATGAAACACTAACATTGAATATACTATATTTGTATGTGGGTCCCCTCGTTTGGCCAACAATAGCCATGTAGTTGAACCAGATAACAACATAATCACAATTCTGTGACTAGCAGTATTCTTCATAGATATTTCATGCCACTGGGCAGACTTCAGTTCAACGTCTAGTTTGGTTGAGTTGTCAACTAACGTGAATTCAATGTGAAATCAACATAAAACTTAATGTCACTGGATTTAAGCTAAAAGTTTGGTGAAACAAAGACCAAATTCCCTTATGTTGATTACATTTTCAAATCCCATCCATTTTCCACGTTGATTAAACGTCATCACATTGTATTTGTGTGTTGAAATGACATGGAAACAACATTGATTCAACCAGTTTTTGCCAAGTGGGACACTTCTTCCTGCTTTTTATATGTTACAAACCCATAATCATACAATACATGGAACAAACATGTATGGTCAATTTAAACACACAAACCAAATCACACCTCTTGGGTTTGAAGCGAGTACTTTCAAAGAGTTAAGTGGGCTGCTGTTGTAGATGCAAAACTTAATGGTTCAATAAGGATTGGACTCTTTTTTTCAATTTTCGCCTAAAATGACATACCCAAGTCTAACTGCCTGTAGCTCAGGACCTGAAGCAAGGACATTGATACCATTTGAAAGGAAACACTGAAGTTTGTGGAAATGTGAAATTAATGTATTTTTTAAATATTTTTTTATTTCACCTTTATTTAACCAGGTAGGCCAAGTTCTCATTTACAACTGCGACCTGGCCAAGATAAAGCAAAGCAGTGTGACACAAACAACAACACAGAGTTACACAAGGAATAAACAAACGTACAGTCAATAACACAATAGAAAAAGTCTATATACAGTGTGTGCAAATTGCGTAAGGAGGTAAGGCAATAAATAGGCCATAGTAGCGAAGTAATTACAATTTAGCAAATTAACACTGGAGTGATAGATGTGCAGATGATGATATGCAAGTAGAAATACTAGTGTGCAAAAGAGCAAAAAGTAAATTGTAGGAGTGATCTGGTAAAAGACAATACAAAGAAAAAAACGTGTTTATAAATCAACATTTTTGAAATGCAAGACAAAGGTCACATTGTATTATTTCCATTTATGCACCATTTTGATTTTGTCCACTAGATGGCAGCAGTGTATGTGCAAAGTTTAGACTGATCCAATGAACCATTGTATTTCTGTTCAAAATGATAGCAATCTGCCCAAATGTGCCTAATTGGTTTATTGATACATTTACAAGTTCATAACTGTGCACTCTCCTCAAACATAGCATGGTATTACTTCACTGTAATGGCTACTGTAAATTGAACAGTGAAGTTAGATTAACAAGAATTTAAGCTTTCTGCCCATATCAGATATGTCTATGTCCTGGGAAATGTTCTTGTTACTTACAACCTCATGCTAATCACATTAGCCTGCGTTAGCTAAATTGTCCTGCGGGGGGAGAGGGGACACCGATCCTGTAGAGGCAGCACTGATATGAGTATGGCTTCAGTCATATGTTTAAGAATGTAATATAGACGGGTTGGTTGTTTAGCAACAAAACCGAAGCGTGCGCAACTATCGGGCAAAACAGACGGGGTTGGCTTAGATTGTTGAGAACATGTAAACTATATTTTGTCTCCGAAGTTTATTGAAAACATAAATAAAGTTGCACAATGTAGTTGTCTCTCAAATACATTGTTACAGCAATTTTTTTGACATATTAGCCTAGACGTGACATCAGTCAAAACACCTCAAAACAAGACATGGTATCAAGAAGAAGATCAAACAAGCTGAAATGAGCCACTAACGATTCACCACATGGCAGCCTCTTGTCAATGCTGCTAGCTATCTGGCCATCCAGAACCATAACAACACACATCCTTCACCCCCTTTGAAGCGTGTGCATTGTTTTTTGACGTTGTTAGCTAACCATCGTATATATGTCATAGTATATGGCAGGGTTCCCAAACTGGCAGCCTGCGGGGGGTTTTGGGTGGCCCCCCAAAAATTGTAATAAATAAATAATAATTAAAAAGCATATTTTTTTTTATTGTTGAACATAAAAGACTGTGAAAACACTAGGAAGTCAGCTCCAAGGGATTTTAATTTAAGAAATCTGTTCCCAAGTATTCCCACGCATAATAGAGACCATATACAAATGTAAGCGAGGTTTGAAATGATTATGTTTTAGTCAAACATTATATCTGGGCTTCTTGCGGTCCCTGGTATATGGACCTGAGTAGAATAAGAGTTACAGTAAGCAAACACCACTAGGGAGGAAAGAGGCTGAAAAAAGCAGCTTTTTTCCCTCTATAAAGATGGAGTGTTCTCCTCGCGTGGTGTGGTGATGGCTCTTTATCAGGAGAGTAATAGTGCTGCACTGCTAACCAGGAGACTCAAGGCTGTTTGTTTTTCTCTAACAAGATGAGTTTTTACATTTTCTTTCCCTCCTCTCTCCTTCGCTCTCTTTATTTCCTTCTCCTGGAAACATTTGCGAAGCTGACCAATTACAGGGGGTCAAAATTGATGCCACTCTGCTCTGGGGTAACGCATCACAGCATTGAACAGGGTCAGGCACACAAAGAAAAATGTGTGTTTCTGTTTTTTTTGTCACCCGTTTTGAGCCTAATGAACACAGCCCATTTCTCGGAAATGGCAACTATTTCAACGGGATTGATGGTTCGACATCACACAAGTTGTAGTAACTGAAATGTCTTGACACTGGATGCCATAAAAATATTAGATCACAATGCTGCCAAACATTCCATGCCCTAATGAACATGGCCCAGGTGTACAGGTGACTCTACCTAGAATCATCGTTCTCTGTCACGTCCCCGAACCCACTTCAATTTCCTGTCTTAGGATGTCAAACAGCGGTCAGTGGCAGTGAGTGAGGGGGCGGGAGAGTGGTCTAAAGAGGGGTCATGGGGTAAGGGGGCTTTCAGGGGTCCTCTAATCACCCTGTCCCCGTCAATCGTTTTCCAATACCAACGGCCGCCGATTGCCATCCTTCACCCCGGTTGGGGCTAAAGTGATGGCGCCCTCATTAGCAATGCGATCACTGAGTGCTTGAGCCGGAGAGACGGCGTCAGTCGCAGTGAGATCCATCACTCGGCCCAGCGAGAGCGCTGCAACTGCCGCTGCTGTGCCCTGTAACGGCTGCCACTGATTGTCGTCCATACCTCAAGAGGTGTGACAAAGTCCCCAGACAGAGAACAGGGCGATGCAGTCATCGGGGGTAGAGGGGATGGAAAGGGGGGAAGGAAGGGAGGAAGGAAGAGAATGGAGGGAAGGGTGAGGTCGGTTTGAGAGAAAATACTGAACACAGAAGGAGAGAAGAAGAGTGGAGCGGAGAATAGGAGATATCTCTATGAGAAAGAGAGGACAATAAGGAGCGGTGATGATAGAGGGAGGATGAGGGAGGGAGGAGGGGTGAATGTGTTGAGGAAGCGACGGGAGCAGCTCAAACATTTCAGGCACGACGCCTCAGTGGCACTGGGTAATGAGGCATCACAGCAGAATATACCCAGGCCGCCGTTTGATAAAGGCGAGCTGACACCGGAGCGTGGATAGGTGCTTTTGTGATGCAGACACATGTCCATCCATCACTTCTCTGCACTCCTGAGGGGGAGATGTGTGTGTGTGTGTGTGTGTGGGGGGGGGGGGGGTGTAATGAGAAAGCGAGAGAGTGTCTAGGTACTGAAATGGTCCAGGAACGGCCACAAATAGGGAAAACAAATGTGATCCATTTCTTTGCAAGGGGTTTCAAATGAGACATTACACTTCAGTTAAATGGTCATAAGGCCTTCACAACTGTAACATGAACCATTCATGACTGGTCTTCTCCATGAATGTAAAACAAGCCAAGATGCAAAGTACTCCTTTACACTGTCCAACTAAATTGCAGTGGTTAGATAACAAAATATATTTTACATTTATGACATTTGCCAGAAGGATTCATACTCTTTGTATGGTGCAGCTTTGGAATCTCAATTGAGTTAGCTACATTTACTAAGTATCTACAACGAACTACATCGCATAATGATGGGACCCTTAAAGAGACCAAAAAATATATAAAGAAACAACCGAATGGAATCAAACTAGACTAGAATACACTGAGTAAAGGTGAGGCCCTGCTGTACAGTGCTCTTCAATCCTGGTCCTCAAGACCCACAGGTGTGCAGCCCCAAGACCTGGGTCATGTTCAGTAGAGCACACAGTAGCAAAAGGTATTATAACAAGTTTAACAGCTAAATTAAATGGCTAGAAGGTGAGGCCAAAATAAGGGTTTGGGTCCATTTCAGATTCACTTTGTTAATTCAACACATTTGATTTGTCCCATGAATTAACAACCCCGATGGAACCCACAGTGGATCATTCTTAAACGTTTTATCAATCCACTGAAGTGTCTTGAGTTGAGGTCGAACTGATCCTTGCCTGGCCTCAAGTTCAAATTCAGGGCGTATCTAACGCTCTCTAAAGCATGCATGGAATGACTGGTTCTCCTCTGAATAGAGGTATGTTATGTCCTTGTTGTCTGCACATTGTGGGTGGAATAGGAAAGAATTTGTTGTGAATTCTCAGACTCTAAGATAAACTAGCTGCACACGCGCACATGCACGCACACACACACACAATGAAGCTAAGCTTTCCAGTACGAGGAGACTTTTACACCCTAAATTGGATGCTACACAGCCCTAATGCCAGAACACAATTCCACCCCTCAGCAAAAACAAACAAAGGCCCACTTTGTCCCATTGTTCTCCACATATTGTTCCTCGACTTCCATAGTTGTTTGTTGAACAATGAGTACGCAGTAGTGTTCACACGAAGAAGCCACATAATTCTGTGAATTATCTATTGACTTTAAGTTCGATTTATAACCCATCGTCACCGTTTCTATTTCAA
The DNA here is from genome assembly GCF_901001165.1 of Salmo trutta. Lineage (NCBI taxonomy): Eukaryota > Metazoa > Chordata > Actinopteri > Salmoniformes > Salmonidae > Salmo > Salmo trutta. The sequence continues at coordinate 14,077,325 of NC_042990.1, read as the reverse complement.
AAGGCGACCGATACATAATACGACACGGATGCTGTTGTTTGGTTCTTTGTCACGGGGGAATAAACTGCTTACACGCTTAATAACATGGAGGACCCTGCCTTGAGGAGGAGCCCCCCCCCCCACTCCGAAAAAAAAGTGCTGACTTGATTTTCACAACCCTTGTCTTACTTTCCACACAATTTCATCAACGTGTTGTTGGTTCAGCATCTGTTATTGTCAAGATGGCCACCTGTCCCCATTGCTCTCCTGAGATGAGAGAAAGGACACACAATTTACACATGCTGCATGTACCAGAGCATAACCAGCACAAAATGTACAGTAAAGCTATAAAACTTCTATGTCCATATTAGGAGCCTGACACCTTCTCTGAGTCTGTCCCAATACGGACACTGTAACTCATCCTGTTGTTCATCACAAAACATGATATCCTTAAATTCAAAGGCCCTGGTTGAAAATAAAATGGCATTTGAATTGCAACAAAAATAAATAAAAAATACCCCAAATGTGTGTGGGCAGATTGTATTTGGTGTCTCCCCAGTCAGACCCTTCAAATCCATAGTAGAATAGACTATGGGCTGTTCATGACACACACAACTGTGTTCTAGCTCTGCGGGTAATGTAGCAGTGCGAGCATCATTAACCTTGTGTGTTACGTGGTTTTAACTAATGATTCATAAACAGGGTCTGAGAGAAACGTTGTTTCCTGAAATGAATACAGCTCCCGTTAATGACTGTGTCTACCAGTCACCATGCCGTGTCAATCACATGGGAGATGGTTATGTCGTTGTATTGAAGAAGTTGTGCATTTATCAGGTATGTGTGTGTGTGTTCAGCAAGTCCCAGCTAGATTTCCTGCACCATTAACTTCACTAGGGTAGGGGGCAGTATTTTCACTGCCGGATGAAAAACGTACCCAAATTAAACGGCCTACTACTCGGGCCCAGGAACTGGAATATGCATATTATTAGTAGATTTGGATAGAAAACACTGAGGTTTCTAAAACTGTTTGAATGATGTCTGTGAGTATAACAGAACTCATATGGCAGGCAAAATCCTGAGAAAAATCTAAGCAGGAAGTGAGAATTCTGGTGCTTGTAGTCCTTTCAAGTCATTGCCAACCGAACACACGGTGAGTTAGGGTTCATTGTGCACTTCCTAAGGCGTCCACTAGATGTCAACAGTCTTTAGAAAGTTGTTTGAAGCGTCTACGATGAACAGAGACCAAATGAGAAGCCTGGGAAATTTGTCACCCAGAAAATAACATCACTTCTTGGCGTGCGTTCATGAGAAGGATCCTCCCGTTCCAAAACCTTTTTCAAGACACAGGAACCGTCCGGTTGAAATATTACTGAATCTTCACGTTCTGAAGGCCCTAAAGATTTATGTTTCATAACGTTTGACATGTTTGAACGAACGTAAATACAACTTATTTTTACTTTTCGTCGCGACATCGTCCGCGCGCTTTCTACATTTGGAGTAGCTTACTGAACGCGCGAACAACAAGGAGTTATTTGGACATAAATTATGGACTTTATCGAACAAAACAACATTTGTTGTGGACCTGGGATTCCTGGAAGTGCCTTCTGATGAAGATCATCAAAGGTAAGGGAATATTTCTAATGCAAATTATGATTTTAGATGACTCCAAGATGGCGGCTATCTGTATAGCCTAGTGTATTTTTCTGAGCGCAGTACTCAGATTATTGCAAAGAGTGCTTTCCTCTTGAAGCTTTTTTGAAATCTTTCATAGCGTTTGCATAAAGGAGATGTTCATCTATAATTCTTTGAATGACAGTTTAATTTTGTATCAACATTTATGACAAGTATTTTTGTAAATTGTGGCGCTGATTCACCGGCAGTATTTGAGGGAAAATATTTTCTGAACGTCACCCGCCGATGTAAAATGCTGTTTTTAGATATAAATATGAACTTTATTGAACAAAAAAATGCATGTATTGTATAACATAATGTCCTAGGAGTGTCATCTGATGAAGATCGTCAAAGGTTAGTGCTTCATTTAGCTGTGTTTTGGGTATTTGTGATGCATGCTAGTTGCTTAGAAAATGGCTGTGTGGTTATTGTGTCGATGAACTCTCCTAACATAATCTAATGTTTTGCTTTCGTTGTAAAGCCTTTTGGAAATCGGACAACGTGGTTTGATTCAGGAGAAGTGTATCTATAAAATGGTGTAAAATAGTCCTATGTTTGAGAACTTTGAATTATGACATTTTGTGGTTTTAAATTTGGCGCTCTGATTTCTCACTGGCTGTTGAATAGGGTGGGACGATTTCGTCCCACATACCCGAGAGAGGTTAAAGTCTACTGGCGATGAGGTGCTTGGTAACGGGGGCAGGGCTGAATGATCTGGAAGCTCCTATCCAGGTCCCTCCATGGTAGAAGCACAGGTCGTCAGCAGCTGAGATTTGAGTGGGAGCTGCTCCCGGCAGAACCCTGTACATCTGAGCAGCCCTATTTAGGAACTACACTGTTCACCCCAGCTGGGGAAAGGCCTAAAAAGGTGACCTAAACAGTACCCACTCTAACTCTTCTGGATAGGCTACTGCACCTACCAGGACTTTCCGTTTCAGCGATAGAAAACAAAATAATAAGAAATATGTCCTCTTTTTGACTTGCAACATGGAACATAAGGACTCTCACCAATAGGCCCAAACGAAGGACTGCACTCATCGCAGCAGCTAAAGCGATATAACATTGTCATCGCTGCTCTCAGTGAGCCCAGACTCCTGGGTGAAGGGTCGCTCAGCGAGGAAGGAGAGGGCTACACATTCTTCTGGAAGGGATACCTCTCAGAAAAGCAGCATCTGCATGGAATGGGCATTGTTGTGAAGACCTGCCTCCTCCCAAATCTCACAGAAACACCAACTGGCATAAGCGAAAGGCTAATGTCACTCCGCATTCTCCTCGTTGAAAGCCGGCATGCTTATGTACCAGTGCTTATACACCAACTCTACCATCAGAAGGTGATGCAAAAGACTGCTTTTTTAAGAGATGCTGGATGAGGCCCTCCACAGAGTGTTATTGGGGAAAGACTGGGGAAAGATTGTGAGATATGGAGTCATGTGATAGGACAGCACAGCTTTAGTCATGCCAATGCAAATGTATTGAGATTGCTAAGCCTTTGTGCTGAACATGAACTCACCATTACCAGCACCATGCTCCAAATGAAAAACAAATACAAAACCTGGATGCACCCACGATCAAAGCACTGGCATATTATAGACTACATGATTGTCAGGGGCTCTGATATCAGGGATTTCCTCATTACGCGAGCAATGAGAGGAGCGGAATGCTGGACAGATCATTGAATGATCTTAACCAAGGTCAGAATGAATGTTCGCCCAGCCATCCGCCCCAAGAAGTCAACCAAAAAAGGCTGCACTATGCTCGACTTCAGGAAACAGAGGCATGTAAGAACCTACGTCGCTCTCTAGCAGAAAAACTAAAGAACAAGAAGGACTCTCCTGAATGCGGAGGGTGCGACTGAAGGCAAATGGGCCTCCCTAAGCACATCACTGAGTCAGCAGCCCACCCCATCAGCTACAGCAGCAATAAACATCAGGCATGGTTAGACGAAAAATCAACAAGCTTCTGAGGCCCTAAAAAAGCAATGGCAAGAGCAGCGGAAGGAGGCACAGAGTATTCTACTACAACTACAAAATGAGTGGTGGATCTCCAAAGCATAAGAAATCCAATCTTGTGCGGACAGATATGACATGCACAACTTTTATGATCCACTGAAGACCACCCCACGGCCCAAGAAGTTGCTCTCTCAGAAATGCCGGTGGGTCCACTCTCATAAAAGACCAAACTAAGATAGGTCAGAGGTGGGGTGAACACTTTGAAGCGCTCTTAACCAGACAAACCCAATTGACTACCCAGTCCTGGATGAGCTCCCAACCCTGACCACCATCCAAAGGCTTGATCTCCCAACCACCTTTTCTGAGGTCTGCGCCGCCATCAGGTCACTGAAGAACAACAAAACTTCTGGACCTGACCCCATCCCTGCTGAGATCCTAAAACAGAGGGGATATCTCTGTACCAGAGCAGTTCACCTGTTCATCTCTGAGATATAGAGACAAGAGAGCATCCCCCATCAATGGAGGGATGCAAACATTGTCACCATATGCAAAAGCAAGGGGGACAAATCCGTCTGCGGCAACAGCAGGGGCATATCCCTCCTTGCAGTTGCTGGCAAAGTCTTGGCAAAGATCATGCTCCGCAGACTCATCGACACCATCACTTAGGACCTGATAACTGAGTCCCAGTGCGGCTTCAGAAAGAACAGAAGCACAGTGGACATGATCTTCAGTACACACGATCTGCAGGAAAAGTGCCTTGAACAGAAACAAGACCTGTTCATGGCCTTTGTGGACCTCTCCAAAGCATTCAACACAGTACACCGTGAACTTCTTTGGAAGGTCCTCCTGCATTATGGCTACCCCTGGGAAATGTGTGAATATCCTGCATCAGTTCCATGAGGGGATAGTGGCCAGAGTTACAGTTGGCAGTCAGCAGTCTGAACCCTTTGGAGTTGGCACTGGTGTGAGGCAAGGGTATGTGCTAGCGCCGGTCCTATTCAATTTCTTCCTCCTGAGTGTCACAACATTCCTGCACAAGGACATGAAAACAGAAAGTGGGGTGACACTGGACTTCAGATTGACCAGGAACCTCTTCAACATTAGGAGGCTTCTCTGTGGCTCAGTTGGTAGAGCATGGTGTTTGTAACACCAGCATGGTGTGTGCAACGCCAGGGTTGTGGGTTTGATTCCCACGGGGGGCCAGTACAAAAAAATATAAGAAAAAAAGAAAAAAATGCATTAAAATTAAATGTATGTATTCACTACTGTAAGTCGCTCTGGATAAGAGCGTCTGCTAAATGACTAAAATGTAAAGGCTCCAAGCTGCCACAAAGCTAAAATCTGAACGCGTACCAGTACGCAGATGATTGTACTCTTGTGGCCCATACCCCAGAAGTTCTGCAAGCCAACTTCACAGCAGTTGTGAGAGCACAGAGCAGAATGGGGCTGTCTATGTCAGTGGTCATCTGATCCTCCACTTGAAACACCCACACTCTCCATCTCTCCTCACTTGCCATTGCACCACACTTTAAATATCTTGAAAGTATCCTCTCGGGAGACTGCATCATTGACCAGGATATCCAGATATCCAGGCCCATCCTCCTTTGGACGGCTATTGAAGAGAGTTTCATATGTATATACTGTATAACTATTGCAGTACATACCTTTTCTATCATATACTGTCCATAATGTCTATATACACACCATGGACTGCCTTAAGGGTGTGTGTGTGTGTGCGCACATGTGATATTACCTCCCACAATAGACAGCTTCTCTCTGCAGTAATCGAGCTGTGTGCATATGACCCCAACACACAGAGACAGAGACAGAGAGAGAGAGAGAGAGAGAGAGAGAGAGAGAGAGATCCTCCTCACAAGGACCGACAGGACAGGAGACGCCTGTCACTCCAATCAACCACCAGTCTGTCTCTCCTCTTGCCTGCAAGAAGGCTGAACTAAAGCGAGGCAGTTTCCCGTCAAAGAACATATGCCAACCCATCTCCTTCTCCCTCTCCCAGCCTGACTGATGACATGATCTACTCTCTGGGCCCTACGGCCAACACAAAACTCACTGGCCCTCTGCTCGTGGCTCTAGCCATGATCTGTGTATTTTAGGCGGATGACTGACACTGTCACCAGGCCTAGAGATGATGCGGTCCCATTGACAAACAGGATGTGATAGGTGCACGCTGCTGTGTGTTTGTGTGTTCAAAAAGCATCGGAAGGAGTTCACCGAAGTGATGCCAGAGGATGCGACGGAACAGAAAGGATGTAAGGATTTGAAGCATGGATGGAAACTGTTGATTTAGATTTAGGATGTTTTGTGCTTGGTAAACAAACATTTTTCACCTGAATTTTCACACCTGAGCGGGGCCAGTTTACCTCAGCTTAAACCCAATCCAAATCATTTGATTAAAAGAGCAAAACTGATAATGGATCTGTGCTTAGCTGCCCAAATGATGCCCATTGTTTAAGCGGATGGCTATACCGAGGCTTGTTACTGATGTATTTTGACAATCCACACTTAACTATATATTTAATAAGGTTGCTATGGCATTTTTATTCCTTGTATTATATGATGTGGTTACGTTTTCTAACTTTTGTCTATAAATGAGCCATAATTTATCCTAAATGGACAGTAATATTATTTTATGCCTTTCATTCTTTGCGGCTGAACTCTTCTCCACCCAATCCTTGGTATTGTGCGCCATCTCCTGATAGAAATTGTACTTACACCATGCATACGTTTAGAGGTTTAGGGTTGAACTGGGATGTGGATATGAAGTTAGGTTTGAGGCTAGGGTTAGAGTTGAACTGGGATATGGATATGAAGTTAGGGTTGAGGCTAGGGTTAGAGTTGAACTGGGATGTGGATATGAAGTTAGGGTTGAGGCTAGGGTTAGAGTTGAACTGGGATGTGGGTATGAAGTTAGAGTTGAGGCTAGGGTTAGAGTTGAACTGGGATGTGGGTATGAAGTTAGAGTTGAGGCTAGGGTTAGAGTTGAACTGGGATATGGATATGAAGTTAGGGTTGAGGCTAGGGTTAGAGTTGAACTGGGATGTGGATATGAAGTTAGGGTTGAGGCTAGGGTTAGAGTTGAACTGGGATATGGATATGAAGTTAGGGTTGAGGCTAGGGTTAGAGTTGAACTGGGATGTGGGTATGAAGTTAGGGTTGAGGCTAGGGTTAGGGTTGAACTGGGATATGGATATGAAGTTAGGGTTGAGGCTAGGGTTAGGGTTGAACTGGGATATGGATATGAAGTTAGGGTTGAGGCTAGGGTTAGGGTTGAACTGGGATGTGGGTATGAAGTTAGGTTTGAGGCTAGGGTTAGGGTTGAACTGGGATATGGATATGAAGTTAGGGTTGAGGCTAGGGTTAGAGTTGAACTGGGATATGGATATGAAGTTAGGGTTGAGGCTAGGGTTAGAGTTGAACTGGGATATGGATATGAAGTTAGATTTGAGGCTAGGGTTAGAGTTGAACTGGGATGTGGATATGAAGTTAGGGTTGAGGCTAGGGTTAGAGTTGAACTGGGATATGGATATGAAGTTAGGGTTGAGGCTAGGGTTAGAGTTCAACTGAGATGTGGATATGAAGTTAGGGTTGAGGCTAGGGTTAGAGTTGAACTGGGATATGGATATGAAGTTAGGTTTGAGGCTAGGGTTAGAGTTGAACTGGGATGTGGGTATGAAGTTAGAGTTGAGGCTAGGGTTAGAGTTGAACTGGGATATGGATATGAAGTTAGGTTTGAGGCTAGGGTTAGAGTTGAACTGGGATATGGATATGAAGTTAGGGTTGAGGCCAGGGTTAGAGTTGAACTGGGATGTGGATATGAAGTTAGGGTTGAGGCTAGGGTTAGAGTTGAACTGGGATGTGGATATGAAGTTAGGGTTGAGGCTAGGGTTAGAGTTGAACTGGGATGTGGATATGAAGTTAGGGTTGAGGCTAGGGTTAGAGTTGAACTGGGATATGGATATGAAGTTAGGGTTGAGGCTAGGGTTAGAGTTGAACTGGGATGTGGATATGAAGTTAGGTTTGAGGCTAGGGTTAGAGTTGAACTGGGATGTGGATATGAAGTTAGGGTTGAGGCTAGGGTTAGGGTTGAACTGGGATATGGATATGAAGTTAGGGTTGAGGCTAGGGTTAGGGTTGAACAGATGTGGATATGAAGTTAGAGTTGAGGCTAGGGTTAGGGTTGAACTGGGATGTGGGTATGAAGTTAGGTTTGAGGCTAGGGTTAGAGTTGAACTGGGATGTGGATATGAAGTTAGGGTTGAGGCTAGGGTTAGAGTTGAACTGGGATATGAAGTTAGGTTTGAGGCTAGGGTTAGGGTTGAACTGGGATATGGATATGAAGTTAGGGTTGAGGCTAGGGTTAGGGTTGAACAGATGTGGATATGAAGTTAGAGTTGAGGCTAGGGTTAGGGTTGAACTGGGATGTGGATATGAAGTTAGAGTTGAGGCTAGGGTTAGGGTTGAACTGGGATGTGGATATGAAGTTAGGGTTGAGGCTAGGGTTAGAGTTGAACTGGGATGTGGATATGGATATGAAGTTAGGCTTGAGGCCAGGGTTAGGGTTGAACTGGGATGTGTATATGAAGTTAGGGTTGAGGCTAGGGTTAGGGTTCAACTGAGATGTAGATGTGGATATGGATATGAAGTTAGGCTTGAGGCTAGGGTTAGGGTTGAACTGAGATGTGGAAATAAAGTTAGGGTTAGGGTAGGATCCAACCGCCCTCTGTTTCGGTGAAAGCTGAAGGATGGGCCTGGAAAATTGTAACCAATCTCAAATTCAAAGACAAAGCAATGGATGCAACGACTGACCATCCATGATATCAACATTATAGTTTTAACCATGTTTTTAGGCTATAAAGTGTTTACATTCATTTGAGTAAAACAAGTTTATTTTTTGGGTTCCGCTGTGGCACGAAAGTTGAATTAAGCTCATGAGGCATTTATAAGTTAAATTCTTCAAGAATCAATGAGAAAAGGGGGGTCTGAAATTATTGACAACCTTGATAAAGATGAGCAAAAATGTATGTATACTAAAAAAATCTATATTATTTTATACTAATACAATTGCTCAGAGAAAGCAATTGTGTTTAACAAGTCATTTAAAAAATCTCAAAAAGGAAGGGGTCAGAGTTATTGACACCCTATTTTCAATACCCTTCAATACCACACCTTGCGAGGATAACAGCACTGAGCCTTTTTCTCAAATGTTTTAAGAGGAGTTGGAGAACACATTGTGAGGGATCTTAGACCGTTCTTCCGTACATAATCCTTCCAGATCCTTCATCTGCGTTTATGGACTGCCCTCTTGCATTCAGACCACAGGTTTTCAATGTGTTTCACGGAGACTGAAATGGCCAATGGAAAATGTTGATTTTGCGGCAAATTAACCATTTACAGTGCATTCGGAAAGTATTCAGACACCTTGACTTTTTCCACATTTTGGTAGGTTACAGCCTTATTCTAAAATCAATTCAATAAAAATGTTTCCTCATTAATCTTCACATATAATGACAAAGCGAAAAAAATGTTTTGCATTTTTGGAGGATTTATTATAAATAAAAAATATAAATATCTTATTTACATACAGTACCAGTCAAAGGTTTGGACACACATTCAAGGGTTTTTCTTTATTGTTACTATTTTCTACATTGTAGAATAATAGTGAATAGATCAAACTATGAAATAACACATATGGAATCATGTAGTGACCAAAAAAAGTACTAAACAAATCAAGATACATTTTATATTTGAAATTCTTCAAAGTTGCCACTATTTGCCTTGATGACAGCTTTGAAGAATCTAAAATATATTTTCATTTGTTTAACACTTTTTTGGTAACTACATGATACCATGTGTGTTATTTCATAGTTTTTATGTCTTCACTATTATTCTACAAGGTAGAAAATAGCAAAAATAAAGAAAAACCCTTGAATGTTTCCATTCAAGGGAAACCTTGGCTGTTGGCACAACCTCCAGGGCACAATGTCAGGGAATGTGGTGTGACCTGTGGAAGAGGTTAGAGCCTTGCTGAACGCCATCTTGAGATTTTATTGCCTATGCTTTTCTATTCTTTGAGCAAATGATTTATGTTCATGTTTATGATTATAACTTAACATTTTAATTTGAACATGGTTTATCTTGGAACAACATACAGTGCCTTCAGAAAGTATTCACACCCCTTGACTTTTTCCACATTTTGTTGTGTTACAACCTGAATTTAAAATGGATTACATTTAGATTTGTGTCACTGATCTACACACAATACTCCATAATATCAAAGTGGAATTATGGTTTTAGAAATGTTTACAAATTAATAAAAGCTAAAATGTCTTCATTCAATAAGTATTTGTTATGTCAAGTCTAAATAAGTTCCAGAGTAAAAATGTGCTTAACAAGTCAGATAATAAGTTGCATGGACTACGTGTGAAATAATGGTGTTTAACTTTATTTTTTAATTACTACCCCATCTCTGTGCCCCACACATACAATTACCCGTAATGTCCCTCAGTCGAGCAGTGAATTTCAAGCACAGATTCAAGGACAAACACCAAAGGTTTTCCAATGCTTCGCGAAGAAGGGCATCTATTGGTAGATGGGGGGGGGAAAAAGAAAGCAGACATGGAATATCCCTTTGAGCATGGCAAAGTTATTAATTACACTTTGGATGGTGTATCAATACACCCAGTGACTACAAAGTTACAGGCGACCTTCCTAACTCAGTTGCAGGAGATGAAGGAAACTGCTCAGGGATTTCACCAATGGTGATATTAAACCAATTACAGAGTTAAATGGCTGGGATAGGAGAAAACTGAGGATGGATCAACAGCATTGTTGTTACTCCACAATATTAACTGAAATGACAGTGGGGAAAAAAAGGAAGCCTGTACAGAATACAAATACTCCAAACATGCATCCTGTTTGCAATAAGGCACTCAAAAAATACTGAAAAAAAGTGTCAAAGAAAGTTTTTTTCCTGAATACAAAGCATAGTGTTTGGAGCAAATCCAACACAAAACATCACTGAGTACCACTCTTCATATTTTCAAGCATGGTGGTGGCTGCATCATGTTATGGGTATTCTTGTAATCGGCAAGGACTAGGGAGTTTTTTTTAGGATACAAATAAAAGGAATAGAGCGAAGCACAGGAGGAAAACTTGGTTCATTCTGCTTTCCAACAGACACTGGGAGACAAATCCACTTTTCAGCAGGGTAATTACTGAAAACGCAAGGCCAAATATACACTGAAGTTAGTGTAGATGAAGGTGAGGAGACATGTTAAAGGATTTTTAACAGGGCCAGCATCCCTGTGGAACACTTGACACCTTGTAAAGTCCATGCCTGACAAATTGAGGCTGTTCTGAGGGCAAAGGAGGGTGCGACTCAATATTAGTAAGGTGTTCCTAATGTTTTGTACACTCGCTGTATATCCATCCTCTCAGAAAATGAACGTCAAATTCCTTCCATATTGCTTTGTAACACTTTTTACTTTGTAATATAACTATATGAGCAAGAATAATTGGTGTAAGAGCTTTACCAAGCACTGTTGAACAATTATGAGAGATAAATTAAGCCTATTACAAATACCTGTAATTGTATGAACTTTTCATGTTACATAATCACAACCATTTATACTACATTTTCATGTGTGTGACTGTCATAAACATACCACCTCAAAGGCTGATGAAAGAGCCTCTGGGATAAGGAAATGACCAATATCAAGCCCATGTAAATATATCAAGTTTTATTCGTACTAACAGGTATTATGCAATATAAATACTTTGAAAATACAGCCTCATCATCTAAAGTCCTAAAAGTCACAGAATATCTGAGCACTGAGTGAACATTGCAAATCATCATGAAGCGGTCTGATTAACATCTCCATCTAAGCCCCAATCTTTTATTACAAACATCTATCGTTTTACAATCTATATAATTCTGACTTCAATTCATAAAACCTTTTTTTATTTTAATTTGAACATACCGACAATCGATCAAGGTGGATAACTATCATATAATATTCAATAAATAACGTAGTAATAACATCAGATTGGTACTTTTTAACATGGATGGCTTTCTTTCCTTGTGCGCAGCTAAAATAACTTGAAAAAAACTGCAGAAGCCATTTCTAAGACAGATATCCAGTGATCCAGCAAAACACAAAAAGTAAAAAACACAGCAAAAAGGAACTAAAGAACAGTGTTTTTCGAAACAGACAATCCAAGACTGACCCACAATCCTCCTCATTGAAGAGTAGTCATTTTCATGGAGTCAAACTGCACATCTACCTTCTAAAAGGGACATTTTCTGTTCTCAGACCTCAAAAGTGGCCTTCTGTTCAAGTCCACAACACCATTGGTTGTGTAGATCCAGCTATACGCATGAAGCACTGCAAATCTGTAAGTTACATAGTGCTTTTCTTTTCCATGCATTTGTTTTGGATTCATTTTCCATTCCATCTGGATCACATAGCCTGGGACGTGGACTTACCTCAACAGAAGACAACTTTCTGAGGTCTGAGAAACACAATGTTTGAAATGTTCCACATGGTCAGTGCTCCCTAGCAATGGAAGCCAGTCTTTCAATGTTGGGATATCCACTTGAGTGGATATACAAACGTAATGTGACAGAACATACATAGTCAGCAGCATTGATATAGTGGTAAAACAAAGGGTGGGTAAACTATAAAGTCCAGTGGGCGATCAAGATAAGACTAACGAAATAAAGGAAGAAGTGTTACATTTTTGTATCTGTATTGTTCGCATTTTACTGTAGGCCTATAGGATATGGGGAGATATTGACATTTCTTATTTTTGTATGTTCTTAATTTGTATAATAAGATTAGTACAGATTTTCTCAGGGGACCCCACAGGGTGCCCCGACCCCAAGTTTGGGAACCACTGTACTAGCCTCTCTCTGTCTCCTCTGCCTCCTCCTGCATGCTTCGCAGCCTGCCGCAGCCTCACCACTGTCTGCCACACCACTGTCTGTCTGACTAGTCCCACAGATAGAAGTATGAGCCAGATATTTCACCTGATGTATAAATGTGAAGCATCCGGTTGGCATTTCCACCCATTGCCAAATATGGTGATGAGAGGAAGCCTAGTTGCCGGCAGTGGAAGAAGATAGAGCGAGATGGATTTTGGCCGACATTCCGCAAAAATAAATCATTGAGTAAACATTTGATTTCCATACAGTTTTCTGTTTCCAAAACTAGAATCTGTAACAGAGTGGACTGTTTTGTAGACTTTAACCTTTCCCAAAGTTGTGTTGTTTAGTAGGGGGGCAAGGGCAAATGTAGTTATTGCACACGCGCACTTCAGAATATGCGTTCCCTAATGGACATATGCAAATAAATGCTAGAACGCGCCTGTAGGATCAAACTAACTTGTGCTTGGCTCTGCCCACCTCCTTACTTATTCTGCCAACTATGATTAATTTGCTCCCATTGGAAACGACAGGCTCTGGTCTATCTTCGGTTAGTTATAAACATCTTTACTAGTACTCTCTGTAAAGCAAATTTATGATGAGAACTTAGTAGCCTATATTTTGCCCCTGCTCTGGTCAAGCGCCATTTAACATTAGCTTCTTTCTTCATCCAGCTAGCTAGCTGGCTAACACTAGCCAGATCCCTTTAATGTTATGGCAATACTAGAAGTCTCTGCCACCTGACTGACATATCTATACGCAACTATTTGCCAGCTGTACACACATTCTCCAAGAGTCAGGTTTTATGTTTGTTTGGGGGATGTCTGTAGACACGGCAGGAGTAGCGTACGTTTAGGAAAAAATAATACAATTATGTACGGCATCTCGCAAACCCACTAGTCTGTCAGCGGCGTCTCTAGTTGCCTACTTTTATAGCCACTTGTCGTTGGTCTGCTGGGGTAGTTTGTTTCACTGGCCATCGGTCTGTGCTGCGATTCGCGAGAGGGCAGAGTTTAGCCGTTCGCTAAAAGAAGGAAGTCGCGAGTAGAACTCATACCAAGAAAATAAGCGTTCTGAGCTTTGATCTACGCTGGGAACGCAATAATAAGTGGGTAAACGTAATTTCACTAATTAAAAGGTGAGTAAATAATCATTTGGAGGGTGCTTACACAAGTTTATAATGATTAGGATTATATATATATTTCTTTGCATATCCCGACTCCTCAAGTCACTCGCTGGGAGTTGGGTCACGACCAGGGTTGCTGTTGTACAGCGCCCCTGGAGCAATTAGGGTTAAGTGCCTTGCTCAAGGGCACACCCGACACATTGTTGGCTCCAGTATTCGTATTCCTTTCGGTTACTGGCCCAACGCTCCAACCTTGAGGCTACTTGCCAGAATTGTGTGCGTTTACCCTCCACTACATCCCTGGTCAGCAGAGTCTAGCATAGTTGTTGTTCATGTAAACATGGCTGGAGATGGACGGTAAGTCACAAACAGCTGCCTCATTACTGTTGCTTAAAGATGGGAGAAACCATACCACTGTCCACCCCATGGCCATGGCCATTGTTATTGATTTTGTTTGTTGGACGAAGCAGAGGTGGGGAGCGTCGTGCATCAAGAGGTGGGGAGCGTCGTGCATCAAGAGGTGGGGAGCGTCGTGCATCAAGAGGTGGGGAGCGTCGTGCATCAAGAGGTGGGGAGCGTCGTGCATCAAGGGGTGGGGAGCGTCGTGCATCAAGAGGTGGGGAGCGTCGTGCATCAAGAGGTGGGGAGCGTCGTGCATCAAGAGGTGGGGAGCGTCGTGCATCAAGAGGTGGGGAGCGTCGTGCATCAAGAGGTGGGGAGCGTCGTGCATCAAGAGGTGGGGAGCGTCGTGCATCAAGAGGTGGGGAGCGTCGTGCATCAAGAGGTGGGGAGCGTCGTGCATCAAGAGGTGGGGAGCGTCGTGCATCAAGAGGTGGGGAGCGTCGTGCATCAAGAGGTGGGGAGCGTCGTGCATCAAGGTAAAAAAATTATTAATTCTGAATATATGCTGCTGTTCTATCGCGATGATGTCCGAGAGAAAAAAATGTGTTTCTTGTTGTAATATCACAAATGGACGTGGCAGTTTTACTATTAAAGATTCCAGCTTTCAAGGTGGATGGTAACTTTGCTTGTGTGAGCTGGCTGACCAATCCAAACAGTTTCCAAATAACACAAAAAAAAGTGTCAAAAGCTAAAATAAACAGATGACTAAAACACTAACACACATTCACAGTAAACACACGTACCAATCCGATTATTTCAAAATGTTCTATCAATTCTCTGGAGGGATACAATATGAAAGTTTCAGTCTTTGCTTGTCTTTTTGCTCTGACATGGATTTAAAGGGTTTGCATTAAAGGTTACATAAAACACCCTGGGGGATCCTGGTTTTCTGCCCTTTAACAACTGATTTAGAATCAGTTATCACTAACCCAGCCTGAACTCAATCACCATGAGCTGAACAACTACACCATCTCTAGGTCAGTATATTGTCACCACATAAACATCTAAGCCTGGCCCTGTGATGTAGCAGATGGTTAAGTGCATCGCTACTGCATTCCTGAGAAGTTCTGTCACTCTGGATGCAGAAATGCCTTGTCCTTTCTGTGTCCCGAGGTATTGACGGTGCTTCTTGTGTATGTTGAGTTACAGTGTAGAGGGTTGTGAGTTCACACCCCAGTTGGGGAAGAATTTCCACTCTGTCACGTCCACATGTAATGGTAGCTTTATCAGTCCAGGAGGGTTAGTTAATTGTAGACAAAGAGTGTCCCTTGAGACAATTGGGCCCCACAAGTGAAGTGCCACTGTTCTCCTGTAGTCATGGCTTGGTTCCTGTGAGGGACTGCAGGCTTCTCATCTTGCAACAGTGCATTTTGGGAAGTCGAGTTTTCAGGGCATGTGGCATGCAGAGTTCTCATGTCCCCTTCCTAAGAGAGGTTGTGGAAGCAGAGGAACGGCCGCTCGCCTGTAGAGGACAGATACAAGGGGCAAAATGGAGTCAGATCACAGATCATACCAAGACACGTTTGTGTTGCTGAGTGTCAGTTGTCTTTCTATGAGTGTATTTGTGTGTGTGCAAGTATACTTCTGTGTCTGAAAGTGTGTTTCTGATTGTGCAAAAATGTCAGTTTGTGTGACTGTGTGTGAGTTAATCTTTCAGTGTGTGTCAGTGTGTCCTCACGTCTCACACATTACAAAGGCAACAGAAGAGGAAGAATATAAGAAGAGAACAACAGACAGGTAGGTAGAGAGAGTCCAGGAGGGCCTGCGTGTGGTCATGATTGGCAGGATGTTGACATGCCATATGGAGACACACGACTGTTACCCCAAGGGGGATGTCAAGGCTTTTTTATTTTTTGTTTTCCTGTCAGCTCCTCGTACCAAACAGAGAAAGAGGGAGACAGCAGTCTGACACAGACGCTCAAGTATCACTGCCTCGCCTTTAGTGTTTCATACACTGATTTCTCTTTTGGATTCTCAGAGCTGGGAGCAGAAAGGAGTGATGAGGGATTATTTTAAAGGTCTAAATACCTTTAGTTTTTTGTTATTGACAGGATAGGGGGAATGCAGAGGGAGATATACATCGAAGGGCACACAGTAAGGAGACGGATTCTACTTCTAGCAAAACAAAACCCAAACATGGAAAGTAGCATACTTGTTTGGAGGCCTCCGTGGAGGAATGGACTTCATTTCCAAAATGTCCATTGTACTGCAGCATTGCTGTAGAAACAAGAGAGACAGAGCAACACTTTAGAATCCCAAGACCTTCACAACTAAGAGTTACAAGAAAAAAACTGAACCTAATAATATCACAGTAAGTTAAGGTATCTGTTGTATTTTTAGGGCAATATTCCGTTTAGATTTCAGGGTAATATTGCCTTGGAGTGACGAGCGGGAAAAAGCGATGGCTTTTCTGCTTGTTCTAGTTTTTGGTCTTCAATTGATTTGTGGGCTATACACACACACACACACACACACACACACACACACACACACACACACACACACACACACACACACACACACAAAGTTTGGGGTCACTTAGAAATGTCCTTGTTTTTGAAAGAAAAGCAAGGATAATGGTGCTTGCAAAGCCAGAATAATGGGTTTGATTCCCTGGACCACACATATGTAAAATGTATGCACTTATATAAAATATGCCATTTAGCAGACACTTTTATCAAAAGCAACTTAGTCAGTTATAAGTGCATACATTTTACATATGTGTGGTCCAGGGAATCAAACCCATTATCCTGGCTTTGCAAGCACCATGCTCTACCAACTGAGCTACAGAGGACCAATGGTCACTGTGCTGGTGGTCAGGCATCTCATTAGCATGCACACACACCAATTACTGTACATCCCCATAACTGACATCACAAGCAAATGTGTTTGTTCAAAGTTGAGGGACTGCCATCCAAGGTCAAAAGCACACACACAGGCAGACTGGCATTCACAGGCACAATACACACTTTGTAAAGAAATGTAAATTATGTTTTTTCATGTGTGTGGGTATGTGTTTGTGTGCGTGCAAATCTGTGCTTGCACCAATCCATTCAGCCTCTGCTTGTGTAACCGATGTGAAATGGCTAGTTAGTTAGCGGTGGTGCGCGCTAATAGTATTTCAATCAGTGACGTCACTCGCTCTGAGACCTGAAGTGGTTGTTCCCCTTGCGTTGCAAGGGCCGCGGCTTTTGTGGCGCGATGGGTAACGATGCTTCATGGGTGTCAGTTGTTGATGTGTGCAAGGGTCCCTGGTTCGAGCCCAGGTTGGGGCGAAGAGAGGGACGGAACCTACACTGTTACATTGGTGCCGTGACCCGGCTAACTAACTAGCCGTTTCACAACGGTTACACTTGCACCAATCCAATTCTGAGTTGTTACCATCGGAAGTCTGAACACAAGAATGCATAGGAAACAATGCCGACCAGCTGGATTATCTAATGAACAGTTTTCTAAAATCATTAACACCACTCTCTTTCCTCTATTTTTCTCGCTAGAAAGTTTGCTTTGTTCATGGAGTATATGCTAGCTAGCTATCTACCATTGCAGCTGACCTGCTAAAGTATGCTAACGTTAGCTAGCCAGCTAGCTCTAATTGCAGTGTTGGATAGGTAGCTAACCTGTTCCATTGATAAATTGTTTATCTCACGCAATTTTAACTTATCCAATCTTTTTACTCACCGGCGCTGTGCGGTAGGCACGTATTATGCAGAAACAGTAGCTAGCTAGTTAGTTTATTGGGTTTTTCCTTTCAGATTTTTTAATGAACAGAATAAAGTCAGAGTGATAGTGTGTAAAGAATAGGAGAGTGTCAAAAGGGCTGTGGGTTAGATTTGAACCCATGCAGACACAGGTATACATGTGTGCTGGAGACAGTGACGCTAACCGCTAGAACACCTAAGCCACAGAGTATTGGGCTCATTAGTACTTCCGATGTGTCATTAAGATGGGGGAGGGGTGGGCTTCATTCAGGGCAGTGGGTAACAACTTTCGTACCAAATCTGACAGCCCTGACACAGCCCCTGGCTGCCTGGGAAGTAACGCATATATTACTGCAAATTAAACTGCCCGGCCGATGCCTTTGGCCAGCGCTCCCGTGTCACATGTCAGATGTACTCCTCTCGCTCTTTTCCTCTCTCTATGTCTGCATATCCCTCTCACTAGGTCACTCTTTCGCTCCTTGTTGTTTCTCCCTCTCTTTCCCTGTACTTGCTCACTGCTCTTTCTCCTGCTGTCACCCCAATTGTGTCAGGTCTCTGATGTTCTGGGAGTGGAATTTACTGTGTGTGTGTCTGTGTGTGTGTAGTCTCAATGCCACCTCTTTCATTCTCCCTTTCTCAGACACACACACCCTTATCCTTGTCACACAGTACTGGGTGCCCACTGCCCATCTGTGTCACTGTGATCCATGCACGCACATACTGGTACACCGGCGGAGGTTGCTGAGGGGAGGACGGCTCATAATAATGGCTGGAATGGAGTCACTGTAATGCTATTAAAACACATTAATGTGTTTGATACCATTCCAATCACTCCATTCCAGCCAAAATACTCTGTTCCAGCCATTAATATGAGCCGTCCTCCCTGTCCACTGTGACACACACACACACACACACACAGGTCGACAGCAGACAGAGAGACCTATTCCTTGACTGGTACTATCACCGGCAGAAACATGCACTGTCCTTCTGTCGGCCTTGGTAAACATGTTTCCCCCAAGCTATTAGCATTCATGCCAAAACACTCGTAGAAAAACAGAAAAGGCGGAGGACAAATAAAATGAAAAACTCATACTACAAAAGGTCACGTTATTACATGTGACTCAAAGGGCTAAAGAGGATGATGATGGTATCTACGACGACAAGCTGCAGGTTAGATCTGCTACTCTCAAAAGTGACCTTAGTGTACAGTGTAGAGTACATGGTCAGTTTTGTGAATGTATCCTTCTCTTCCTCTACATGCTGAATTATGTAGGGCTGTGGTGAACAATATAAAAATACAAAATCAATGCCATTGTTATTAATGGCATTGGGGCCGCAGGTAGCCTAGTGGTTAGAGCGTATGGCCAGTAACGGAAAGGTTGCTAGATCAAATCCCTAAGCTGACAAGGTAAAAATCTGTCGTTCTGCCCCTGAACAAGGCACTGTGCTGTCATTGTAAATAAGAATTTGTTCTTAACTAACTTGCCTAGTTAAATAAAGGTAAAAAAGGACTACATTACCCAACACTCAATCCCCCCTTACCTTGTTGGTCAAGCCTGGGATCTACAAAGCCCCAGTGCTGGTAGAGAGCTGCCAGGTCGTGGGGGTTGTAGTTCTTCAACAGACCCAGGATGTCCATGTCCATCGGGGTGTCTCTGCTATCCCCAGCAGTCGACTCCCTCTTCCCATGGCCGAAGACGGTGGTGGGTGCCAGGTACCCACTGCTGCCCTGCGCCCCAAACATGTTTGTGACTGACCAAAGGTCTTGACCTTTTAGGGCTGCAGGGGGATCCTGTGGATGGCTGTGTGGGTGTGGACGGGACTGGGGGTGTAGGTGAGTTCTGTCTGGGGTAAGATGGGATGTGTGGTCGGCCCTGCCATGGTTCCTGGCGAGAATAAAGCCGAGACCCTCTTGCGGAAGCAGGCTTCCCTCGGCAGCCGCCCGATGATGGCTTCCAGATTTGGGTCTGCTTGTCGACTGCTGGGAGAAGCCTCGGATGCTGGTTGAGGCGGCGGTGGTGGCGGCAGGAACTTTAGGGTGGGCTTCTGTTTTAGATCGGGCGCTTTTATTTGCCACCTCCCCCGTGTGGTTTGGGAGGCTTGACGACTTCTTCTTTTGAGGTAGGAGCGACTTCCCATCACCAGGGGGTGACCTTGTGGAGGTACGCGACCCTGACACCATGGCCTGGCTGGTGTTGGACTGGGCAGTAGTAGTTGTAGTGCTTGTGTGGGTCTTTGGCCTCTTGGTGCCTCCACCTGAAGGTTGCATGGCAGTGGAACCTGGGGCTTTGGTGCGCTGGGACCGGGGCACTGGGAGCGCTGGGCAGTCTTTTCCTTCCAGGAAAGGCGGGGGCCCCGTGCGTCGTCCAGCAGCCTTGGAGCCCTTGAAACAGGTGACGTAGGGGGCCCACTTGGGGGCCAGGGAGCTGCCACTATCCACCCTGTGGGCCACACGCTGGTGGATCCACAGCACCTCCAGGTAATGGGTGGTGTGGGTGCAGAACGGACACTGGTGTCTGACCAGCTTACCCTCGGACAGCGCTGCCACAGGGTTCGCACCACTATCCTCCTGCTGGCCCTCGGGCGGGGCAGACAGGTTGAGGAGGCTGGCGTTGATGATAGCATCCTGAGAGGATTGCCCTTTGACCTTTAGGCTCCTCGACTTTTCAGACTGTCCGCTCGATGCCGCCCTCTCCTGGCCAGGAGGATTCCAATAGGGCTGGCTGAGCAGTGTGCTCTTCAGCCGGAGATATTCCATGTAACCTGAGACTTTGGGAGTGCCGTGGCTCGGGTCTTCCATAACAGCTTCCAGTACGTGATGACGTGCATCCCTGATGTGCTTGTGCAGCTTGTGCATGTGGAACGTGAGGCAAGAGGGGTCGCTGGTGTGGAAGTCACAGTGCTCGCAGAAGTATGGCTTGGTATCTGTGGATAGCAGAGTACAGATAGACTAAGCTCACATTGAAAAACAGACATTTTAAGAAAATGAGCTTCAGCAAGGTATGAAGACTTAATAAGTGGTAACATGCTTTCACAAACATGTGGATGAGAGAGGAGGACATTGTAATGCTACTTTTCATCAGTCCTTTACCCTAACAACTCAACTATTTTCAATACATGCTAAATTCAACCGTGTTCACGTCCAACTTAACTTTTACCGTTGAATGAAGCCTTCATGAACCCTTAAGTATATTCCAGAAAACATTCCAACAAATGTCAAGCTATATGAATGGTACAGAAAGGTTTAGGCCTCACAGTACCAGATGTAAGGGCCTTTCATATTCCTTTATGTAGGATGAAGGGTGGAATGGGCAATCCATGCCACACGATGGCGCCATAGCCATATCATTTGCAGTGGCACCCTAAAGGCAACTGTTGAACACCCATTTGACCTGTATGAGTACTGCTCCATGACAACTGAACACCAGCTTTTAACTGGAAAACTGAACTAAGACATCCACTTCCATACTACTTCAAAATGTGAGAAAAGTGCTACAGAATAATAAATATATCCATCACTTTTTGCTTGTCAATGTCATGAGTGTAATTTCAAACATTACAAGACTATTACAAACTTCTGAGTTGCTAGTTATGGGCATATTTACCATGTAAGCATGTTTTTTTCAGCTTTATTTAACCAGGTAGGCCAGTTGAGAACAAGTTCTCATTTACAACTGCGACCTGGCCAAGACAAAGCATAGCAGTGCGGCAAAAACAAAACCGTTACACATGGGATAAACAAACGTAGTCAATAACACAATACAAAAGGTCTATGTACAGTGTGTGCAAATGTAGTAAGATTAGAGAGGTAAGGCAATAAATAGGCCATAGAGGAGAAATAATTATAATTTAGCATTGACACTGGAGTGATAGATGTGCAGATGATGATGTGCAAGTAGAGATACTGGGGTGCAAAAGAGCAAAAATAAATAACAATATGGGGATGAGGTAGTTGGGTGTGCAGTTTACAGATGGGCTGTGTACAGGTACAGTGATCGGTAAGCTGCTCTGACAGCTGATGCTTAAAGTTGGAGAGGAAGATATAAGTCTCCAGCTTCAGTGATTTTTGCAATTCGTTCCAGTCATTGGCAGCAGAGAACTGGAAGGAAAGGCGGCCAAAGTAGGTGTTGGCTTTGGGGATGACCAGTGAAATATTGTAATGTGGTAATGTCTGAATTTTTGGGGGGATTATTTCATTATTATTGCTGTGAGAGTAAGAAAAATGGTCCTGTTTTTTCATTTTTTTACCCTTTTTGTGATATCCAATTGGTAGTTACAGTATTGTCCCATCGTCGCAACTCCCATACAGACTCGGGAGAGGCGAAGGTCAAGAGTCATGTGTCCTCTGAAACATGACCCCGCCAAGCCGCACTGCTTCTTGACCCGGAAGCCAGATGCACCAATGTGTTGGAGGAAACACCTTACAGCTGGCGACCGAAGTCAGCGTGCATGTGCCCAGCCCGCCACAAGGAGTCGCTAGAGCTCGATGGGACAAGGACATCCCGGCCAGCCAAACCCTCCCCTAACCCAGACAACGCTGGGCCAATTGTGCGCCCCCTCATGGGTCTCCCGGTCACGGCTGGCTGCGACACAACCTGTGATCAAACCCTTGTCTGTAGTGACGCCTCTAGCACCTCTAGCACAAAATCAAATTATTGTTGCTAATCTAGGTGATAGTGTGGTTTTGTCTTACCTTCATAGGTTGGGTCCCTGATATTATTCCTCTTTATGGAAGAGGCAGACAGAGAATTTTCTTGTCTTGGTGTGCTGGGCTGACTGGAAGAGTTTGGTTTGGTGGCTTGCTTGCTGGATTGATGACCATATTTCACCTTTTTCTGCAATATTCCAAACGTCTCTGGGCTGAGCCCATTCAACAAGGTGCGGCTATTTCTACGGTCACCCTGCTGGTGGGAGATCCCACCGCAGCCACCATTAACAACAACATCCTGGGATCCTTTCTTCTTCTTGCTTTGGGAGGAGTCCAGCTGCCTCTTCCGCTTCTCCTGTTTCAGCGGCACATACTCGCCCTTCTCCTGGTCAAACGCCACATCGGCATCCGCCAGCCTCTCCTCCCAGCCTAGACTTTTATCTGTCACCTCAACCACATGCCCCCGGGTGACCAACTGCCAGGCCTGGTAACTGCATACCGGGTCCAGCTCGGGGATCCGTCTTCCAAGACTCCCCTCCATAGCTGCCTCTCCAGCCCCAGCTGCCCTAAGGTTAAGGCATTCCAGGAAGCGACTCTTGGCGGCGGGGGATGACGAGCCGTTGTTGGGGTCTTGCTGCAGCGGCTTGTTGGGGGTATGGCTCTGCTTGTGGACCCTCTCGTGCAGCCGGAGGGTCTTGCGGTCGTAAAAGAAGTTGCCGCAGCCGGCACACAGCTCGTAGAGACAGTCATCGTTCACCAGGGACGCCGGCTCCCGTGGGACCCCGTTGAGGGTGGTTGGGGACTTGCCGCTGTCTCCACCCCCACCCCGCAGCTGGCTTTTGGCCCGATGAATCCGCATGTGGCTCTGGAGGAACCAGGCCTGGCGGAAGCGCCGGCCGCAGATGCGGCAGCCGTGGTCTAGGGAACCGCGATGCTTCTTCATGTGGGCCTTGAGGAGCAGGGCCTGGGGGAAGACTTGGCTGCAAGACCCGCAGGGGAAGGAGCCAGCACTGGCCTCCTCATCCCGTTCATCCACCCAGTTGGTTCCTCCCGGAAATGAGTTGCCCTCAGCTGTGGTTTGTGACT
Source organism: Salmo trutta (assembly GCF_901001165.1). NCBI lineage: Eukaryota > Metazoa > Chordata > Actinopteri > Salmoniformes > Salmonidae > Salmo > Salmo trutta. Next base: position 14,053,819 of record NC_042990.1, on the reverse strand, counting down.
TGTCCTCCTTGCCGCCATCCTGGATGACTGCGTCGTCATCTTTCTTCTTGGAGCTTTTCTTTTTTGTCTTGCCATTGACTTTGTGCTTCTTGGCCGAGGTGCCTTTGGCAAGGTTGTTGTCGGGACTAACCAGTTGCTGGGGGTCTCTCTGTGTTTGTCCTTGCTCCACATCCTCCTCCTCCACTTCCCCCTCCCTTTTCTTGCCCTCTTCTTCTTTCTTGCCCAAGCTTCGGCTGAACAGGCCCAGCTTGTGGCTGCGGATGTGGACTTTCAGGCTGCCCTTCTGGGCTGCCCGGTGTTCGCAGTAAGGACACTTGTACGGCTTCTCTCCAGTGTGCCTGCGCATGTGCTGGGACAGCGAGCTAAGGAGAGGGAAGCTCCGTCCGCAGAGACCACAGGTGTGGCCTGAGGCCATCGCATTGTCCCCCTCCTGGTCACTCTTGAAAGCGTCAGCTTTGCTTTGGTCCGCCCGCTCCTGCTTCGACACCACCTCCATGGGCTGTGGCAGCTCAAGTGTCTGTTGATCCCTGATGAAGAAAACTGACCCGTGCGCTCCAAAGTCATAAGGTTCTCATAGTGATTGTGATAGGTTTGTAGATGCTGCTTTACTTATGTTGTTGGAGGGATTTTCTTTAGCAATCATTAAGACTGGAGAGATTATCATTAAAATCACCTAAAAAAACAAGAAAAAACTATTAGGCCATATTATAAATCTAATAATAGGTTTTATTATAACCACACAACCAATACAATAACTGACATCTGGTAGGCTATATATTCAACCAAGAGACAGACAGAGGCAGACAGGCACAGACGGGGACAGAGAGAACACTGACTGGTTGCATCACTGCCTGGTATGGCAACTGCTCGGCCTCCGACTGCAAGGCACCACATAGTGCGTATGGCCCAGTACATCACTTGGGCCAAGCTTCCTGCCATCCAGGACCTCTATACCAGGCGGTGTCAAAAGAAGGCCCTAAAAATTGTCAGTCATGAACTGTTCTCTCTGCTACCGCACAGCAAGTGGAAGTCCAAAAGGCTTCTTCACAGCTTCTACCCACAAGCCACAAGACTTCTGAACAGCTAATCAAATGGCTATCCAGACTATTTGCATTGCCCCCCCCCCTTTTAAGCTTCTGCTACTCTCTGTTTATTATCTATGCATAGTCACTTTAACTCTACCTACATGTACATATTACCTCAATTACCCTGACTAACCTGCGCCCCTGCACATTGACTCTGTACCGTTACCCCCTGTATATAGCCTCGCGATTGTTATTTTACTGCTGCTCTTTAATTATTTGTTACTTTAATTTCAATTTTTTTTTACATATCTATTATTTACTTAACACATATTTTTCTTAAAAATCGCATTGTTGGTTAAGGGTTTGTAAGTATGCATTTCACTGTAAGGTCTACACCGGTTGTATTCGGTGCATGTGACAAATACAATTTGATTTGATTTGACAGTCACCAGGAGGTCAAACAGAGGGGAAATGCTATCCTGCTGCAGTCATCAACAACAAAATGACCATAAAAAGAGCATCAACAAGTTTGTCTAAAGGACTAGCCTCTATACAATGATGGTTGCTAATAAATAGAAAATACACATCCCATTCCCTGGTATATTTAAAATGATTTCAACCACACCTTAAGTTTGCATTCATTGGGCCCAAGTGTAAAGAGTTTACATAGGACTACTATTACTAACAACCATAATTTCCACATATAGTTGGTTTTTGAATGTGTATGTTTCAGTGTCACAACGTAAAAGAGTGTTACGTCTGTGCGAATTTAAGTTTTATAAATGTAACGGCGTGTGTTAGAAAGAGAGGAGAGGGAGAGAATTTGCATTACACTTACTTTTGAATGGCTATTGTCCACAACAGGATGATTGATGGTTGTCCTTAAAGGAAGCTTATACTGAAAGTGTGTATGTGTGTGAGTGTCCTCTGTTCCCCATGCCTTAATTGCATGTGTGTACTGAAGCATGAAGAGGTGCATTCAGTACTGACCAGTCAGGATGAGGCCTCAGGGCCAGTCCACTCCAAACCCCATCAATACACCATTATCAACAAACTACATTTCTTTATCTCACAGACAAACAAACAGGCTGAGACAGTCACACACACGCAGACAGACACACACACACTCACAATACTAACAGTGAACGTCAAGGTCACATCGAGTGGTTATTAATATGAAGGGAAATGTCATAAACGAACAGTAGTTAACCTCACTCATACAAAAGACACTGAGAAAAGCACAGATAAAATAATTATAAAAATGGGGCAGGTGGCATCAGTATAGTTAAGAGAAAAATATGATACATATTTTCATAGTCAACTCCTCCAGCACTATAGATACCCTAAAGTAAAATAAAATGTGAGCTGTTCCTATATCAAACAACTTCAGAATACATTTTTTTTTAAAGTATTTATGTCTAAGGGGCATCTGTTCCAAGTTGTGTTTTTTTTATTTTTGTGGATGATACACACACACATCCTTTATGGCCAAGTAATTGGCGGCAGGGGGGTGGTTTCCCAGACCACAGAAGATGGTAACTTCCTTCTCAAAAACTATAACAGTGCGCAAAGTGCCCAGGCTCTCTTAAAGCCAACGCAGTACAGGCAGCCGCGGGAAAGAAACACCATTGTGTCAGCTGCACCAGAACTGTCACATTTGGTCACGTCTCGCCCTCCAACCATTACCAGGGGGTCCTACAGTGGCCATTGTTGTGCAATGGGGCCTGCAAAAGATGTCTAGGGGTGAGAGAGCAGTGGCGGGGGGGGATGACAAAAGAGACCTATCTGTCCCGTCTCAGGCCACTCTGAGCCGTGTGTGTGTGCGTGCGCGCGCGTCTCAGCATGTGTGTGTGTGTGTGTGTGTGTGTGTGTGTGCGCGTTCTGCTATGGGCTTTTTCAATGTGTGTGCTCTTCCAGCAAAACAGCCAAGAAACTGGCATGGGCTCCAGAATGGGAGTTGAGTTAGACGAGTGTGGTGGCAGGTGTTAAGAGGGCAGACGCTGAGGGATTAGCGTACAGACCGAGTGGCACAGTGGCTCTGTATGGGGGGGGGAGACAAGGAAGGGGGTGGTTAGTGGAAATTAAGGGGTTAAGGTGACGGCCGGGCCGGGTGATGATGGGTTAACACAATGGGGGATGGTGGGATGATGTCAGAGCGAAAGGAGGCAACAGATGGTAGTGGAGGGCCATCAGGCCTGTGTGTGTGTGTGTCTTACAAGCAGACTAAATGAGTCACCCCCGGTAAAGTTTTTTGGAGGGTATGAAGTGTTTCCAACTAGGTCATTGTTAGGTTTGGGGTCTTAAAATGCCATATAGCAACCTTAACTATCCTAATAGGCAGCAACACCATCTTTTTATAAACTCTCACAAAATGTTTGACAGACATGAGCAACTCCATGGTCAGACTTAACAATTTCCACCGAACATTTTGAAAAAACATATTTACTTGAAGAACAGTGCAGATGCAAAGTTTGGTAACAGAATGACTGTTTGTGCCGGCATTCTGTTACCAAACTTTTGCATCTGTACTGTTCAAGTAAATGTGTTTTTGTAAAATGTTCTGGAAATTCTTCCAAATAGCCCTTGTTCATAGAGCTGTACAGTTTGCAAAGTTCAACAATCATTGGTTTTTGTTTGACATACATTTTAGAGTAAAAAAATCAGAGTCTCAACATAATTCTGTTTCCGTGGACTTCGCCACATCTCCACCAAACTTTACTGAATTGAAAACACACACACAAAAACAAACCAAACAGTCTTTCTATGAGAGGGTTTAAACACATGCTGTGTCATTTAGTGGAGTGAGAAGGCGTCTGACAGTGCGCTGTGTGGCTGTTCCTTTATTGTCTCTGTTCGTATAAATCTCTGTGTTATTCAAAAGTCCAAACTAAACAGAAATGGCCTAATAGAGAAGACCATGATCTTGAATGATCATTGATTTGTTCTTTAGACAACATAGCAATACAAACAAAGAGCAAAAAGAGGCTATTGGGGAAAAAAAAGGTAGAATCTGCAATATTTACAATTCAAAACAAATTTAGGAGTGTGCCTTTAAAGATGTATTAGCTCTATGTTGAACCTTACAAAGAGGGTAAGCTCTATTGAAGATGAGAGGGGCAGTGTTCTCTCAGATGATCTGCATAAAGGAAGGCAATACATAATATGGGCCAGGGGTTTCCAACCCTGTTCCCGGGGAGCTACCATCCTGTCGGTTTTCACTCCAACCCTAACCTAGCGCACCTGATTCTAATAATTAGCTGATTGATCAGGTTAGTTACAACTGGGGTTGGATTGAAAACCTACAGGAGGATAGCTCTCCAGGAACAGGGCTGGAGAGCCCTGAAATAGGCTATAGCCTAGCTAGATAACTCATTCAATGAAAACAGAGATGTAACATTGACTTCAAAATAGTGGAAGTGTGATGCTTCAGACAAACACACACACAAAAAACAGAGGACACGGCGATGGATGATACACACACACAGATAGCCAAATATGTTGCTATGAGCTGACTTTTTTGGTACAGTCCCTCTCTCCCTCTCTCTTTTCTTTGGCAGATGAATAGCCATGTCCAGTCAGCTGTCCTCACATTTATTCAGCCTGACGTCCAAACCAGCTCAGCATAAACTCCCCATGGCCAGGGCTCTGGTGCTGAGCTAAGAGCCTGTGTGTGTGTGTGTGTGTGTGTGTGTGTGTGTGTGTGTGTGTGTGTGTGTGTGTGTGTGTGTGTGTGTGTGTGTGTGTGTGAGAGTGAGAGAGAGAGTGGTACGTGAGAGAAAGAGACAGTACGTGAATACATGCATGTGTGCAGCTATGCGTGCACGCACCAGTGAACCTGTGTCTGAGTATGTGAGTATGTTGTCTGTGTGTGATGATTAAGTCACCCACATATGCTCTCTCAACCAACTGCAAGCTGTGCCAACATAGCCACTAGTGCTAGCATGTGACAGTCCTTATGCTAATGTTATGCTATACAGTGTGCTTCTGTCAGTGATCCAAATTTGTGTCTTGCCCAATCCCAAATCAACCTCTAGCCTCTACTCCCTCCTAGATCTGTAAGAATTGGAGTACACAATTCCTGTGAGTTTATCAAAAGGCAAGGTGCAGCTATTAAGATATTGCTTACAACTATCCAAGTCATTCAGATGCATAAAGACTTTGGGTCAATTAGGGATTGGGTGAAATTATCCCAGTGATTCACTTTGATTATTTTGTAGGTGGAAGATATATTTTTTTAAATACATAAGACAGCAGACAAAACAAGAGACAAGACAACATAAAACACAAGAACAATAGTAAATTGAGCAACTGAGATAGGCAGGGGGACGCCTCCACTTTGATCACAAAGGGATGCTCTTTGGTCCCAAAGTGTCCCTATTTTGGCCACAGAGGGTCCGCTCCAATGTCCAGCTAAAAAGAGACAGAGATGTGAGGCGACGAGGATGACAGCCGTCTGTCGTGGTGAGGTCACAGTGTAGAGGCCCTTTAAACGAGGTGTTGTTTACCGGGCCGCGCTGCAGCTCCAGCAACCGCCACACTGACTAACACTCTCTACACTGTCTGCCTAATCCCCGTCCTGGAGGCCCACTGTGTTATAGACGTGCCGGAAACACTGTGTTATAGACGTGCCGGAAACACTGTTATAGACGTGCCGGAAACACTGTTATAGACGTGTCGGAAACACTGTGTTATAGACGTGTCGGAAACACTGTGTTATAGACGTGTCGGAAACACTGTGTTATAGACGTGTCGGAAACACTGTGTTATAGACGTGTCGGAAACACTGTGTTATAGACGTGTCGGAAACACTGTGTTATAGAAGTGTCGGAAACACTGTGTTATAGACGTGTCGGAAACACACGCCCACTGAGTAGACGTGTCAAATATTGTGTGGAAACAAGAAACTGCATGTCTGGGTAAGAAACACTGTTTATAGATGTCAATCACTCATATTGTGTGGACCACATCTATAAACAGTATCTCTATCAGCTTAACAGACATGAGGAAGGATGTCTTGTCGCCATTGCGACTATAACTTAATTCTACAGTGAAACACCGCTTTCCCAAATCAACAAAAAGATCTAGTCTATATCCCTCAGAAAAGCAAAAAGGTTCAAGCAATTGTTAAACTATGAGTAAGATATATGATGAAGTCTCATGTTCCTTCTTTGATTTAACATTATGGCATAAGAGGTGCAAAATGTGCACTAGTACAAACACACAGCATGTCTGGCCCTTAAAGCAACCAGCAGCTGGTGTGGTTATGCTGCTGCGTGTGTGTGTGTGTGTGTGTGTGTGTGTGTGTGTGTGTGTGTGTGTGTGTGTGTTCAACTCTCCACCCGGTTACACAACAAATACACAGGGATTACTCTTGATAGCATGTGATGAGCTGCTCAATGACCTGCCTTTTAACATTCCAGGCCTGCTACACCACTGAAATGTGCTGGAGGTAAACCAGGGAGGGATCTTGAGCATGGAGATCGAGGGAATGAAGAAAATGCACGCAAATGCACACAGACACACAAGCACACACACATATTGCTCCCCTAGGTGAGCTTAAAGCCCGATTTTGAGCAATTCCAGAATGTTGTGTATACGAGGCGGTGTTTCCTGTATTTTCCTGGTGGGCCTGACAGTGCAGCACAGACCTCTCCATCTCTACAGCCTCGATTGGTCGGTGTGGGAGACACTGGAGTATAATCTGGTGGCATTAACTTGCTCTCTAAAAAAAGCACTCTCGACAGGGATTAGATTATCATGGTAAGGTCAGCTCAGACTCCCTCTCTCTCCATCCAACCCTCTGTCTGTTTCTCTGTCAAACATAGTGAATATAATAATGTGAAATGCTACAAGGGTCGAATACCCAAATGAGAATATCTAAAGTAATATGGCCAACACATATGATCCATCTCATCCAAGTTCATTAAATTTCGCAGACTGCACATCTTTCACATTTAATTAGTGGTAGCCTGGCAGGTTAATGTTTTGTAGAATACTATACAGAGATTACAACGAGCGTAAATGTGCTAATTGTATACTTATAATAGTATAAGTGCCAATTTCCTGATTGATCAAAATTGTAGGTGAAATTGACGCTGAAATGGTGCTAAACATGGTGATAATCCTAGTATCGTATAGCCTGGCAATAAGCACAACATTTTCAGATGCATCTCTGTCATGGTAAGAGTAAAGAGTAAGGAAAGCTTACATAATTATGAAATGAAAGGCACGCAGTCTAAAGCCGGTAAAACATATAGCCTAAGGCTGTGTAGGCTACATCTAAGCTATCACTCTTATGTAGCTTTATCCAGGAAGTAACTACCCACAAAGACAACAGATTAAACAACCAATTTTGTTTAGCATTGGATTGAGTTGTCAACAAATGTGAATTCTACTTGAAATAAACCAAATCATTAAATCCTATTGTCAATATGTAGGACAGGAGTTTTTCAAACATCATAAAATGCTGTATCTGAAACATTTTTACAGACAAAACCCCCATTAAAAAAATAATATATATATATATATATATATATATATATATATGTCACCCAGTATATCACGACCTTTCACAACAAACAGTAGTTGGTCAATAGTTAGGCCTAAATACAAGGTTAAAAACAGTATTATTAAATCATTTGCAGTCTTGCAGTCACTAAATAAAACCAATAGTTTGTAGAAAAAAGAAGGAATGGGATCACTGCTAGGGTACACAATAGTAGGTATTTTTGTAAATAGAAGGTGCTCTTTGGCCATTGAGTGCAAAGTACATCTGCGTACTCCCTGATGAAGGCCATGCTGCCGAAACGTGTCAGTCTTTAATCCTTGTTCCCTTCAACATGCCATACAAATAAATGCATTTTAATTAGAGTGCCTTGATCCTCCTTGCATTTTTAAAAGTGCAATATGCAGAAAACCCTCCACCATTTCCTGGTTGCTAAAATTATAATAGTTAGCCTAATTTCAGTTAATGTGACAAAACAAGCAATGTAGAGAATCATTGTACCATCTAAACTGCTGTGAAATACATGTTCAATAACCAAAAATACTGTATTTTCAGCTAGTGTATAAAACCGAAAGTAAAAGATGCAAAAACTTAAAAACAGGAAGCATAAACATAGCGCACATAGAATAGATCTACAGCTTCTTAGACTTGCTTTCAATGAGAAAGAAATGTGCATTATAGATCTGTCTATGTGAATTTGGTTGGGTCTCCCAAAAAAGATTCATATTGGGGCTTTAAAATGTATAGTTTGTTGACACTTTGAGCATTTACACATTTAGTAAGTCGCTCTGGATAAGAGCGTCTGCTAAATGACTTAAATGTAAATGTTAAATGTACACATCATTTGTGGGGGACCATTCTAATGAAGTGGTATCCAATAGGTCCTCATTTCCTGTGTGCATTTAATTACAGCTGGCTGCATCGGGATCATGTTCCCTGAGGTGGTGCAGCATCTTTTCCAACACCGCCTCATTGGAAGACTATAGTATAAGTAACTGGACACCCATCCAATCTTGTCTTCTCCCTGTCTCAGAGGACTGAACAGAAGGGATCTAGGACTGCCTCGCCTCCTCATCTCCCATCTGGACAAATTACCAGTGTTTTCAATACAGATGTGAGATCTTAATTTGAGCCAGTTTGCTACAGCAGGAAAATAATATTGCAGCAATAAGAAATTTGAATTATGTGGATTAGAATTCATGGACCTTTTTGTAGGGGTTGAAAATCAAGTCTGACATTTCAAAGTGGAAATTACAACCTTCAAAAGCCTTTGTAAACCTCAAATACACTACAGGTTTTACATGTCCTGACATGCAGGAAAGTTCTCCTGCAACAGGATGATCAAATTAAGATTTTACATCTGTATATTGAAATACAGACAAGGCAGCCCACCCCCCTCAATATGTTTCCCTCCCCTACCTCAGAGAATTTGGCTTCAGTTGGTTTCAAGTCTTGTTTTATGTTGGCTGTAATGGATGGTGATTCTGAAAATAAGAATCTAAGGGCATTGTCTTACTTCAGATAACTCAACGTTTGCGCCTGCAGTGATATGTCTCGTATCTCACAAAGAGTAATGGGATAGATCAAAAGTAGTTTGGCTACAATGTGCTATATAAGATCTGAAAATGTTACCTACGGTAGGTAACATTGTCTGCTGATCCCCATTTCTCCCTCAAAACAGTTAATCTAAGCTAAAACAATGAATATGTAAATAATGTTGGATGTTTTTGGGGGAGAAAGTCACCCAGTTTTACATGTAGCTAAGGATTATTGTGCTTCAATGGGCAGTATTTCAGAATTTTGACTATGGGCATGAAAGCTATCATAAATGTGTCCTGCTGCTAACCAACTAGCTACCTATTTAGTGCTACATACACAATATTGAATCTTTCAAATAAAATCTAGCTAGCAATATACTGTAGTGGTACTAATGCTTACACTATGAGTTTTCATGAAGCTGCTGTGCTCAGCTGACCCAACGATACAACGTAATGTTAGCGATTGCTGAGAAAAGGACTGATTTCTGATAACTGTCCCTCTTAATTTTGGGCCTGCATGTCTACAACTTCATGGTAATTTAAAAAGGCTAAGCAAGGTTTTTATGTAGAGCTAGCTAGCTAGGTAAATATGTCAGTAAGCTAGCTACAATAGTTAGCTAAGCCGCTGGTCAAGTAAGTCACTGCACTGGCGACTGACGTCCTTGTACATAACTTTTGCAGGGGATAGCTCCGCTTTGTTTTTATTTTCTCACAATTGAAAACTATTTCATCACTGTCACAACGTCTGTAATAATATAGCTAGTTATTCTGGTTATTTCATGGAGAGTCATGCGAGAGTGCTGTGATATCTCAAATTAGGAAAAAAAAAACTTTTGAATGGCAGATGCTCGGGAATACAAACATTTTAGTACGAGTTCCATGTTTTTCAAGACAGGTCGGTTGAGGGACGAGCGTCACGTAGAAGTAACGCCACCTGTCGGAAGACAATTCATCTAAGGGCTCAATACTACAGAAATAGTGGGAGGAGAGAGGAGAACGATGGGAGTATGAGTTTTCCCAGCTGATCAATCTTGGTTAGTTTGTATCTACCCACAGTCAGACAGACCAAGAGAACATTACCACTCAAATGGGAAACACTACAGATCGGAGCTGCACAACTCCAGGCCTTAATGAGTAAACTCATGTCTTACTGCTTTATTGACTTCCCTTGGTATTTTATCGATCAATTAATGCCAGACACAGAAAAGAATGAAGCACTGACACAGAATAGGCAGGAACTCAGATATGAAAAGGTGACATAAGCTTGATTTCAAATGGGACGAAAAAAAAGAACAGTTGCTCAGCAACGGCAGGGTAGCCTAGTGGTTAGAGTGGTTAGAGCGTTGGGCTAGTAACCGAAAGGTTGCACGTTCGAATCCCCGAGCTGACAAGGTACAAAATCTGCCGTTCTGCCCCTGAACAAGGCGGTTAACCCACTGTTCCTAGGCCGTCATTGAAAATAAGAATTTGTTCTTAACTGACTTGCCTAGTTAGATAAAGGTAAAAAAAAATAAACTCCAGAGGACATTGGTTTTATTCAAGTCTAGTTTTTATAGCAGACTGTGAATCAATGGGGTGATGGAGTTAGTTTGTGTAAACGCAATGTCACTTTTCAACCCAAACAACATAACCAACTCAACTGAATGGTTTGTAATCACATTTGCAATGGATGAATAACACATTAAATGCTATATTAAGTCAGAGATATGAATATTAACTTCATCATATGAAGTGTAGCTACAATAACGGCCTTCGTGACAAAGGGCTTTTTTCAATCCGTATTGCGGAAGTTCAGCATTACAGTGGGATTGAAATTTAAAGGCAATGTTCCAGCGTTAGCGGAGGCTCAATCAGAAATGACCTTTCATTTCTATCGCGCAATCCGTAACGCTTCAGCAATACAGATTGGATAGAGCCCCAAAAGTCTCTACAATGTACCACATAGGTCAGGGGTGGGCAAACTTTTGGCTCGAGGGCCACGTCGGGATTTTGAAATTCAACAGAGTGCTGCACAGATTTTTTGGGGACTGATTTTTTGGTCAAAATCAATGAGGGTCAGAAAAGGGGCAGTTATTTTGAAACTATATTGTTCCATTATAATTTCTACATGCTTTCTATCTAGTTGTAGACGTTCAAGTGTGGCCTGGAGTGTTTTTTTTTACCCAAAATAATAATTTACCACAAAAACCCACAGGCTGTAGTTTTCCCACCCCTGGTATTAGCAGTAGCACAAGACAATTTGCAGATTTAAAAAGTAACAATGCAACCACTTGCATGAAACCATATGAATAATAAATAGCTTAAAACTACATGACACCTCCCAATATAGTTCTCTTAAATGACTAGGCCTAATTTTCAGAATAACAAGTAGAAGAACAAATGTTGGCACCTATATCCATTCACTAATCAGGCAACATGTTCCCCATCTGTATAGAGTGGGAGACCTTAGTGATTTTTTTTATTATTAAAGATGCCTAATATTGGCCCTTAAGTGCCATTGTGTACTGCGTATACATTGTGCTCAAACCCATCTGGTTATTTGTTTAACCTGATTGAAAGCTCTGTACCAGGACTTCATTTGAAGCATGGTAATGCTCAAATTATCCCAAAATTAGAAAGCCAAAAACAGGGACAGTAAGCATCCTGAATGCTGCCAAGACCGTTACATGAACAGCCTCTATGGTTAGATAGTCGATCCTTCTGTGTCACTCTATTTAGTACCAACATCCAAAGAGAAGATGCACCTTCAGCAAAATCTCTCTGATGCACATACACACTAACGGATGCACAAGCACACACAAACAAACAAAAAACACACACCATGCCAGGACAAAGTCCCCTGCCCACATTGCTCTCAGTTGTGGCATTGCCAACTGACCAGAGCCAAGGTCTTCACCAGACACCAGCATGTGTGTTCTAAACACAGCTGCCGCAAGTGAGCTCTCCACACACACACACACACACACACTCTCTCTCTTACCTACAATATGTTGACTGCCCACTGTCATTAGCATGTAAAAATAACACACTTCTACTTACACACACCAAAACCCCTCTTATTTTCTCTACAGCCTTTACACACATTATTGCACAAAGAACATTAAGCAAAAGCACACTCACAGTTTGAGTTTGAAACATGTCAACGATGTTATGCTAAACTGTCATTCTTGACTATGAGTGGTGTTTTCCCAGTTAGTGGTCCACAGTGGCACAGCAGAGAATTTGCATACTACTAATGATGCCACTACTGTACCCTGTGCCTGATACGGGAGGTGGGTTATTCAGATAACTGACCCTACAGTAAAGTGCAGTACATTTCTACAATGCTGTAGATTGGATCCTACTTCTATTCAGCATAATAACAATGACTTAGATGGGGGTTAACCATTACCATTTGGTTATTGATAATATGAGGTTATCTTTTTTTTAAGCAGGTTGTCCTGTACCATACATTGACCGCAGCACTAAGCGTCATGAATACCCCCATCGTGGTAATAACACACGACTGCAATGATTTCAAGATCCTACCTATCCACATGGTTTCAAAACAACTCTTTCAAGATAAACCCTATCACTGAACAATCTCAACACACAACCTCCCTCCGCCATGTCTCCGCCCAACCCCCCCCGCCGCCGCCATGTCTCTCCCACTTAATCTGTATGATTAAATCATTTTTCCTTGCCCCTAATTTTGTTGGGGACGGCAATACTCTGCCTGCCTGATAGTTGCTGAGCATACTCCCGATTGATCGCCATGCTGAGAAGATTACCCTAATAGCAGCGGATTACCTCCCCACATGTTGGCCACACGCGGGGGGATGGTGTGTGTGTATGGGGTGGGGGGGTATTTTCAATAATTATCTACCCATCCATCCATCTATCTCTAGTTACTATGTATCTGTCTACCTACAATATATGTATGTCTGCATCTGTCTGTACAAAAAAATCTGTCTGTCAAATCAAATGAAATGTTATTGGTCGCGTACACATATTTTGCCGATATTGCAGGTGCAACGAAATACTTGTTTCTAGCTCCAACAGTGCAGTAATACCTAACAATACACACAAATCCCAAAAATGTAAATACACACATACATGATGGTGTATATAGACATTATGGACAATATATGAATAGAAAAGGTGTGTACAGCAGTAGTTATATAGGATTAGCTTTGACTAGAATAAAGGATATACAGATGAAGTGGGTAAAACAGTATGTAAACATTACTAAAGTGACCAGTGTTCAATGACTATGTACATAGTGCAGCAGTCTATAAGGTGCAGGGTAGAGTACAGGGTGGTAGTCAGCTAGTAACAGTGACTATGTTCAGGGCAGGGTACTGGGCGGAGGCCGGCTTGTGGTGACTGTTTAACAGTCTGATGGCCTGGAGATAGACAGACAAGACAGACATTCTTTCAACCATCCAGATCCATCTACAGGCATCTTTCTCTATCTATATATACACACACACACACACACACATCATTACTTTTACAGACCTCTAATCATCAGATTACTATATGTCACATCCTATTTTGCCAAGCTTGATGTCCACTGCATCAGGCCTTCCCTGTTATGCTTTCTTTCAAAGTGCAGGGCTATCCAGGAGGCAAGTCATCCAAGCCATTGTTACTTGGGTGACCAAAGATTTTGTACATTTTCCCTAGTCACGAGACTTAGATTTGAAAGTGGTGTTTTAGTGTCTCTGGCCCTGGCTGACCATTCTACAGCATGCTGTGTGGATACCTACCTGCAATACAGAAATACATCTCAACATGGAGATGGTCTAACTGTCTTTATCCAAACTGTCCAAATCTTCGTTATAGGTCTCCAACATACTGTGGTGAGAAGGTTAAACAGCAGCAACAGTTGAAGAATGACAAAGACGTTCAAATATTAAAGTTGCCAGTGTGGGTTTTTAGGCAGTCCAGATGGAGTAGACTGAGAAGCCATTGAGCGAGTGGAGAGAAAAGGAATTCTAGTAATCTGCTGCTGGTCTCGTACAATAGGCGCCTTGTCTCTTGTTAGGGCCACTCACAAACACAAGTTTGTGTATGTGCACTGACAATGATAGCACCAATAGTCGGCCTTATGAATGTAAAGAGGCAGAAAGATATGTGAAAAGGATAAGCAATTGTGTGACAGCAGAGTAGGCCTGGCCTGTTTTCGTTATCTTGTGGAGTCAAGTGAAAAATGAAACGTTGTCTCTAATCAAGTCAAGTTGTCTTCAATAGACATTATAGATATTATAGAACCTTCCAAACTGCCTGTTGAACATCAAGTTCGTACTGTGAATGAATTAACCATTGAAGGACGGTTTATCCCCTCCTCTTCAGAACAATGCACTGTGCTCAACCGTTTTGGGGACACCATGAAAAACAATAATTAAAACAATGGCAAATATTTGCATATGGTCTTTCGTTGCATAACCTAATATCACTTGAGTCTGTTTCCATCTTTGAAGTTAAAAAAGTCCCTTACCTGACTATAATCAAGGGCTAAACGAATTTGTTCTGTCCTCCAGTAGCCTAACACACTAGGTTAAAAAAACAAAAACACGATGACAGTAGCCTACATCCGTTAAAAGTTGCCCAATTATTTTAGCGGGGATAATCCTCCAATTATATGTTTATAGCCTACTGCTCCCAGATGAATTCCTGGCGTGATTTCTTGCTGCGCTCAATATGCCCGAAGTGCAAAATTTTAGTCGGGTCGTTTAATCATGGTCTCCATGTCCCGTTTCGACTCGCTACCCTTGAAATAGAATCGGCTTAGTACTCGACAGACTTAACAGTTACAAGCAATAGGCTTCAAGACAAAAACGCATCAAAACAAAAAAGTAGGAGCTAAGCTCCGCCCTATGCTTCCACCAGACCGTAGTTTCTGTAGCCTAGGTATAAAAACATTTTATGACAAAATTAGGCTAGATTTGATCTAATTTCTTCAATGGAATGCGCTGTTGAAATAATCCCTCCACTCTGCCTCTCTACACGGACATCCACCGCTAATAAATAAACAAATAATTATATAAAATAACCCACGAACCCATCACCATTTATAAAAACGCTTGTAAATGTAGGTAATGTTAGCCTATAATCGTTCTCTTCTTACCTGTACGTTGTTGATGTTATTAAAAACCTAAGGGCAGGGTAGATGACTGTGCATCGATGGCATACTTCAAAGTGAAGATGTCTGCGTGACGCCACCTCCACAGTGGCTGATAGTTACGTTATCTCTGTTTTGGATGTGTAATAAAGTAGGCTAGCTACCCTGACTCACGTAGCCTAATAACAGCTCTCAGCAATCCTATGTGGGCTGAATGGAATTTCACAGGAGAATACTCGGGGGTTTCCATTGTTGGCTATACAAGCCAAATGTTTTTCAAACTAGTGTGTCAATATAATGTAATTATTTAATAGACCGACATAACTTTCCCAATCATACCGCTCAAGAAATGTATCTGTATCCACTCATTGTAAATTGCTTTGGATAAGAGCGTCTGCTAAATGACTAAAATGTAAAATTAAAAAATGTAGGCTACCTACTATTGCCACTAGCTGCTCAAATAATGCCTCCAATTATCTCACCTACTGTATTGTCACAAGTGCAAACACGGATGCAACATTGATTTCAATGTTTAGAAAATAAATACAAAGCACAAGGTAGAATTATATTATTTTATTAAGATTCATTTGTAAAAGGAGGCAAACACTTGGCATGTAAAATCCAACACAAAAGAAGACAATTTGAACAGTGGAAATGGACAAGGAGAAGACAATAACATTCACCCATCTGGTCCAATATTACTTGTATTCATTAACATGAACATATTTGGTTCCATCTTAGATTTACGAAACAATAAAATTGTCTATGTGAGTATGAAGCTATTATGTTAAATACAAAGTTACAATCCAATAATGAAAGTAACACACCACAACAACTAGAATGTCCATGAAACCTTCTGAGGTTGCCATGTCAGTTGGGAGTGTACAGATTTGAGTATATCATTTCACCAATGTGGGCAACAGCTGTCGCTTGAACAGGACAAAGCCTACTCCGCTGTCTCGCCCTACCATTAAGCAAATGCTCCAGTTTTGTGTGTGTGTCTGAAAAGACATGCCACACGATCCCCTAATCTCCAATTACCCCACAGAAACATAATCTCTCCCCCACCAGCCACCCCCCAATCACTGGGCAAATAGCTGGGAGCGTTACCCATGGTCCCATGGAGAGGGTCAAACAAAACAAGAATCACACATTGGTCATAATCAATAGTGGTTTCGATTACTTTATCGTACAATCAAATATTCCCAAAATGTCTTTATATGCTTCCAAGTAACCATGTTTTTGTAGAGGTAGGCAGGGACATATGCAGAAATCTGTTGATGGCAGGGCCAGCAAAAATGGGGCAACTCAAATTATTATTAAATTATCATAAAAGCCTACCCTACTGTAATTGATCACACACAACAAACCATCTAACATGTGATTTTGCATTACAGACCAAATAGACTTGTAGGCCTACGTAACATTTAAAATGCAACTCACATAGACCTACTGTTCTGTTTTAGTTCTAATACTTACCTGTATTACTTACCTTGAATTTGGCTCCCCTTGTGTTGATCTGGAGATTTTCCTTTAGCTAGAAAATGACCTGTCATGTGACCTGTTAGGAGGAAGTTTGTCATTGTTGCATCATGGTGAGCTCATGTAACCGATGTGAAATGGCTAGCTAGTTAGCGGGGTGTGCGCTAATAGCGTTTCAATCGATAACGTCACTCGCTCTGAGACCTTGAAGTAGTTGTTCCCCTTGCTCTGCAAGGGCCGCGGCTTTTGTGGAGCGATGGGTAACGATGCTTAGAGGGTGACTGTTGTCGATGTGTGCAGAGGGTCCCTGGGGCAAGGAGAGGGACGGAAGCAATACTGTTACACTCAGAGTGCTCTGTTTTAGTTGTCCGCTTACAATCTTCATACATCCTTTACGTTGTATGCCTTAGGAAGCTTTGTCATTTTACGCTGTTTCAACTCAATAAATCTTGTGAACATGGTGATCATGCTTTGAGGATTATTGATGTGAAGGCGTTTATCTTGCTGTCAAAATATGCACAGTAACGCATACGGAGGACAGTACACCTACACATTATAAAACATCGGCCTATCATGAAATGACAGGTCTCTAGTGAGCAGGACCACAAGTTGGATCAAGCAACAGACACGGCTAACCGTCACAACGCCAAGAGAGGCCTACGATAATTACGACAGTGTACAGACAACTTCCAACACACTATGGCCGAGGAGCAGGCATGCACCTTCAAGACCAGGTCTCGTGCCTCAGCCTTATCTTACCATTCAAACAGCTCACCTACAGGAGCCGCAGACGCTATAGCAAGGGCAAAAGCAGAAGCTGCAAAAGCTTGCTTCTCCTTTGTGGAGAAAGAAAGGAGAATGAAAATAAAGAAAGCACAATTAGAAGCATCTATGGATGTGCTAAAAGAGGAAAAGGAAGCGGCAGCAGCAGTGGCTAAAGCAGAGGCTCTAGAGGCCGCTGCTGACTTTGGCAGTCAGAAAAGTAGCTGCAGACTCAAGCTCGACTCCACCCAACTCGACCCCACACAGCGAACTAAGGAGTTTCTCATGGAGCAAGATAAATCCTACTACACTCCCAAGCCAATCACAGGAGTAGAGCCGTCCTCTGATGACGAGACAAGAAAGGGAACACACGATTCCAAGGTTGGAACTCTGCGCAGCAGTCTTGGCAGTTGAGTTGGCCAAGCTCATTACCTCAGAAATAGACATCGAGCTTGACTATACAACCTTCCACACAGACACCAAGGTGGTGTTAGGCTACGTCTACAACGAGACCCAACATTTCTACCTCTATGTCAGCAATCAAGTCCATCGGATAAGGAGATCTACTCGTCCAGAACAGTGGCGTTATGTACCTACAGATCAGAACCCTGCAGATCATGTGACGACATTCATCCCTGCAGCTTACCTCTCAGACACAACCTGGCTCTCTGGCCCAGAGTTTCTGACACGCCAATCTCTCAGTCTTGAAAGGGATGCTTTTGAGCTCATCAACCCCTCTTCAGATGCTGACATTCGCCATCAAGTGTCCACACTGAAGACAACAACTTCACCCAAGCAGCTTGGATCCTTACGCTTTTCAAGGTTCTCCACGTGGAAGTCGCTGACTCGTGCCATCACTCACCTCGTCCACATTGCTCGTCTCTTCAACAACACTACAGCGACAAAAAAAACAGCAACTGTAAGGGCTGGCACTACTGTCAGACAGCATGCACACCAGACGGATTCTCTCAGTCAAAGGATATAATCATACGAACAGTCCAAGAGGAAACCTATCCAAGAGAGTTTGAGTGCATCAGGAACCAGGAAACAATTCCCATAGAAAGCTCTCTGAGAGCCTTAGATCCATTCATTGATAAAGACGGCCTTCTGAGAGTTTGAGGTTGCAACACAGAAGCAAAACTCGGACATGACGAGAAGAACCCCCTGATCATCCCAGGGAAGCAACACGTTGCAACTATACTGGTGAGGCATTACCACAAACGGATCCAACACCAGGGACGCCTTTTCAAAGAGGGAGCCATTCCTACAGCCAGTCTTTAGATAGTTGGTGGTAAAAGGTGTGTGAACAGCATCATCCACCAGTGTGTCACCTGTCGGAGACTTCGCGGTCCTCCACAGGCACAGAAGATGGCCAGCCTTCCTGCTGATCGTCTCTCCCCCGAACCGCCTTTCACCCATGTTGGCCTGGATGTATTTGGTCCATGGACCGTTGCCTCTCACCGGACAAGAAGAGGCCTCACTCACAGTAAGCAGTGGGCCGTCATATTCACCTGTGTGAGCGTGAGAGACGTTCATATTGAAGTCCTTGAGTCACTGGATACATCAAGCTTTATCAACGCCCTAAGGCCTTTCTTCTCGATCTGAGGCCCAGCAAAGCAGATTCGTTCCGACCATGGGACCAACTTCATTGAGGCCTGCAAGAAACTTAAGATCCCCTCGAAAATCAACGACGACTCTGTGGATACCTACCTGTCAGAACAGGGCTGCACCTGGATATTCAACCTGCCTCATGCCTCTCACATGGTTGGTGCCTGGGAGAAGATGATTGGTGTAGCAAGGAGAATCCTGGATTCTATGTTCCTCCAACAGGGTCATTCAATGCTAAGTCACAAAACACTCACTGCTCTTATGGCAGAAGTGGTTGCCATCATCAATGCCAGACCTCTGGTTCCAGTCTCTACAGATTCAGATGACCTCCTCATACTTACACCTGCTACTCTCCTCACACAGAAAGTGAGTGCCCCTTCGGCGCCAAGGACCTCTTTAAGCGGCATTGGCTTCAGGTTCAACATCTTGCAAATACTTTCTGGGATAGGTGGAGGAAACAATACCTCTTTTCACTTCAGATAAGAAGGAAGTGGCAGTCAAACCAGCCCAACCTCGAGCCTGGAAGCATTGTGCTCCTCAAAGACAAACAAGTCAAGAGGAATTAATGGCCTGTTGGACTGATCACTCAGGTCTTTCCCAGCAAGGATGGTAAAGTCCGTAAAGTCGAGGTTAGACTCTGCAAGCAAAAAGGGACTAAGCTCTTTCTTAGGCCCGTCACATAGACGGTCCTTCTCCTCCCTCCAGAGGTCTAAACAAACAAGGTCTCTTATATGGACATTCCATAGTTATCAGAGTGGCGTTCTATCACGCCAGGTGGGGAGTGCTCTGTTTTAGTTCTAATACTTACCTATATTACTTACCTTGAATTTGGCTCCCCCTAGTGTTGATATGGAGTATTTTACTTTACCTAGAAAAGGATCCGTTATGTGACCTGTTTGGAAGAAGTTGGTCATTGTTGCCTCATGTAGAGCTTAGTGCTCTGTTTTAGTTGTCTGCTTACTATCTTCATCCATCCTTTATGTTGTATGACTTAGGAAGCTTTTTCATTTCATGCTGTTTCAACTTAATAATAAATCTTGTGAACATGGAGATCATGCTTTGAGGATTATTGATGTGAAGGGTTTTATCTTGCTGTCAAAATATGCGCAATAACGCATACGGAGGACAGTACACCTACACATTATAAACCATCGGCCTATAATGAATAGACTAATACTAGAACATAATGCCCTGATATAACAGTAATAATCACAATACGCAGCCATAGCCTGAGAGTTGGGGGTCGCAACACAGAAGCAAAACTCGGACATGACGAGAAGAACCCCCTGATCATCCCGGGGAAGCATGCTGACCACACCACTCACGTCGCTTGCGCGAGTGTTGCAAAATAAATGTACACATACATGTTATTCCATCATTGCACCCACAATGCTCACACGCGTCAATGAGCGCCTGTGTAGCGACTTGGTTCAATTTGTGAAGCTTGACGCCTTGCAAGTCCTGCCTCTCCCATCTCCTCATTGTTTTTTAGGAGCATATACCCACATGGGTGATTGAAAGATGAACTGAGGTCCACACTCCAGTCCAGTTGGGGGTGGTAATGCACCTTAAAGTTGGTTGCTAACCGCCATATAAAGTCCAAAGAAGAAGAAGAAGAAGCCTGAGGAGGAGAGATTACTAGAAACAAACTCGGTTTACCCTGTTATCTGTGGATTCATTGTTCAAGTAGGGGAACTTGTGCATTTCAGGTAAAATAACAATGTTTATATCCCAAGACAAATTAGCTAGCAAGAGCAAGCTAGCTAGCTAAATTGCCATAAATGTTTAATGCTTTTTGACCTGTCCCCATATTAATATAGTTGGTTCAGAGTTTGGTTAGATTTTTCAACCTGTGTGTCCTGATCACGTCTGGTGTGGGTGGACAAAATCAACATGCGCGCGATGGCGGATGCACGCACGCACGCATGCAAGCACGCACGCGAGCGGTCTGGTCAGCATGTTAGTCGAGATCACTTCATGAGTCAAAATGCAAGTGAGTGCAATTTTCTGTTGGGCGCAAGAGATCAAGTGTGCCTACAATGTATTGAATGATATTAATTAAATTATTAATAGCTTATAGGGCCTAATTATAGTGCATGGGCGGAGAAGTTATATTTATAATTCAATTAAATTGGTAAAAATGATAGGCTATTTATACTGAACAAAAATATAAATGCAACATGCAACAATTTCAAAGATCTTACTGAGTTACAGTTCATATAAGGAAATCAGTAAATTGAAATAAATTATTTAGGCCCTAATCTATGGATTTCACATGACTTGGAATACAGATATGCATCTGTTGGTCACAGATACCATAAAAAAAAGGTAGGGGCGTGGATCAAAGAAACAGTCAATATCTGGTGTGACCATCATTTGCTTCATGCAGCGTGACACATTTCCTTCGCATATATTTGATCATGTTGTTGATTGTGTCCTGTGGAATGTTGTTCCACTCCTCTTCAAAGACTGTGCGAAGTTGCTGGATATTAACCGGTACTGGAACATGCTGTTGCACACATCAATACAGAGCCTCACCAACATGCTCAATGGGTGACATGAGGTGATGGCGGCGGATGAACGGCACAACAATGGGCCTCAGGATCTCGTAACGTTACCTCTGTGCATTCAAATTGCCATTGATAAAATGCAATTGTGTTCGTTGTTTGTAGCTTATGGCAGCCCATAACATAACCCCACCGCCACCATTGGGCACTCTGTTCACAACTTTGACATCAGCAAACCGCTCGCCCACAAGACACTATACACGTGGTCTGGGGTTGTGAACAAACTTCCAAATTCTCTAAATTGAAGTTGGAGGAGGCTTATGGTAGAGAAATTAACATTAACTTGTCTGGCTACAGCTCTGGTGATCATTCCCGCAGTCAGCATGCAATTTGCACACTCCCTAAAAACTTGAGACATCTCTGGCATTGTGTTGTGTGATAAAACTGCACATTTCAGCTGCCTTTAAATATCCCCAGCACATGGTGCACCTGTGTAATGATCATGCTGTTTAATCAGCTTCTTGATATGCCACAACTGTCAGGTGGATGGATTATCTTGACAAAGGAGAAGCGCTCACTAACAGGGATGTAATGAAATTTGCAAAAAAATTATTCCATATGTGTTATTTAATAGGTTTGATGTCTTCACTATTATTCTACAATGGTAGAAAAAAAAAGACAAACCCTGGAATGACTTTTTGGCTGGTACTGTAAATCTACTTGAAAATCTATGGCAAGACCTGAAAATGGTTGTCTAGCAATTATCAACAACCAACTTGACAGAGCTTGAAGAATTGTGAAAAGAACAGTGGGCAAATGGTGCACAATCCAGGTGTGGAAAGCTCTTAGAGAATTACGCAGAAAGACTCCCACCTGCAATCACTGCCAAATATGCTTCTACATAGTATTGACTCAGGGATGTGAATTTTTATGTAAATTATATATTTATGTATTTCGTTTTAGATAAATGTGCAAAGATGTCTAAAAACACATTTTCACTTGGTCATTATGGGGTATTGTGTGTAGATGGGTGAGAGCAAAAATACATTTCATCCATTTTGAATTCAGGCTGTAACACAACAGAATGTGGAATAAGTCAACGGGAATGAACACTTTCTGAAGGCACTGTATATTAAGACGGGTCTGATTTATTATAAAGAACGTAGAGTCTCACAGTATATTTCAAAACTTGAGTCTCAAGCTAGGCTATATGATAACACTGGTAATAGGTAATTCGTTTTAGCCTATTACTTGCGAGGCACATTGGAGCATAAATTGACATTTCACTGGATTGATGGTCATGTCTCAGTGGATGGAGGAGAGAATGTGAGTCGGAAGTGGAGAAGTGTGTTTTATGATTTCTAAAAGTGTTTCTAGTGCTGATCATTGTCTCTGAATCTATTGAAACTTTATTTAAGGCCCTCAATTAGATAAAAGCAGTCAGTGATTGATATAGAGGGGGACTGGAGGCCTTTCATGGCGAAATCACTTCTATGAAATAACTCTGCAAATGCTCCAACCTCCTATTCTATACACGGTCTCTTGAATTTTGTTTACACTTAGCTTTGTTTTGGCATTTTACTTGTTTTTGCTAGCCAAGTTGGCTATTGAGTCTTAGCTGCAGCTGTAGCTAACGATGAGGAGATAGCTACTGTTTTCTGCATATGGTATCAGTGCAAAGTGACACATGCCAGAACCTGCCCATTATTTTGAAATTGGTAAGTTAATTTGCTATAATTCGTTTGCTGTTTTTTTCCCCAGTAAATAATCAAGCATAATTCTAATTCATTACATAGGCCTAAATTAAATGTATTTTATGTTCAGCACTATATTTTATGTAAGATGTTCTTGACTATCCTGAAAGGCATCTAACAAATACAATTGATTATTATTATTGTCAATTTACACTTTATTAGGTACCCCCATCTAGTACTGGGTCAGATCCCCCTTTGCCTCCAGAACAGTCTGGCTTCTTCGGGATATGTGAAGGTGCCGGAAACGTTCCACAGGGATGTTGGCCCATGTTGATGCGATGGTATCACGCGGTTGCTGCAGATTGGACGGCTGTATAGTAATGCTGCAAACAGCTTGTTCCATTTAATCCCATAGATGCTCTATTGGGTTAAGGTCTGTACTGGCCACTCAAGTAAACTGAATTCGCTGCTGTAAACTGAATTTGTTTTTGCTGATAGGAGTGAAACCCTGTGTGGTGTGGTCATCTGCTGCAGTAGCCCATCAGTGACAAGGATCAATGAGTTGTGTGTTCCTAGATGTCTTTCTGCACACCACTGTACTTCGCCGTTATTTGTCTGTTTGTGGCCGGCCTGTTAGCTTGCACGATTCTCCTTAAACCTCTCTCATCAATGAGCTGTTTTCGCCCACAGGACTGCCACTGACTGAATGTTTTTTTGTTTGTCGCACCATTCTTGGAAAAACCCTAAACAATGTTGTGCGGAAAAAGCCTAGTAGGGCGGCCATTTCTGAGATACTGGATCCGTTGCGCCTGGAACCGACGATCATACCACGCTCAAAGTCGCTTAGGTCACTCATTTGGCCATTCTAACGTTCAATCGAACAGTAGCGTAATGCCTCAATGCCTGTCTGCCTGCTTTATATAACAAGCCACGGCAACGAGCTTCACTGTCTGCATGAGCGATCCATTTTAGTGAAAAAGAGAGTTTACCTAATAAACTGGTCGGTAAATGTATATCCCAAATAATGTCCCGGTTTTTTTCTCAATCTGAATGGGTGGGCCCGCACCCACCCGTGCCTACGTCCCTGTTGTAGAGCGTAGTTTTGCAGCTGTGTATCTGACACTACATTGAGACTCATATGGAGAGTCCATTACTGTATCTACTACAATACCAGTAGTATGTAGATAGTGTTGTAAATCTAATGGTTTGCAGCATGTCATGAATGTATATCAGTTCAGGTGCATGTGTCCATATATTTTTCAGTTTTGTTTTCTCACTTTTTCCCAACAGATCTGGATATCATTCCTACATAATCAGTAGCAATGTAGGAAATGTAGTTACTCTTTGAATATTATGTAACATGTCAGTTTGCATATTCGTTTGGATACATTTGGTCTTGTTTTTTCCTGTCTCACTTTTTTTCAACGGATGCCCACATGGAAGTTCAGGGCTTTTTGAAGATGCATGGAGGAAGCTGGTCCTCATTGGGGGAGGGGCAGTAGCTCCAACCCCCATCACATCTCTCTGTCTCTTTCTTTCTCTGTCTCTCTCTCTCACTCACTCACACACACACATACAAACACACACAGCGGGGTTGGTTTGAATTGAATTGGTCACACCCCACAGGATGTAGAATTTAAGTTTGAGTGGCAGGAAGTAGAATTGAATTCAGTGCAATTCAAATCAATTCCACTCAGTCATAGAACATGAGAGTTTCACTGTATCTGACAGTTCACACTTCCAGATACCAAAGAATATCACTTTTCTCTGGAAACAATGTTCATATACTCTTTTAACCTTAGTGCTTAGAATAGCCAATTGCTGTACTTTATATTCCCAATAACCACATCATTTGTTTGGCTTCTTTTTGAAGGACTAAGGGTCAACTTGAGGGTTAAGCTAATGCATTCTGGGAAAAGTAGTATTTTCCCCATATTGAACAAAATGTAAGTGATTAATGAAATATAATAACTTTTATAATTAGTTTTAAGAGTTTGTCCTGAAACTCAATTGTTTTATGCATAAGATGTATATTTGTATATCTATGCTGAACAAAAACATGAACACAACATTCAACAATTTCAATGATTTTACTGAGTTACAGTTAATAGAAGGAAATCAGTCAACTGAAATGAATGCATTAGGCCCTAATCTATGTATTTCATATAACTATGCCCACCCACTTTGAAGCCATGTCCACCCACTGGGGAGCCAGGCCCAGCCAATCAAAATGAATTTTTACCAACAAAAGAGCTTTATTACAGACAGAAATTCTCCTCAGCACCCCCCTCTGTTGCCAGATAAGTTAACTTGAACTTATCTGGCAACAGCTCTGTTAGACATTCCTGCAGTCAGCATGCCAATTGCCCACTCCCTCAAAACTTCAGACATCTATGGCATTGTGTTTTGTGACAAAACTGCACATTTTAGAGTGCCCTTTTATTGTTCCCAGCACAAGGTGCATATGTGTAATGATCATGCTGTTTAATCAGCTTCTTGATATGCCACACCTGCCAGGTGGATGGATTATCTTGGCAAAGGAGAAATGCTTACTAACATGGACGTAAACAAATTTGTGCACAACATTTAAGAGAAATAAGCTTTTTGTGCATATGGAACATTGCTGGGACATTTTCTTTCAGCTGATGAAAAATGGGACCAACACTTTACATGTTGCATTTATATTTTTGTTCAAGTTAATATAGAATAGAAGAGGCATTTGAGTTTCATTAAATTTCACTGAATTCAATTCTATTTCCTTTCATTCAAATTCGAATTGCAATTCTGTATCCTGTTTACTTCTCCAATTCAATTCAATTCTAACTGAGCCCAACCTTGACACACACATGCCTGGAATCTGGGCACAAGATGTAATCAACCAAACTTGATCTGTTGCTCCTCTCCAACAGAAGCCCCTTATCGCCCAACCAGATGCATTTCCCTGGAAGGTAGTTTTGTGAGAACAAGAAAGATTGCATGGATGCAGAACAGTGTTCTTTAGGGAAGCTTCCATTGGCAAATCTCTTTGTAAAGAATGGAAAAAAGGGACCCAGGGGAAGTGAAGTGATCATCACTCAAAGGAGTAATGTTTTTTTTATTGTCTCCTCTGATGACTTTCCTATCCTGAGGACTTGTCACTATACATTTACATTTGTCATTTAGCACACACTCTTATCCAGAGCGACTTAAAGTTAGTGCATTCATCTTAAGATATCTAGGAAATGCAAAAATGCTTCTAAATTTTGTAATTTCCATGTTGAAATTTCAGACTTGATAGTTATAATGAAAAAAGTATCGCCTATAAAAATGTCTATTAATTATAATCCACATAATAATTCACATTTCCTGTCATTGCAGGATTCTTTTCCTGCTGTAGCAAACTGGCTCAAATTAAGATCCTACATCTGTACTTACTTTTTACTAATAAATCAGTGTTTATACACTGAATGCACAAAACATTAGGAACACCTTCATAATATTGAGTAGCACTCCCTTTTGCCCTCAGAACAGCCTCAATTCATCGGGACAGGACTATACAATGTGTCCAAAGCATTCCACAGGAATGCTGGCCCATGTTGACTCCAATGCTTCCCACTGTTGTGTCAAATTGGCTGGATGTCCTTTGGGTGGTGGACCATTCTTGATACAGATAGGAAACTGTTGAGATTGAAAAACCCTGCAGCGTTTCAGTTCTTGACACACTCAAACCGGTGCGCCTCGCACCTACTACCGTACCCCATTCAAAGACACTTAAATCTTTTGTCTTGCCCATTCACCCTCTGAATGGCACACATTC
Organism: Salmo trutta; assembly: GCF_901001165.1. NCBI lineage: Eukaryota > Metazoa > Chordata > Actinopteri > Salmoniformes > Salmonidae > Salmo > Salmo trutta. Next base: position 14,026,796 of record NC_042990.1, on the reverse strand, counting down.
ACAATACATGTCTCTATTGTCTCAAGGCTTAAAAATCCTTATTTAATCTGTCTCCTCCCCTTCATCTACACTGATTGAAGTGGATTTAACAAGTGACATCAATAAGGGATCATAGATTTCACCTGGATTCACTTGGTCAGTCTGTCATGGAAAGAGCAGGTGTCCCTAATGTTTTTTACAGTGTTTATCAGTGTTATAAAGTACTTTGAGATAGTTGGCTGTTTGTTGACCAGAGGCTATAACCCATGCACCAGCCGGTTGAACTATATACTGGCTGCCTTATCTGCTCATAACATTTGAAAAACCTTGTATTAGGGAGTTCACACTATTACCGACACACACTGGCTTTATTTATTCAAGGATCATCTGGGTGATTGTGACCCAGATCTCTGTTCTGCTAGTATCAAAGTTAAAACTCTGAAGAAGTGAGTGCCATATTTTCTCAGTTCACTTTAGTTTTTTAGACAACAAGCATATCAAGAGTAAAATACTCATTTAGTTCTAACATTATTCATTCTGAAATGGAAATTACAAATTACAAAATGACACTTTGGTTTCCTTATCCTTTAAGCAGTCTATGGACAGGGTATGACAGCAGTCCATTCTTTATAAAGGTTAAATAAAAAAAAAAAATTGGTGATATTTCTCTGGCATTGTTTTAACTCCGCAAAAAAAGAAACGTCCTCTCACGGTTTAACTGCGTTTATTTTGAGCAAACTTAACATATGTAAATATTTGTATGAACATAACCAGATTAAACAACTGAGACAAACTGAACAAGTTCCACAGACATGTGACTAACAGTATCCCTGAACAAGGGTGGGGGGGGTCAAAATCAAAAGTTAGTCAGTATCTGGTGTGGCCACCAGAGGCATTAAGTACTGCAGTGCATCTCCTCCTCATGGACTGCACCAGATTTGCTGGTTCTTGCTGTGAGATGTTACCCCACTCTTCCACCAAGGCACCTGCAAGTTCCCGGACATTTCTGGGGGGAATGGCTCTAGCCCTCACCCTCCGATCCAACAGGTCCCAGACGTGCTCAATGGGATTGAGATCCGGGCTCTTCGCTGACCATGGCAGAACACTGACATTCCTGTCTTGCAGGAAATCACGCACAGAACGAGCTGTATGGCTGGTGGCATTGTCATGCTGGAGGGTCATGTCAGGATGAGACTGCAGGAATGGTGCACGTGAGGGAGGAGGATGTCTTCCCTGTATCGCACAGCATTGAGATTGCCTGCAATGACAACAAGCTCAGTCCGATGATGCTGTGATACACTGCGCCAGACCATAACAGACCCTCCACCTCCAAATCGATCCCGCTCCATAGTACAGGCCTCGGTGTAACGCTTATTCCTTCAACGATAAACGCGAAATACGACCATCACCCCTGGTGAGACAAAACCGCTACTCGTCAGTGAAGAGCACTTTTTGCCAGTTCTGTCTGGTCCCGTGACAGTGGGTTTGTGCCCATAGGCGATGTTGTTGCCGGTGATGTCTGGTGAGGACCTGCCTTACAACAGGCCTACAAGCCCTCAGTCCAGCCTCTCTCAGCCTATTACAGTCTGAGCACTGATGGAGGGATTGTGCGTTCCTGGTGTAACTCGGCCAGTTGTTGTTGCCATCCTGTACCTGTCCCGCAGGTGTGATGTTCGGATGTACCGATCCTGTGCAGGTGTTGTTACACATGGTCTGCCACTGCGAGGACCATCAGCTGTCCATCCTGTCTCCCTGTAACGCTGTCTTAGGTGTCTCACAGTACAGACATTGCAATTTATTGCCCTGGCCACATCTGCAGTCCTCATGCCTCCTTGCAGCATGCCTAAGGCACGTTCACACAGATGAGCTGGGACCCTGGACATCTTTCTTTTGGTGTTTTTTCAGAGTAAGTTGAAAGGCCTCTTTTAGTGTCCTAAGTTTTCATAACTGTGACCTTAATGGCCTAACGTCTGTAAGCTTAACGACCGTTTCACAGGTGCATGTTCATTAATTGTTTGTTTCATTGAACAAGCATGGGAAACAGTGTTTAAACCCTTTACAATGAAGATCTGTAAAGTTATTTGGATTTTTACAAATTATCTTTGAAAGACAGGGTCCTGAAAAAGTGATATTTCTTTATTTGCTGAGTTTATTTATATATATATATATACTGCTCAAAAAAATAAAGGGAACACTTAAACAACACAATGTAACTCCAAGTCAATCACACTTCTGTGAAATCAAACTGTCCACTTAGGAAGCAACACTGATTGACAATAAATTTCACATGCTGTTGTGCAAATGGAATAGACAACAGGTGGAAATTATAGGCAATTAGCAAGACACCCCCAATAAAGGAGTGGTTCTGCAGGTGGGGACCACAGACCACTTCTCAGTTCCTATGCTTCCTGGCTGATGTTTTGGTCACTTTTGAATGCTGGCGGTGCTTTCACTCTAGTGGTAGCATGAGACGGAGTCTGCAACCCACACAAGTGGCTCAGGTAGTGCAGCTCATATCCAGGATGGCACATCAATGCGAGCTGTGGCAAGAAGGTTTCCTGTGTCTGTCAGCGTAGTGTCCAGAGCATGGAGGCGCTACCAGGAGACAGGCCAGTACATCAGGAGACGTGGAGGAGGTCGTAGGAGGGCAACAACCCAGCAGCAGGACTGCTACCTCCGCCTTTGTGCAAGGAGGAGCAGGAGAAGCACTGCCAGAGCCCTGCAAAATGACCTCCAGCAAGCCACAAATGTGCATGTGTCTGCTCAAAAGGTCAGAAACAGACTCCATGAGGGTGGTATGAGGGCCCGACGTCCACAGGTGGGGGTTGTGCTTACAGCCCAACACCGTACAGGACGTTTGGCATTTGCCAGAGAACACCAAGATTGGCAAATTCACCACTGGCGCCCTGTGCTCTTCACAGATGAAAGCAGGTTCACACTGAGCACATGTGACAGACGTGACAGAGTCTGGAGACGCCGTGGAGAACGTTCTGCTGCCTGCAACATCCTCCAGCATGACCGGTTTGGCAGTGGGTCAGTCATGGTGTGGGGTGGCATTTCTTTGGGGGGCCGCACAGCCCTCCATGTGCTCACCAGAGGTAGCCTGACTGCCATTAGGTACCGAGATGAGATCCTCAGACCCATTGTGAGACCATATGCTGTTGCGGTTGGCCCTGGGTTCCTCCTAATGCAAGACAATGCTAGACCTCATGTGGCTGGAGTGTGTCAGCAGTTCCTGCAAGAGGAAGGCATTGATGCTATGGACTGGCCCGCCCGTTCCCCAGACCTGAATCCAATTGAGCACATCTGGGACATCATGTCTCGCTCCATCCACCAACGCCACGTTGCACCACAGACTGTCCAGGAGTTGTCGGATGCTTTAGTCCAGGTCTGGGAGGAGATCCCTCAGGAGACCATCCGCCACCTCATCAGGAGCATGCCCAGGCGTTGTAGGGAGGTCATACAGGCACGTGGAGGCCACACACACTACTGAGCCTCATTTTGACTTGTTTTAAGGACATTACATCAAAGTTGGATCAGCTTGTAGTGTGGTTTTCCACTTTAATTTTGAGTGTGACTCCAAATCCAGACCTCCATGGGTTGATAAATTGGATTTCCATTGATTCTTTTTGTGTGATTTTGTTGTCAGCACATTCAACTATGTAAAGAAAAAAGTATTTAATAAGATTATTTTATTCATTCAGATCTAGGATGTGTTGTTTAAGTGTTCCCTTTATTTTTTTGAACAGTATATATATATATACACACACACACAGTTGGAAGTTTACATACACTTAGGTTGGAGTCATTAAAACTCGTTTTTCAACCACTCCACAAATGTCTTGTTAACAAACTGTAGTTTTTCAAGTTGGTTAGTACATCTACTTTGTGCATGACACAAATAATTTTTCCAACAATTGTTTACAGACAGATTATTTCACATAAAATTCACTGTATCACAATTTCAGTGGGTCAGAAGTTTACATACACTAAGTTGACTGTGCCTTTAAACAGCTAGGAAAATTCCAGATAATGATGTCATGGTTTTAGAAGCTTCTGATAGGCTAATTGACATAATTTGAGTCAATTGGATTTGTACCTGTGGTTGTATTTTAAGGCCTACCTTCAAACTCAGTGCCTCTTTGCTTAACATCATGGAAAAATCAAAAGAAATTAGCCAATATTTCAGAAAGAAAATTGTAGACCTCCACAAGTCTGGTTCATCCTTGGGAGCAATTTCCAAATGCCTGAAAGTACCGCGTTTATCTGTACAAACAATAGTACGCAAGTATAAACACCATGGGACCATACAGCCGTCATACCGCTCAGGAAGGTGATGCGTTCTGTCTCCAAGAGATGAACGTACTTTGGTGAGAAAAGTGCAAATCACTCACAGAACAACAGGAAAGGACCTTGTGAAGATGCTGGAGGAAACAGGTACAAAAGTATCTATATCCACAGTAAAACGAGTCCTATATCGGCATAACCTGAAAGGCACTCAGCAAGGAAGAAGCCACTGCTCCAAAACTGCCATAAAAAAGCCAGACTACGGTTTGCAACTGCACATGGGAACAAAGATCTTACTTTTTGGAGAAATGTTCTCTGGTCTGATGAAACAAAAATGGCCATAATGACCATCATTATGTTTGGAGGAAAAAGGGGGAGGCTTGCAAGCCGAAGAACACCATCCCAACCGTGAAGCACGGGGGTGGCAGCATCATGTTGTGGGGGTGTTTTGCTGCAGGAGGGACTGGTGCAGTTCACAAAATAGATGGCGTCATGAGGAAGGAACATCATGTGGATACATTGAAGCAAAATCTCAAGACATCAGTCAGGAAGTTAAAGCTTGGTCGCAAATGGGTCTTCCAAACGGACAATGACCCCAAGCATACTTCCAAAGTTGTAGCAAAATGGCTTAAGGACAACAAAGTCAAGGTATTGGAGTGGCCATCACAAAGCCCTGACCTCAATCCTATAGAAATTTGAACTGAACTGAAAAAGCATGTGCGAGCAAGGGGGCCAACAAACCTGACTCAGTTACACCAGCTCTGTCAGGAAGAATGGGCCAAATTCACCCAACTGATTATGGACGCTTGTGGAAGGCTACCAGAAACGTTTGACCCAAGTTAAAAAAATTAAAGGCAATGCTACCAAATGCTAATTGAGTGTATTGTATCTTCTGACCCACTGGGAATGTGATGAAAGAAATTAAAGCTGAAATAAATCATTCTCTCTACTATTATTCTGACATTTCACATTCTTAAAAAAAGTGGTTATCCTAACTGACCTAAGACAGGGAATTTTTACAAGGATTAAATGTCAGGAATTGTGAAAAACTGAGTTGAAATATATTTGGCTAAGGTGTATGTAAACTTCCGACTTCACCTGTATAAATATACATACACAGTACCAGTCAAAACTTTGGAAAAACCTACTCATTCCAGGGTTTTTATTTATTTGTAAAATTTTCTACATTGTAGAATAATAAGGAAGACATAAACTATGAAATAACACATTTAAATCATGTATAACCAAAAAACAATGCATTTTTTCCCTTGTCTTGCGAGATCATAGATGCATCTGCAAATGCAGAAAATCTATCAATCAACAAGAAAATTATAAAGTACACGTTCATGATCGATATTCCAAAAAGTTGAAAGTGTGAAAATGGTCAGAACAAATGATCTAATTAGAAATAAGATGTGGATGATCTTACTTCCAACATCCAGTCTGGTGCCTCCACCAAAAGTGTACCACAGTGATACAATCTCATTCAAAGGCCGTAAAACCCCCTAACACTATAGAGACACTGCTTTTGCTCTTTGTAAAGTTACAATTAGCCAAACCAGTCAGATCTCAACAATAACAGCTCACCGAATGCTGCTTTATAACTGATGCCCTCTGCTGGTATGAAACTCCAGTAGACTGGACACATTCATGTTTGCTGTTGAACTTTCAACATTTCAACATTATGTTGATATATGGAACTACCGTAATTTCCGGACTATTAAGCGCACCTGAATATAAGCCGCACCCACTGAATTTAAAAATATATATTATTTTCAACATAAATAAGCCGCACATGTCTATAAGCCGCAGGTGCCTACCGGTACATTGAAACAAATGAACTTTACACAGGCTTTAACGAAACACGGCTTGTAACAAAAATAAATAGGCTTTAACGAAGCACGGCTTGTAACAAAAATAAATAGGCTTTAACGAAGCACGGCTTGTAACAAAAATAAATAGGCTTTAACGAAACACGGCTTGTAATAAAAAATTAGCAGTAAACAGTAGCCTACCAAGAAAGTCATTGGTCACTATCTTCCTCCTCCTGTGCACTGTAACCATCTCCTTCGGTGTCGGAGTTGAATAGCCTCAGAATTGCTTCATCCGATATTGGATCGTTTTCATTGTCGCTCTCGTCACTTTCATCCGGAGGCAAATCCTCCGCTGAGCCCTCTTCAACACGCAGCAGTCCAGCCTTTCGAAACCCGTTGATGATAGTGGATTTTTTGACAATGCTCCACGCTATCAGGACCCACAAATTTGAAAGCGGGAAAAATCCATATATTAGCTGCGTCATTGTTTAAGCCGCGAAGTTCAAAGCGTGGGAAAAAAGTTGCGGCTTATAGTCCGGAATTTACGGTATATCCATTCAATGAATATCAGTTCCAACTCACTTGAGCAAATCAAATCATCAAAAGGAGCTTACATGTGATACTTCAAGGAGGGAATCCACGTCCTTCTGAATTTTTCTGCATAACGAGATACATCTTGTCTGTATACATATGTTTTTTGTTATGATTTTTAGACAACACATGAAAGATGGTGGTCAACGACGTCGTTGTCGTGGGTTTCTGCTGTCAGGAAGGACAGCTCTCGGTCACGAAGTGTTCAACTCACAGTTGATCTATCCAAGTCTTAACTGATGATATGGTCCCCATAATGAAATAGTATGATTAGATGAAACAATGATTTGCTATATTAACAGTTTCATACTGTTGAAATTTCAATGGGGAACATGAATGTGTCCAGTCTACTGGAGTTCCAGAGTGTACCAGTAGGGGGCATCAGTTCCATGTCTCTGTTATCATTCCCCTCTGTGTCTGTCTGGAGGTTTTTGTGCAGCCAGTCAATCAGACTCTATCACTGTTGTGGACTTTTGGTGGAGGGACCAAACTGAGTGTTGGCTCTAAGTATTCAATTCTAGATCTTGACCTCTGATATCAACATCACAATTAATTTTCTTAACGGTATTACAACTACCTCAAGTAGAAAGTTGAAATGTAGGCTCCATTTATTTTGGGAGAATTTGTGTTGCCTTTGCCTTTTAGAATAGTACACTTAAAATTAAAATGTATATTAAAGTTGTAATTTATCAAACGGTGCTTATACAGTGCGTTCATTTCAAACACGGTTATTGTTGAACTCAGAGTGGTTTGGCTAAATGTATGTTTTCAAACAGCTAGAGCTGCGTCTCTACAGTGTGAGGGGGTTTTGTACGGACGCTGAATGAGATTGTATCACTGTGGTAAACTTTTGGTGGAGGCACTAGACTGGATCTTGGAAGGACAGTGCATTCGGGAAAGTATTTAGACCCCTTGACTTTTTCCACAATTTGTTGTGTTACAGCCTTATTCTAAAATTGATTTAAAAAAATTGTCATCAATCTACGCACTATACCTCATAATGACAAAGCAAAAACAGTTTTTATACATTTTTGCAAATGTATAAAAGAAGAAAAAAAAACACATTTACGTAAGTATTCAGACACTTTACTCATTACTTTGTTGAAGCACCTTTGGCAGCAATTACAGCCTGGAGTCTTCTTGGGTAGGACACCACAAGCTTGGCACACCTGTATTTAGGGAGTTTCTCCCATTCTTCTCTGCAGATCCTCTCAAGCGCTGTCAGGTTGGATGGGGAGCGTCGCTGCACAGCTATTTTCAGGTCTCTCCAGAGATGTTTGATCGGGTTCAAGTCCGGGCTCTGTCTGGGCCACACAAGGACCCTTGTCCCGAACCACTCCCGCATTGTCTTGGCTGTGTGCTTAGGGTTGTTGTCCTCTTGGAAGGTGAACCTTCGCCCCCAGTCTGAGGTCCTGAGTGCTCTGGAGCAGGTTTTCATCAAGGATCTCTCTGTACTTTGTTCCGTTCATCTTTCCCTCGATCTTGACTTGACTTCCAGTCCCTGGCACTGAAATAGATCTCCACTGCATGATGCTGCCACAACTGATTGCTCAGTTTGGCAGGGCGGCCAGCTCTAGGAAGAGTCTTGGTGTTTCAAAACTTTGTCTATTTAAGAATGTTGGAGGCCACTGTGTTCTTGGGAACCTCCAATACTGCATAATGTTTTGGGTACCTTTCCCCAGATCTGTGCCTCGACACAATCCTGTCTTGGAGCTCCTTCAACCTCATGGCTTGGTTTTTGCTCTGACATGAACTGTCAACTGTAGGACCTTATATAGACAGGTGGGATCCTTTCCGAATCATGTCCAATCAATTAAATGTACCACAGGTGGACTCCAATCAAGTTGTAGAAACATCTCAAGGATGATCAATGGAAACAGAATGCATCTGAGCTCAATTTCAAGTCTCATAACAAACGGTCTGAATACTTATGTAAGCAAGGTATTTCTGTTATTTAATACATTTGCTGAAATATCTAAAAACCTGTCTTCTAGGTGACGTTCGCCCAATCCTGACAGTCCTGCCCCCCTCCAGTGTGGAGCTGCGGCAGGGGAAGGCCACTCTCAAGAGCTCCCGAGTAGCGCAGCGGTCTAAGGCACTGCATCTCAATGCAAGATGCGTCACTACAGTCCCTGGTTCTAATCCAGGCTGTATCACATCCAGCCATGATTGGGAGTCCCATAGGGCGGCGCACAATTGGTCCAGGTTTGGCCGGGGTAGGCCATTATTGTAAATAAGAATCTGTTCTTAACTGACTTGTGCCTGGCCAACAAATTGTACAGATTCTGTTGATGTTTAAAGCCGTTTGATCTTTTTCAAAATCCGAAGTCAAACTGCTGCCACTTGACTAGAGAACAGCATCCTCCACATCTGCTATTGCTGTCTCAATATGTCTCCCAATGTGGTTGATATAGATAATAAACAACAGAGGACCTAAAATGTATCCTTGAGGCACACCCGAGCACAACTCTACAGTGTCTGACTTACAACCATCTGCCTTAACACACTGGGTTTGATTTTACGGGTAGTTCACAGACCACTCAAGAGCATGACCAGTAATCCCAACACACTTAAATCTCTGCACCAAGACAGTGTGGTCCATAGTGTCAAACGCCTTTATTTGTATGAATACAAATACGCAATGCAGCTTCCTATCCAGGGCACAATGAACATCATTCAAAACCTTCAAATTTGCTGTGACAGTGCTTTGGCCAAACCTGAAACCTGATTGCACACCACTCAAAACATTGTTTTCCTGGAGATAGGCCTTAAGCTGCTTATTGACTCCAATACCTTTGCCAGAATAGAGAATTTAGATATGGGCCCATAGTTATTCAGTAAAGTGGGATCACATCATTTCAAAATAAGTAGGACAAATGTTGATTTTCACAATCTGGAGATTTCATTACATTCTAGAGTGAGGTTCAAGATGCATGTTAAAGGGGGAGCTATGATGTCTGCAGCTAATTGTAGGGGGTCTAGATTATCAGGGCCAGGGGATTTTTCTTTTTTTCAATCAATTGCTTTCAGGGTTCTACGCACCTCTGAGACAGTGCTTGGGAGCGTCAGGTCATTTCACAGGGAGCTCATGTTGATCTTTAACCCTCTTAAATAATCAGCCTGCATCAATAAAATGTTGATTAAAATAGTTCCGAATAGAGGTTCTCTCTGTTACCACCTGTGAGTCAACCAGCAGTTGTTTAGAGAGCTGTGCATTTTGGGGGGGCACTCTAAACCTTTCACAACATGCCAAAATGTTGAAGGATTATTCAGATGCTCAGCAGTAGATTTGAGGTAGTGGTCTGCTTTCAGGTCACAGCCACACCCTGAATCTGAAGGCTTTTAAAAGCCATACAATCAACTGAATCAGACCTTCTTGCTTTAGCCTACATAGCATTCCTTATGATTTCAGCTAGTTCATCTGAGAACCAAGAGTTGTCTCTGCCCTTAATTCTGTATTGTTTGAAAGGGGCATGCTTGTTGCATACATTCTGGAAGGCTTTATGGAAGTAAAGAAAAGCTAATTCAACATCAGAGATGAATTCAACTCTATTCCAGGCAATGTTAAAAAACATAATGTAACAAACCCTGAGTATGAAAGTGCTTGAATTTTCTTTTCATGAGGATATGTGGAGATAATGTAGTTTAGGAATTTTACCATCCCTTACACAGGCCACAGCGCAGTAATTTAAAAAAGAATTGTATTTGATTTTTGTACCTTTTATTTAACTAGGCAAGTAATCACTTATATGATTTGCAAAAACACCAGAAGCATTAAAATGATGTCGAGTGTTAAAATAAGATCAATCAAAGTGGATTTTAGAGGACACTTTGCATTCAACCTTGTTACATTGTTTACAATCTGAGTAAGAGTGTAGGTGTTACATAGATTATTGAGTTGATCAGAGTTGGTTGTCAACAAGTCTAGGTTCAGGTTACCCATAAGCACAAATTCAGATGACATTCTGTGGTAATAAAAAAAAAACACAATCCAGAGAGCCAGCAATAGCAGATGGGGGTCTATAATAACAGGATTCAAGGATGCGCAGAGATTTATATTCAAAGACAGATATTCAAAATGCTTGGGTTCGGTAACAGAAGTCAGAATGGTTGATAAAAACATATATTTTATGCATACAGCAACACCACCACCCTTAGATTTGCGATCTGCCCGAAAAACATTGTAACCATCAATGCCAATGTCTTTGTCAGTGATAGATTTTTTTGAGCTAGGTTTCAGAAAGCATAAATACATCAGGGGTCTGTGGTTTTTATCCACATATTTACAAAATCAAGTTTTGAAAGAAGGCTAATACTGAATCCATGTGCTCTAAACTCACTGGTCTTCATGATATTACTAATACTGAAGCCATGTGCTCTAAACTCACTGTTCTTTATCATGGTACTAATACTGAAGCCATGTGCTCTAAACACACGGTTCTTTATCATGGTACTAATACTGAAGCCATGTGCTCTAAACACACTGTTCTTTATCATGGTACTAATACTGAAGCCATGTGCTCCAAGCTCAATGGAACTCTCTGTGAACAGGTGAACATCTGGCCATGGCACTGCTCTATTCTGGGAGTGTTGCGGTCACCCTGCCCATGCAAATCTGAGTTTCAACCCCACCAGAGCTCACAATCGCTCAGCCTCAAAATCTTCTAGGACTGGGGCATCTGTGTGTCTGACTAAACAACTGAACATGGGCTGGGGAAGCAGACTTTACACTTAAAAAAAAACGTTTTCCAAAATGAATCTTCAACTGTCCCCATAGGATAACCTTTTGTGGTTCCATGTAGAACCCTCTGTGTATACAGTATACAGTATGTAAACTACATTTATTTGTGACATATATGTAGAATAATGATATCAAAGTAGTACTTCTTGAATGGAATCGATATGACTATTCACTTTCAGAGTTGGGGGGGTATAGAAGTAGGGCATGAATATTTTGGAAGATGGGTTTGGACAGGTTCAACATGTCCTTTAAAAGAAATAATTTTCTACAGCTCTGTATCATTACTGGTCCCAGTGTGTTTACAAAGATTTTTGCAGAATATATTGAGAGATACTGTATGGACAGCATCATAGTCTATAGACAAGTCTAACCAATAAGTCATATTGTGAAGAATTGGCGTTTAGAATACGGGAGACTCTGTAGCTGTTGAGTCAGAGCAGTTCCTCTTTAGCTGAAGGAGGTTTTTGTACGACGCTCTAACACTGTGTGAACGGATAACTGGCACCCTGCTGACAGTAGTAATCTCCTGCATCTTCAGCCTGGACTCCACTGATGGTCAGAGTGTAATGAGTATATGAACTACCAGATCCACTCCCACTGAAACGACCTGGAATCCCAGACTGACGGGTTGCAGCAGAATAAACCAGGAGTTTAGGAACTTCTCCAGGTTTCTGCAGGTACCACTGGAGTTTATTACCAGTACTTGAACTGGCTGTACAGCTGATAGAGACAGTCTCTCCTGGACTAACAGACTGAGATTTAGGAGACTGAGTCATTATTATATCTGCTGATGAGTCTGAAAAATAAAACATCAGTGAAGAAGGAATGATTAACAAGGTTATCACAACAAATAGACATTGCAAATATTCCACATTCTAACATGAAACATGATAAAACCAGATGATTCAATTAAACCAGATGAGTTAAAAGCAGATGATTTGTTTTATTATTATCTTCAATATTCACAAATTAAGTTTAATTCTGAAGCCAAACTCATCATGAATCCAAGTTGGTGAAAGTGTCTCTCACCCTGAACAAGGAGCCCCAGTGTCCACAGCAGTAGAATCAGTGACATCATCATTGTGCTGCGTGTCAGTGGCTCTGAAAGGATTGAACAGTCACTGATCAACACTGGGGTTTTAAAAGTATGTGGAGCAATGAGGCAGGACAGATATGCAAAGCTCGATCTTTATGCAAATACACGCACCGCGCACATAAACACACAGATAAATGAAGTCAGCGGTTTAGAAAGGTAGGCCTACTGTATTTCACATTTGAGAATACAAAAATCATAAACCACATATTGTAACAACTATATCTAAAATGATGCCTAGTTTGACCCGCCTACAAAGTGGTTTATGTCCCTCAACAGTGGTTGTCAGTCCCAGGAGAAGGTAAATGAAGCTTAACAGTAGAATGCAGTGCTTTTACAAAGTATTCACACCCTTTGACTTTTTCCACATTTTGTTGTGTTACAAGCTGATATTAAAATGGATTTCTAATTCTAACGTGTTAAAAGAAATACATAAGTATTCAACCCTCTGAGTCAATAGGTGTTAGATTCACCTTTGGCAGTGATTACAGCTGTGAGTCTTTCTAGGTACGTCTCTAAGAGCTTTGCACACCTGGATTGTACAATATTTGCACATTATAATTTTTTATTTTGTTTCAAGTCTTGCCATAGCTTTTCAATCCGATTTAAGTTGAACATTTAAGTAGGCCACTCAGGAACATTGAATGTCATCTTTATAAGAAACTCCTATGTATATTTGACCTTTTATTTTAGGTTATTGTCCTGCTGAAAGGCGAATTTGCCTCCCAGTGTCTGTTGGAAAGCAAAGAAAAAGAGGACATGAACATTGTGGAGTTTTCCCTGGGTCAAACACTTTCTTACAATTAGCTAGTAATGTCTCTGTACTCCAGAATGTATCAGATTGTTGGGTTTGTGGATTGTTACCAGACAGTGCTGAGACTATGCCATTACTAGCTATACCCCTCGTTTCTTAATGAAATATTGATGTGGACCAAAGCAGGGATCTTACAGACAGAGGGTTTGATTGGGTGGAGGACAAGGTGTTTTATATCAGAAGATTTGATTTTAATAATCCCACTTCTCTGCCGAAGCAACCCGTCACCATGGCCTACTCTCCCCCAGGTTATTTGTGTAATATAGCAAATGGAACCGGTCTCCAGCTGGGGGAAAGTCAATGTAAGTATAACCTTTCTGTCTACAATAACATAACCCTGCCTTTACTGTTGAGAAATGGAACATTCCACACTAACATGTCGTTGGGAATACGTTATCAACTCAAGAATCACAATGTGTATACTTAACCTACTTCCTCAGTAAGTGGAACTACATTACATCTACAGCACCAGTCAAAAGTTTGCACACATCTACTCATTCAAGGGTTTTTCTTTATTTTTACTATTCTCTACATTGTAGAATAATAGTGAAGACATCAAAACTATGAAATAACACATAAGGAATGATGTAGTGACCAAAAAAGTGTTAAATAAATCAAAATATATCTGATGCAGCACTCCATCACTATCCTTGGTCAAATAGTCCTTACACAGCCTGGAGGTGTGTTGGGTCATTGTCCTGTTTAAAAACAAATGATGGGATGCGCAAACCAGATGGGATGGCGTATCGCTGCAGAATGCTGTTGTAGCCATGCTGGTTAAGTGTGTCTTGAATTCTAAATAAATCACAGACAGTGTCACCAGCAAAGCACCCCCACACTCTCACACCACCTCCTCCATGCTTCACTGTGGGAAACATACATGCGGAGATCAGTTCACCTACTCTGCGTCCCAAAGTGACACAGCGGTTGGAACCAAACATCTCAAATTTGGACTCATCAGACCAAAGGACAGACTTCCAACTGTCTAATGTCCATTGCTCATGTTTCTTGGCCCAAGCAAGTCTCTTCTTCTTATTGGTGTCCTTTAGTAGTGGTTTCTTTGCAGCAATTCGACCATGAAGGCCTGATTCACGCAGTCTCATCTGAACAGTTGATGTTGAGATGTATCTGTTGCTTGAACTCTGTGAAGCATTTATTTGGTCTGCAATTTCTGATGCTGGTTACTCTAATGAACTTATCCTCTGCAGCAGAGGTAACTCTGGGTCTTCCTTTTCCGTGGCGGTCCTCATGATAGCCAGTTTCATCATAGTGCTTGATGGTTTTTGTGACTGCACTTGAAGAAACTTTCAAAGTTCTTGAAATTTTCCCGGAGTGACTGACCATCATGTCTTAAAGCAATGATGGACTGTCGTTTCTCTTTGCTTATTTGAGTTGTTCTTGTAGTAATATGGACTTGGTCTTTTACCAAAAGACCTATCTTCTGTATACCACCCCTACGTTGTCACAACACATTTGATTGGCTCAAAGGCGTTAATTTGTGGAATTTCTTTCCTTCTTAACTTTTAACTAGGCACAACTGTTAATTGAAATGCATTCCAGGTGACTATCTCATGAAGCTGGTTGAGAGAATGCCAAGAGTGTGCAAAGCTGTCATCAAGGCAGAGGGTGGCTATTTTGAAGAATCTCAAATATAAACTATATTTTGATTTGTTTAACACTTTTTTGGTTACTTCATGATTCCATATGTGTTATTTCATAGTTTTGATGTCTTCCCTATTATTATACAATGTAGAAAATAGTAAAAGAAGAAAAACCCTGGAATGAGTTGGTATGTCCAAACTTTTGACTGGTACTGTACGTGTGGGTGTGCAAGTTGTATTTACCCCACTGGATCAGCACCTTCAGCCATGATTTTCCATGATTTCAAAATTGTTTTCTAAGTCCCGTATTATTGCAACAAATTTCTAGTAACCCATTATACACACACATACGACTTGGTAACTCTCTCATGTGTGCAAACCGATTATATATATTATAATACGTACTTAGTTGTAGGCTACCCAAATCCGACTTTTAGGCTATCCAATTCCTACTTGCAGGTTATCTAATTCCTGCTAATGTACTGGTCCAAAAGTATATTTCATGTGTTAATAGGTAACCAATCCCTACAATTGGAGACACTGCTGTGCTCCCATTGATCAATGTTAACCGGTCAGACTCAAATAGTTCTGCCAAGTTGAGGATGAGGAGGATAAGAGATCTTTCACCAAACAGACAGTCCTTCACAGAGCTTTTTGAATAAGGTCTCTTATGATTTTCTTTTTGTGGCCAGAGGGATGTCTAGGTCCAAGCCTAGAGAAACGGATCAAAAAAGTCAGGTCACTCTCATCCGGTTCACGCCCCCAAATCTTGTGGGAAACTCGATCCAAAGAATAAGGCAGAGACTATTTAATTGTGTAATAGAACCATCTATAATCAAGCAGCTGTGAGGGAGATCTGTCTCTAATTTGAAGAATTTGAAGACTAAATGGTTATATGTCCCTTATATAGTGGGAGGTGATAACACAATCATACTGTTACACAACAGTTATTTTCTGAACGCAACAGTTCCAGAACACAATGGCCTTGTGTTAGGGTGCTGACATCTAAGAGTCTACGCAAGGCATAAAATCACAGTTCAACACAGAACATATGACTTGAGAAGTTACAACGGCTCACCCCAAATTCTGCCACAACATCAGTAAGCTCTAAAAACCAAGCCAAAAATGTGTTAAGGTTAGGCATTAACTCAGAACGGTTAAGGTAAGGGTTTTGGGATAGGCTTAAAACAAAAATATCAAAAACAACATTTGTTTGCTAGATTTGAACTTGCAACCTTTGGAATCAGAGGCAGATGCTTACGTGACCAGATCCTCAGAGGCAGATGCTTACACCCGTCTGCCATCCCCATCCACAATGCCCTAGCAAAACTGAAACCAACTTCAAGGTAACAGCTCTCACTGTTGCCCCTAGTGGCCGGTTTCCATGTAATCTCCTGACGTTCTCAGACATGGATGGACGTCTAGTACTGACTCGGTTGGCTCGCAGAACAGCACCCTCAGCAGTAGGAAGTGACCAGCACAGAGAACGGGACCACAAAACCCAGAAGGGTCTCCAAGATGAGGACCGCTACTCTTTCAGCATCGGAGCCCATGTGTCACATAATTTCGAAATAAACATGTCTCCAACACCCATATCACACACTCAAACTGAAAAGGGGTGTGCACATTGTACAATCAATTGGTGAGAGAGGGACTCAAATATCACATTCATTTGTACAGTACATAGCCGCTGTATGCATGAATTGTGGCAAAGCTGTTTCAGTCTCGTCTTTGGTCACATTCACGTGGGTCAAACAAAAACACCCTAATGACTATTTGACAATAGAGCCTCACACAATACAGGTGATGGCTGCAAGTTTCCGCTGATGAGGAGGAACTGCAGAAACTCGTAGTCAACTACAGTCAAAACTTCATTACCTTCAATCAAATGGTTTTTGTAAAGTTCATGCAGTCGTTATGTAGGTGCAAGTCAGACAATTCTTATCACCATAATGCAACACAGTTTGGAAGGTGCTGACCAACAATGGTCATCGACTTGACAAAAGTGATCCACTCGAATGCGCCCATTTTCTCTTTTATGTCTTCTGCATTGTTAGCCTGGAACGATTCCGCACCCTGCAAACCATCTGAATAGATGGGTCTCGATCAGTGGCGGTCAGTGCTGTTTAAGATGAGGGCGGACAATTTGTTTTTCATGAGCATGGCATTATTACTTCAAATTGGATGACTGTCAATGTAACAACGATAGGTTTAGGTTACTATATGATACTCAAATTGTCCCTATACCCATCATGAGGTTGCTACAACCTAGCCTATGAATGACAGTTTACAACGTAGGTGCATACAGGTCGAGAGACAAATTTGACAGACAGAGGGACACAGACAGAGGGACAGACAGTGACCTTCAATACCGCCTTGCACACTCTTGCCTGCATCTAGCTGATATAGGGTGTAATCATTAGTCCAACGAGTTTCTATTGGACAAATTCAGATAGGTTTATCCCTGTTTTGTTCCATTTGCTACTGTTTTTAAGAAACGTTTTTCAACAGAATCGGTGGAATGAATACACCCCTGATCACGCCTGAACACAGTTCACTTTCATAGCAGCCACGTTGTATTCCTTCTCGCATCTATGTGCTCTCCTCCTCTCACCTCTTCCCTTTTCTTGTGGACTCCAATGCACAACACATCTGCTGTATGTGACCAGGCGAAAATAACATTACAAGCCAAACCACTACACACAGCCTACATCGTTGTCATCATATTAGCTAAAGTCACCTCATAGTCAGCATAGCTAATAGAACTAAGGCATTAGTAAACCCGCTACAATCATGCAGTAACGTTAGTGTACAGTCAGTAAGCAGTTACACCAGCGGGCCCCAGTGGCAATAAATTAGTAAAACCAAAAGCTTATCTTGACTTGGTAGAGTTCCAGTGTTGTGTTAGAAAGTCATAGCCAGCTAGCTAACATAGCATCCCTCAGTTTGAGCAGGGTGCTTCAGTTGGCTAAACTAGCTAACGTTCACTGCATTTGTAAGCTAAATAAGTGACACTTACTTCTCTTCCTTCTCCTTCATTTTGGAAGAAATTAATTTGTTCAAAACTGTTCAATTACTGTCTTTCTCTTTCTTTGAGTCAATTACTCACCACAATTTATGCACTGCAGTGCTAGCTAGCTGTAGCTTATGCTTTCACTACTAGATTCATTCTCTGATCCTTTGATTGCGTGGACAACATGTCAGTTCATGCTGCAAGAGCTCTGATAGGTTGGAGGACATCTTCTGGAAGTTGCCATAGTAGCTGTGTAAGTCTATGGAAGGGGGTGAGAACCATGAGCCTCCTATGTTTTGTAATGAAGTCAATATACCCAGAGGACGGAAGCTAGCTGTCCTCCGGCTACACCATGGTGCTACCCTACAGAGTGCTGTTGAGGCTACTGTAGAACTTCTTTACAAAATACTGTGTTTTAATCAATTATTTGGTGAAGTATAGTTTTATCTTAAAAGGCACTATTTTTGTATGCTTTACAATTTTATTTTTATGAAATTCACTGAGGAGTATGGTCCTCCCCTTCCTCCTCTGAGGAGGCTCCACTGGTCTCGATTGACTGTGACTAGTATTGCCAGACCCACCCGCCCACATTGTATAGTCGTCTGTGGATCTGATCAAGTTTATAAAGGACTGTGAATTCTGGTGGGAAAGAATGGACTGGCTGTTTGAGATGGTGACAGTTACTGTAAAAGGTTACGGTTTTAACTGACAAAAGATCCTATTTGGACAGTGAAACTAATTCAAACATGAAATAAAGGACAGAAAAATAGAGGGAAAGAAGAAGGAAAGGTCAATGAAGTGGTGAAGGTGAATGCCGGTAGGCTATATATGAGAACTCTGTGTATCTACAAAGAAATGTGATTTATACAATTGACCAGTTATTGTCAATATCTTCCAAATTAAGATAAAATAAGATAGCAGTCATGGTAGATTTATGCTAGAATCTGTGGCAGGGAGGAAATTAAAAGTGCAATCATCCCACTGGGCACAGATGTCAAATCAATATCTATTCCACGTTGGTTAAACATAATTTCATTGAAATTACATGTAAACAACGTTGATTCAACCAGTGTGTGACAAGTGGCATGTTTGAAATGTTCTTCTACCCTTATCACCCTTATCTTACCACTAGATGGAAGCATCGAAGCATGTCCATACATTCACAGACAGATGGATTAAATTCATGAAGAATCCGTTAATCATCCTTTTATCCTTCAAAAGTTTGAATCAACTTTTTACACATTGTTAAAATCACTGAACATTTTAGATTTTTCTATGGGGGTAAAATCCCCCCAAAAATCTAAGAGGCTGGCCCCTAGATCATCTGCAGTAGATGTTTAGCCTATGTTAGTGTTTCCCAAATTCGGTTCTCGGGACCCCAAGGGTTGCGCGTTTTGGTTTTTGCCCTAGCACTACACAGTTGATTCAAATAATCAACTAATCATCAAGCTTTCATAATTTGACTTAGCTGTTTAGTGTTAGGGCAAAAACCGAAATGTGCACCTCTTGGGGGGGTCTCAGTGTCGTGTGCTACATTTTAAAATATCTATTTGTGAGAATCGGGTTGGCCGTAGCCTGAATGACAAAATAGGATGCATCTAACTGTTTATGGTTAGATACCAAACAAATCTCTCTCTCTCACGCACACACACCTCATTAGAAGAAAGTTGACCAGAGGCAGTTAACCCACATCATTCCTATGGTAAGAGAAGAGAAGAAACTTGAGAGGATTTCAAGCAGGGTACAGACTTTTCTAGTGTACAGACTGTTCTAACTGTATCTATTTTGGGGTGTCAAGCACCTGCAAAAAAACGAGAAACAAAGAATTAGATGTCTAAAGTCTGTATTCCAGATAGCTCTTAGATCTCTTATCTTATTATTTCACCGACTGTGGAGAACCTCAACTCCTCCAACACCTCCAGCTTGGACACCACCACCCCGGATTAGGACCAGCTGATTTTGAGCCTGGGGCTGTGCTGTGCACTGGTCCTCCTTGGTAACGTAGTTGTCCTGGTTGTCATTCTGCTCCGCTCGTCCCGACGCCCCAACTTTACCCTGTGCCTCATGCCGAACCTGGTGTCCACCGACATCCTGTGGCCTGGCCACGGTGCCCGTGTGGATCTATACTGAGTGTAAAACCATTAGGATCACTTTTCTAAAATTGAGTTGCACCCCCTTTTCCATCACAATCACCTCAATTCGTCGGGGCATGAACTCTACAAGGTGTTCGAAAGCGCTCCACACGGATGCTGGCTCATGTTGACTCCAATGCTTCACAAAGTTGTGTCAAGTCGGCTGGTAGTGGATCCCTAATCCGACTAGCTCGTTCCAACTCGTCCCACAGAAACTCAACCTGATTGAGATCTGGTGACTGGGCAGACCACTGCAGTAAGATGAATTCAGTGTCATGTTCATGGAGCCCTTCCTGGACAATCCTAGCTTTGTGGCATGGGGCATTATCCTGCTTAAAAAATACATTTGCAGATGGATACACTGCTGCCATGAAGGGATGCACCTGATTTGGCAATGATGTTCAGATATCGTGAGGCATTAAAACATTGCTCCACTTTTATCAAGGGGCCCAATGTGTCCCATGAAAACACACCCCACACCATCACACCACCACCAGCCTGTAATGTTGACAAGCGGCATGATGGATGCATGTATTCATGTGGTTTTCTCCATATCCTAGTCCTCCCATCAGAGTGAAACAGCAGCTTTTCCACTTCTCCAGTGTTTTCATTCCTCAGCCCACTACTACTTCAGTTTCTTGTTTTTTAGCTGAAAGAAGTGGATCTCTGTAACGTCGTCGGCTGCCATACTCCATTCGTGTCATGGTACGACGAGTTGTGCATTCTATGGGTCTTTAGGCACCATTGTTGTACTGGACAGTCAGTTGACTAACTGTAGCCCGTCTGTTGCTCTGCACAATTCGTGTCAGCCTCCTTTGTCCTCTTTCATCAATTACCATATTCGACCACTGGCCTGCCGTTGGATGGATGTCCTTTGGGTGGTGGACCATTCTTGATACACACAGGAAACTGTTTAGCGTGAAAAACCCAGTATTTGACACAATCAATCAGGTGTGCCTGTCACCAACTACTATACCCCGTTCAAAGGCACTTAAATCTTTTGTCTTGCCCATTCACCCTCTGAATGATACTTATGATACTAATACTAATCCATGTCTCAATTGTCTCATGACTTAAAAATCCTTCTTCAACCTGTCTCCTCCCCTTCATCAACACTGATTTGAAGTGGTTTTAACAGGTGATAAAGTAACATAGCACCTGGATTCACATGGTCAGTCTAAGTCACAGAAAGAGCAGGTTTCCTTAATGTTTTGTACACTCGGTATATACAGTGCCTTCGGAAAGTATTCAAACCCCTTGACTTTTTCAAAAAAAATTTACGTTACAGACTTATTCTATAATGGATTACATATATTTTTTTTCTCAGAAATCTACACATAATTAAAATATATTTAATATTTGAGATTCTTCAAAGTAGCCACCCTTTGCATTGATGACAGCTTTGCACACTCTTGGCATTCACTCAACCAGCTTCATGAGGTAGTCACCTGGAATGCATTTCAATTAACAGGTGTGCCTTGTTAAAAGTTAATTTGTGGAATTTCTTTCCTTCTGAATGCGTTTGAGCCAATCAGTTGTGTTGTGACAAGGTAGTGGTGGTATACAGAAGATAGCCTTATTCGATGAAAGACGAAGTCCATATCATGGCAAGAACAGCTCAAATAAGCAAAGAGAAACGACAGTCCATCATTACTTTAAGACATGAAGGTCAGTCAATGAGGAAAATTTCAAGAACTTTGAAAGTTTCTTCAAGTGCAGTCACAAAAACCATCAAGCACTATGATGAAACTGGCTATCATGAGGACCGCCACAGGAAAGGAACACCCAGAATTACCTCTGCTGCAGAGGATAAGTTCATTAGAGTAACAAGCCTCAGAAATTGCAGCCCAAATAAATGCTTCACAGAGTTCAAGTAACACACATCTCAACATCAACTGTTCAGAGGAGACTGCGTGAATCAGGCCTTCATGGTCGAATTGCTGTAAAGAAACCACTACTGAAGGACACCAATAAGAAGAAGAGACGTCACTTCGGGGAGTTCACCTGTCGCTTCCGGTTCGTCTTTGACCATCCGCCCGAAGGTAGAGCGGCGGGGGAACGACTCTTTCATTTGAGGCAGGGGACGAGGAGCGCCATGGAATTTGCTCTGGAATTCCGGACCTTGGCCGCCGGAGCAGGCTGGAACGACAGGGCCCTCATCGACCACTATCGGTGCAGCCTGCGCGAGGACGTCCGACATGAGCTGGCCTGCAGGGATGCCACCATCTCCTTCAACCAACTGGTGGATTTGTCCATCCGGTTGGATAACCTGCTGGTCACCCGCGGTCGTCCAGAGGGGGCTCTGTTGGTGCCATCTTCCAGCACCCCCGCTCCGGTGCCCATGGAGTTGGGAGGGGCTGCGCGTAGGGAGACTGGAGGAGGAGCCATCACGTGCACCATCTGTGGCCGCAGAGGGCACACTGCTGGTCGGTGCCGTGTCGGTTCCTCTGGGAGTCGAGGCAACAGGCAGGGCACTCTGGCGTCACCCCAGGTGAGTCTGCACCACACTCATCCAGAGTCCTCTGTTGACCACCTGTTTATACCTGTTTGTTTCCCTGATTTTTTTACCCCGCATTCCCAGCATAAGTCGCTCGTCGATTCAGGCGCAGCTGTGCATTTTATCGACAGGGCATTAGTCCTTAGCTTAGGGATCCCCATTATTCCTGTAGTTAGACCTTTCCCGGTTCACACTCTGGATAGTCGACCATTAGGGTCCGGGCTAATTAGGGAAGCCACCATCTCCTTGGGCATGGTGACGCAGGGGGGTCACGAGGAGAGAATCAGTCTCTTCCTCATTGACTCTCCTGCGTTTCCCGTGGTACTAGGCTTTCCCTGGTTAGCTCATCATAACCCCACTATCTCCTGGCAACAGAGGGCTCTCACGGGGTGGTCGCGAGAGTGCTCGGGGAGGTGTGTAGGTGTTTCCGTTGGTGCTACCACGGTGGAAAGTCCAGACCAGGTCTCCACCGTGCGCATCCCCACAGAATATGCCGATTTGGTTCTCGTCTTCTGTAAAAAGAAGGTGACTCAATTACCACCTCATCAACGGGGGGATTGTGCGATAAATCTCCTGGTAGACGCTGCGCTTCCCAGGAGTCACGTGTATCCCCTGAGGCAAGCGGAGATGGTGGCTATGAAGACATATGTCTCTGAATCCCTGCGTCAGGGGTACATTCGGTCCTCCACTTCACCCGCCTCCTCGAGTTAATTTTTTGTGAAGAAGAAGAATGGAGGTCTATGCCCGTGCATTGACTATAGAGGTCTCAATCAAATCACGGTGAGGTACCGTTACCCGCTACCTCTTATCGCCACGACGATTGAGTCAATGCATGGGGCGCGCTTCTTCACGAACTGGATCTCAGGAGTGCGTATAACCTGGTGCACATCCGGGAGGGAGACGAGTGGAAGACAGCTTTTAGTACCACCTCAGGGCATTATGAGTACTTAGTCATGTGGGAACGGGTTGATGAATGCTCCATCAGTTTTCCAATTCCTTTGTAGATGAGATTTTCAGGGACTTGCACGGGCAGGGTGTAGTGGTGTATATCGATGACATTCTGATATACTCCGCTACACGCGCCGAGCATGTGTCCTTGGTACGCAAGGTACTTGGACGACTGTTGGAGCATGACCTGCACGTCAAATGCCTGTTCTTTCAGCAGGTCGTCTCCTTCCTAGGGTATCGCATTTCCACACCAGGGGTGGAGATGGTGAGTGACCGCATTGCAGCCGTGCGTAATTGGCCAACTCCCACCACGGGAAATGAGGTGCAGCGATTTTTAGGGTTTGCCAATTACTACCGGAGATTTATCCGGGGTTTTGGCCAGGTGGCTGCTCCCATTACCTCAATGCTGAAGGGGGGTCCCATGCGGTTGCAGTGGTCAGGCGTTGCGTACAGAGCCTGCTCCCCTCCAGTGTCCTGTCGGGCGTATGTACGTTCCGTCTGCTGTCCGTGACCAGTTAATCTATTGGGTCCACACATCACCCTCCTCTGGTCATCCGGGGATTGGTCGGACGGTGCGCTGTCTGACTGGGAAGTACTGGTGGCCCACCTTGGCTAAGGACATGAGGGTTTGTGTTTCCTCCTGCACGGTGTGTGCCCAGTGTAAGGCTCCGAGACACCTGCCCAGAGGTAAGCTACACCCCTTACCCGTT
Organism: Salmo trutta; assembly: GCF_901001165.1. Lineage (NCBI taxonomy): Eukaryota > Metazoa > Chordata > Actinopteri > Salmoniformes > Salmonidae > Salmo > Salmo trutta. The sequence goes on along the minus strand of NC_042990.1, from coordinate 14,002,576 downwards.
CCACAATGACCTTGGTCACACCTGTCTGTGTTTTTTTTTAACCAATCTACCTCTTTCACAGGGAAACACTATGATCCTGGTCGTTGTGGATCGTTTCTCTAAGTCCTGTCGTCTCCTCCCTCTGCCCGGTCTTCCTACGGCCCTACAGACTGCGGAAGCCCTGTTTACTCAAGTCTTCCGGCACTACGGGGTGCCTGAGGATACAGTGTCTGATCGGGGTCCCTAGTTCACGTCGAGAGTCTGGAAGGCGTTCATGGAACGTCTGGGGGTCTCGATCAGCCTTACCTCGGGTTTTCACCCCGAGAGTAACGGGCAGGTAGAGAGAGTAAACCAGGATGTGGGCAGGTTTCTGCGGTCCTATTGCCAGGACTGGCCGGGGGAGTGGGCGGCGTTCGTGCCCTGGGCCGAGATGGCACAGAACTCGCTTCGCCACTCCTCCACTAACTTCTCCCCCCTTCAGTACCTCGTGGAGTGGGAGGGGTGCGGTCCGGAGGAGAGGTGCTGGGTTCCGGTTGCGGATGTTTTGGACCCCGAACTACAGCGAGAGTTTCACCGTCGCCGCCTGGATCGCCCTGCGCCTCGCCCTCCGGGTCGTCCCCGAGGCCGGTGTCGGCGCGCCGCTGGAGCCGTGCGTCAAGGGGGGGGGGGGGGGGGGGGCACTGTCACGACTTCCACCAAAGTCGGCTCCTCTCCTTGTTCGGGCGGCGTCCGGCGATCGACGTCACCGGCTTTCTAGCCATCGCCGCTCCATTTCTCATATATCCATTTGTTTTGTCTTGTTCCATTACACACCTGGTTTTCATTCCATAATCACACTGCATGTATTTAGTCCTCTGTTCCCCTCCATGTCTTTGTGTGTAATTGTTTCTTGTTATGTGGGTATTGTCAGGCGCTATACTTTTGTTAAGTTCCGTGTTTTTGGCACACTTATGTTGTTTTGTGCTGTCATTTTTTGACCGGAATTAAAGTGCACCTATTTACTAAATTCTGATCTCCTGCACCTGACTTCGTCTCCGTACACACCCTTGATAATCATCATTGCCTGACAACAGACAATGTGCTGGCAAGCTGATTTTATCCATACTTACACACTCTTACTGGTTTGTATGATATCTATTCCTGAATTTCCATCCTTTAATTTTCTCAAGAACTCATCCTGTTCCTTGTTCAAGTTTATATTTGGTCATTGAAGATATTAGCAAATCTTTTGCCTTCATTTCCTGAAGTTTCTTTACCCTGTTGATATTTTCTGTCTCTTGATGAATCAAAAGATCAATGTATTCCTCTGCTGTTAATGGATTGGAGGCACTGGAGGCAGGGCTTTCTCCTATAGAGCTCCATTTCTATGGAATGGTCTGCCTACCCATGTGAGAGACGCAGACTCGGTCTCAACCTTTAAGTCTTTACTGAAGACTCATCTCTTCAGTAGGTCATATGATTGAGTGTAGTCTGGCCCAGAAGTTTGGAGGTGAACGGAAAGGCTCTGGAGCAATGAACCGACCTTGCTGTCTCTGCCTGGCCGGTTCCCCTCTCTCCACTGGGATTCTCTGCCTCTACCCCTATTACAGGGGCTGAGTCACTGGCTTACTGATGCTCTTCCATGCCGTCCCTAGGAGGGGTGCGTCACTTAAGTGGGTTGAGTCACTGACGTGGTCTTCCTGTCTGGGTTGGCGCCCCCCCTTAGGTTGTGCCGTGGCGGAGATCTTTGTGGGCTATACTCGGCCTTGTCTCAGGATGGTAAGTTTGTGGTGGAAGATATCACTCTTGTGGTGTGGGGGCTGTGCTTTGGCAAAGTGGGTGGGGTTATATCCTGCCGGTTTGGCCTTGTACGGGGGTATCATTGGATGGGGCCACAGTGTCTCCTGACCCCTCCTGTCTCAGCCTCCAGTATTTATGCTGCAGTAGTTTGTGTCGGGGGGCTAGGGTCAGTCTGTTACATCTGGAGTTTTTCTCCTGTCTTATCCGGTGTCCTGTGTGAATTTATGTATGCTCTCTCTAATTCTCTCTTTCTCTCTTTCTTTCTCTCTCTCTCTCTCTCTCTCTCTCTCTCTCTCTCTCTCTCTCTCTTGGAGGACCTGAGCCCTAGGACCATGCCTCAGGACTACCTGGCATGATGGACTCCTTGCTGTCCCTAGTCCACCTGGCCGTGCTGCTGCTCCAGATTCAACTGTTCTGCCTGCGGCTATGGAACCCTGACCTGTTCACCGGACGTGCTACCTGTCCCAGACCTGCTGTTTTCAACTCTCTAGAGACAGCAGGAGCGGTAGAGATACTCTCAATGATCGGCTATGAAAAGCCAACTGACATTTACTCTTGAGGTGCTGACTTGTTGCACCCTCGACAACTACTGTGATTATTATTATTTGACAATGCTGGTCATTAATGAACATCTTGGCCATGTTCTGTTGTAATTTCCACCTGGCACAGCCAGAAGATGACTGGCCACCCCTCATGGCCTGGTTCCTCTGGGTTTCTTCCTAGGTTTTGGCCTTTCTATGGAGTTTTTCCTAGCCACCGTGCTTCTACACCTGCATTGCTTGCTGTTTGGGGTTTTAGGCTGGGTTTCTGTACAGCACTTTGAGATATCAGCTGATGTAAGAAGGGCTTTATAAATACATTTGATTTGATTTGTGTATCAGTGCAATTTTGACGGCCAACTATCTGATAAAATTTGAGAGGATTTATCTAATGTTCTCTCGTGAGAATTTAGCTCATCTCTCTCTCTAGCATTAGTTGTTGATCTTGTTGTTGATGTGCATAGGTAACTGAGGGAGGGAGAGCCTACCTTTTCATGGTTGTTTGATCAATAGGACTGTGAAGTTCCCAAATGTAGGAGGACTTCTGTGCTATATACATATTTGCAGAAATCCATTCAGGTGGATTTTGTGGATTTTGGCAAACGCGTTGTAGTGATCTAAAGTCATGCTGTTGCTACTGCCTGTAAACACACAGTCCAGTTCAAAATTAATGATGGCAGGACCGTATGGCAATTATTATTATTTGCATATAGGCCTACTGTAACTCTGATTGACTATGGTGCACCGGTCTGCGTAGACTCCAGTCCTGGACAAGATGTTTTAATTAGGTTTTATTTGCTGCAGTGTCTATTAATTGTCCAAACACACAACCACAGACTTTCTAAACCCAGAGGCGCAACGTCGCAAGACTTCTGGGAACACTTGCGAAGCAGACCAAGCAGACCAGGTCAGGGTTTGGGGTTTGAGATGTCAGTGAGAGAAGTGAAAAATTCTTCCTTAGTTGTTCATTTTCTCAAAATCTAAAGGCACAACCTAGATTCGAGCCAATGTCTTAAAACCTGTTGAGGACAGACGTTCCGCTAGCAGAACGCCTCGCCAAAATCCAATGGTAGAGCATGGCGCGAAATACAAAAACCTTAAAAATGCTATAACTTCAATTTCTCAAACATATGACTATTTTACACCATTTGAAAGATAAGACTCTCGTTAATCCAACCACATTGTCCGATTTCAAAAAGGCTTTACAGCGAAAGCAAAACATTAGATTATGTTAGGAGAGTACCCAGCCAAAAATAATCACACAGCCATTTTCAAAGCAAGCATATATGTCACAAAAACCCAAAACACAGCTAAAGGCAGCACTAACCTTTGATGATCTTCATCAGATGACACTCCTAGGACATTATGTTATACAATACATGCATGTTTTGTTCAATCAAGTTCATATTTATATCAAAAAACAAATCTGCTAGTTTTTGGGCAAGAGTAGTAACCAGATTAAATCGGGTACGTTTTTTTTCATCCGGCCGTGAAAATACTGCCCCCTATCCACAACAGGTTTTAAGTAGTTCAACATGTTATTACTCCAACCTTGTGAAAGTGACAAACAGACACGTTTTCATTTTCATCAAAAACGACTTTATATTAAAGGGGTGCCTTTGATTTGACGGCATGCAAATGCACAGTTCGGTGCGTGACGACCCGATGATGTGTTTCTGCAATTTCACCATGAAATTGCCTACAAGTGGGATTGGGTATTTCTATTGGAGAAGCAGTTTCCACCCATCTTTATATTGTACACTTAGAAAAAAAGGTTATATCTAGAACCTAAAAGGGTTCTCGGCTGTCCTCGTAGGAGAACACCTTGAATAACCCTTTTTGGTTCCAGGTAGAACCCTTTTGGTTTCCATGTGTAACCTTTCCTACAAAAAGGGTTCTCTCTGGAACCAGAAAGGGTTCTTCTATGGGGACAACCAAAAAAATGTTTAAGAGTGTACTGTCTTTGATATTGCTATAAAATTTTCACAAATGCCTCACTATAAATCATTATGAAAATGTGAAAATGAGCATATCTAAGCGTTCGCTTGTCAGATTAAAGTGTCATATTCTTCCTGGGGGTGTATATGAACAGATTTGAATAAGATTTCATGTTGCTAAAATGCTGTCAGTTCCACTTTTAGTTCAATTGTTTATCCTCTCTGGGCCAACAGCCAGTGTAATCCCGTGGCACGATATTCAAATACCTTAGAAATGCTATTACTTCAATTTCTCAAACATATGACTATTTTACACCATTTTAAAGACAAGACTCTCGTTAATCTAACCACACTGTCCGATTTCAAAAAGGCTTTACAACGAAAGCAAAACATTAGATTATGTTAGCAGAGTACCCAGCCAGAAATAATCAGACACCCATTTTTCAAGCTAGCATATAATGTCACATAAACCCAAACCACAGCTAAATGCAGCACTAACCTTTGATGATCTTCATCAGATGACAATCCTAGGACATTATGTTATACAATACATGCATGTGTTGTTCAATCAAGTTCATATTTATATCAAAAAACAGCTTTTTACATTAGCATGTGACTAGCATTCCCGCCGAACACTTCCGAAGAATTTACTAAATTACTCACGATAAACGTTCACAAAAAACATAACAATTATTTTAAGAATCATAGGTACAGAACTCCTTTATGCAATCGCTATGTCCGATTTTAAAATAGCTTTTCGGTGAAAGCACATTTTGCAATATTCTGAGTAGATAGCCCGGCCATCACAGACTAGCTATTTTGACACCCACCAAGTGTGGTACTCACCAAACTCCGATTTACTATTAGAAAAGTTTGATTACCTTTGCTGTTCTTCGTCAGAATGCACTCCCAGGACTTCTACTTCAATAAGAAATGCTTGTTTGGTTCCAAATAATCCATAGTTATATCCAAATAGCGGCGTTTTGTTCGTGCGTTCAAGACACTATCCGAAGGGTAAAGAAGGGTGACGTGCCTGACGCGTTTCGTGACAAAAAAATTCAAAATGTTCCATTACCGTACTTCGAAGCATGTCAAACGCTGTTTAAAATCCATTTTTATGCGATTTTTCTTGTAAAAAAGCGATAATATTCCGACCGGGAGTCGTTTTCGTTCAAAGAGAGAGAAAGTAAACATGGTGTCGGCTCGTGCACGCGCCTCCAGTCTCATTGTTTTCAGATCGACCACTATCCAAATGCGCTAATGTTTTTCAGCCAGGGCCTGCAAAGCCACCATTCATCTTTCTGGCGCCTTCTGAGAGCCTATGGGAGCGTTAGAAAATGTCACGTTATGCCAGAGATCCCCTGTTTTGGGTAGAGATGATCAAGAAGGCCAAGAAATAGTCAGAGAGAGCGCTTCCTGTTTGGAATCTTCTCAGGTTTTGGCCTGCCAAATGAGTTCTGTTATACTCACAGACACCATTCAAACAGTTTTAGAAACTTTAGGGTGTTTTCTATCCAAATCAAACAATGATATGCATATTCTAGTTACTGGGCAGGAGTAGTAACCAGATTAAATCGGGTACGTTTTTTATCCGGCCGTGCAAATACTGCCCCCTATCCCCAACAGGTTATATGTGAATAAGATTCTCTCTTAAATAATTATGAATAGATCCCCCATTGAGCACAAAAACAACACCTGTTACAGAAAATTTTACATAGAAATAACATCTGTGAGTCAGATGCCTTTGTATCCGATTCCCCTGGAGTATCTCAAAACCTCCATTGCTACATTTGCCGGAGCCACAGGAGACCATTAATGCACCGGGATAAATGCTCTGACTTCCCCCACATGCTGAACTCTGACATCACCTAGTAAGGAAATTACCTATTTATATGGTTTTTGAACAATATACTTTTTGCACTAGCATGATAGCTGTACTTTACCTTTATGGTAGACGCAGCTTGTTTGTCATTAGCCAATCAGCATTCTCAATGAGTTCAAAGCATATGAATGCACATGAATGTTCCCAGTTCAAGTAGTATGTACAGAGTTTCCAACTTGTCATGAACGCAGCATTATGCTGCCTTCAAATGCTCCTCGGAAGTGGGAAATACAACATTCCAACTGGGAAATAACAGACAGTGACACATTCAATACCACATTGACACTCTTGCTTGCATCTAGCTGATCTGGGATATAATCATTCCTCCAAACTGAGTTTCTATTGGACAAATTCAGGTAGGTCCATCCGCGTTTCGTTTCGTTTCAGAAGCGTTTTGCAACAATCAGCAGAATGAATACACCCCTGATAACCCCCACACACAGTTTACTTTCATACAGCAGCAGCCATACGGCATCATCACTTTGCTCGTTGTATAATTCCTTCTCGTATCTACACGCTCTCTTCCTCTCACCTTTTCCCTTCGCTTGTGGGGTTCAGTGCACTACAAAACAGCTGTCTGTGACCAGGCCAAAAAGACCTCTCCAAGCCAAACCTTTATACCATAACTGCTACACAGACTACATCATTGTAATCGTATTAGCTAATGTCATAGTTAACAAAATTACTTAGTAAACCCACAATGCAATCCATGTGTACAATCACACAGTACAGCAAGCAGTTTAGCAGTTACACTGGCGGGCCCCAGTGGCAATACATTTATAAAACCTAAAGCTTACCTTGACTTGGAAGAGTTGCAGTGTTGGATAGCCTTAGCCAGCTAGCTAACATAAATAGCATTCTTCTCTGTTTAAGTCAGGTTGTTGAGTAGGCCAAATTAGCTGCATTAGCTAGCTAAGCAAGTGAGAGGTAAACTAAAGTACAACGAAATATAGCTATCTTTCTCTCGCTTGCTCGCTCTCTCTCTGTCTCTGCTTCTCCTTAATTTTGAAGAAATTCATTTAAAAACTGTTCAACTATTCTCTTTCTCTCTCTTTGAGTCAATTACTCACCACACTTTATGCACTGCAGAGGTAGCTAGCTGTAGCTTATCATTTCAATACTATATTCATTCTCTGATACTTTGATTAGATGGTCAACATGTCAGTTCATGCTGCATGAGCTCTGATTGGTTGGAGGACGTCCTCCGGAAGTCGACATAATTACTGTGTAAGTCTATGGAAGGAGGCGAGAAACATGAGCCTCCTAGGTTTTATATGGAAGTCTATGTACCCAGAGGAGGACAGAAAATAACTGTCCTCCGGCTACACAATGGTGCTACTGAGGCTACTGTAGACCATTGTAAAACAGCTTGTTTTAATCAGTTATTTGGTGATGTTTTATCTAAATATTATAACTTTCTAAATGTTGACTCGTTGACAATGCCAAGTTTCATTAGAACATTGTGTGAAGTATTTGTTATGACATAGGCCTACACTTCTCATGGTACATTTTTGTGATCCAACTTGCAATTAAAGGCCATTTGAGATCATGAGAATGTAGATGAGATGAAAATATCATAATGTCTATTTATAGGTGTCTCAAAAAGCACAAGTAAAACCCAAGCTGATCTTTTGCTCTTAGATTTTGTTTTAAGGACCCAATCTGGAACATATCTAAAGGTCCATTTATATTGGAGAAACATGGGACAATTCAGTACCATAGTTTATATGTGAACAAGAGTTTGGAGCAGTCTGACTGTGAGTCGATTGCCTTTGTATCCGATTCGCCTGGAGAATTTTGAATCCTGAGCTGAGCTGCTATCATGCTACATTTGCCTGTGCCACAGGGGACCATTAATCACACCGATATAAATTGCGTGTCAGCCCGTGTGGGGATAAACTCTGAAGTGTCTGAAGTTTGTACTTTCATCCAGAGTCGTTTCATTTGAAATTCAGATTGAAACTGTCATAAGTGTGCCAGGCTCATACCTCTTCCTGTTTCTTAAACAAACAAACACACCTCTCCCTCTTTTCTTTTTCTTTCTTTTTTCAATTCCGACAGTTGGGTACACAGATAAGGGAGGAGAGGAGGTTCAGAAATGGGGTGAACTCCGGCCTCCGGCTCAGGGACAATATCTGGACTAGAGTTGTGCTGTTACCGACTCAGCTACACTCTGTATCTGTTTCCTAACACAAACACAGTTAAAGGAAACAAGCGCTGTATTCTCACTGAGTCCAAGTGGTTGTGGCTTTACAAACTCATGAAAAATCTATGTTAAAACACATTTTAAATAACCTCTATATGCAAGGCTAAAGATTGAGCAAATGGACCCACGCTAGAGAGGTAGCTCAAGGACGAGGCAACATTAAGTGGCCCGCTTCATACCTCTGTCTGGACTTGCTTTGCTCAAATCAAGCAAGCTGCATATGTAACCACATGAGGACATTAGTGTGTGCATTTATGTAAAAGATGGTACATTTGCATATATATCCTGCCTCATTGCTCCTCATCCTTTTAAAACCCCAGTGTTGATCAGTGACTGTTCACTCCTTTCAGAGCCACTGACACGCAGCACAATGATGATGTCACTGATTCTACTGCTGGGGACACTGGGGCTCCTTGTTCAGGGTGAGAGACACTTTGACTAACTTTTATTCATGTTTGGTTTAGCTTCAGATTTAATCATCTGGTTTTGCCTGATATGTTTCATGATAGGCTTCGGAAGATTATCAATGTCTATTTGTTGTGATAACCTTACTAATCAGCTTTATTCACTTTTATTTTATTTTTTCAGAATCATCAGGAGATATAATTCTGACTCAGTCTCCTAAATCTCAGTCTGTTCGCCCAGGAGAGACTGTCTCTATCAGCTGTACAGCCAGTTCAAGTACCAGCAATGTGCTTAGCTGGTACCTGCAGAAACCTGGAGAAGCTCCTAAACTCCTGGTTTATTATGCTACAACCCGTCAGTCTGGGATTCCAGGTCGTTTCAGTGGGAGTGGATCTGGTAGTTCATATACTCATTACACTCTGACCATCAGTGGAGTCCAGGCTGAAGATACAGGAGATTACTACTGTCAGCAGGGTGCCAGTTATCCGTTCACACAGTGTTAGAGCGTCGTACAAAAACCTCCTTAAGCTAAAGAGGAACTGCTCTGACTCAACAGCTGTAGAGCTACTAAAACTTTAGAGAACTTCATCAAAATATGACACATTATCAATCATACTATATAATTGGTTTAGCATCTAGACTATAAAGAATTCGCTTTCAAGATATTATTATTTTCATAGATTCAATAATGGAATAATTTAGTACATTAATATGAATACTGCACATCTCATGAATTAAAAAATATATAATTTAATTATAAAATGTAAAGAATAGAAGTGTTGAATTTAATACATAGAAATCTATTTGATCCCAATCCAGATAGGTCCTACAAATTTAATCAATATTTAAATTTGAAAACAAAACAAGTAAGTCTTTTATGTTTTTGTATTCACAACGGTAGCCAGTTATGAGATACATTTTATCTCCTAATGTTAACACGTCCTAACTGTGAGTCGTAAAGTGTGTTTTTGTCTCTGTGTTTCTATCTCCTATTGGAGGTTGTATTCATGGCTGGGGGTCCTCTGATCTCTGGTCAGTATGAATAAGGGAGACTTCCAGTGGAGTCCTGCTGGATTGCAACTCTAGTTTGGAACACTCTTCTCTCTGGAGCTTCATTCACAAACACACTGGGACACGGAGGATACTGAGCTGTAGAGGATGCTTCTCTTTTGAAGAAGATGCTGAACAAAGTGTTAGAAGTAAAGATTGGGATAAATTGCCTGTTATGTTCAGGACATCAGGTACTGATTTACCGCTGTTCATGACTGACCTCTGAAAGTTGAACCTGTCTGACTCAACTCAACTATTCATCACACTGTCCCTACCCAACTTCGACACCCCTTCAAACCTGAAAGAGCGAAGGAAGTCATACTGATTCCAATTTAAGAAGCATCCTTTTCATTTGATTTAACAGTACATACATAAATGCACATAGTTAACCACACAGTATAAAACCCATCAAAATACCCTTGAATAAAGTTCCCCATTTCAGCATTATACAAAGTCCAGTGTAAAGTCTGCTTCCCCCATGTTCAGAACTCTAGTCAAATATACAGCTGCCCCAGTCCCAGAGGATTTGACTTCAGGGGATTGTGGTGGAGTGGAAACTCAAATTTGCATGGCCAAAGTGACTGCCACACTCCCAGAATAGAGCAGTACTGTTGCCTGATGTTCACCTGTCCCCAGAGAGTAATCAGTGAATTTTTCAGTATAGGTATCAATCATGACTTCCGTATTTGTAAAATCATGAAGACTAGTGAGTTTAAAGCACATGGCTTTATGTTTTGGTATAATCATGACCATTGAGTTTAGAGCACATAGCTTTACTATCGCTGCAGATATCATTTTGAGGGGTACCAAATTTGGCCCAATAAGCTATGCATTCTTTGAGAGAGGTTCATAGACTGAAATGTATTAGTAAACATTTTTAAGGATGGAAAAAGTATTTATTATCTCAACATGTCAGAACCAACAGCATTACAGGAATAAAGCTTATAACAAATGTAAGAAAGCCAAGCAGATCTATGACATCAGAATCAGATAGATATTCTGGAGTAAGGCCCAGCCCAGCACCAGACCAGTGTGATAGTAGTGCTGGATCAGTAAGAAGGAGAGGTGCTTGAGTGCAGAGCTCATTAATCAAAACCTATTGCTGAAAAAACGTACACTACCGTTCAAAAGTTTGTGGTTACTTAGAAATGTCCTTGTTTTTGAAAGAAAAGCAATTTTTTTGTCCATTAAAATAACATCAAATTGATCAGAAATACAGTGTAGACATTGTTAATGTTGTAAATGACTATTGAACCTGGAAACGGCAGATTTTTTATGAAATATCTACATAGGCATACAGAGGCCCATTATCATCAACCATCACTCCTGTGTTCCAATGGCACGTTGTGTTAGCTAATCCAAGTTTATAATTTTAAAAGGCTAATTGATCATTAGAAAACCCTTTTGCAATTATGTTTGGACAGCTGGCCTTCTTTAGACTAGATGTGTATCTGGAGTATCAGCTTCCAGTCTGAGGGGAAGCCCTTGTTGGCCAGGCACATGAGAGTGGCCTTCCCCTGCTGCAGCTCCACACTGGAGGGGGGCAGGACTGTCAGGGTGGGACGAACGTCACCTAGGAGACAGGTGGGAAGTTAGGGAGAGGGGAGATAACGATCAAATCACCAGACTGATATGACAATATTGCTGCAGCAGTTTAAAATCTTAGCTGTAATGAAGGTTTTTCCATCTGTAAGTTTCTGTTCCTCAAATAGACAGTTAATTTATAATTCTTTATGTCACTCTTTCACTTCCCTTTGAGTAGCTACTGAAGCATATTATAACTACATGAGATGACTGAAAATACAACCAACTATCTTCAAAATGTAATTATTTAAAATGTGATATTTCAGCATACTTCTCACTTATTGTAATGCAGAGTAAGAAAATGCTAAATAAACTAAAGTAAAAAATGAACACAATAAAATAACAATAAACGGGCTACAGTGCATTCGGAAAATATTCAGACCCATTGACTTTTTCCACATTTTGTTACATTACAGCCTTATTCTAAAATTGATTAAATTGTTTTGTTTCCTCATCCATCTACACACAATACCCCATAATGAGAAAGCAAAAACAGATTTTTCGAAATGTAAATATCACATTTACATAAGTACTCAAACCCTTTACTCAGTACTTTGTTGAAGCACCATTGGCAGCGATTACAGCCTCGAGTCTTTTTGGGTATGATGCTACAAACTTTGCACACCTTTATTTGGGGAGTTTCTCCCACTCTTCTCTGCAGATCCTCTCAGGCTATGTCAGGTTGGATGGGGAGGGTTAGTGCACAGCTATTTTCAGGTCTCTCCAGCGATGTTCTATCAGTCCGGGCTCTAGCTGGGCCACCCAAGGACATTCAGAGACTTGTCCTGAAGCCACTCCTATGTTGTTTTGGCAGTGTGTTTAAGGTTGTTTACTGTTGGAAGACAAACCTTCGCCCCAGTCTGAGGTCCTGAGTGCTCTGGAACAGATTTACATCAAGGATCTCGCTGTACTTTGCTCCAGTTATCTTTCCCTCGATCCTGACATTGTCCAAGTCCCTGCCGCTGAAAGACATCCCCGCAGCATGGTGCCGCCGCTACCGTGCTTCACCGTAGAGATGGCGCAAGGTTTCCTCCAGACGTGACGCTTGGCATTCAGGCCAAAGAGTTAGATCTTGGTTTCATCAGACCAAAGAATCTTGTTTCTCATAGTCTGAGAATCCTTTAAGTGCATTTTGGCAAACCGTAAGCAGGCTGTCATGTGCCTTTTACTGAGGAGTGGGTTCCGTCTGGCCACTCTACCATAATGGCCTGATTGGTGGAGTGCTGCAGAGATGGTTGTGTCACGTCTGCTCCCGCTCTTCCCTTCCTCTGGCGCTTGGGGGCGCCAGATTACCCTGCATCACACGCTCCTGCCGTCTATCATGCACACCTGCCTTCCCTCGTCACTTGCATCAGCATTATTGGACTCACCTGGACTCACTTATCTCCTGTTAATTTCCTCCCCTATAATTGTCAGTTCCCTAGCTCTGTTCCCTGCTGCTTCATTGTATTGTCTTTGTCGCTTGTATTTGGTTCTGACGCTGTTCCTGCCTTGTCTCTGTCCGTTATCATTAAATGTTTTACTCCCAGTACCTGCTTCGTATCTCCAGCGTCATTCCACGTGACAGGTTGTCCTTCTGGAAGGTTCTCCCATCTCCACAGAGGAACTCTGGAGGTCTGTCAGAGTGATCATTGGGTTCTTGGTCACCACCCTGACCAAGGCCCTTCTCCCACAATTACTCAGTTTTGTTATTGTAAAGTGGAAATGTCTAGGAGCAGCAACAGCTCAGCCGTGAAGTGGTAGGCCACACAAGCTCAGAGAACGGAACCGCCGAGTGCTGAAGCGAGTAGTGCGTAAAAATCGTATTTTTCTCTGTTGCAACACTGACTACCGAATTCCAAACTGCCTCTGGAAGCAATGTCAGCAAAATAACTATTTGTTGGGAGATTCATGAAATGGGTTTCCTTGGCTGAGCAGCCACACACAAGCATAAGATCACCATGCGCAATTCCAAGCGTTCTCTGGAGTGATGACACACTTCACCATCTGGCAGTCCGACAGACGAATCTGGGTTTGGCGGATGCCAGGAGAATGCTACCTGCCCCAATGCAGAGTGCCAACTGTAAAGTTTGGTGGAGGAGGAATACTGATCTGGGATTGTTTTTCATTGTTTGGGCTAGGCCCCTTAGTTCCAGGGAAATCTTAACACTACAGCATAGAATTACATCTAGACGATTCTGTGATTTGTAAGTCGCTCTGGATAAGAGCGTCTGCTAAATGACTTAAATGTAATGTAAATGTGATTCCAACTTTGTGGCAAAAGGTTGGGGAATGCCCTTTCCTGTTTCAGCATGACAATGCCCCTGTGCACAAGTGAGGTCCATACAGAAATGGTTTGTTGAGATCGGTGTGGAAGAACTTGACTGGCCTGCACAGAGCCCTGACCTCAACCCCATTGAATACTTTTGGGATGAATCGGAAAACAAATGGTCTGTTCTATATCTTCAATCAAATTAAACATGTACATTTAACATTTAAGTCATTTAGCAGACGCTCAACTGTGACATTACAATGTTTAATGGTCTTTTTCATCAGTTTTATATGAAATGTAATTTCCACCACACTCTGTCATTACCACAATGCTAAGTCATCACCATCACAGTACATATTTTTGAGGCAAAGGTGTATTAAATTACAATTGATATTGACTATTTTTCCCATATGTGGACCGTATATGCTTGTCTTTAAGATAATACATATTAAGATTTTAACGTGGTAAATTCAGGTTTCTGAGAAACATTAAAACCTATTGAGGATAGGGAGCAGTATTTTCACGGCCGGATGAAAAAAAGTACCCAAATTAAACTGGTTACTACTCTTGCCCAGAAACGAGAATATGCATATTATTAGTAGATTTGGATAGAAAACATTCTGAAGTTTCTAAAACTGTTTGAATGGTGTCTGTTAGTATAACAGAACTCATATGGCAGGCAAAAACCTGAGAAAAATTCAACCAGGAAGTGGAGGATCTGAGAATTGTAGTTCTTCTTTCTAGTCCCTTTCGAAACTACAGTGTCTGTGGGGTCACGTTGCACTCCCTAAGGCTTCCATTGGCTGTCAAAAGCCATCAGAAAGTTCTTTCAGCATTCTCCTGTCACTGGGCAGAGAATAGTAGCTCAGTCACTGAGTGGACTGCCTCTGGACAAAGGGATTGGATATGCGCGGTCCCGCGAGGGCGCTGTTCCTTCTTTTCCTCCTTGAATGAATACGCTATTGTCCGGTTGGAATATTATCGCAATTTTACGTAAAAAATACCATAAAGATTGATTTTAAACAACGTTTGACATGCTTCTAAGTACGGTAATGGAACATTTGGACTTTTTGTGTCTCGAATTACGCTCGCGCATCATGCCTTTGGATAGTGACCTGAACGCACAAACAAAACAGAGGTATTTGGACATAAAAATAGATTATTTTGAATAAAAACAACATTTCTTGTGGAAGTAGCAGTCCTCGGAGTGCATTCTGACAAAGATCAGCAAAGGTAAGAGAATATTTATAATACTAATTCTGAGTTTAGGTGACCCCGAACTTGGCGGGTGTCTGTATAGCTTGCTGTGATGGCGAGCTATGTACTCAGAATATTGAAAAATGTGTTTTCTCCGTAAAGGAATTTTAAAATCTGACACAGCGGTTGCATAAAGGAGTACTGTATCTATAATTCTTAAAATAATTGTTATGTATTTTGTCAACGTTTATGATGAGTATTTTTGTAAATTCACCGGAAGTTTTTGGTGGGAATACATTTTCTGAACATCACACGCCAATGTAAAATGCTGTTTTTGGATATAAATATGAACTTTATCGAACAAAACATACATGTATTGTGTAACATGATGTCCTAGGAGTGTCATCTGATGAAGATCGTCAAAGGTTAGTGCTTCATTTAGCTGTGTTTTGGGTTTTTGTGACATATATCCTTGCTTGGAAAATGGCTGTGTGGTTATTTTTGTTTATGTACTCTCCTAACATAATCTAATGTTTTGCTTTCGCTGTAAAGCCTTTTTGAAATCGGACAATGTGGTTGGATTAAGGAGAAGTGTATCTTTAAAATGGTGTAAAATAGTCATGTGTTTGAGAAATAGAAATTATTCGATTTTTAAGGTTTTGTATTTCACGCCCTGCTGGCGCATTGGATGTTGGCTAGGCGTTCCGCTAGCGGAACGTCTGTCCTCAACAGGTTTTAAGGCACATATGGACATTTAGACATGACAATGATGAATACATGTAATTAAGAAAACTTCCAAATAGTAAAAATATACATGAAAAATCTAATTTGTGTGAAATGTTATACAAAATACCTTAGGCACAATTTCTGTAAATTCCTTTTCAGCTAAAATAGAAAATGTTATGACGTGGTGGTAATGACATTTCCCCTCTGGTATTTGGGGAAACTGATAAAAATCTTTATATTCTTAAATAGTATGGTCTCAGCCACTATTAGATCTTGTTTCCAGACAGAGTGACGAACATTTTCAGAAAGATAAAAAGCAGTTTTAATAGGTTTCATTTTCAAAGACATTTAACATCCAAACGTGCCAGTATTCACAAAATCAACCAGCTATGAAATGAAACAGCTGTTTTATAAGGTGTTTTTAGATAGATTTTATAGTGACATTGCTAGCTACTTATTTACCCCAGCCAGACACTTTTATTTAGCTAAAGTTGTTATCTAAGTTAGCTAGCTAGCTGTTATTGTAGCCGCTTTCTGTTTGTCTAGCTAACTTTTTTCTTCTTTTTTAGCTAGCTAACTGTTATTGTAGCTGCTTTCTGTTTGTATGTAGCTTGCACTTTAATGGCATCCTTGAAAATATTTTATTTTGTCTTTCCAACCAGGCAAAGTACTATGAAGGCGCTGATCTCGACAAGAGGCGCATCATTCGTAGGGGGGCAGAGAAATGCACAATTCAGGGTAACGTTAAGCAGTTAATTTCTGTTACTGTTAGATAACTGGAAGGATTTATGAACAACCATTTAACAACAATTGTATTTTACATCTAGCTAACGTTAGTTGGTCATCTACATGTTGCTAGCTATACATTTAGTTATGGCTGTCAGATTGAGGTATCTAGCTATAAGTTAACCCTGATCAATCAAATGGATAGGTGTAAACAATTATGGTAACTCCAACTGCCCTTAACTAAATTTAGGTGTCTTTGTTCGACAGAGCAAGACCCCTACAGAAAGAGAGAGGAAGAAAGTGAGAAAGAAAGTGACAGAGGGAGAGAGAGAGCGGTGGGAAGAGAGTGTAAAACAGAGAGAGATGAAGAGCGAGAGAAACAGAAAGAGAAAGACACCAGTGCAAACTTACTTAGACTTTAGTATTTCAACAACTCTTCTCTTCCAATTTGTTAGGCAATCACATGTACCTACCGGGGAAGGATGGCCAGCCACACAGGAGAGTGATTTTCACAAGGAGGAAATGGAGGCCGTGCTGACAGAGATGCATGCTGGACATTTCGGAGTGAATCGCATGATTGCCCAAATCAACGGTCAACCACTGAAATCCCTGACGCCTGACACTTCGGTGAAGCCTGTGAGACAAAGTATGTTAAGCTTTAGTTGACATTTGAGAAAGCAATAAATGGTTGTTATGCTAAGCTCATAAAAAAGACAAGCCAGTATATGAATCAAATAGATTTGCATATGAATGGAATGGAAATTAACTGACTTCGTGATCTGCAACTTTAATGTGTCAAGCAGATCACACGTTTACTTTGCCATTTCCGAAACGTAACCAAGCTTCACGTAGCAACGTGTTTAAGACATGGATTTCATGTTGTAATGTTAACAAGGTACCAAAAAGTAGTTAGAATTAATGTTTTCATTTTATTAGTTTAAACAAAACTTGTTTAAACGGCAAAAAAATCAGCATTGTTTGCATAGCGATGATGAAAAGAACGTCATTTAGGCTGTAATGATCTCCAAAATTTGAATCATTAGGTAATCACACCTTTGATATAGCAACGGACGCTAATAGTTTATCGAATCCCATTGTGACGTAGAGAGGGACACTATTTGGCTGGGGGACATTATTTGGCATGACAGGCCCAACAAATTAACCACCAGCCAATGTGACTGGTAAAATAGACATTATTGCGTTAATCTACCCACATTTGGCAGGTGGCTGGTGTTCATTTTATGCCCAACATAGGACACTGAGAAGATACTTTCAAGCTATATATACACTGAACAAAAACATTAACGCAACATGCAACAATTTCAAAGATTTTACTGAGTTACAGTTCATATAAGGAAATCAGTCAATTAAAATAAATAAATTAGGCCCTAATCTAGGGATACAGATATGCATCTGTTGGTTACAGATACCTTTTAAAAAAAGTAGGGGAGTGGATCAGAAAACCAGTCAGTATGTGGTAAAAATACAATTTGCCTCATGCAGCACGACACATCTCCTTCGCATAGAATTGATCAGGCTGTTGATTGTGGCCTGTTGAATTTTGTCCCACTCCTCTTCAGTGACTGACAAAGTTGCTGGATATTGGTGGGAACTGGAACACGCTGTCATACACGTTGATCCAGAGCATCCCAAACATGCTCAATATTTGGCGAATGAGTATGCAGGCCATGGAAGAACTGGGACATTTTGAGCTTCCAGAAAATGTGTACAGATCCTTGCGTCATGGGGCAGTGCATTATCATGCTGAAACATGAGGTGATGTTGGCGGATGAATGGCAAGACAATGGGCCTCAGGATTTCATCACGATATCTCTGTGCATTCAAATGCCCATTGATAAAATGCAATTGTGTTCGTTGTCCGTAGCTTATGCCTTCCCACACCATAACCCCACTGCCACCATGGGGCACTCTGTTCACAACGTTGACATCTACAAACCGCTCGCCCACACGACGCCATACACGTGGTCTGCGGTTGTGAGGCTGGTCGGAAGTACTGCCAAATTCTCTGAAACTACATTGAATGTGGCTTATTGTAGAGAAATTAACATTTAATTATCTCACAAAAGCTCTGGTGGACATTCCTGCAGTCAGAATGCTAATTGCACGGTCTCTCAAACTTGAAACATTTGGTTGTGTGACAAAACTGCACATTTTAGAGTGGCCTTTTATTTTCCCCAGCAAGCGCTGCACCTGTGTAATGATCATGCTGTTTAATCAGTTTATTTATATGCCACACCTGTCAGGTGGATAGATTCTCTTGGTAAAGGAGAAATGCTCATTACCTAGGATGTAAACAAATTTGTGCACAACATTTGAGAGAAAGAAGCTTTTTCTGCTTATGGACAATTTCTGTAATCCTTTATTTCAGATCATGAAACATGGGACCAGGACTTTGCATGTTGCGTTTATATTTTTGTTCAGTATACAGTATATGGGCAAAACTTCTACCGCAGATTGTGGATGTGTCTAGGGGCCAGCCTCTACGTTTTGTATATTTTACCACCATTATGAATTCATCATTTTCCTTTGACTTTAACAGTGTGTAAAAAGTTGATTTGAACTTTTGATGGATAAATGGATGAGTAATGAATTCTTCATGCATTTCATCCATCTCAAATCAAATCAAATCAAATCAAATTTATATAGCCCTTCGTACATCAGCTGATATCTCAAAGTGCTGTACAGAAACCCAGCCTAAAACCCCAAACAGCAAGCAATGCATGTGAAAGAAGCACGGTGGCTAGGAAAAACTCCCTAGGAAAAACTCCCTAGAAAGGCCAAAAACCTAGGAAGAAACCTAGAGAGGAACCAGGCTATGAGGGGTGGCCAGTCCTCTTCTGGCTGTGCCGGGTGGATATTATAACAGAACATGGTCAAAATGTTAAAATGTTCATAAATGACCAGCATGGTCAAATAATAATAATCATAGTAGTTGTCGAGGGTGCAACAAGCACGTCCGGTGAACAGGTCAGGGTTCCATAGCCGCAGGCAGAACAGTTGAAACTGGAGCAGCAGCACGGCCAGGTGGACTGTGGACAGCAAGGAGTCATCATGCCAGGTAGTCCTGAGGCATGGTCCTAGGGCTCAGGTCCTCCGAGAGAAAGAAAGAAAGAGAGAAAGAGAGAGAGAATTAGAGAGAGCATATTTAAATTCACACAGGACACATAGCAATGAAATTTAACATTATGTTTTCGAATGACATCCCCAAGAGGTAAAATATATAGTGAAAATAATAGTGGTCCTAAAACGGAACCTTGAGGAACACCGAAATTTACAATTGATTTGTCAGAGGACAAACCATTCACAGAGACAAACTGATATCTTTCCGACAGATAAGATCTAAACCAGGCCAGAACTTGTCCATGTAGACCAATTTGGGTTTCCAATCTCGCCAAAAGAATGTGGTGATCGATGGTATCAAAAGCAGCACTAAGATCTAGGAGCACGAGGACAGATGCAGAGCCTCGGTCTGACGTCATTAAAAGGTCATTTACCACCTTCACAAGTGCAGTCTTCGATATAGGCTGATAGTTTTTTATAATTTCTGGGTCAAGATTCGGCTTTTTCAAGAGAGGCTTTATTACTGCCACTTTTAGTGAGCTTTGTACACATCCGGTGGATAGAGAGCCGTTTATTATGTTCAACATAGGAGGGCCAAGCACAGGAAGCACCATCTGTCCATGAATGTATGGATATGCTTCAGTGCTGCCATCTAGCGGTAAGATAAGGGTGATAAGGGTAGAAGAACATTTCAAACATGCCACTTGGCACACACTGGTTGAATCAACGTTGTTTCCACGTCATTTCAATGACATTATGTTGAACCAATGTTGAACAGGCATTGAATTGACATCTGTGCCCAGTGGGATGATAGAATTTCCTCCCTGCCACAGATTCTAGCATAAATCAACCATGACTGCTATCTATTGTTATCTTAATTTGGGAAGCTATTGACAATAACTGTACATTTGCATAAAGCACATTTATTTGCAGATACACATTTAGGGGGAAGCGACTATCAGTTCTCATATATAGCCTACAGGCATTATCCCTTCATCCCTTCATCTCTTCATTGACCTTTCCTTCTTCTATCCCCCTATTTTTTTCTCTCCTTTATTTAATGATTTAGGTTCACTGTCCAAATATTATCTTTTGTCAGTTAAAACCTTAACCTTTAACTGTCAACATCTCAAACAGCCAGTCCATTCTTTCCAACCAGAATTCATAATCCTTATCAAGTCTCACTGAGTCTGTATGAAGGCGATCAGATCCACAGACGACTGACTATATAATATGGATGGGCGGGTCTGTCGTTCTAGGCTAACAATGCAGAAGACAGAAAAGAGAACATTTGCGTGTTCGAGCGGATAACTTTTGTGATCTCGGTGACCATCCAAAGTGTGATGTATTATGGGGATAAAAAAAATCTGATTTCCGCCTACATGACGACTTTACAAAAACCATGTGATCAAAGGTCATAAAGTTTTGACTGTAGTTGACTGCAAGTTTCTGCAGTTTCTCCTCACAAGTTGCAAATTGCAGTCATCCCCTGCATTGTGGGAGGCTCTATTGTCAACCAATCAATATGGTGTTTTTGTTTGACCCATACGAACGTGACCAAAGACATGACTGAAACAGCATTTCCACAATTCATGTGATATTTGAGTCTCTCTCTCACCAATTGATTGTACATTTTCAGGTTGTGACTGTGTGATATGTGGGTTAGAGACATGTTTATTTCGACATTATGAAGAAAATCTTTTGCAGATGCACCTCTCCCCAACTTCACTCCTTGGGCTTGTTCGACATTTAGGCGACATGCCGACTGATTGATCTACAAATCACCTTCCACCATAAATAATGTCTCATTATTATTTGTAGGTCAGTCAGTCACAATTTACCCATGATACATTACGGTTTTGATCCTCTCGAACAATCCCCTTGACTTTTGTTTACAGTTGGTTGCTTTTGCCTTACCGCTCAATATTAGGAAAGTGTCCTTAATGTTTTGTACACTCAGTGTATAGTGTCATAACTCAAGAATTAAAGCAATTCTAATGTCCAGCAACCTTGCCAGCAGGCATGCCAGCTACGATAGTTAGACTAGCTGCTCTAACTTCATTGATAGCCTGAACTGGCTTGGTAGCTAGTTATGAGGTTGGGAGATTAGGAACCCATCAAGCTGGCTAGCTGAAGCTAACTTAATAAAATTGATAGGTGGCTAGTATTACCAAGAAACAATACAACATTTTAGTTGTATTTATTAATCCATGAAGGAATCAAAAGGCTACATAGCTTGATCAAATTCATTTCCAAACATATATCCTGCGAGTCCTGCCCATCACAGGAGAGCTAAATTCGAATAAGACAACGTTGATACTGTTTTCACGCAGTAGAGAATCTAGGGTCCTGCCTAGCATATGTTTGCTCCGTCGTGCAGGAACAACTTACTAGGGACAATGGTGTGGGCGGGGGGGGGGACACTATTGGCTGTTGTTGTCAGAGTGCCTCCTCCGCAAAATACTGCTGACAGATCTTTTTTATAAATAACTATGTAAGAATTTGGACTTGTGACATTTTCCACATTTTGTTGTGTAACATGGTGGGACTCAGATGGATTTAATTGTCCATTTTTGTCAACGGGTAAAAAGTGAAAGTCAAAGTGAAAAATTGATTTAATTGTAATTTTAAGTCAAATCTGTAATTATATGTAGGCCACTCAGGAACATTCAATGTCGTCTTGGTAAGCAACTCCAGTGTATATTTGATCTTGTGTTTTAGGTTATTGTCCTGCTGAAAGGTGAATTTGTCTACCAGTGTCTGTCGGAAAGCAGGCTGAACCTGGTTTGCCTCTAGGATTTTGCCTGTGCTTAGGTCTATTCCATTTCATTTATCCCCCAAAAAACTCCCTAGTCCTTACCGATGACAAGCATACCCATAACATGATGTAGCCTCCACCATGCTTGAAAATATGAAGAGTGTTTTTTGTAGAGTAATGAAGAGTAATGTTTTTTTTTGGATTTTCCACAAACATAACGATTTGTATTCAGGACATAAAGTTAGAGAGGAGCTACTCATTCAAAAAACATTTGAAACACTATTATGCACACAGAGTGAGTCCATGCAACTTGTCTTGTGACTTGTTAGGCACACAAAATGTGACTTGTTAGGCACATTTTTACTGCTGAACCTATTTAGGCTTGTAATAACAAAGGGGTTGAATAGTTATTGACTCACACCATTTCAGATTTTCATTTTTAAATCATTTGTAAAAATGTTTAAAATACATAATTCATCTTTGAAAATATGGGGTATTTTGTGTAGTTCCACAAAATCTCAATTTAATCAAATTTAAATTCTGGCTGTTAAACAACAAAATGTGGAAAAAGTCAAAGGGTGTGAATACAAAGGGTGTGAATACTTTCTGAAGGCACTGTGTATCAACGTAGTCCAAAGCAGTATTCATACTGCTGAAAGATCAATGGGGAACATGAATGTGTCCAGTCTACTGGAGTTCCAGAGTGTACCAGTAGGGGGCATCAGTTCCATGTCTCTGTTATCATTCCCCTCTGTGTCTGTCTGGAGGTTTTTGTACAGCCAGTCAATCAGTCTCTATCACAGTGGTGGACTTTCGGTGGAGGGACCAAACTGAGTGTTGGCAGTAAGTATTCAGTTCTAGATCTTGACTTCTGATATCAAAATCTAATACATTTTCTTAACAATATTACAACTCCCTTAAATAGAAAGTAGAAATGTGTATTTATTTTTGGAGAATTGTTGTTGCATTTATTTTCCTTAGATGTAAATATAATTCAATTAAAATGCCTATTCAAGATGTAATATATCAAACAAGGTTATACAGTGTGTATTCATTTGGAACAGGGATACTGTTCAAATCAGAGTGGTTTAGATAAATGGAGCTTTACAAAGAGCAAAAGCAGAGTCTCTATAGTGTCAGAGGTTTTTGTACGGCCGCTGAATGAGATTGTATCACTGTGGTTAACTTTTGGTGGAGGCACTAGACTGGATATTGGAAGTAAGTTTACCTACAGTACCTCTAATAAAGAAAATGTTCTGACCTTGCATATAGATGCATTGATCTTGTGAGAAAGATTAAAATTGAATGAAATGCTATGCATGGTTATGTTTGACGTAAAATAGTTATTCTCTTCATAAGAGTCACCAAATACCTTTAGGTTAGACCTCAAATTTGAAGCTATTGTTTTTGGTTAAGTGACCCTTTCTCGTAAATAATATCACTATTCATTTTATTAGAATGTGTCTTTTAAATGTATATGATTGTTGTAAGATGGTTTTTTCAACTTACATTTACTCCTTCTGCATTCAGCTGCAAGGTATTGCTTAGCTTTGCCATCTATTTGCTGTCTATTGAAAAGTCTTGTGAAGTCCGCCTGTTCTGCTGTTCATATGAATGTACATGTATTTAAAATTTGTGTTTGAATATCATGTAAATTGCACAACTTCATTCACCTCCTTTCGATAAATTAAAACTTAAATGTTTTAGTGAGTCTTTTAAATTAAATGTATATCATTGTTAGATGTTTACAGTCAACTGGAATTTACTTCCTCAGCATACAGTAGGCATATTTTAAACTAATTTTAAATAAATTCATAATTTAAGAATTGTTCTTTAAAATAATAATAATAATTCATATTGAAATGCAGTTTGATTCTTAAGAGTTTATTCCATTACAATAAGTGAGAAGTATACTGAAATATTTCACATTTTAAATAGTTACATTTTGAAGATAGTTGAATGTATTTTCAGTCATCTCATGTAGTTATAATATGCTTCAGTAGCTACTCAAAGGGAAGTGAAACAGTGACAGAAAGAATGATGAACTGTCTGTTTGAGTAACAGAAACCTACGGATGGAAAAAAACTTCATTTACGGCTAAGATGTTAAACTACTGCATCAATATTGTCGTATCAATCTGGTGATTGATTGATTGATAGTTCCCCTCTCCCTAACTTTCCACCTGTCTCCTAGGTGATGTTCGTCCCACCCTGACAGTCCTGCCCCCCTCCAGTGTGGAGCTGCAGCAGGGGAAGGCCACTCTCATGTGCCTGGCCAACAAGGGCTTCCCCTCAGACTGGAAGCTGAGTTGGAAGGTGGACGGTAGCAGCAGCAGCACCTGGGAGGTGACCGGGAGCCCCGGGGTCCTGGAGAAGGACGGCCACTACAGCTGGAGCAGCACCCTGACCCTCCCTGTCAACCAGTGGAAGAAGGTGGGCTCTGTGATCTGTGAGGCCACCCAGGGCTCCCAGTCTCCACTCTCTGAGACACTGAGGAGAGACCAGTGTTCTGATTAATGAGCTCCTCCCCTGATTCCACTGTTTTTACTCTGTTCTGCACTCAGCATCTCTCTTCCGTACTGATCCAGCACTACTATCACACTGGTCTGGTGCTGGGCTGGGCCTTACTCCAGAATATCTGTCTGATTCTGA
Source organism: Salmo trutta (assembly GCF_901001165.1). Classification (NCBI taxonomy): domain Eukaryota; kingdom Metazoa; phylum Chordata; class Actinopteri; order Salmoniformes; family Salmonidae; genus Salmo; species Salmo trutta. The sequence goes on along the minus strand of NC_042990.1, from coordinate 13,977,825 downwards.
TGTCATAGATCTGCTTGGCTTTCTGACATTTGCTATGCTTTATTTCTGTAATGCTGTTAGATCTGACATGTTGAGATAATAAATACTTTTCCCCTCCTTAATATTGTTGCCTGGATATCCTTATAAAATTTGTTTTACCATTATACATGGAGATATGTATGTATAATGTATATTATGTACAAAATAATCATTTTGAGAAACCTCTCTCATAGGGTGCATGGCTAATCCTTATGAGAAACCTCTCTCATAGGGTGCATGGCTAATCCTTATGAGAAACCTCTCTCATAGGGTGCATGGCTAATTGGGCCAAATTTGGTACCTGTCAAAATGTTACCTGCAGTGATACTGAAGCCATGTGCTCTAAACCCACTGGTCTTCATGATGATTCTAATACTGAAGGCATCATTGATACCAATACCGAAAAACTCACTGAAACTCTGGGGAGGTGAACATCTGGCCACTGTACTGCTCTATTCTGGGACTGTGGAAATCACTCTGGTCATGCAAATCTGAGTTCCACTCCACCACAGCTCACAATGTCCTGAAGTCAAATCCTCAGGGACTGGGGCAGCTGTATATTTGACTAGAGTTCTGAACATGAGGGGAAGCAGACTTTACACTGGACTTTGCATAACGTTCAAATGGGGTATTCTACTCAAGGGTATTTTTATGGGTTTTATACTGTGTGGTTAACTGTGTATTTATGACTACTACTATGTACTGTTAAGTCAAATGAAAAGGGTGCTTCTTAAATTGGAATCAATATGACTTACTTCACTCTTTCAGGTTTGAAGGAGTATAGAAGTTGAATATGGACTGTGAGATGAGTAGTTGAGTTGGGTCAGACAGGTTAAACTTTCAGAGGTCAATCATAAACAGAGGTGTATAAATCACAACCTGATATCCTGAACATAACAGACAACTTATCCCAATCTTTACTTCTAACACTTTGTTCAGCATCTTCTTCAAAAGAGAAGCATCCTCTACAGCTCAGTATCCTCCGCGTCCCAGTGTGTTTGTGAATGAAGCTCCAGAGATAAAACAAAAGTGAAGAATGACTGATTAATAAGGTTATCACTTCCAAAGCCTATCATGAAACATATCAGGCAAAATCATGATTTTTGTTTTTTATTCAGCAATATTCACAAACTAAGTTTAAATCTGAGGCTAAACCAAACATGAATCAAAGTTGGTGAAAGTGTCTCTCACCCTGAACAAGGAGCCCCATTGTCCCCAGCAGTAGAATCAGTGACATCATCATTGTGCTGCGTGTCAGTGGCTCTGAAAAGAGTGAACAGTCACTGATCAACACTGGGGTTTTAAAAGTACGTGGAGCAATGAGACAGGACAGCTATGCAAAGCGTTCCTTTTTTACGCATTTACACCACTGTGCATGTGAACACACAGATAAATGATGTCAGCAATTTCCAAAAGTAGGCCTACCGTGTGTCATATTTGAGAATATTAAAATCATAAACCACACAATGTAACAACTATAGTATATCTTAAATGGGGCCTAGTTTGACTCGCCCACACAGTGTTTGATGTCCCTCAATAGGTGATGTCACTCCCAGTCCCAGGAGAAGGTCAATCAAGTTTAGCAGTAGAATTGCTGCCTCTGTGTTTCAAACCTTCTTATGAGGGACAGTAGTTGTGCTCTGTCGCCCTCCTCTGACCAGACTGCGTAATGGCAGTCTGTGTGACGAGTAGAGCGGGTGTTTTACTTTAAGACAAAGTTCTCCCAGAACTATATAAAAAGAAAGTCACACACTTTATATACCCATTCAATTGTCTGGAGCATAATGTGGTGTGACTTTAAAAATATCTTTATACAGTTTACTTTTCTATTGGTCAGCACCTCTACAAACATTGTTTTGTTAGCATGTGTCAGTCAGCTCATGCTTTTTACCACCCTATCATAAATCATAAAACATTGAAAAACACCAGCTTTTACCATGACATGGACTGAACTGGTGAATCCAGGTAAAAGCTATGATCCCTATTGATGAAACTTGAATGATTTTTAAGTCATGAGACTATTGAGACATGGATTGTGTATGTGTGCCATTCGGAGGGTGAATGGCCAAGACAAAAGATTTAAGTGCCTTTGAACGGGTTATGGTAGTAGGTGCCAGGCACACTGTGGAACTCTTTCAACAACTTGTAGAGTCCATGCCCTGACTAATTGGGGCTGTTCTGAGGGCAAAAGGGGGGTGCAACTCAATATTAGGAAGGTGTTCTTAATGGATTTTTCAAATGTTTTATCTAAAGGCATGGTCCTGTTGCGATGAATTTGTTTGTCTTTGTACTACATGTGTTGTGCAGAGCTATTTTGTTTGGCAGTGTTGGCAAGTTGTCTCACTTCTTGTTGTGGCTTAGACTGAAACTGACATGGTTGAACCCATGTTGGGCATCAGAGTGGTGTAAGGTATGAAATGCATGCTCTTATTGATCTATTTAGGCACAAATGTTGTTGCATACTTCGTGTGTTTCTCCATTGTGCGCACTGCTTAAATTAGTCAACTTCACAGGTATGATGAAAAAGTCCAACACTTTATGGGAAGTTGGAGCTCCTCGGAACCAAAGCTAAAAAGGGCTAAAAACTCTAAGTAAAACCAAATACATTTTATGATTGATAGCGTGTCATAGATTTTTCATGAGTTTGTAAAGCCACAACCACTTGGACTCAGTGAGAATACAGCGCTTGTTTCCTTTAACTGTGTTTGTGTTAGGAAACAGATACAGAGTGTAGCTGAGTCGGTAACAGCACAACTCTAGTCCAGATATTGTCCCTGAGCCGGAGGCCGGAGTTCACTTCCCCATTTCTGAACCTCCTCTCCTCCCTTATCTGTGTACCCAACTGTCTGAATTGAAAAAAGAAAGAAAAAGAAAAGAGGGAGAGGTGTGTTTGTTTGTTTAAGAAACAGGAAGAGGTATGAGCCTGGCACACTTATGACAGTTTCAATCTGAATTTCAAATGAAACGACTCTGGACGAAAGTACAAATACATTCTCATGATCCCAAATGAACTTTCATTGCAAGTTGGAACAAAAATGTTCCCGGAGAAGAGTAGCCCTATGTCACAACAAATACCTCACAATGTTGTAATGAAACTTGGTATTGTCAACAAGTCAACGTCATCAATGAGAAGACATTGTTCATGCCCTACAGGATGTTTGAAATAAAAAGTCATGTGGTGGGATATCTTATCTCTCCTGTAGGTAGATGAGTTGATGGTATGACAGTAAACACTAAAGCGTTTTCTCACTCTCTGCTTCTCACGTTATGCTGGTCAATATTTGACAGGATAGAACAAAGATGATAAGCGGGACTCACTAAAAATCCTGGACCTGACAAGATTCAGAGTGTTAAATAGTCACATGTACAGTGTTGCAGGTGTGATTGTGGGGTACAGTAAAAATATTTTGCTCTGAGCGTCAACATGCAGGTCTAAGTGAAATAAAAAAATGAAAATGGTAATAAAATATAAAAAGCACTATATACATCATAACATCAGTAGCAGTGATTAATAAATAAATGTCCATTGGGTTTGAGGCAGAGTAAAGACAGTTGAGGGGGTGGGGGGGAATGACCATTGGGGGATCAGCACTACCATTGAGGGGGTGTGGATACCAAGTGAAATAAAAACTATACATATTATTATAGAAAAAGTAATAATATACATAAACAGTGCCTTCGGAAAGTATTCAGACCCATTTACTTTTTCCACATTTTGTTACTTTACAGCCTTATTCTAAAATTGATTCAATAGAAACAATTCCTCAGTAATCTACACAAAATACCCCATAATGACCAAATGAAAACAGGTTTTTAAACATTTTTGCAAATGTATTAAAAATAAAAAACAGAAACACCTTATTTACAAGTATTTAGACCCTTTGCTATGAGACTCGCAATTGAGCTCAGGTGCATCTTGTTTCCATTGATCATCCTTGAGATATTTCTACAACTTGATTGGAGTCCACCTGTGGTAAATTCAATTGATTGGACATGATTTGGAAAGGCACACACCTGTCTGTATAAGGTCTCACAATTGACAGTGCATGTCAGTGCAAAAACCAAGCCATGAGGTGGAAGGAATTGTCCGTAGAGCTCCGAGACAGGATTGTGTTGAGGCACAGATCTTGAGAAGGGTACCGAAACATTCCTGCAGCATTGAAGGTCTCCAAGAACACAGTGGCCTCCATCATTCTTAAATGGAAGAAGTTTTGAACCACCAAGACTCTTCCTAGAGCTGGCCGCCCGGCCAAACTGAGCAATCGGGGGAGAAGGGCCTTGGTCAGGAGGATGGTCACTCTGAAAGAGCTCTAGAGGTCATCTGTGGAGATGGGAGAACCTTCCAGAAGGACAACCATCTATGCAGCACTCCACCAATCAGGCCTTTATGGTACAGTGCCAGGCGGAATCCACTCCTCAGTAAAAGGCACATGAGAGCCCGCTTGGAGTTTGCCAAAAGGCACCTAAAGACTCTGACCATGAGAAACAAGATTCTCTGGTCTGATGAAACCAAGATTGAACACTTTGGCGTGAATGCCAAGCGTCACATCTGGAGGAAACTTGGCACTATCTCTACGGTGAAGCATGATGGTGGCAGCATCATGCTGTGGGGATGTTTTTCAGCGGCAGGGACTGGGAAACTAATCAGGATCATGGCAAAGAGGAACAGAGCAAAGTACAGAGAGATCCTTGATGAAAACCTGCTCCAGAGTGCTCAGGACCTCAGACTGGGGCGAAGGTTCACCTTCCAACAGGACAACGACCCTAAGCACACAGCCAAGATAACGCAGGAGTGGCTTCGGGACAAGTCTCTGAATGTCCTTGAGTGGCCCAGCCAGAGCCCGGACTTGAACCCGATCGAACATCTCTGGAGAGATCTGAAAGTAGCTGTGCAATGACGCTCCCCATCCTACCTGACAGAGCTTGAGAGGATCTGCAGAGAGGAATGGGAGAAACTCCCCAAATTCAGGTGTGCCAAGCTTCTAGTGTCATACCCAAGAAGACTCTTGGCTGTAATCGCTGCCAAAGGTGCTTCAACAAAGTACTGAATAAAGGGTCTGAATACTTATGTAAATGTGAGTTTTTTGTTTTTAGCAAACATTTCTGAAAACCTGTTTTTCTTTGTCATTATGGGGTATTGTGTGTAGATTAATGAGGGAAAAAAACAATTTAATTAATTTTTGAATAATGCTGTAACATAACAAAATGTGGAAAAATCAAGGGGTCTGAATACATTCCGAATTTACTGTATAAATTATAGACTATGTGAGTAGATTGTCATCTCATCGACATTCCCATGATCTCAAAATGTCTTTCATTGCAAGCTGGGACACAAAAATGTACCCTGGGAAGAGTAGGCCTATGGCATAACAAATACCTTAGTCAATGTTGTAATGAAACTTCGCAAATGTCACCCACCATGCCAGTCTAGTGACATTGTCACCGAGTCAACGTTGTGATATCTTGTCCTTCAGGTTTATGGGTTGTTTAACCCCTGAACTGTTATCTTACATTACGCAGGTAGATATTTGCCAAGATTGCTGGAGGAACAAATGTTTTCTAATGTTGCCAGTCTTGGGCTACTTTCTTTGCCTCAGGCCACATGACAAGATAGAACAAAACTCTAATTGTGTTTCTCTCCTCTTCATACCAGTCTAATTGATCAAATATTCACAAGTTAACAGATTGTCAAAATGGATTTGCTTTATTATCTTTTGGTTAAAAGGTGAATGGTCAGTGATGAAATCTGACAACTTAACTCGGGCATCTCAATCTTTGATTTTCCCACTTCTGATTTCTTCTCCTGGAAGGGTCTTGTTCTCCTGGAAGGGTCATTGAAGTGGTTATGTCCTAGTCTGAAGCTCGTATTTCCCACTTGGAAGCATTAAGCTGTGAGGGGTGTGTTCATGATAATGATGCTCGCTGACTGTTATAAAAGCCTCAAGTAAAGCAATATCCAAAGTGAGGAGAAGAAATCAAAACTGTCAAAGTCAAAGTCATGGCATAATCAACTTGCCCAGGTATGTTTTTCTTTATTTGAAATGCTTGAGATGGGCATTCATAGTGGGCATTCATAGTGGTACATATCCTAACGAGATCAACATGCAAAATTAGACGATTTCTACTTTAATTAATTCATTTCCTGGCAATTACTGTAAAAATGCAAATACCTTACGCTTACAAAGAAATGTCTCTGCTTATTAAACCACCTTGGAGATAATGCTCGAAAGATCAGATTATATGTAGAAGAAGCACTTGCATGACTCGTTCAAGTGTGTAATACAGATATGATTTATATTTAGAATTATGACTTCATCTTTGAAAGTTCATTAATTAATCAGATGTTGATGAGTAACCTATGAAATACAAACAATGCATCTTGTCAAAAACAGACTTAATAAAGCACAGAAGTGACCAGAAGAGAGGAAAATGGCTTCCATTTCCATGACCGAGAGGTACTATTTCTTTAATGAACTATTTCTATTTCTTTAAGTCAATGGGTTTCACAGTGCACCACAGTTGTGTGTCTAGTATTTTGAGATGCTGTAATAAGATCCATGGTAAATAAAGGTAAGAGAACATAAATGTTTGAATAAAAAACATAATTTTGAGGATGGTATTGAACTCAATTAAATGTAAGAAATGTTGGACCCACTCCTTTGTACTATTTGATACTTTATATGTGCTTCACGATACTTTAGAAAGGATGTATGTTTTGCTTACATTGAAATATGTTTTAGTACTTTTCCCCACATTGTCCAAATTGCAGAATACCTGCCCCTACTTAGAACTTAGAATAAACAATATGCTCCAATTTCACTTTTTGAAAGCAAATTATTAGTATTATAAAAAAGCAATGTGTGCCAGAGTATACTGTAAATATGTTTTAAATATACATTTACAGTGAAAAGTAATATACTTCTTAAATATTCCATTTGAAAGTTAAGGTTCAAATAACAAACTGAAGTCAGGTCATACTTTTACCCTGATAGAAAAAAACGTTCAGATTGATTAGGAGCTGTATTTCTTTAACACAAGATTTGCGAACTGGTTTTGAAATGAACAGGTCCTGTAATATTTAGCAATGCTAGCAGGGGCGCAACTTTCACTGGGGACAGGGGGGACATGTCCCCCCCACATTCTGAAATTACATCATTGTCCCCCCCAGTTTTATCATTGGAATGTGATACAAAATGAGGCAACGGTGTGCTTTAGGACCATGCGGACATCTCTGAGCGGTCGGGTAGGCTGTTTAGAGTGTTTATCCGACCAGATTTTTTTTACAAAAAAACTGTTGTGCCAGTGAATGCTAATAATCATTAGTATTTTAATCACCCCTTGCATTTGCAAAGAAAATTAAGTCAGATGTTTTATGAATACTTTTTACAATGGCAGCCACAGTCACTGCCTGACGAGTCACTCAGCTTACCTTCCTGTCTTCGCAAAACTGTTTTTTTGCTGGCTGCACACCTAATTAGGGTGAAACCTGTAAAATCTAAACTATGTTCTAAGAGCAAGTAACATTATGTGGCTATATTCAGGTATATTAGGGCTCCCGAGTGGCGCAGTGGTCTAAGGCACTGCATCTCAGTGCTTCAGGCATCACTACAGACACCCTGGTTCAATTCCAGTCTGTATCACAACTGGCTGTGATTGGGAGTCCCATAGGGAGGTGCACAATTGGCCCAGCGTCATCTGGGTTTGGCCAGTGTAGGTAGTCATTGTAAAGAATAATTTATCCTTAACAGACTTGCCTAGTTAAATAAAGGTATCAAGTCAGTATATTCACGTACAGTACCAGTCAAAAGATTGGCTACACATTCAAGGGCCTTTCTTTATTTTCTACGTTGTAGAATAATAGTGAAGACATCAAAACTATGAAATAGCACATACGGAATCATGTACAGTAGTAACCAAAAAAGTGTTAAACAAATATATTTTATATTTGAGATTCTTCAAAGTAGCCACCCTTTGCCTTGATGACAGCTTTGCACAATCTTGGCATTCTAGTTGTGATGTCTTCACTATTATTCTACAGTGTAGAAAATAGTACAAATAAGAAAAACCCTTGAATCAATAGGTGTGTCCAAACGTTTAATTGGTATAGCATGTCTTTTGAAAAAGTTACATTTTCATTCAAAGTAAATGGGTTGTTAATCCAACCATACTTTAAAAAAACAATTAGCATCTATGTTTCGCATTATAGGCAAATTAATTATGCATAGCTAAAGATTATATTTCCCAACACATTGTAAGGCTTCAATTGACACAGAGATAAACCAATGCAAAATAGCAACATGTTTAAGCAATGTCAGAGGTGTAACTGGGGTGGAATGTTTATGTCGTGTCTGAGGTTTAACAGCAGTAGAGCCAAAAATTCCACAGTTGCACCTCTCATACAGAAACTTTCACACAGGAACTGTCATTGGATAATGAAACAAAACAACGAGACAAAAATTCCATAGCTGCACGTCTCACACAGAAACGGTCATTGGATAATGAAGCAAAACGACGCCCATCCTTAAAATATGTGTTTCCGACACTGATATGCCAAGTTGAAACAAAAAAACTCACTATACTTTGCTCCACAATTTCTGTTGTAATGATTATACAAACTTTTATACTTTTTCTCGATAACCATTTTAGATAAAGAACAAGAAGTCTGAATATTAATCAAAGATTAAATCTTTCATCTAAATGATATGTTTTTGTACTGTATTTCAGGAAAATGTCAAATGTTCCGAAAATATTAGTTTAATTATCACATGGAATGACACAAATTCCTTATGAAGTTGGCACATAGTATGGTTGTATGAGTTTCCATGGTGACAATACTTTTCTCCTGATTGATAGTCCTGCATGTATACTCTCATTACAGGGACACAAGCGGTAGCACTGGATCAAATGTAGACCCTTTGCTAACTACACACGAGTTGATTGAAATTCATCCAGTGGACAATATCAAAGTTGACCTGAATGAGGAGGGAACCGTTAGAAGATGCACAGTAGGCACAAAAAATGTGAAGCCAAATAAAACAGTGTTACTCATGGGAGCGACTGGAGTGGGAAAATCAACTCTCATCAACTATATTGCCAACTACATCTTCGGGGTCAATTTCGAGCAAAAGATTCCAATTAATCCCAGATGAAAAAAAGAGTCAAACTGCATCTCAAACTACTGCCATCACCGTGTATGAAATCTTTGGCCATGAAACAGTTACAATCATCGACACTCCAGGATTTGGAGACACAAATGGGATTGAACAAGATCAACTCATTACTAAAAACCTTCAAGAATTGTTTGAGTCCAAAAATGGAGTGCACCAAATTGATGCCGTGTGTTTTGTTGTTAGAGAGGATGAGGTTCGTCTCACCCTCACCCAACGCTACATCTTTGAGTCCATCCTTTCCATATTTGGAAAAGACATTGAAAAAAACATCCTGGCACTCGTCACATTTGCAAGCAGAGGCAATCATCCTCCCCCTGCTCTTAAAGCCACAAAGGAAGCTGGGATTCCATGTTCAAAAGAGAAACTGAAATTCAACATTACATCTTTCACAAACAGATCAGCTGATCCACAAATAATAACAAATAATAAAAGAAATTGGTCAATGGGAGAGAAAGGCATGACAAAGTTCATCAACCTACTAACAACACTGGAAACAAGAAGCTTGCAGCTAACCCAAGAAGTGCTAGCGGAACGCAGACATCTTGAGGCTTGTATTGATGGGATAGAAGATCAGCTAAAGATAACCCTTGACAAACAGATCGAACTTAAAGAAATTCAGAACGTCTTGAAAGGAAACAAGGAAATGATAGATGCTCAAGAAGATTTTGAATTTGTGGTCATCACTAACACTTGTAAGAATTGAATCTGAAAAGATGGCAACCAACTGCAACAACTGTGGAATGACTTGTCATCTAAGGTGTCCATTAGCCCCACAGAAGCTGTTATTTCTTTGTGAAGCCATGAGAAACCGCCAGTGTAAAATTTGCCCCGGAAAATGTTCCTGGAAAGATCATGTCAAAGAAAAGGTGGTATACCAGAGGGCCCCCAAAGTAGTGAAGAAAACATACAATAATATAACATTTGAGTATGGACAGGGAGTAGGTGGAACAATCACATCAGAGGATATGGAGGAGAAGATTCAGTCTGAGATACAAGAATCAGAAGACAAAGGAAACAAACTGCTTGAGACTTCATACAAATGTGTGGCAAGACTAGAGGAGATTGCACTAAGGCCCAATCCATTGACAGCAGAGGAATACATTGATCTTCTGATTCATAGAGAAACAGAAAATATCAACAGGGTAAAGAAACTTCAGGAAATGAAGGCAAAAGCTCTGCTGATATCTTCAATGACCAAGGAAAAACTTGAACAAGGCACTGGATGGGTTCTTAAAAAAATGAAAGGATTGACATTGCATGATTAGCTATACAAACCAGTAAGATTGTGTAAGGATTGATAGAATCAGCTGGCCCAGCACATTGTCTGTTATCAGACAATCATGATAGAGAACCGATTCAAAAGTATCTGTAGTCATCAAAAAGCGTTTGACAGAAGAGGTCCTCAAGCAAAAGCTGACATAGACACTGAGTGCACCAAAAATTAGGAACATCTGCTCTTTACATGACATAACCTGACCAGGTGAATCCAGCTGTGATCCCTTATTGATGTCACTTGTTAAACCCACTTCAATCAGTGTAGATGAACGGGAGGAGACAGGTTAAAGAAGGATTTTTAAGCCTTGAGACAATTGAGACATGGATTGTGTATGTGTGCCATTCAGATGGTGAATAGGCAAGACAAAAAAATTTAAGTGCCTTTGAACTGGGTATGGTAGTAGGTGCAAAGTGCACTGGTTTTAGTGTGTCAAGAACTGCAACGCTGACACTGCAACGCTGCTAAGTTTTTCATGCTCAACAGTGTGTATCAAGAATGGTCCACCAGGCAAAGGACACCCATCCAACTTGGCATAACTGTGGGAAGCATTGGAGTCAGCATGGGCCAGCATCCCTGTGGAACACTTTTGACACCTTGTAGAGTCCATGCCCTGATGAATTGAGGCTGTTCTGAGGGCAAAAGGTGGTGCAACTCAACATATTTACAAGATGCACTATGTCGAGGGACATCTTTACTGCAACGTGATTATGTGATTATGCTCATAATGAAAATATCCAATAGGAGCATATTGGACTGCAAAAATAGGTTAACAGTTGACAATGATTTGTGTATCAAACATCATTAGTTAGTTAGATACTAAGTCAAAAACTGTATCTTGAAAGTACTAAGCTTGGTTCATATACTGTAGTAATGATGTTGATTGTACAATACTTTTCACTTCATATTTAACAGTCAAACGGAATGTAGAGCAGTGGTGATGGGGAGACATTGCAATGTAATGGTCATTGTATGTTTTGTTTCAGTAGGCGTTTTTTTTACCAAATGTTATTTCCATGTAGGGAATCAATCACTATTAAGAACATGCATAACAATTAAAGGCACTGTAATGGAACATAACTGTTGAGGTGTCTTGTGAAGACAGGAATTAGAATCAGCACTGTTATTGCACAAACAATTTTAGTAAACTTTAAATATAATTTTAAGTGATTTCAAATTAGATCACCAAGGCTGCGTTCACACAGGCAGCACAATCTTTTTTTCACTAATTGGTCTTTTGACCAATCAGATCAGCTCTGAAAAATATCTGATATGGAAAGATCTGATGTGATTGGTCAAAAGACCAATTAGTGGAAACAATATCAGAATTGGACTGTCTGTGTAAATGCAGCCTAAGATCCGGGTTGATTACATCCACATCATGGAATGTTGTCTTTTTTGTTTTCACATGTATAGCAATGCATCAGTCCAGGTATGTCATGACTATGTTCTATTAAAAATTGTTTTATTTTCAACCAACATTATATTTAATTTAGATCATATATGCATATGAGCATCTTGCATACTGCAAGTGAAGTTTGACTGAAAATGCCTCGCAAGTGTCTGCATCTAATCGCAGGGGACCACCTGTTTGGAAGGTCTAATGGACAGCCTATCAGTCCAGGAAAATTAAGAATGCTTTTACACTACATTTTGCTGAGGTCTACGGTGATCGATCTGGATCTCATTTTCCTAACGTGATGAAAGCACTTTAAGGTTGTCAAGCCCAGTGGGGATTGAATTTTTTTAACTTTATATTACTTTATAATTTTACTTGATCATTTTACCTTATTTGAATCATTTACTTTTCCTTTAGAATTGCTTAAAACAATATACGCACCCCAAGCACTTCTGAACCATTCCCATTTGAGATAGGGACTAAACAAGGCTGACCACTCTCCCCACTCTTGTTTTCCATGAGTCATCATGCTAGCAGAGATAATTAGAAAAGATAAGGACATAACAGGGATCACCATAAACCAACAGAAATGTAAACTTTTTATATTTGCATATTTAACCGCTTTGGTAGTGATTCTCGGATGTTTCTTGAATATCAGATAACACTGTTGTTTTACTCAAAATATTCAGGGTTTAATATGTACTTTTAGAAAAAAGATTATACCAATCAAGATTAACGTAGAAGACGTCCCAGAATCCCTGAATGTAGTTATATCCTTAACAAAAGCATTCAAATATTTATGATGCAATACCAGGAAGAATAAAACACAGCTCTACCATAAGCGCAATATCGTGTGTTCTGTATTAAATGTGTGTAGGCCTACTACATACCATTTTTTCCCTGGTATTTCATGTTTAATTTATATTTTTATATATATATATTTTTACAGGCAATCAGCAAGCGCAATGAGTTCAGAATATAAACCCAGATCAAAGCTTCTGCATGCTGACATCATAAAATATTGTAAACAAACCAGTCCAGGACCTCCAACAAAGTATCTGCTAATGACAGAGAAAGAGATTCTGGATGACAGTGAAAATATCAGGCGATGGACTTTTGGTAAAGCCTTCCCTGTAGCTCAGTTGGTAGAGCATGGTGTTTGCAACACCAGGGTTGTGGGTTCGATTCCCACGGGGGGCCAGCACAGAAAAAAAAAATGTATGAAATGTATGCATTCACTACTGTAAGTTGCTCTGGATAAGAGCGTCTGCTAAATGACTAAAATGTAAATGTAAAATGTAAGAAGGACCCGAGCAAAATGAACTGAACGATATTGATGATGGGAGAAACAGGATCAGGAAAATCAACCCTCATCAATGTGATGGTGAACTACATCCTTGGCATAGAGTGGGAGGATAAATACAGATTTGAAATCATTGCCGATGAGAGTAAAAGTCAAACTAGTTCACAAACAACTGCCATCATTGTGTATGAGATCTTTGATCACGAAGGTGATCACATTCCATTTTCTCTAACCATCATCGACACTCCAGGATTTGGTGACACAAGCGGAATAGAACAAGACAAACTCATCACAAAAAATCTACAGGAGCTGTTTCAATCTCCAAAAGGAGTCCACCACATTGATACAGTGTGCTTTGTTGTAAAAGCTGCACAAGTGCGCCTCACACCTACACAGCGGTACATTTTTGATTCTGTCCTCTCAATTTTTGGAAAGGACATAGAAAATAACATTGTGGCACTCAGTACTTTTGCAGACAGTGGGGAGCCTTTAGTCCTTCAAGCACTGGTAATGGCAGAAGTTCCATGTGTCAGAAATGAAATTGGTACACCTGTTGACTTCAAATTCAACAATGTGTTTGCTGGTTTACAAATGGATGAAGATGATGAAGAACATAACGATGAAGAGGATGAAGAGGTTGAGGAGGAGGAAAATGATGAGGTGTGTCAATCATCTTGGAAAATGAGCATGAAAAACATGGCCATGTTTTTTGAATCACTAAATACAATGGAAGCAAAAAGCTTGGTATTAACACGTCAAGTTTTAGAGAAACGCAAACAACTGGAAATGGAAATCCAGACATTAACAAAGCAGCTACAAGTTGCAATGCAGCGGGTAGAAGCACTGAGGAGGGTCAGAGACCAATTAGAACAACATGAAGAGGACATGGAAGCCAACAGAAACTTCTCCATTCTTTTAGATGGAAGTGTGAAGGAGAAATGTGTCGTAAACAAGAAGGCAACAAATTGTAATTCTTGCAGGGAAACTTGCCATCACCCTTGCAGAGAATATTTTGGGTGTACACGCATGCAGCAAGACAGATGCACCGTCTGCATAAAGAAATGCAGCTGGAACGATCATTGTAAAGAGAAGTTCATTTATGTCTTTAAAACAGAAGAAGGTGAATCAACGTACCTGGACCTAAAGAGAAAGTATGAAGAATTGGAAGGGAAATCGCTGACAGCAAAGATGTTCGTCGTCCTCCTTATAAAATAACTTCACCTGCAACTCATTGCCAGCTTCATCTTGATTCTTAAAATACTCAACATTGTTGAAAAGCTGGATGAGATCGCTCTGAGACCAAATCCAATGAGTGCAGCCAAATACCTTGAACTCCTGATTGAAAAAGCACAAAGGGATCACAACCTCGAGAGAGTCAAGACGCTGACAGATATGAAAGAGCAAGAAAAGCTTAAGAGTAACTTCGCCAATCTGGTTGATGAATAAGTGAGTAAAAACGGCATTTAATGTCTTCTCCAATACCTCAATGATTGGCAAACAAATGGTTAACCTGCATTTTGTTCTGCTTTCCTGTCTTCTACAGAGGTGTATCCTGTCAATAACCACCACAGGAAGAGTTGAGAGTTAAGTCTACATAATAAATAATTATTAAGACATGTTTATAGTGCTAATGTCAAATGAAATGTACAATTACATAGTGGGGCCATCCATTCATTGGATCCTCTGCTCAAAGTACAATTGATATGAGTGTGTATAGTTTAAAAAATGATACATTTTCATTACTCTTGTAAATTTTCTGTAATGTGTGAAATATTTTTGTTTGATAATCCATTGATACTTTTATTCTATTGACATAATATTTGTTAGAAAAATATTTTGTCTGTCTTCCGGTTTAGCATGTGATGGGAGAAGAATCTCGTGGATGTGGCTCCTATGCATTAGTTAATTATGCCAAATTTGACTTTGCATTCCACTTTCTTACATATCAGATTTGATTGGCGAGTTCATAAGTTACCTTTTTGACGCAAATGTCACACGACTTGAGGAGCAGAAGACCTGTAACTAACGTTTCAACCGCGATGGCAAACGTGAATGGTAATGGTGCCGACTCCAGTCGATAATGGTAATGGTGCCGACTCCAGTCGATAATGGTAATGGTGCCGACTCCAGTCGATAATGGTAATGGTGCCGACTCCAGTCGATAATGGTAATGGTGCCGACTCCAGTCGATAATGGTAATGGTGCCGACTCCAGTCGATAATGGTAATGGCGCCAACTCCAGTCTGGAAGTAGTCTTACCAGGACTCATATCACAGGAACAAACCGGCTTTATAAAGGACAGGTATTCATTTTTTAACATTCAGACACTGTTTAACATTATTTATTCTAAACAATTCTCCAACTCCCCTGTGGTGGTAACTCCCTAGACATCCATTCGACAGAATTGAATGGGAGTAGCTATTTGCTGTTCTTAGAACATTTCGATTTGGGGAAAAATTTAGCTCATGGATCCATTTCTTGTATACATCTCCCCAGGCCAGTGTCTGTACCAATGACACCTGTTCTGATCATTTTGTTCTGGAACGTGGGACACGCCAAGCCTGCCCACTGTCCCCTTTATTATTTGCCATCACCATTGAGCCCCTTTCAGTAGCTTTACGGGCATCTTCCTCTTTCCAAGGTTTAACACGGGAAGGAGTTGAACATAGGTTATCATTGTATGCAGATGATTTGTTACTCTATGTAAATAACCCTGTAACCTGTTTACCTTCTATTCTTTCTATTCTGGAGAACTTTGGCTCCTTCTCCGGTTACAACCTGAATCTCCAGAAAAGGGAGTGCTTCCCAATCAATCCAGCAGCGCTACAGCAGATAGATTTGCTCTTTCAGGTTAGCCGCTCTGGTTTCAAATACCTTGGAGTGAACGTAACTCGTTCATTACATGCTCTTTTTTCTGCAAACTTTCCTCCCCTTCTTGCGCAAATGAAAACTGATTTTCAGAGATGAGGTAGCGTACCACTATCACTTATAGGGAGGATCAATGCTGTAAAAATTAACAGTTTACCCAAATTCTACTTCAATCTATCCCATTGTTTTTACCAAAGTGTTTTTTTTAAGTCAATCAATCAGGCGGTTACCACATTTATCTGGGGAGGAAAGGTACCCAGAGTCAATAGATCTTTACTTCAGAGATGCAAGTTTAGTGGAGGGCTGGCACTACCCAACGTTTTATTCTATTACTGGGCAGCCAGCTTTCAGAAATTGCCATTCTGGTTACATGCTCCTGTCGTGACGTTGTATTAGTTAATGTGACGACTGTTGCTCATCGAATGATTAACGGTTTATAATTACGTGATTAAATGAATTAAGCAATGAATCAAGCAATTATTAACTCATTAACCTGGGGCACCATGGGAACATTGTTTTGATTGAGTTTCTATTTCCCAAATTAACTCAAAGGATATCAGAATATCGATTACAACAGTCGCTAAATTAATCAATTTCCTCTACAGTCTCATAATCTGAAAGTCGTATAATCCGGGAATCTGCACGGACCCGGGCTTTACCACTGAATTTACCACACCAATCTTAGTTGATTATTTATTTACTAGCAAGCTAAAATGATGATAAAAATGCACATACACAAAACACAGTCTAGCTATTGATTAGGACTTAGTATAACGGGCCAACACACTATGGCGCTTGTTACCCAAAATGGGGATTTTAAAGAGAGAGAAAGAAAGGAAGTACACGAGAGAAATATACATTTGGGTTCATTTGTCAGCCATGCTTATTTAAAATTAGCCTTGCCCCGAACTGCCGCTCTTATGGGTCAGAATATAATGATGTAATTACGTGTTGTAGTTCTCAGGTGGGAAGCTCCGCGTGGTCGTTTAGGCTTCTAAATGACGCAGTTCTCCGGCGCAACTCTCGGGTTGTCCTCACGATGTCAGTGTCCTTCTTGGCTAAGTGGTCTGATCCTCACCCTTGATCGGAAAGGGGTCTTCTGAGGACAGACAGCTCTGTAGCTCAGAGCTCACAGCTTCGGCTCGAATGGTGTCGATACCACGATTCAATGGAGAGTGGAGGCTGGGTGGTTCGGCTTGAATTCACCCGCTTAGACACAGCTACTCGTCCGTAGCTCGTGTAGAAAAATATTTCTTTGTCTTCAACCTTGTGTTTCGTTTTGGGGTTCGTCGACTTTGTTAGACCTTGGCTGCAGCTTGGGGTCAATAGTCTACTATGTTAATTCTTCACTCTCCTGTCTTATACCCTCGGGTCAGAAGTGGGTGTAACAGCCTTTAGGGCGATTCTCTGGGCGGACCAAGTACAGGGGGCAAGGCTTAGATTTGGCTAAAAATCCGATTTTAGACACTAACTTCACATTTCATCTTTATCAAAACATTCTGTTTGATTTGGATATTTTCCAAACAGCGTACAATGTATAAACATCAGGCATATACTGGGAAAACTCTTAAAGGTACAATGTTTTCATAATAACGTCATCTCTTAACCTTTAAAAACAAATACAAAAGTTACATACATTTTAATATTCCACTTTTCGTCATAACCACCATTGTGGCTGACGGAAACCATTGTTCCAAAGTTCCTTTATTGCATGTTTAAGGTTCTGAGGCCAGTTCTCCATTGTTAGGACAAAGGAATTTCTCTGTATTATGGGCATGAGGTGTCATAAAACCCCCACATCTTCAGACCCCTAGATCTCTCCTCCTCTGTTGGGGGTTTGGGAGATAATCTGTAGGGTGGTGGTCTCCTGTACCCTGACCTGATCAGGACAGTCATGACAGTCCCCCTCTGGTAGGTTCAACTTGGAATGATTCTGCATGTTGCAACCCACCATAAGAATGACCATCGGATGTCCTGGTCTGTGGATCATCAGAGCAGCCCCCCCCCCTTTAGTGGTTCCCCCTGGTAGGCTTTCCGCAAGCTGTGGATCACCACCAGAATGGATCAAGGAGGTCTGGCAGTGGCTCTGTGTTCCGGCCCGTCGTCCGCTTATCCCGGTTAGTGGACCTAGGCAGTAACTTGGCAGACGTTAATAACGCACAACACTCAGGCAATACATCATTACATTTCCTCCCCAAAGGAGCGGTGTCTTGGCTCTAAGGCTTCCTAAGTGTCAAAGGTAATGAAACGAAAAATTGGAATAAAAACATAAAAGTATACAAAATATGTCTACCACACCTTAATCATCTAATATGGACTATGTTCTATATATGTCCAAGGCCTTGGCTAAATAGCTCTATCATGGCATTGTCTCTAATGTCATGTCTAGGTTGATCCTACTTGCAGGTGGGTAGTTAAGGCACTTGGAAAAACTTGGCCCCTGAAGGCCAAGCTTACATTAGGGACATTACTGGGCTGACCTAGCGAGTTCGGGAGAGGAGGCTGGGACTGGGCCCTGTAAGAGGGTTTCCGGATCCATTGCCACCTTTCCAAAAATCGGGATCGCTTCCGTCCCACGGGTGATCCTAGTATAAGACCTCATTAGGTCTTCCATTGCACGTGTGCGCCTGTGTACGTAGTAGGTGCACACGCCAAGGGAAATGAGACCAAGGATCATGGTAACAGTCAGGATACTGTCCGGCACCGTCCAAGAGCGGGCGACAGACCAATCTTTTGGTCTGTAGTCAGTCGGGTCGACTAACAGTGCCTCATCCAGTACGCTAAGATCGACAGTCATGGGTCCCTCGTACTGGATTTGGTATTGAATGGCTTGTGGTAACTCAAGGGAACGTTTAGCAAAAGCGTCCGGCATTTCAATCTCTGTGTCTATCCGGTCGTCGGGAAGGTGGTATAGAGCGAGGTCGTCTACGTGAATAATCGCCCCCTCTGGTACCGTAACAAAAACAGTCTGGTTGGGGAGGTTTAATTGGGTGATGGAGTCATGGCGTTCGTAAGTCATAGTGGCGGACGCGAACGGTGTGTTGACCAACCATCGGTTCCCTACCACCTCCACTTGTGTGGTGGTGGCCCCATCCCTGGCTGTTAGTTTGGCTCTACAGCGTTCTTCGCTGGTGATAGCTTTAATACCACAAAGACGCTCAGTGTTATCCCTGACAAATGGTTTGCTAGGACAAAGGTAGTGGACATCTTTGGTTAGAGTACACATTAGCAGGTTAGGGGTGAGATAGAAATCTGGGTTGTTTTCCTGGTAAGCTACAACTGGGGGCGTGGCAATCTTTACGTGGGTACTGTCGCGCCAAAATCCTACATTGAGAACCGTTTTCAATCTATAGATATTCTCCAGTTCAACAACCGGCAGCGTCAGTAGAAAACCCACTTCATTACGATCAACATCAACGTGTATTGGGATGGCCGACCCCAGACTATAGGCCAAATGTGATTGTAACGGCCTTAGTGTGGTTGAAGTAGCTGAGGTCAATATGTCGTGCACCATTGAGAGGGGCACTAGATATGAGGGGATTCTATTCATGGCCAAGTGGTCCATAGAAGAGCTAACTTCACGGAGAAAATCCTCCAGTAACAATCGAACCAATTGGACATGGGCATAGTCATGGTTCATGACCTCTGCTAGCTTTCCTACAGACAGGATAGTTTTGTTCAGGAGAGTAGCGTGTGTGTTGACCACCAGAATAGTGTCCTGGAGAGACTTTCCCACATGTTGCAACCTAAGGGCCTGTGCCTTCATCTGCTGCTGGATAAGTGGCATCTCTTCAGTAATCTCCCTAACATTCCTCTTGACTGTGGCTAGACTGACTGCGTTGACGGCAGTGGTACCTAGGGCAAATAGTGACCCTACGGCTGCCCCTATCGATAGTAGCGCCCCGACGAATCGTTTTTCTCGCCTGGGCTCAGCTAGTTCTGACTGGGTTACTGTGAACTTTTGGAGTTGGGCCAACATATGGGCAGTGTCTAGCTGGGCGTGCTTAATTGCCTGGCTGGTCCAGTCAGCCCCGGCCCAACTCAAATGCGCCGCAGGTGGAATGTGTTGGCGGTACACATTCTCTGCATCTAGGCGGACATATACCCTCTGCGTGTGTACTCTGCAGTTAGTTATGAGGAGTCCTGGATCGTCGCGGAGAACGATTCCCGTAGGGGGTCCGTTCGTGATTACGTCTGCTGGGTTGGTTTTGACCAGGGCGCAGAGTGTCAGGATCATCCAAAGGAACTCAATCCTACAGAAACGCATAATCAGAGGTTGTTGGATTATTTCAGTTATTTGTATTCGTAAACAAAAATTGTTTTGACAACTATTTTTCTGTTTTTCTTATTTTTAATCAGTACAGCGCAGGACGATATCACTAGTGACAACAGATGTATATCTGGTAGCTGGGAAGAGAATAAAAGATATTAGGTGCAACGTACTGGTCTCCTGGAAGGGATCAGCTGAGGGTACTTAAGAATTTTCTTAGTACCTCTGGGTTTTTGCTAGGGTTTTTATCTATTCGATGCTGGCTAGCACCCCTTCTATTCCCATGGGGGGAGTGTACAACTTGATTTGGTTCCGGTGGACCCACTTTAATGTGGCGTTTTGTTGACCTTTGCTGATTTTGATCTGGTAAGCTACAGGTGATAGCTTCACCACAATCTCGTGTGGCCCCGTCCAGTGGGGCAGGAACTTTGTTGCGACGCCCGCGGGTTTGGTGTATATGTAGTACCACACCTTATCTCCGACCTCGAACACCTGGTGTGAGGCTTTTTTGTCGTGATAGGTCTTGTCACCTTCTGCACTTCTTTCCAATTGTCCTTGAGCGTACGCAAAGGTAGTCTGGAGATGGTTCCGCAAGTCGGTCACGTATTGATGAGCCGTGTAGGCGGTGGCTGCGGCGACATCTCCCGGTTGGTACAGGAGATGCAGAGGAAGGGTAATTTGCCGGCCCGTCATCATCTCAAAGGGTGTCATTCCCGTAGACTTGTTGCGTGTGGCTCTGATTGCCATCAGTACCAATGGGAGTTTGAGGTCCCAATCTTTGTGGTTGGCTGCCACATATTTCCTCAAGATTCTGACAATTGATTGTTTGCTCTGGTCTACCCCCCCCCGAGCTCCTAGGGTGGCACGCGATGTGGAGTTTAGCTTTGACTCCCAGGAGCTTCCACAGTTCGGTCATTACAGCTGCCGAAAAGTGGGTTCCTCTGTCGCTGTCCACGGTTTCTCCTGGCAGGCCGAAACGACTGAAAACGTGGTTTAGCAAAAGAACGGCAGTGGTTTCCGCTGTGTCATTGGTCGCCGGCAGGCACTCCACCCACTTTGTGAATGCGCAAGTCACTGTGAGGAGGTACTTGTTGCCTCTGGCAGACCTGGCAACTGGGCCGACCCAGTCGATCTGGATCGAGCTCCAGGGGTAAGACACACCCTTGCGTTGCAGGGGTGCTCTGTGAAGTGGCTTGGTGGGTTGAAACTGGCAGCAAACTAGACACCCCCTCACGTATCGTGCCACGTCTTGTTCCATGTGAGGCCAGTGGGCCACCTGTCGCAATGTTTCGCATGTAGCCTTGACCCCCCTATGGCCTCCACATGGCTCGTCGTGGGCATGAGCTATCATTATCCCCCTCTGTGTTTTAGGAACCACCCACCTTCGAGCGGTGTCGGTTTCTGAAACATACACCAATAGGTCATCTACAAGTGTGAGGTGCTGTTTAGTTGCGTACAGCGAACGCAAGTCGTGTGAACCTGCCAAAGCCAGTTCGGACACTGGGTGGTTGACAGGATCCGACAGGAATGCCATCAACGTGGCGAGGGACTCATCTTGGTGTTGCATTGCTACCAGGTCGCCATTCATGAATGAATGCGTTAGCAACACATTATGTTTGTGCGACGACGTTTTCCGTGGTGCTACATGGCTACGCGTTATCGCAGACACCATAGCTTCCTCAGTGGGTTTTTCGTCTCGAGCAGCAAACACCCAAGGGGTGCCGTGAATTGCACCAGATTTCGCCATGCTGTCAGCATGGTCGTTGCCAAGTTTGTCACGACCAGGTGATTTGGAGTGTCCCTTGACTTTCTTCCAATACACCTGTATGTCGTGTTTGGTGATGAGGTCATCACAAGCTAGAATGAGCTCTTTGTTTTTCACCTC
The DNA here is from genome assembly GCF_901001165.1 of Salmo trutta. Classification (NCBI taxonomy): domain Eukaryota; kingdom Metazoa; phylum Chordata; class Actinopteri; order Salmoniformes; family Salmonidae; genus Salmo; species Salmo trutta. The sequence goes on along the minus strand of NC_042990.1, from coordinate 13,955,639 downwards.
TTTACCACTTGAAGTAGTCATGTGCTTTTGTTTCCAAAACGGCAAGTGGCATAAGAAGGTGAGTCTCGCGTAGTTAGAGTCGGTGCAGATCGCCAGTTCTGCCAATCCGTGTTTCACCGCTGTTTGCAGGGTGATCAGCACGCCAGCCACTTCTGCAAACTGGCTGGTCTTGTTGCCAAGCTGAAATTGAAGTGGTTTGCACGGAATGTCGTTGTGCCATACCAAACCCACCCCAGCTTGCAAGTGGTCTAGATGGCGGTAAGAACAGCCATCTACAAATGCCATCGGCATGTCGAGACACACGTTCTCTTCGAAATAGTGATGGTTCGAAGGCAATGGCGGAGCGATGTCACGCGGGGGTGGTCCGGAGTCGGTTTCATCGTCACCACAGTGTTGACACACCGCCAAAGCACTGCCCAAAGGCAGGTTCTTTGCTTTTGCGTAGTTGATTACCACATCATGGCTCTGCAGCGTCATGAGCCAAGCCGCTATCCTGCTGTTGTGTACAGCACCCTCACGGATTCGTTGGCTTTTCAGAAAAGTCACAGGCTGGTGACATGTTTCTATGATCACCTTTTGTCCGCCGACATAACTGGTGAAGTGTTTGATCGCCCAGACTGTCGACAACAGCGCTTTTTCGCAGTCTGAGTATTTGTGTTCGGCGGGGTTGAGTGTTTTGCTCGCGTAAGCAACCACACGTTTGTCTTGGTCGTATTTTTGGTACAACCCAGCGCTGAGGCAGTGCTCTGAGAAACCGACTTCCAAAAAGAATGTCTTGTCTTTGTTGGGGTATACCAGGCAGGGTGCCTCGCAAAGCAGGTTTTTCAAGGAAGCCACCGCTTCGTTGTGAGTGGCATCCCAAACGAATGGGGTGTCTTTCTGAAGAAGGTGAGTCAACGGTTTTGACAAGTCGGCGTAGTTTTCGATGAATTGACGGGAGTAATTACATACTCCCAAGAAGCTGCGCACCTCGTGAAGGTTTGTAGGTGTTTTGATGTTGCGGACTGCTTGGATTCGGTTAGACTGTGGCAGGATGCCCTCGGCACCCACCAGAAGCCCAACGTAGTTTACCTTGGTCCTGCACCATTGCCCTTTCATGATGGCCAACTTAGCCCCTGCAGTCCCGAGTTGGGTGAGAACGTGGTCCATTTCATTGAGGTGATGTGACCAAGTCTCACTTCTCATGAGAACGTCGTCCACGTAAATTATCGTCCCCCTAGAGGCTGCGTCTGGCATCGCCTTGTGCAGGAAGATGTTGAACTCTGAGGGGGAGTTCGCATACCCGAATGGGCAACGATTGAACGTGAAGAGCTTGTTCGAGAAAGAGAAAGCCAACTTGTGTTGGTCACGCGGGTCGACTGTCATGGTCCAGAAACCATTTGCCACGTCGACTGTGGAGAAGTACTTGGCGTTTGCCACCTTTGGCAACTCTTGGTCGAGCTGTGTCATTGGCCAACGAGACAACGGAACCAGTTTGTTGAGTTGTCTATAGTCAATGGTAAGACGCCATTTACCCGTTGGTTTCAGAACGGGCCACACGGGAGCGCTGTACGTACTGTTACATTCCCTGATTATCCGTTTAGCTAATAAGGAATCGATAATCTCTTGTACTGCTGCGTATGCTGCGAGCGGGATTTTGTATTGTCTAACGAACGTAGGAGTTGCTCCGGGTGGCGTAGGAATACGCACCACATGGATACCCGTAACCCCGCAATCCAGCGAGTCTGTCGACCAGATCTCACTGTGTTTGTTAAACAATTCTCTCAACTGATGGCGTTCAGTGTCATTGACAAGAGCATCAGCCTCCGACAGTAGTTGTATTACCTGTGCATGGAAACCAGGATATGGTTCGGCGACATTGTACAGGTCTTCATCGGGTGGTGACGGCATGTCACCTTTGGAAGAGTCATCGGTTGTTTTCTCACAAGAGTGTACTTCGCATGCAGGAGGAGACGCAATATCATCCTCCGTGACGATGGAGTATATTAACAGGTTGCTGTCAGGATCGGCATCCAGCCGGAATGCCGATGTGTCGTCCAGTGGCAATACGGGAGTTAGTGCTATTGCTTTTGACTGACAAGTAAACAGCGTACCTCCCTCGCCATCTAGGTCTAGGGAGGACGGAAGAGGCCCAATCACAGGAACAACTAGTTCAAAATCATGGAAGGCGTAATCGATCAATGTTCCTAGCTGAGTGTGCCGAGGAATGGAAATATCCGCTTGAGTCAGATTTTGTACCAGGAGGTAAGTGGATCTAGCGGTTAGTTCCAACAGTGGGTTACCATTGATAGTTAGCCCCAAGTCGAATAGTTTTGGAGAGGTTTGGAAGAACGCAGTGGTGCCTTCCATCCGGTATCCGGGCGCCAGGTTCAGTCTTACAGAAACCTCTGTGGTTCTTGCCGGTATCAACATGGCGGACTCAGTTATCGTCTTGCAAGCTTCAGGAATAGTCTGCCCGGAAGCCATTCGCACCGGGTCGAAAGACAAGGCATGTTGGTTTGGCTGCGCCAAAGACCAAAGAACTTGGTGTATGGTATCAAGTTTAACACCCAATCTTACCAAAATGTCCGCTCCCACATAGACTGTGTCATGACTGTCCTGATCAGGTCAGGGTACAGGAGACCACCACCCTACAGATTATCTCCCAAACCCCCAACAGAGGAGGAGAGATCTAGGGGTCTGAAGATGTGGGGGTTTTATGACACCTCATGCCCATAATACAGAGAAATTCCTTTGTCCTAACAATGGAGAACTGGCCTCAGAACCTTAAACATGCAATAAAGGAACTTTGGAACAATGGTTTCCGTCAGCCACAATGGTGGTTATGACGAAAAGTGGAATATTAAAATGTATGTAACTTTTGTATTGGTTTTTAAAGGTTAAGAGATGACGTTATTATGAAAACATTGTACCTTTAAGAGTTTTCCCAGTATATGCCTGATGTTTATACATTGTACGCTGTTTGGAAAATATCCAAATCAAACAGAATGTTTTGGCAAAGATGAAATGTGAAGTTAGTGTCTAAAATCGGATTTTTAGCCAGATCTAAGCCTTGCCCCTGTACTTGGTCCGCCCAGAGAATCGCCCTAAAGGCTGTCACACCCACCTCTGACCCGAGGGTATAAGACAGGAGATTGGAGAATTAACATAGTAGACTATTGACCCCAAGCTGCAGCGAAGGTCTAACAAAGTCGACGAACCCCAAAACGAAACACAAGGTTGAAGACAAAGAAATATTTTTCTACACGAGCTACGGACGAGTAGCTGTGTCTAAGCGGGTGAATTCAAGCCGAACCACCCAGCCTCCACTCTCCATTGAATCGTGGTATCGACACCATTCGAGCCGAAGCTGTGAGCTCTGAGCTACAGAGCTGTCTGTCCTCAGAAGACCCCTTTCCGATCAAGGGTGAGGATCAGACCACTTAGCCAAGAAGGACACTGACATCGTGAGGACAACCAGAGAGTTGCGCCGGAGAACTTCGTCATTTAGAAGCCTAAACGACCCACGCGGAGCTTCCCACCTGAGAACTACAACACGTAATTACATCATTATATTCTGACCCATAAGAGCGGCAGTTCGGGGCAAGGCTAATTTTAAATAAGCATGGCTGACAAATGAACCCAAATGTATATTTCTCTCGTGTACTTCCTTTCTTTCTCTCTCTTTAAAATCCCCATTTTGGGTAACAAGCGCCATAGTGTGTTGGCCCGTTATACTAAGTCCTAATCAATAGCTAGACTGTGTTTTGTGTATGTGCATTTTTATCATCATTTTAGCTTGCTAGTAAATAAATAATCAACTAAGATTGGTGTGGTAAATTCAGTGGTAAAGCCCGGGTCCGTGCAGATTCCCGGATTATACGACTTCCAGATTATGAGACTGTAGAGGAAACTGATTAATTTAGCGACTGTTGTAATCGATATTCTGATATCCTTTGAGTTAATTTGGGAAATAGAAACTCAATCAAAACAATGTTCCCATGGTGCCCCAGGTTAATGAGTTAATAATTGCTTGATTCATTGCTTAATTCATTTAATCACGTAATTATAAACCGTTAATCATTCGATGAGCAACAGTCGTCACATTAACTAATACAACGTCACGACATATGGCGCCCCCTGTGAGGATTCTAAGATAGGACTAGGCCGCACTGTTGTGTTATTCCATATCAATTGTGTAGCAATATATATACATTCCATTAATAGCTATAGGCAGGACTAGTGCGGGAGAGAAGTGTGTGTGTGTCGTTCCATTTGACCCAGATATTGGTCGGGAGAGAACGACCCCTGTTGTATATCTGACCAAAGCCAGTGTGAAGGGGGTCTACTGAATGCTACGAGCTAGGGCATATGTACCAGCCGATGCAGGCATTCTGAGAAATAATACTAGTTGGGCCTAACGTAGTGTTATTTCTGTCGATCGCTTTCAGGAGTGATCTGACTCGGTCATAAGTAATTCCTAGAGCAGAGGACATATGAGCCAGCCATTAAAATTAGAGTAGATATATTCGTTTGACCGAAGCGAAGTTATTATCTCTCTACCCTCTCGCGTTGGGTAACGGGGAGAGGTTAAGGGTTGAACGTGGAGACGTCACCAAGTAAAACCCGTTCCCTTGTTGGAGGGAACATCCCTTGTGCTGCGAGGGGAAACCCCGCGCAAGGAAGCTAAGCATTGCGCCAGATGCTAAGCTAACAAAGGGGAGCCGCCATTTTTGTTTTCTTCTTTGTTCATAGTGAATTCCCGCGTTAGACGGGAATCCTGTGTGACCTCAGCTTGGGCTATCCGTAACCTCTGGCGAAGAATCGCCAGTCATTTTTCGTGAATAAGTCAGGTTACGCTGTAGGATATCAAACCAGTCTTACTGATTAGATATCATTGTCTTGTTCAATTTTATACATACATTAATTGATACACTACCTCTCCAGGTTGGTTATGGGAATAATACACACACGAATGTGCCATAACCAATGAGGACATGTGGTTCTTAAA